>NC_059194.1:11920275-12520275 GCF_020615455.1 Coregonus clupeaformis | reverse complement strand
CCAGCTGAGAACTCGATTTACTTAGCTAGTTGTTTCGTTCTATTTTTATTTTTGGAAATTTGCCCGAATATCCTACTGATGTGCATCATAACTCCGCCAAATTTCCCCTTATATAAAGACTGCCTATATGGGTCACAGCTCTGCAGGAGAGGGCCATCAGATTGAGCTGGTAGAGGGAGGAGAGGCTGAGTGAAAGGCCAATTACACAACGGACAGATTAGTCATAACACAGGATAAATAAATTGAAGAAGATATTTTAAACATTTGGAGTTGACTGTACGAAGAGTTTATTTCCAAAACGCTATATCCACACATTTTTCAAATGTGTGTTTTTTTTCAGAAATGATTGCTTTTGGGTACCTTCATATGTGTGTAAAATGTTACTGTTCTCAGATTTGTATTTAATAGCTATATATCCATTTGTTTAGCTGGAATGGAATGTTCAAATATTGTATATTTGACTGTGATTTGTGGTTGTCTCACCTAGCTATCTTAAGATAAATGCACTAACTGTAAGTCACTCTGGATAAGAGCATCTGCTAAATGACCAAATTGTGAAATGTAAATGTTTTACATACAGATCTCATATTACTTTATATATAAAAAAAGTAGTTATTTATTACATTTGACTGTGTTAAACCTAGCAGTACTACTTATTTCTCTGAAATTAAGGCATACTGTACATATAGCATTTAGCAAAAGAAAAAACATGATTATTTGCCGCTCTGAAATGAAACCATCAAGTGATAGATTTTAAACAAATACATGTCTGTCATTGAACAACCCCATGCCATGATTAGATAGTGTAACAACACACCAATGTCTTTCATCAGTTCTTTAAACAATAAAAGCTAATTTACCAACATTTCTGAAAATGGATATACTGTATATCGCTGTGGAATGAAACTCTTCATATGGAGTGCACTGCACTTGTGTTCCATTGCGCCTGACAAACTTAATCAAGTGTAGCTAAAGTATTTGAAATGAAACACTAGCTGAATCCAGGTCTGGATAAGACGAGTGCATTTGGGCAGTTCTCTAAACATGCTAAAACGCTGCATGTGCCTCCCATCCAACATCCTATTACCAACAGCGGATGTCTGAGTGACGTTTTGTTGTGCTCAAGCAGTCAAATAGTTGTGTAAGTCAAAGCTGGGTCACACTTTATTTGGATAGTCCGGATTTTTCATCTGTAGATGCTCTACAAATTATCTGTTGATAAGCAACTGCTTGCTAAGGTTACGGTTAGGGTTAGGTTTAGAATAAGGGTTAGGGTTAAGGTTAATGTTAGGGTTAGGGTTAGTAGATAGTTAGTTGAAATGTTACTGATAGTCTGTAGATAGTCTGTAGAGCATTTACAGATGAACTATCCAAATAAAGTGTTACCCAAAGTTGTTATTGGGTTATTCCGGGGCCAATATTCCCATAACCCTTGGGATACATTCAGTACTTATGTGTCACAACTGTCAGCCTCAGAAACGCAGATGTGGTTGTTTAGCTGGCCAGATTAAGGGAATAAACAGGATAGATGTGGGTTTAGTTAACACGGAATGTGTTAGTCAGTCCGTCTCACTCCAGCTCCCCTCCCTATGTACCAGGTGAATTATAATTGCATTAGTCACCGTCTCTTGTCAGAGGTACGCCAAGGCTTCATTTTGACTCCTGTTCTGTTGCGAGGGCTGTTCAGTATGATAAGATGCTGCTGGTGATGCGCTGGATACTCCATGTGGCATCCCAAATGGCACCCTATTCCCTATTTAGTGCAGTAGTTTTGATCAGAGCCCTATGGGTTCCTCTATGGGCCCTGGTCAAACTTAGTGCACTAAAAAGGGAATGGGGTGCCATTTGAGACGCACTCCATTCCCCAGTGCTGCTGTTTTGACTCAGACACATCCTGAACCATTTTCCAGTGCTTCAACAGTATTGATTAACTGCTTGCCCCAATGAGGGGCTTTTTAGCCTGATATGAGATAAGAGTTAGATTCTTGTCAAAGCAGACACACATTTGCTCTGATTTTTCCCAAACATTTAGTGTTGTTTCACTGGAACGAATCCATCACATTAGTATCATTGTCAGGGGAAAGCACCTAGAAAGGACGCGACATAATCAAAATGGCAGGAAATACAGACAGTGGCAAACCCTAAAGAATACAGTGATAGTAAATAATGTGTGTGTGTGTGTGTGTGTGTGTGTGTGTGTGTGTGTGTGTGTGTGTGTGTGCGCGTGCGTGCGCGTGTGTGTTGGTGCATACTGTATTATGTTTGTAGGTTGAGTTATTTGTAAGTCCCGTGTAGCTCAGTTGGTAGAGCATGGCGCTTGCAACGCCAGGGTTGTGGATTCGTATCCCACGGGGGGCCAGTCTCATTTTTTTTTTTACAAAAAATGTATGCACTCACTAACTGTAAGTCGCTCTGGGTAAGAGCATCTGCTAAATGACTAAAATGTGTGTGAGTGAGGGCTATATAATTAATTAATCCTGGTTGTAGTGGTCCTTGCTTCATGGCCAAAGCCCTGGGTTAAACCCACATTATATGGCCAGGTTTTTCATAGTTCATGTCCTGTATACTGTAGCTTACCTCAGCCCACAAGGGAGTAGGAATGCTATGCTAGTCTGTCCTCTAGTTCACCCCCTTCAAAGAACCAGAGAAACCAGCTCTCCCCTTTCCAGTGTATCTCCTTTACTTGGACAGACACTTTAAACAGTTGCCCTTTGCTTATCCAAGCATCCAAGCAAATTACATTGAGGTCCACAACACCTGGCCTCGGTATTGCAGTCTCCTGCTTCTTCCGTGAAAATGTTATTTTTTTAGCACTCCCTCTCTGCCCTGTCAGTATCAATCCCCCCCTCCTCTGCCCTGTCGGTATCAATCGTACCCTCTCTGCCCTGTCGGTATCAATCCCTCCCTCTCTAACCTGTCGGTATCAATCCCTCCCTCTCTGACCTGTCGGTATCAAATCCTCCCTCTCTGCCCTGTCGGTATCAAATCCTCCCTCTCTGCCTGTCGGTATCAATCCCTCCCTCTCTGCCCTGTCGGTATCATCCCTCCCTCTCTGCCGTGTCGGTATCAAGCATTCCACCGTAGATCCAGGATCTTCCTCAAGTGTCCCTGGCCTGATCAGATTATCAGGGCTAACGATCTCTGGACCAATATGGAGTCTTGGTATCTCCCCCCAACCTGTAATGAGAAAACTGAGATTGAATTTGAAACTCGGTATGACCGGGGATTAGCCAAGGAGCATGAGAGTTCTTTACCTCAATGATGTCAGTTGGATTGAAGCTGGGGCCAGGAGTACCAGGAGGAGGGGGAGGGTTGGATGTGATGACCTATATTTGAGATAAACGGATCTCTGTGTGTGCAGGGTACTTAGGACATGAGATGGATGCGCCTTGACATTTTTGTCACCACCAACAACATTTACATGTTAACAATTTCATGGGAGCATATAGTCTACACTTGGTGTACAAAACGTTAAGAAAACCTTCCTAATATTGAGTTGCCTCACCCCCCACCCCCACCCCCCTTTTGCACTCAGAACAGCCTCAATTCATTGGGGAATCAAAAAACTGTTAAGCGTGAAAAAAACAGCAGCGCTGCAGTTCTTGACACAAACCGGTGCGCCTGGCACCTACTACCATACCCCGTTCAAAGGCACTTAAATATTTTGTCTTGCCCATTCACCCACACAATCCATTGTCTCAAGGCTTAAAATCCTTCTTTAACCTGTCTCCTCCCCTTCAGCTACACTGATTGAAGTGGATTTAACAAGTGACACCAATAAGGGATCATAGCTTTCACTTGGATTCAACTGGTCAGTCTATGTCATGGAAAGAGCAGTTCTTAATGTTTTGTAAACTCAGTGTATATAGAGTGTGCAACTTTCTTTCTTTCTTTGTATTAGAGAAGGATTATCGTCCCTTCCTCTACAAGATATCACGGTCTGACTTTAGTATTTTTGTAATGTTTGTCCAGGGGTTAAGTTTAGGGATTAATTCTGACTGGTTAAGGTAAGGTTTAAGGTTCGGAATATGGTTAAAAAATAAAATAATAATAATAATAATGCCTAGCACTGAGACTGAACCTGTGATTCTCGGAGCCGTAGCATGCAGTTTAAACCCTTCCTCTAGCAAGCTGCCAGCCTACTAGATGGTAATAGGTGCTCACGTTGCCCCTAGTGGACGGTATTGAAGGATTCTCCCGACGTCCTGGGAACCTGGACAAATGTTGAATACTGAAGTCGATCTAATGTGACCTGGCTGCCCTTCCATTCACCTCAGTGACATACAGGCAACTGCTTATGTCCACAATTGTATTAACGGCTGCCTTCACACTTTTTTTTCTTCTAGATTTGACACTGAAAAACAAACATACACTCTCTTCTCTTTCACTAACACACAGAGTCCACGCACGCATGCACACACACACACACACCCACACCCACACCCCCACACACCCACACACACACACACAAACCCACACACACACACACACACACACACACATTCACACAGACAAACACACTGCCACACACGAGCTCAGCTGTTCGAGATTCGATATGGTCTGAAAGGATGACCATGGTACTGAAGCCTCCATGGCGTTCATAAACAAGCCTGTTGTAGTAATTCACAGCTTACAGTAGTAATTTACTGCCCTTATAGCTTCCCTCAATCTGGCCTTGAGCTCTGTCAACCCCTCATCTCGCCATGTTAATAAGGACAAGAGAGCTCCTATCTCATGGCCTTTAAGATGTCTTCAAGAGAGAGAAAGGCCTGCCCATAGAGATCCTATTAAATTAGTATTCTAATTCCTAATTCTATGGGCCTGCCAACATAGGACAAACCACTGTCATTAGCATGAATAATATACTTTTCTGAATGACACACACACACACGCACGCACGCACGTACACATACACACACTCTCTGTCGCACACACACACACACACTTTCTTTTATTCCGGAAATAACCAAGTGGCTTGTGTTGCTAAGCAACCATGCCACAAGTACTTGTGCGTTGTTTTAACACATTGTCAATGACAGTGGGCTGAAGTCCCAGTGTGTCTCTCAGGCTTCCGAGGTGAGTGTAGAATCAGGGTGTGATGTACTATACCACGTTTTACAGTGCTTTCAGAAAGTATTCACAGCCCTTTACTTTTTCCACATTTTGTTGTTACAAAGTGGGATTAAAATGTATTTAATTGTAATTTTTTGCCAAAGATCTACACAACAGACTATATATATTTTTTATGAAAAATATAGCACTAATATATCTTGATTAGATAAGTATTCATCCCCTTGAGTGAATACATGTTAGAATCACATTTGGCAGCAATTACAGCTGTGAGTCTTTCTGGGTAAGTCTCTAAGAGCTTTGTACACCTGGATTGTACAATATTTCTACATTATTATTTAAAAAATGATTATTGCTCTGTCAAGTTGGTTGTTGATCATTGCTAGACAACCATTTTCTAGTCTTGCCTTCTAGCTACAGTGGGGAAAAAAAGTATTTAGTCAGCCACCAATTGTGCAAGTTCTCCCACTTAAAAAGATGAGAGAGGCCTGTAAATTTTCATCATAGGTACATGTCAACTATGACAGACAAAATGAGGGAAAAAAATCCAGAAAATCACATTGTAGGATTTTTAATGAATTTATTTGCAAATTATGGTGGAAAATAAGTATTTGGTCACCTACAAACAAGCAATATTTCTGGCTCTCAGAGACCTGTAACTTCTTCTTTAAGAGGCTCCTCTGTCCTCCACTCATTACCTGTATTAATGGCACCTGTTTGAACTTGTTATCAGTATAAAAGACACCTGTCCACAACCTCAAACAGTCACACTCCAAACTCCACTATGGCCAAGACCAAAGAGCTGTTAAAGGACAGCAGAAACAAAATTGTAGACCTGCACCAGGCTGGGAAGACTGAATCTGCAATAGGTAAGCAGCTTGGTTTGAAGAAATCAACTGTGGGAGCAATTATTAGGAAATGGAAGACATACAAGACCACTGATAATCTCCCTCGATCTGGGGCTCCACGCAAGATCTCACCCCGTGGGGTCAAAATGATCACAAGAACGGTGAGCAAAAATCCCAGAACTACACGGGGGACCTAGTGAATGACCTGCAGAGAGCTGGGACCAAAGTAACAAAGCCTACCATCAGTAACACACTACGCCGCCAGGGACTCAAATACTGCAGTGCAGACGTGTCCCCCTGCTTAAGCCAGTACATGTCCAGGCCCGTCTGAAGTTTGCTAGAGTGCATTTGGATGATCCAGAAGAGGATTGGGAGAATGTCATATGGTCAGATGAAACCAAAATAGAACTTTTTGGTAAAAACTCAACTCGTTGTGTTTGGAGGACAAAGAATGCTGAGTTGCATCCAAAGAACACCATACCTACTGTGAAGCATGGGGGTGGAAACATCATGCTTTGGGGCTGTTTTTCTGCAAAGGGACCAGGACGAACCATCCGTGTAAAGGAAAGAATGAATGGGGGCATGTATCGTCAGATTTTGAGTGAAAACCTCCTTCCATCAGCAAGGGCATTGAAGATGAAACGTGGCTGGGTCTTTCAGCATGACAATGATCCCAAACACACCGCCCGGGCAACGAAGGAATGGCTTCGTAAGAAGCATTTCTGTCACGGTTCAGACAGACGACAAGAGGACCACAATTGCGTCACACCAGAGAGTTTATTAAAACTTAAGGGAAAAGGGAAGTAGGGAGTGAGTGAAGGCTCCAGGGGTTATCCCGTCCAATGTGCTGGGTCTGTGCCCCCCCCCCAGTGGCAGCGATGCGTCCGATGACGCCGGTGGTTGGTGGTCCCGAAGTCCTGGGGGGGGAGGAAACACAGACACAACGGGGCGGATGAAACAAGGCAGAAGTACAGTTCAAGGGAAATCCACATACGTTGTAGCAAGGCAGAAGGCTGGTCAGAGTTACCGGGGTCGAAGAGTAGGCAGGAGTCGTAATGGCAGAAAGCAGGGCTGGTTTTCCTGGGGCAGAAGAGTATCCAAGAATCAGGCAGGTCCGGGGTCACAAAACAAGGGTGAGCCAGAAGCGCGAGCACACAGGTTCCGGGGTGTGAGCTTTGCAGACGATCTGACAAAGGAGAGCTGAAAGACAGGACTTTAAATACTGGGAGAGGTTAGTGGGTAATGCAGCGCAGCTGGCAGAGTAATTAGAGCCGAGCAGAGCAGGGACAGGTGGAGCTAGTTAGGCTGAGTAGAGAGAGAGAGATGAGCAGAGTGGAAGATAGTGGAAACACATTAAGGTGGTAACCCGGTGGAGTGAGAGGGCTCATGACAGAACCCCCCAAGGGACGGCCCCAGAAGTCCCAAGAGCAACACCACGCCGGGCGGGAGGAGGGGAGCCGGAGGAGGGCTAGAACTCCTCCGAACGGTCCGAGCGAACGCCCTCATCCTCGGAGGAAGCCGGAGGGCCGTGGTCGGGAGATGGGACAGGTCCCGAGACAGGATCAGGCACAGGACAGGAAGCCGAGCGGGCAGGACGGTTAGGGATCCCTCTGGGGCGGCCCCTACGGATTGCAGGTTGATCAGGATGCCGTTGGTGGAAGGCGGTGATGAGAGTCCTATCCACAATCCGACTAGCTGGCACCCAGGTCCTTTCCTCAGGTCCATAGCCCTCCCAGTCAATGAGGTACTGGAGACCCCTACCCCTCCGTCTGGACCGAAGCAGGCGGCGGACGGTGTAAACCAGACCACCATCGACGAGCTGTGGAGGAGGAGGACAAGGCGCAGCAGGGACCAGCGGACTCTCATGAATGGGCTTAATCTTAGACACATGGAAAGTGGGGTGCACCCTCATGGAATTAGGCAGTTGGAGCCGGACAGCAGTTGGGCTAATCACTCTTATGATAGGGAATGGGCCAATGAACCGAGGTGCCAACTTCTGCGACTCCACCCTGAGTGGCAGGTTCCTTGACGACAACCACACCCCTTTGACCAACATGGTAGGTGGGAGCAGGGATTCTCCGACGGTTGGCCCCGGTAGTGTAGCTGGCAACGGATCTGAGAAGTGTGGCTCGGGCCTGTGACCAGGTGCGGCGACATCGACGGGCAAACGCAAGTGCAGATGGGCAAGTAACCTCCCCTTCCTGACTGGCAAATAGAGGAGGCTGGTATCCATAAACACATTGGAAAGGGGACATACCGATGGCAGAGCAGGTCAGAGAATTGTGTGCGTACTCCACCCATGTCAATTGCTGCGACCAGGAGTGGGGGGTTGCGTGAAGTCATGCATCGCAGTGCCTTCTCGAGCTCCTGATTTGCCCGCTCTGACTGCCCATTGGATTGGGGATGGAATCCGGAAGTCAGACTGACTGTGGCTCCCAGCAGGTGACAGAACTCCTTCCAAAAAGCGGAGGAGAATTGTGGACCACGGTCAGAAACTACATCCTTTGGCAGTCCGTGGATCCGGAAGACGTGTTCCAGGACCACCTGGGCGGTCTCCTTGGCGGTTGGGAGCTTGGGGAGGGGAATGAAGTGTGCCATCTTGCTGAATCGGTCAACTATGGTGAGAATGACGGTCTTGCCCCTTGAAGGGGGCAGCCCCGTGACAAAGTCAAGGGCGATGTGAGACCAGGGACGTCTGGGCACAGGCAGGGGCTGCAGCAATCCGGCTGGGGGCTGGCAGGACGACTTGTGTTGGTTGCAGATGGGGCAGGCTTGGACGAATTCCCGTACATCCTTTCTCAGAGCGGGCCACCAGAACCTCTGGGCGAGCAGGTTGTAAGTGCGGGTGGAGCCAGGGTGACAAGCTAGGCGGGAGTCATGTCCCCACTGAACGACCTGGGACCTTAGGTTTTCGGGGACAAAAGGCGGTCAGCTGGGCAAGTGCTGGGACCGGGCTGGTTACGGAGAGCTTCCAGCACCTGTTCCTCAACAGCCCAGGTCAGAGCTGCTACGATGCAGGGACTTGGCAGAATCGACACAGGATCCTTGGAGGGTTGTCATCCTTCTGGAATTGACGGGAGAGGGCGTCTGGCTTGGTGTTGCGTGATCCAGGCCGGTATGACAGAGTGAAATTAAACCTGGTGAAGAACAGGGCCCAGCGGGACTGCCTGGAGTTCAACCGTTTGGCCGTGCGGATGTACTCCAAGTTCTTATGATCGGTCCAAACGAGAAATGGAATGGTGGACCCCTCCAGCCAGTGACGCCACTCCTCCAAGGCAAGCTTCACAGCCAGCAGCTCTCGGTTCCCTATGTCGTAATTGCACTCAGAGGGGGACAACCGACGTGAGAAAAAGGCACAGGGATGGAGCTTCCTATCCTCCGCAGCCCACTGAGAAATCACAGCACCAACTCCCACATCCGAGGCGTCCACCTCCACAATGAATTGCCGGTCCACGTCAGGCATCTGGAGGATGGGAGCGGAGGTGAACCTTACCTTGAGGGTACTGAAGGCCTTGTCGGCTGCTGGGGTCCAGGTGAAGGGTTGCTTGGTGCTGGTTAGAGCAGTGAGAGGGGCAGCAACGGTACTGTAGTTCCGGATAAACTTTCTATAGAAGTTAGCAAACCCCAGAAACTGTTGCAGCTTCTTTCTGTTCTCCGGAACTGGCCATGAAGTGACTGCTGATACTTTGGCAGGATCCATTTGGATACTTCCCTCTGCCACTATGTACCCCAGGAAGGCCACTGTCTGGACGTGAAACTCACATTTCTCTGCCTTGGCGTAGAGGGAATTCTCCAGAAGACGATGAAGGACTTGCTGGACATGGCGGGTGTGTTCAGACAGGTTTCTGGAGTAGATTAAGATGTCATCCAGGTAAACGAAGACAAACTTGTTTAACATGTCCCGCAGTACATCATTCACTAGAGCCTGGAACACAGCAGGAGCATTGGTGAGGCCAAAAGGCATAACCAGATACTCGTAGTGGCCTGTTGGTGTATTGAATGCGGTCTTCCATTCATCTCCCTCCCGGATCCGCACTAGGTGGTAAGCGTTTCTGAGATCCAACTTGGTAAAAACAGTGGCTCCCTGGAGCAACTCAAAAGCAGAGGTGAGCAGAGGGAGAGGGTAACGGTTCTTCACTGTGATGTCGTTGAGTCCCCTGTAGTCGATGCAGGGGCGAAGAGATCCGTCCCTCTTCCCCACAAAGAAGAAGCCAGCACCAGCCGGAGATGACGATGAACGGATCAATCCTGTGGACAGAGAGTCATTGATGTAGTCCTCCATGGACCTTCTTTCAGGAGCAGACAACGAATAAAGACGGCCCCTTGGAGGGGCTGTTCCAGGGAGGAGGTCGATGGCACAGTCGTACGGTCGGTGAGGGGGCAGAGATGTGGCTCTTGCTTTGTTAAACACTTCTCTGAGACCATGGTAGCATTCTGGGACATGGGAGAGGTCAGGAGCGGAGTTAGTAGGTACTGGCCGAGGGGGTAGTGCGGCAGCAAGCAGGCAGGTTCGGTGGCAGTCCTCTCCCCACTCCCTGATCACCCCGGTCACCCAGTCGAGCTGAGGGTTGTGCCGGCGGAGCCATGGGTAACCCAGGATGAGGGGTTGGCCTGGAGAGGGGAGCAGGTGAAACTGGATAGTTTCTTGATGGTTTCCCGGACAGACCCATCAAGACCGGGGCCGTGACATGAGTGACCGATCCGAGTAAGTGTCCGTCCAGTGCCCGGGCAGGAATAGGAGGTGTCAAACGGAGGTTCTCCAGTCCCAGTTGGCGTGCCAGCTTGATGTCCATTATGTTGGCTTCGGCGCCAGAATCCACCAGAGCAGCCAGGGTGTGAGTTGAGTCAGAGAGGCGGAGGTGAACTTGCAGCAAGGGTTTGCGGTCGGAGGACTGGATGGTCATTGAGCTCAACCGGACTCCCCCTATGCCCGGTGAGCTTCGGCTTTTAAAGGGCAGGTTACCACACGATGTCCATCACCTCCACAATAGAGGCAGAGGTTTGAGGTGAGCGGCGCTGGCGCTCTGCAGGAGTGAGAGAGGCTCGCCCAATCTCCATAGGCTCAGACTGATCAAGCTGACTTGGGTGAGTGGCAGTAGCTGACAGGAGCCCAGTCGGATCTCTCCGAATACCGGTAGTTGGTGGACCTTGGCGCCCCCTCTCACGACGACGGGTCTGTATCCTTCTGTCGATCCGGACAGTCAGTGCGATGGCTTCATCAAGAGTGGAAGGCAGTTCATGGGAGACCAACTCGTCCTTGATATAGTCAGCCAAGCTATGGAAGAACGCGTCCACCAACGATGGTGTGTTCCAAGAACTTCGTCTTGCCAGGGTTCGGAAGTCGATGGAATGGTCTGCGACTGTACGTCTGCCTTGTCGAATACTGAACAGTTCACGAGACGCCTCTGCGGTTGGTGAATCCAGGTCAAACACCTTCAGCATCTCCTCAGCAAACAGGTCGAAGGTTGCACATGCGGGGGTTTGACGTTCGAACTCTGCTGTTCCCCAGAGTCGAGCTCGGCCCGTCAGGTGAGTGATGGCATACCCGACCCTAGCCCCCTCCGTGGCGAAGGTCCTTGGCTGCAAGGAGAACTGAAGTCGGCAGCTAGTCAGGAATGGCCGGACCTGGGTAGAATCGCCGTTGAACCGCTCGGGGTTTCCAATCTTGGGTTCCGGGGCAGCGGCTGCAATGACCGGGGCAGGTAACTCGGAGGCAGGGCTGGTGGGCAGACTGGCTGGGGTAAGGTTGGTGAGGAGTTGGATGATCCTGGCGAGTTGTTGTTGCTGCTGCTGGGACTGCTGCTGGTGCTGCTGGAACTGCTGATGCTGTTGGTGGCCGACCTGAAGCAGAGAGGTGATGTCGCCGCTCATGCGGCCTAGCTCTCTCTCAGTGTGTTCCAGGCGTAGCATGGCGGTGGGTTGCTCAGGTTCTTCGGTTTCCATGTCGGGGGAAGTGTGCGCTGAGTCCATGATGGTCAGATCGTACTGTCACGGTTCAGACAGACGACAAGAGGACCACAATTGCGTCACACCAGAGAGTTTATTAAAACTTAAGGGAAAAGGGAAGTAGGGAGTGAGTGAAGGCTCCAGGGGTTATCCCGTCCAATGTGCTGGGTCTGTGCCCCCCCCCAGTGGCAGCGATGCGTCCGATGACGCCGGTGGTTGGTGGTCCCGAAGTCCTGGGGGGGGAGGAAACACAGACACAACGGGGCGGATGAAACAAGGCAGAAGTACAGTTCAAGGGAAATCCACATACGTTGTAGCAAGGCAGAAGGCTGGTCAGAGTTACCGGGGTCGAAGAGTAGGCAGGAGTCGTAATGGCAGAAAGCAGGGCTGGTTTTCCTGGGGCAGAAGAGTATCCAAGAATCAGGCAGGTCCGGGGTCACAAAACAAGGGTGAGCCAGAAGCGCGAGCACACAGGTTCCGGGTGTGAGCTTTGCAGACGATCTGACAAAGGAGAGCTGAAAGACAGGACTTTAAATACTGGGAGAGGTTAGTGGGTAATGCAGCGCAGCTGGCAGAGTAATTAGAGCCGAGCAGAGCAGGGACAGGTGGAGCTAGTTAGGCTGAGTAGAGAGAGAGAGATGAGCAGAGTGGAAGATAGTGGAAACACATTAAGGTGGTAACCCGGTGGAGTGAGAGGGCTCATGACAATTTCAAGGTCCTGGAGTGGCCTAGCCAGTCTCCAGATCTCAATCCCATAGAAAATCTTTGGAGGGAGTTGAAAGTCCGTGTTGCCCAGCGACAGCCCAAAAACATCACTGCTCTAGAGGAGATCTGCACGGAGGAATGGGCCAAAATACCAGCAACAGTGTGTGAAAACCTTGTGAAGACTTACAGTAAACGTTTGACCTGTGTCATTGCCAACAAAGGGTATATAACAAAGTATTGAGAAA
The DNA here is from genome assembly GCF_020615455.1 of Coregonus clupeaformis. Classification (NCBI taxonomy): domain Eukaryota; kingdom Metazoa; phylum Chordata; class Actinopteri; order Salmoniformes; family Salmonidae; genus Coregonus; species Coregonus clupeaformis. The sequence continues at coordinate 12,507,461 of NC_059194.1, read as the reverse complement.
CTTTAGTTATTGACCAAATACTTATTTTCCACCATAATTTGCAAATAAATTCATTAAAAATCCTACAATGTGATTTTCTGGAATTCTTTTCTCAATTTGTCTGTCATAGTTGACGTGTACCTATGATGAAAATTACAGGCCTCTCTCATCTTTTTAAGTGGGAGAACTTGCACAATTGGTGGCTGACTAAATACTTTTTTCCCCCACTGTATATTTCTTTTATTTTTATCCTTTAAAAAAACTTGCTAGTCCTTGCTGATGACAAGCAATGTCTGTATTTCTATTTTTACCCATCTACCAATTGGTGCCATTCTTTGCGAGGCACTGGAAAACTTCCCTGGTCTTTGAGGTTGAATGTGTTTGAAATTCACTGCTCGACTGAGGGACCTTACAGATAATTGTATGTGTGGGGTACAGAGATGAGGTAGTCATTCAAAAATCATGTTAAACACTATTATTGCACAAGGAGTAAATCCATGCAACTTATTATGTGCCTTGTTAAGCAAATGTTTACTCATTAATGTATATAGGCTTGCCATAACAAAGGGATTGAATACTTATTGACTCAAGACATTTCAGTTTTTCATTTTGTATTAATTTGTAAACCTTTCGAAAAACATAATTCCACTTTGACATTATGGGGTATGACAAAAACAATCGTAATTTAATAAATTTTAAATGCAGGCTGTAACACGGCAAAATGTGGAAAAAGTCAAGAAGTGTGAATACTTTCTGAAGGCACTCACTGTATGACATTTGCCCATATGTGAGTCACTTCTGAAGTCACAGAAATATGGATTTTGTCATCAATTATTAACTTTGAATTAATTCCTTCTTCTTTTGGATACTCCAGTAGGAGGGTAGAGAATGTTTTCCTAGCTATTTTAGATAAAATGGGTTAGGAATTAAACCTATAATCAAATAACAAACACTGGCATATCATACCACTAACAAAGGACATATTGCAACAAATCTTTATCATTTGGAGTATTTCCATTTATAATGTGCTGTTAATCTGCATTGTTCCTGCATCACAGTATGTTCTGATTGGCTATTATTGATGCCTGGGTTAGCTGATTATCCCACCCCTAATCTGATAATACAGCCATGATCTTTTATTTGATAGTGACTCAGTCCTTTTTGTGTACTGATTTATACAAACACTGCTTTTTATAATAAATCTGCCCTTGTATTTAAAATGTGCACCATGAAAGGAAATTCAGTTAAATCACCAGACCCACATTAAGTTATTTTCTGTCAAAATCAGAAGTGCCAATTTCTGTGATCTAATAATCTAAGATATCACTTTCTTCTTATTTTCGATAATTAACTGTTCCCTCAGAACTCTGCAGGTTTGTTTTCAGCGCTGACAGAGTTTAAAGGAGTCGTGAGGGGAACCATTGGCAGTCTCTCAAATCCACATACTGTGCCCTTGAACACCCAAGAATGCTCCATTCACACGGCATCTTACCTCCCAAAGTGAACCTGACGGCTAATCAACACCTGCAAGCCCTTTCCTCGGCCATGTGTCCAAGTGAGACTTCAACACCGGTGCCAAGCCACACATTTCCCCACGCGAGACACGCAGAGAAAAGAGAGAGAATTTTAATCAAAGCTCACCCAAAAACAGCGCTGTTATTTTTTGCTGCACGCATCTCGATGACTATATAGCACCTGTGCTGCCACAGCCTAACCCATTGCCGTCCATTTGAATTGCAAGATGGCTCATCTCGCAAGGCTATCCTTCTGGTCTGGTGTGATTACCTCCTACCCTGCCGGATTACACAGTATAAACAAAGGAGCTGGAGAGCCTTCGCAGCCTTCACTGGGTATTAGATTTCCTATCTCATACTCTCTAAGAGGAGTGGGAAAGCGTGGCTGCCAGCATGCGCCCACCTCTGCTATACTCAATAGGGTAACACTTTATATTATTGTCCCTATGACTATGTAACTACACTGTAATTAACATTTTTTTTACATTTACATTTTAGTCATTTAGCAGACAATCTTATCGAGAGCGACTTACAGGATCAATTAGGGTAAAGTGCCTTGCTCAAGGGCACATCAACAGATTTTTCACCTAGTCGGCTCGGGGATTTGAACCAGTGACCTTTCGATTACTGGCACAACGCTTTTAACCGCTAGGCTACCTGCCATAATGACTGTAGTAACAACATAGCAGTTACAGAGTAGTTACATACTGGATTTATCTGTATCAGGTATTACACAATTGGAACAAGGACTGTGTAATTACACATCCACTTGCTGAAGGTTATTCCACATGTGTAATGACTAATGTTATTACACATTGTCATGTTCTAGTATGTGACTAATGTTTTGTAATTGCACGTTTGAAAGTCACCTGTGAATTACCATATTAATAACTCAAAACAAAATATGACCTTGTTACATGTAACTAGACACAAACCCAGGTAGTCCCAGGGTTGATGTGGTTTTGATATGTTGCTCCTGTTATGTTGTTACAAAGGAAACATTTGTAATTATAATGTATCTACTCAGGATCAAGCAACTTAATGTAACGAGACCCAGTAGGTATGATTTTATAATTACAATGTAACAACCTTTGCAGACAGTAGGCTAACCAGGAGAAAAAAGGAGACTGAGAAAATTTTTCAGTTTGACTTTTCTTTACTGGGTTTAACAAAGATTAATATTCAAACCATTCAAATTCAATTCCCCATTTCAGACACATATCACTAACTATTTTAGTGAGTACATTTTAGAAAAACAGGTTGGTAAAGCAAACAAGAATTTACCCATACATTCATTCACTAATGTAGCTAGCATAGTAATAGGGACAACTTAATCTAAAGTATTTTTATTTATTTTATTTATTTGGACAATAAACGTTCCATGAAATACATATAGATCTGCTATAATGACTGTCATCCACCTCACTCATTACTGCAGTGGCTTATGCTAGGCCTTTGTGTCTTGTTGCTAGTCTGGAGGAACAGTGCTCTCTATGTGGCACGCATGGTTTGCCTTGTTGTTGGAATGGTAACACTTTATTTGAAGGGTAATAATGTATTTTAAGGCTTCATAATGACTTCACAACACACTCAGCCATAACCCAAACATGCCACATTCTTAAGCAGTACATAACAATTTCTTTAATGGTTATTTCAACAACTGTAAGACTTAATGCTTGTATGAACTGCTTATAAATGCTGTATGTATGGGGTATTTGTGTTATGTCGATTCAAAATAAAGTGTTAGTGTTTGAAGTAAAAGCCTGTGTTACAATGACACAAAGTATGAAAATATCCTAGCATCTCTCCTTTGTTACTAAGATTATATGTTCGTGACAGATATTTTTCCCGGACGAAATGCTAATAACGGGTTAAACTCCTTTGTCGACTGTCAACAGTAAACATGAATACAGTCTGTCCGTTAGGCTCAGGACTAAGGTGGTGAAAGGGGCTTATCAAGCTTGTGCTGAATGCTTGTAACAAGCAATCACAGGTGACTATCCGTGATCTTCAAAAGTATTGAATCTGTAGAAATACAATGAGTGGATTTTAATTGCACACACCCATGCAACATTTTGTACATAATGTTTCTGCCATCGTCTCTTATAACCAAAAAGAGCTTCTGGATATCAGGACAGCGATTACTCACCTCGCATTGGACGAAGATTTTTTCTTCAACGAGGCGGCCGCGAAGGATATCATACAGACACCCGACAAGGCCCAAATCCCCGTCATTCGCGTGAGGAAGAGACGGAGATATCGCGGACGCAGATCCGGGTGCCTTGTAAGGATCCGACGGCGAGCGAGTAAACTGCCTCTTCCATCAATCCTATTAGCCAACGTTCAAGCTTTTGAGAATAAAATGGACGATTTAAGATTACGGTTATCCTACCAACGGGACATTAAAAACTGTAATATCTTATGTTTCACGGAGTCGTGGCTGAACGACAACAATGATAACATTCAGCTAGCAGGCTATACGCTACATCGGCAGGACAGAACGGCTGACTCTGGTAAGACAAGGGGTGGCGGTCTGTGTATATTTGTAAACAACAGCTGGTGCACAAAATCAAATACTAAGGAAGTCTCGAGGTTTTGCTCGCCTGAGGTAGAGTATCTTATGATAAGCTGTAGACCACACTATTTACCAAGAGAGTTTTCATCTATATTTTTCATAGCTGTCTATTTACCACCACAAACCAATGCTGGCATTAAGATTGCACTGAATGAGTTGTACAAGGCCATTAATCAACAGGAAAACGCTCATCCAGATGCAGCGCTCCTAGTGGCCGGGGACTTTAATGCAGGGAAACTTAAATCCGTTCTACCTAATTTCTACCAGCATGTTAAATGTGCAACCAGAGGGAAAAAAAACTCTAGACCACCTTTACTCCACACACAGAGACGCATACAAAGCTCTCCCTCGCCCTCCATTTGGCAAATCTGACCATAACTCTATCCTCCTGATTCCTGCTTATAAGCAAAAACTGAAGCAGGAAGCACCAGTGATTCGGTTAATAAAAAAGTGGTCAGATGACGCAGATGCTAAGCTACAGGACTGTTTTGCTAGCACAGACTGGAACATGTTCCGGGATTCTTCAGACAGCATCGAGGAGTACACCACATCAGTCACTGGCTTCATCAATAAGTGCATCGATGATGTCGTCCCCACAGTGACCGTACGTACATACCCCAACCAGAAGCCATGGATTACAGGAAACATCCGCACTGAGCTAAAGGGTAGAGCTGCCGCTTTCAAGGAACGGGACTCTAACCCGGACGCTTATAAGAAATCCCGCTATGACCTCCGACGAACCATCAAACAGGCAAAGAGTCAATACAGGTCTAAGATTGAATCATACTACACTGGCTCTGACGCTCGTCGGATGTGGCAGGGCTTGAAAACTATTACAGACTACAAAGGGAAGCACAGCCGCGAGCTGCCCAGTGACACAAGCCTACCAGACGAAGCTAAACCACCTCTATGCTCGCTTCGAGGCAAGCAACACTGAAGCATGCATGAGAGCACCAGCTGTTCCGGATGACTATGTGATCACGCTCTCCGTAGCCGATGTGAGTAAGACTTTTAAGCAGGTCAACATTCACAAGGCCGCAGGGCCAGACGGATTACCAGGACGTGTACTCCGAGCATGTGCTGACCAACTGGCAAGTGTCTTCACTGACATTTTCAACATGTCCCTGACTGAGTCTGTAATACCAACATGTTTCAAGCAGACCACCATAGTCCCCGTGCCCAAGAACTCTAAGATAACCTGCCTAAATGACTACCGACCCGTAGCACTGACGTCTGTAGCCATGAAGTGCTTTGAAAGACTGGTCATGGCTCACATCAACAGCATAATCCCAGAAACCCTAGACCCACTCCAATTTGCATACCGCCCCAACAGATCCACAGATGATGCAATCTCTATCGCACTCCACACTGCCCTTTCCCACCTGGACAAGAGGAACACCTACGTGAGAATGCTATTCATTGACTACAGCTCAGCATTCAACACCATAGTGCCCTCTAAGCTCATCACTAAGCTAAGGATCCTGGGACTAAACACCTCCCTCTGCAACTGGATCCTGGACTTCCTGACGGGACGCCCCCAGGTGGTAAGGGTAGGTAACAACACATCTGCCACACTGATCCTCAACACGGGGGCCCCCTCAGGGGTGCGTGCTCAGTCCCCCTCCTGTACTCTCTGTTCACCCATGACTGCATGGCCAGGCACGACTCCAACACCATCATTAAGTTTGCCGACGACACAACAGTGGTAGGCCTGATCACCGACAACGATGAGACAGCCTATAGGGAGGAGGTCAGAGATCTGGCCGTGTGGTGCCAGGACAACAACCTCTCCCCTCAACGTGACCAAGACAAAGGAGATGATTGTGGACTACAGGAAAAAAAAGAGGACTGAGCACGCCCCCATTCTCATCGACGGGGCTGTAGTGGAACAGGTTGAGAGCTTCAAGTTCCTTGGTGTCCACATCACCAACGAACTATCATGGTCCAAACACACCAAGACAGTCGTGAAGAGGGCACGACAAAGCCTCTTCCCCCTCAGGAGACTAAAAAGATTTGGCATGGGTCCTCAGATCCTCAAAAAATTCTACAGCTGCACCATCGAGCATCCTGACTGGTTGCATCACCGCCTGGTATGGCAACTGCTTGGCCTCTGACCGCAAGGCACTACAGAGGGTAGTGCGTATGGCCCAGTACATCACTGGGGCAAAGCTTCCTGCCATCCAGGACCTCTATACCAGGTGGTGTCAGAGGAAGGCCCTCAAAATTGTCAAAGACTCCAGCCACCCCTAGTCATAGACTGTTCTCTCTGCTACCGCACGGCAAGCGGTACCGGAGTGCCAAGTCTAGGTCCAAAAGACTTCTCAACAGCTTCTACCCCCAAGCCATAAGACTCCTGAACAGCTAATCATGGCTACCCAGACTATTTGCACTGCCCCCCCACCCCATCCTTTTTACGCTGCTGCTACTCTGTTAAGTATTTATGCATAGTCACTTTAACTCTACCCACATGTACATATTACCTCAACTACCTCAACTAGCCGGTGCCCCCGCACATTGACTCTGCAACGGTACCCCCCTGTATATATAGCCTCCCTACTGTCACTTTATTTTACTTCTGCTCTTTTTTTCTCAACACTTTTTTTGTTGTTGTTTTATTCTTACTTTTTTTGTTTAAAATAAATGCACTGTTGGTTAAGGGCTGTAAGTAAGCATTTCACTGTAATGTCTGCACCTGTTGTATTCGGCGCATGTGACCAATAAAATTTGATTTGATTTGATTTGATTTGAATACTGCCATGACAGAGGGACGGAACTGGTCGCAAAATAAAGGTGTACAGTGCCGGAAAAGGACTGAAGAAAATGTGTACTTTTCCCTCCAACTCTAACCTAATATCATGCTGAAGTGCATCGGCTCCCACCAGCCTTATCTCTCTCCGAGTCCCTCAGCTGTAATTGTCGATGAGTAACCCCTCCAGTGTTGCTGTACCACCAGTACTAGTATGCAGAATGTGTATCCGGCAATCTGTTCAGTGCTCCCCGAGTAGTTTCCCTCACAGAAATCCGTTTAGGGCTTTTTTATTGAGTGGAGTGCATTGGAGTCGTATTGGGCTCTGTCTGGCTCCCTAACATGGTTACCCTTCATCTCCTCTCAATGAATCCAGTTCCCAGCAGTGTATATGAGTTCACAGTGTGGTGAAGGGGAGGAAACACACAGTGTGGCTATTGGTGAAGGAACAGAAATAATACAAACACTTAGAATAAAGTGGATGGGGAAGTTCAAGGCATCATTGTGTGGATATATACTGTTTGAGCAGCAAAGGGGGGACCAATTCCATATTAATGGCCATGACTTTAGAATGAGATTTTCGGCCAGCAGGTGTCACCACCTTCGTCAAAAGTTTGGACACACCTACTCATTCCAGGGTTTTTCTTTATTTTTACTATTATTTTCTACATTGTAGAATAATAATGAAGACATCAAAACTATGAAATAACAAATATGGAATCATGTAGTAACCAAAAAAGTGTTAAACAAATCAAAATATATGTTATATTTGAGATTCTTCAAACTAGCCACCCTTTGCCTTGATGACAGCTTTGCACACTCTTGGCATCTACGAGCAATTTAGAGCAGACCAAAATGTTTTTTATCAACTTGAGCTAGCTAGCTAGCAAACATTAGCCAGCTATCTAGCTAGAGTAGCTAAGGAAACATGCAGTAATTCAACGTTGGCTAGCAATAAATATGCTTATAAACAAGGCATGGTATCTATTTGATTTGGACAGTATGTCATGCAGTTATAATATTTAAAATGTGTGTTTCAAGGTTCTAACTGACGAAGGTAGCAGTAATTGGGACCCGGTAGAGATAGTTGTGGTTGTTGTAGTCATAACAAGTAAAAGAGAACAGAAGGAGACATAACACATATCTTGGTCTTCCTTTTGTAGAGCCGACTGAAAGTGTAGTCATTTATTGTACCACCATACCTAACTATTACAATGGAGAACACAAATCGGATTCTAAAAGAAATGTAATACTATTATTTTTGTAGACAAAAGAGTTGTTGTTTCACTAAGGAATTGAATACTCCTTCAAGCCAATATACAACCTTGTCCTATCTGTTACTCGCTGTATATACTTGTCTGTTTATCTTCTCTGTGGTTGTGACTAGTTTGTACAGAAATATGGTATGTAGCTTTGATTTTAAACTGGAAATGTTTCAATTCGCAGATTTGCGCAATAGAGGGAATACACATTATTCAGGAATGTACTGCAAGTCGTAAACAGAAAGTACTTCTGCTTTGTTGCTCACTCTTGAACAGGTTATGCACCGTTCTGTGTTCCGCCATTACATAACCAACATGCTAAAACCCGGCCGTTCAATAATGCAGGTACACTACCTTTATTTTTAATTATTCATTTAAAATGTTCTCAAGTAGCCTACTACTGGAGGTGAGGCATGAAATATTCATGAGTTCACATCTTGAGAACAAAATCTCAACATATTCGGAGGTTGGTCCTCAATTAAACTCAACATTCACGATGTAACACACAATTACCTACAGTGGGGGAAAAAAGTATTTAGTCAGCCACCAATTGTGCAAGTCCTCCCACTTAAAAAGATGAGAGAGGCCTGTAATTTTCATCATAGGTACACGTCAACTATGACAGACAAAATGAGATTTTTTTTCTCCAGAAAATCACATTGTATGATTTTTTATGAATTTATTTGCATATTATGGTGAAAAATAAGTATTTGTTCAATAACAAAAGTTTCTCAATACTTTGTTATATACCCTTTGTTGGCAATGACACAGGTCAAACGTTTTCTGTAAGTCTTCACAAGGTTTTCACACACTGTTGCTGGTATTTTGGTCCATTCCTCCATGCAGATCTCCTCTAGAGCAGTGATGTTTTGGGGCTGTCGCTGGGCAACACAGACTTTCAACTCCCTCCAAAGATTTTCTATGGGGTTGAGATCTGGAGACTGGCTAGGCCACTCCAGGACCTTGAAATGCTTCTTACGAAGCCACTCCTTCGTTGCCCGGGCGGTGTGTTTGGGATCATTGTCATGCTGAAAGACCCAGCCACGTTTCATCTTCAATGCCCTTGCTGATGGAAGGAGGTTTTCACTCAAAATCTCACGATACATGGCCCCATTCATTCTTTCCTTTACACGGATCAGTCGTCCTGGTCCCTTTGCAGAAAAACAGCCCCAAAGCATGATGTTTCCACCCCCATGCTTCACAGTAGGTATGGTGTTCTTTGGATGCAACTCAGCATTCTTTGTCCTCCAAACACGACGAGTTAAAAAAAAAAAAAAAAGTTATATTTTGGTTTCATCTGACCATATGACATTCTCCCAATCCTCTTCTGGATCATCCAAATGCACTCTAGCAAACTTCAGATGGGCCTGGACATGTACTGGCTTAAGCAGGGGGACACGTCTGGCACTGCAGGATTTGAGTCCCAGATCGAGGGAGATTATCAGTGGTCTTGTATGTCTTCCATTTCCTAATAATTGCTCCCACAGTTGATTTCTTCAAACCAAGCTGCTTACCTATTGCAGATTCAGTCTTCCCAGCCTGGTGCAGGTCTACAATTTTGTTTCTGGTGTCATTTGACAGCTCTTTGGTCTTGGCCATAGTGGAGTTTGGAGTGTGACTGTTTGAGGTTGTGGACAGGTGTCTTTTATACTGATAACAAGTTCAAACAGGTGTCATTAATACAGGTAACGAGTGAAGGACAGAGGAGCCTCTTAAAGAAGAAGTTACAGGTCTGTGAGAGCCAGAAATCTTGCTTGTTTGTAGGTGACCAAATACTTATTTTCCACCATAATTTGCAAATAAATTCATAAAAAATCCTACAATGTGATTTTCTGGATTTTTTTCTCTCAATTTGTCTGTCATAGTTGACGTGTACCTATGATGAAAATTACAGGCCTCTCTCATCTTTTTAAGTGAGAGAACTTGCACAATTGGTGGCTGACTAAATACTTTTTCCCCCCACTGTACATAGTCCATACTAGAGTTTTCTGAATTCTTCATGAGAGCTGTGGAGTGAGCTTTTGAACGGCAAAACAGAACGGAATCTTTGCCAAATCTTTTGTCTGGATCTGAATAGTGGTTCTAAGAGTCTGAGCACTTCTGAAATAATTATTTGAGCCTGTTGGATTAAAGTTGATTTCCAAACACAGAAATACCTCAGCAACAGCATCGTCCCATCATCCCAGCCCACCGCTTGGGTTCCCCTCTCTCTCTCTCTCTCTCTCTCTCTCTCTCTCTCTCTCTCTCTCTCTCTCTCTCTCTCTCTCTCTCTCGCTCTCTCTCTCTCACTCTCGCTTTCTCCCTCCCTGTCTCTTCTCTGTGTGCAGTGGGCCCTAGGCACTCGCTGCATTCCTGCCGTCTCCCCATTAGGCGCTTAACAGAGCGTTGGGCTGTGGCTGCTCTCTCCCCCAACGCCTCCCATCTCCCTGTCGCCCTTCAGGTCTCATCGCCCTCACAATGGAGGATCCGCTATGATCCCGGGACACACACTGTCCTCCATTACCCAGACCTCATGGCCCACTGCATCCATGCTGCAGCCATGCTTCCAGGCTCTCAGGAAAACAACATGTTTGTATGTGTGGTGTGTAATTGAGTTTGGATGGGCATGTATTGTGTGTGCTTGCAGGGTTGGGGAGTAACTGATGACATGTAATCTGATAATTAAAAAAACTGTAACTATAATCAGTTATGTTACCAGCAGAAACATTGTAATCTGATCACAGATACTTTTGTAATACTAGATGCTTACTTATTGGATTACTTTTTTAAATCAGAAAGGACGTTTGTGAGAAAATACAATATGACACATTTCTGTTTTCTCAATTACACTCAATTCAGCATTGAAAAAAGGTGCAAGTTTAAGTTTGTTACACCTGAGTGAGTCTGACCACAAGTCATGACACATTAAAAGGGTTAGATGGGTCCTTATGTCGTCTTCTAATGCCTCTTAAGGGGAAAGTCATCCAAAAATAATCAGATTAACTTACTGAGTTTGGGTAATTTAAAAGTTACCTTACTGATTACAGTTTTGGACAGGTAACTAGTAACTGTAATGGATTACCTGTATAAAATAACTTATGCAACACCCTTAGTGTGTGAGAGTGTGTGTGTGCACGATATACAGTGGGGAAAAAAAGTATTTAGTCAGCCACCAATTGTGCAAGTTCTCCCACTTAAAAAGATGAGAGAGGCCTGTAATTTTCATCATATGTACACGTCAACTATGACAGACAAAATGAGATTTTTTTTCTCCAGAAAATCACATTGTAGGATTTTTAATGAATTTATTTGCAAATTATGGTGGAAAATAAGTATTTGGTCAATAACAAAAGTTTCTCAATACTTTGTTATATACCCTTTGTTGGCAATGACACAGGTCAAACGTTTTCTGTAAGTCTTCACAAGGTTTTCACACACTGTTGCTGGTATTTTGGCCCATTCCTCCATGCAGATCTCCTCTAGAGCAGTGATGTTTTGGAGCTGTCGCTGGGCAACACAGACTTTCAACTCCCTCCAAAGATTTTCTATGGGGTTGAGATCTGGAGACTGGCTAGGCCACTCCAGGACCTTGAAATGCTTCTTACGAAGCCACTCCTTCGTTGCCCGGGCGGTGTGTTTGGGATCATTGTCATTCTGAAAGACCCAGCCACGTTTCATCTTCAATGCCCTTGCTGATGGAAGGAGGTTTTCACTCAAAATATCACGATACATGGCCCCATTCATTCTTTCCTTTACACGGATCAGTCGTCCTGGTCCCTTTGCAGAAAAACAGCCCCAAAGCATGATGTTTCCACCCCCATGCTTCACAGTAGGTATGGTGTTCTTTGGATGCAACTCAGCATTCTTTGTCCTCCAAACACGACGAGTTGAGTTTTTACCAAAAAGTTATATTTTGGTTTCATCTGACCAAATGACATTCTCCCAATCCTCTTCTGGATCATCCAAATGCTCTCTAGGAAACTTCAGACGGGCCTGGACATGTACTGGCTTAAGCAGGGGGACACGTCTGGCACTGCAGGATTTGAGTCCCTGGCGGCGTAGTGTGTTACTGATGGTAGGCTTTGTTACTTTGGTGCCAGCTCTCTGCAGGTCATTCACTAGGTCCCCCCGTGTGGTTCTGGGATTTTTGCTCACCGTTCTTGTGATCATTTTGACCCCACGGGGTGAGATCTTGCGTGGAGCCCCAGATCGAGGGAGATTATCAGTGGTCTTGTATGTCTTCCATTTCCTAATAATTGCTCCCACAGTTGATTTCTTCAAACCAAGCTGCTTACCTATTGCAGATTCAGTCTTCCCAGCCTGGTGCAGGTCTACAATTTTGTTTCTGGTGTCCTTTGACAGCTCTTTGGTCTTGGCCATAGTGGAGTTTGGAGTGTGACTGTTTGAGGTTGTGGACAGGTGTCTTTTATACTGATAACACGTTCAAACAGGTGCCATTAATACAGGTAACGAGTGGAGGACAGAGAAACCTCTTAAAGAAGAAGTTACAGGTCTGTGAGAGCCAGAAATCTTGCTTGTTTGTAGGTGACCAAATACTTATTTTCCACCATAATTTGCAAATAAATTCATAAAAAATCCTACAATGTGATTTTCTGGAGAAAAAAATTCTCATTTTGTCTGTCATAGTTGACGTGTACCTATGATGAAAATGACAGGCCTCTCTCATCTTTTTAAGTGGGAGAACTTGCACAATTGGTGGCTGACTAAATACTTTTTTTCCCCACTGTATGTATGTGCGTGTGTATATGCAGTATGTGAATGTGTGCACGGTAGTCTTCAGGCTTAACCAAGGACACTTGGTCTTATCCCATTTCAACCCCAATCCCCAGAAGCAAGCATGGGTAGAGCCAGTGAAAGGGAAGTGCCTTTCAAGGGAAGTGCCATTAAAGGGAAGTGCCATTAAAGGAGGTAACAAAAAAGGAGATCAATAGTGCCTTTTCAAAATAATTCATTTTGAGCTTGGACGGAGTCCATCTGTAGATTTTTCCACAAATTAACGAACTAGAAAGCCTTAAACTGTGAACATTTCAGGGGCATGAGCCATCTCTTGCACACCAAATAGGATGTGATGGCCTCCATAATAGTGTCATCAAATGAAAAATAATTAGTTCCAAACCAAGTATTAATACAGTACTCTGTGCTAGTGTCACGACTTCCGCCGAAGTTGGTGCCTCTCCTTGTGCGGGCGACTATCGGCGGTCGTGGTCACCGGCTTTCTAGCTGCCACCGATCTGCGTTTCTGTTTTCCATTGGTTTTGTCTTGTTTGTACACACCTGGTTCCCATTGTATGTTGATTATTTCCCTATTTAACCCTCTGGTTCCCACATGGTTTTGTGCGTGTTTGTTCATTGTGTTGTGTCATACGCATTTGTGAGCTGGTGTGTTTTCCCTGCGTGGAAATTAGTGTTAGTTTTTTCCATGTAAAGTACGTTGTGTACACAGTTCTGTGTCCTGCGCCTGACTCTGTCCTACCGCTGCACATTTGACACCCTGACAGAAACCTGCAACCAATATGGAGTCAGCAGGTGCAGCCAGTCCTCCGGTACCCGTGGAGGAGCGCGTCCAGCAGCACGCGACGATGCTCCAGAATCTGGGCACTGTGATGGATCGCGTGTTGCAGTCCATGGAGCGATGGGAGAGAGGGGATTTTCCTACAACCCCAGCAACTTCAGGTCAACCCACACCGATGTCCACCCCTCCGTCACCTGGACCCAGTGGGATTCGGCTCTTGCTCCCGAGGGCATATGATGGGATGGCTGCCGGGTGCCAGGGGTTCCTGCTCTAGGTGGAGCTCTACCTGGTGACCATCCACCTGGCTCCCTCGGGATAGGAGAGTGTGTCTGCCCTCATCTCCTGTCTGTCTGGGAGAGCGCTTGAGTGGGCCAACGCCGAATGGGGAGGAATAGACGCAGCGTTGGTTTGCTATGAGGATTTCACCCGCCACTTCCGGGCGGTTTTCGATCATCCACCGGAGGGGAGAGCGGCGGGGGAAGGCCTGTTCCACCTCAGACAGGGGAAGAGGAGCACACAGGACTTCGCACTGGACTTCCGGACCTTGGCGGCCAGCGCGGGATGGAATGAGAGGGCCCTGATCGACTAATACTGGTGTAATCTACGTGAGGACGTTCGTCGGGAGCTAGCATGCAGGGACACAACCCTTAACCTCGACCAGCTGGTGGATCTATCTATACGGCTGGATAACCTGTTGGCCACCCGTGGACGTCCGGATCAGGATCCGCCCATCCCATCTCCCAGCACCTCCGACCCTACCCCTATGGAGCTCAGAGGTGCTGCTCCTAGGGTGACCGGAGGGGGGGGCCGGTTCCTGCACCAAGTGTGGCCGCAGAGGGCACACTGCTGGTCGGTGCTGGGGAGGTTCCCCAGGGAGTCAAGGCAGCAGGCAGGGCACTGGTGGATCAGCCCAGGTGAGTAGGCACCTGACTTACCCAGAGCTCCCTGTTGCGCACATGTATGTTTGTGTAGAATTTCCTGAGTTTTCCCTGCATTCCCAGCATAAGGCGCTAGTCGATTCAGGCAGAGCTGAGAACTTTATTGACAGTTCATTTGCACGTAGATTAGGGATCCCTATTGTTCCTGTTGATGTGCCCTTCCCTGTACATGCCTTAGATAGTTGTCCTTTAGGGTCGGGCCTGATTAGGGAGGTCACAGCTCCACTATGTATGAAAACGCAGGAGGGTCATGAGGAGAGAATTAGTCTCTTCCTGATTGATTCTCCTGCGTTTCCTGTGGTGTTGGGGCTTCCCTGGTTGGCCTCTCATGACCCCACTATTTCGTGGCAACAGAGGGCTCTCAAGGGATGGTCACGTCAGTGCTCAGGGAGGTGTGTAGGTGTTTCCATAGGTGCAACTACGGTGGAGAGTCCAAACCAGGTCTCCACTACGGACATTCCCCCTGTATATGACGATTTGGCTCTCGCCTTCTGTAAAAAGAAGGCGACTCAACTACCACCCCATCGACAGGGGGATTGTGCGATAAATCTCCAGTTAGGCTTAGCACTTCCCAGGAGTCACGTGTATCCTCTGTCTCAGGAGGAGATGGCGGCTATGGAAACATATGTCTCCAAATCTCTGGACAGGGATACATTCGGCCTTCCACTTCACCTGCCTCCTCGAGTTTCTTTTTTGTGAAGAAGAAGGATGGAGGTTTACGCCCGTGCATTGACTATCGTGGGCTAAATCAGATCACTGTGAAGTACAGTTACCCACTGCCTCTCATAGCCAGTGTGACAGAGTCATTGCACGGGCGCGCTTCTTCAACAAATTGGATATCAGGAGTGCTTACAACCTGGTGCGTATCCGGGAGGGGGATGAGTGGAAGACAGCATTGAGTACCACCTCTGGGCACTATGAGTACCTCGTCATGCCGTACGGGTTGATGAATGCTCCATCAGTCTTCCAATCCTTCGTAGACAAGATTTTCAGGGACCTGCACTGGCAGGGTGTAGTGGTGTGTATATAGATGACATTCTAATATGCTCTGCTACACGCGCCGAGCATGTGTCCCTGGTGCGCAAGGTGATTGGTCGACTGTTGGAGCATGACCTGTACGTCAAGGCTGAGAAATGTCTGTTCTTCCAACAGTCCGTCTCCTTCCTAGGGTACCGCCTGTCCGCGTCAGGGGTGGAGATGGAGAATGACCGCATTTCAGCCGTGTGTAATTGGCCGACTCCAACCACGGTAAAGGAGGTGCAGCGGTTCTTAGGGTTTGCCAACTACTACCGGAGGTTTATCCAGGGCTTTGGTCAGGTAGCGGCTCCCATTACCTCCTTGCTGAAGGGGGGACCGGTGCAACTGCAGTGGTCAGCTGGGGCGGACAGGGCTTTCGGTCACCTGAAGGCTCTATTTACCTCGGCTCCCGTGCTGGCTCATCCTGATCCCTCCTTGGCATTCATAGTAGAGGTGGACACATCCGAGGCTGGGAAAGGAGCTGTGCTGTCTCAGCGCTTGGGTACGCCACCAAAGCTCCGCCCCTGTGCTTTCTTTTCGAAGAAGCTCAGCCCGGCGGAGCGAAACTATGATGTGGGGGACCGGGAGCTGTTAGCTGTTGTCAGGCCACTGAAGGCGTGGAGGCATTGGCTTGAGGGGGCTAAACACCCTTTCCTCATTTGGACTGACCACCGCAACCTCGAGTACATCCGAGCGGCGAGGAGACTGAACCCTCGCCAGGCAAGGTGGGCCATGTTTTTCACCCGTTTTGTTTTCACCCTATCCTACAGACCAGGTTCCCAGAACGCTAAGGCAGACACACTGTCCCAGTTGTATGACACAGAGGAATGGTCCACGGATCCCACTCCCATACTTCCGGCTTCTTGCCTGGTGGCACCGGTGGTATGGGAGGTTGACGCGGACATTGAGTGGGCGTTACGTATGGAGCCCACTCCCACCCAGTGTCCAGTTGGGCGTCTGTACGTTCCGTTTGATGTCCGCGATCGATTGATGTGTTGGGCCCACACGTCACCCTCCTCTGGTCATCCTGGCATCGGTCGGCCAGTGCGCTGTCTTAGTGGGAGGTACTGGTGGCACACTTTAGCTAAGAATGTGAGGGTTTATGTTTCCTCCTGCTCGGTGTGTGCCCAGTGCAAGGCACCTAGACATCTGCCCAGAGGGAAATTACAACCCCTACCCGTTCCACAACGGCCGTGGTCACACCTATCGATGGACTTCGTGACGGATCTTCCTCCGTCACAATGTAACACCACGATCCTGGTCGTTGTGGATCGGTTCTCCCTACGGCCCTACAGACTGCGGAGGCTCTGTTTACCCACGTCTTCCGGCACTACGGGGTGCCTGAGGATATAGTGTCTGATCGGGGTCCCCAGTTCACATCGAGGGTCTGGAGGGCGTTCATGGAACGTCTGGGGGTCTCGGTCAGCCTGACCTCAGGTTTTCACCCCGAGAGTAATGGGCAGGTGGAGAGAGTTAACCAGGATGTGGGTAGGTTTCTGCGGTCCTATTGCCAGGACCGGCCGGCACTCCTCCACTAACATGTCTCCGTTTCAGTGTGTACTAGGTTATCAGCCAGTCCTGGCACCGTGGCATCAGAGCCAGATCGACTGAACGAGGTATGTTATAGGTTACAGCTTCCCCCTGATGACCATATTAACCCCTCGTTCCATGTGTCTCTCCTCAGGCCGGTGGTAGCAGGTTCCTCCGCCCCCTCTGGACATCAAGGGGGCCCCAGCGTATACTGTACGAGCCATCATGTACTCAAGACGTCAGGCGAGGGGCCTTCAGTACCTCATGGAGTGGGAGGGGTACGGTCCGGAGGAGAGATGCTGGGTGCCGGTGGAGGACATCCTGGACCCTTCCTTACTGCAGGAATTTCACCGTCTCCACCCGGATCGTCCTGCGCCTCGTCCTCCGGATCGTCCCCGAGGCCGGTGTCGGTGCGCTGCTGGAGTCGCGTGTCAAGGGGGGTACTGTCACGACTTCCGCCGATGTTGGTGCCTCTCCTTGTGCGGGCGGCTATCGGCGGTCGTCGTCACTGGCTTTCGAGCTGCCACCAATCTGTGTTTCTGTTTTCCATTGGTTTTGTCTTGTTTGTGCACACCTGGTTCCCATTGTATGTTGATTATTTCCCCATTTAACCCTCTGGTTCCCACATGGTTTTGTGCGTGTTTGTTCGTTGTGTTGTGTCATACGCTTTTGTGACCTGGTGTGTTTTCCCTGCGTGGAAATTAGTGTTAGTTTTTTCTGAGTAAAGTACGTTGTGTACTCGGTTCTGTGTCCTGCGCCTGACTACGTCCTACCGCTGCACATTTGACACCCTGACAGCTAGTTTGCAGTGAGAACTATATCGAGGCTAAAAAGGAAATGTTTTTGGAGACTCAGGCATCAGTTACTACAGTGAAGGTTTTTTAACTTTTCTTGGAACCGTTTTTGATACAGGGTTTCTGATGTTAGACAATATTTGATCTTTCTGTCAAGCTAAAACCCAATATTGGCTTTGGAAATGGCAGAACAATAGTGTGAGCATAATCGTTGTGGAAATACAACTTAGTTCTCTCTTTTCCTCCACTGTGCAGGAATCCTGGCATAGGCCTACATGGGTCTGTTTTTTCAAGGAGAGCTCAATCACTGAGTAGCAAAGACTAAAAGATGTCGCTGACTTGCCACAGTGTTATTCTCCGACAAATCAGATCAGTCTGCCTTCGCCCAGAGACACAAACACCCTGACTAGGGAGATAACAAATTGTTTTATCCATAGAATTTAATTAAAAACTGTGAAATCCCTAAAAGTAATTTGATATATTGGATGCTTATCTTTCTCAGTGTGCGCACAAGCGATTACATTTACTGTCGAACTCAAGGAAATTGGGACATGGAAGTTGACTGGTGGTTAACTTTAAAAGGTGGAGCTTGTCTTAGAGCTTGTCGTCTCTAGAAAACATATTTGGGGACGCTATTCAATTCTTATAATGTTGAGTACACTCATATGTTTATATACCTGTATGGTTGCTGTTTTTTATTCTGTCTGTCCAACGTTGGCAATATTGGTTTGAGAGACACAGGACTGAACATTCAGATGTTGATACAGTGGGGGGAAAAAGTATTTAGTCAGCCACCAATTGTGCATGTTCTCCCACTTAAAAAGATGATAGAGGCCTGTAATTTTCATCATAGGTACACGTCAACTATGACGGACAAAATGAGAAAAAAAAATCCAGAAAATCACATTGTAGGATTTTTTATGAATTTATTTGCAAATTATGGTGGAAAATAAGTATTTGGTCAATAACAAAAGGTTCTCAATACTTTGTTATATACACTTTGTTGGCAATGACACATGTCAAACGTTTTCTGTAAGTCTTCACAAGGTTTTCACACACTGTGGCTGGTATTTTGGCCCATTCCTCCATGCAGATCTCCTCTAGAGCAGTGATGTTTTGGGGCTGTCGCTGGGCAACACGGACTTTCAACTGCCTCCAAAGATTTTCTATGGGTTGAGATCTGGAGACTGGCTAGGCCACTCCAGGACCTTGAAATGCTTCTTACGAAGCCACTCCTTTGTTGCCCAGGCGGTGTGTTTGGGATCATTGTCATGCTGAAAGACCCAGCCACGTTTCATCTTCAATGCCCTTGCTGATGGAAGGAGGTTTTCACTCAAAATCTCACGATACATGGCCTCATTCATTCTTTCCTTTACAGGGATCAGTCGTCCTGGTCCCTTTGCAGAAAAACAGCCCCAAAGCATGATGTTTCCACCCCCATGCTTCACAGTAGGTATGGTGTTCTTTGGATGCAACTCAGCATTCTTTGTCCTCCAAACACGACGAGTTGAGTTTTTACCAAAAAGTTCTATTTTGGTTTCATCTGACCATATGACATTCTCCCAATACTCTTCTAGATCATCCAAATGCACTCTAGCAAACTTCAGACGGGCCTGGACATGTACTGGCTTAAGCAGGGGGACACGTCTGCACTGCAGGATTTGAGTCCCTGGCGGCGTAGTGTGTTACTGATGGTAGGCTTTGTTATTTTGGTCCCAGCTCTCTGCAGGTCATTCACTAGGTCCCCCCGTGTAGTTCTGGGATTTTGCGTGGATGAGATCTTGCGTGGAGCCCCAGATCGAGGGAGATTATCAGTGGTCTTGTATGTCTTCCATTTCCTAATAATTGCTCCCACAGTTGATTTCTTCAAACCAAGCCGCTTACCTATTGCAGATTCAGTCTTCCCAGCCTGGTGCAGGTCTACAATTTTGTTTCTGGTGTCTTTTGACAGCTCTTTGGTCTTGGCCATAGTGGAGTTTGGCGTGTGACTATTTGAGGTTGTGGACAGGTGTCTTTTATACTGATAATAAGTTCAAACAGGTGCCATTAATACAGGAAACGAGTGGAGGACAGAGGAGCCTCTTAAAGAAGAAGTTACAGGTCTGTGAGAGCCAGAAATCTTGCTTGTTTGTAGGTGACCAAATACTTATTTTCCACCATAATTTGCAAATAAATTCATTAAAAATCCTACAATGTGATTTTCTGGATTTTCTTTTCTCAATTTGTCTGTCATAGTTGACGTGTACCTATGATGAAAATTACAGGCCTCTCTCATCTTTTTAAGTGGGAGAACTTGCACAATTGGTGGCTGACTAAATACTTTTTTTCCCCACTGTATATGAGCTTGAAGTTCTTAAAGAAACATGATTTGATTGAAGACCGTGAGTAGCATAGCATGGTTTTTAGAGTGTGATGGGATGCCATCTTGGAGTCAACTTTTATCACTGTTCTGCTAGCAACTTGACAAGCAAAGGCTGCATACAGAGCCTCTGGTGCAGAAAATGTCTCATTAAATAATTGTTACAGATAACCTTGATAATTCTGTGACGTTCTGGCTCCGGGACTCTTAGTTGTGAGCCAGGGTTGTCATTTTCTTTTGGGTGGATTTCTATGTGGGATCTAGTTGTTTCATTTCTATGTTTGGGTTTTATGTTGATTAGTCATATGACTCCCAATCGGAGGTAACGAGTGTCAGCTGTCGGCTCGTTATCTCTGATTGGGAGCCATATTTATACTGTGTGGTTTCACCTTGGTTTTGTGGGTTTTTGTTTCCTTGTTCCTGTTTAGTCTTTGTCACTATTGGACTTCACATTCGTCGCTTTGGTTTGTTGTTTTTGGTTGCTTTAAGTAATAAAGTCAACATGTTCTTTTCACTCGCTGCGCCTTGGTCTCCTTCACTCCTCGACGAACGTGACAGAAAAACCCACCACAAAAGGACCAAGCAGCGCGTCCAGGAGCAAAGGGTCTGGACATGGGAGGAGGCGCCGGGTCAGGAGAGAACGTTGGTGGATGTCCTCCTCGGCTGGGGACATATTACCCAGGAGGAGGCCGTCCGGTACCGGAGGGCGATGAAGGGGGAGAACCTGGCAGGAGAGGAGCAACGGCATCGGCAGGGCCATCGTCGGAAGGACGGGAGGCAACCCCAAAAAGTTTTTGGGGGGGGGCACATGGCTTGGGCGGCTGGGTAGCAGGAGGCTGCCACAGGGAGAAAAGGAGAGAAGGCTAACGGAGTACGGGAGCCATTGGCGAGTAGAGGGAGGGAAGTGTTTGTGGCACGGCGTGAAGGACTGATGTGTGTTGCCAGTCCGGTCCGGCCCGTTCCTGATCCTCGGTTGAGGCCAGTGGTGTGTGTTCCCGTGCACGGACCGGCCTGTTCCTACTCCAAGCACCAGGTCCACGGTGTGCTACGCCAGCCCGACCCGGCCTGTTCCGCCACTCGCACCAGGGATGCGGTGCGCGTCGCCAGCCCAGCCCGGCCTGTTCCTGCTCCACGCACCAGGGATAGGGTGCGCTTCGCCAGCCCGGCCCGGCCTGTTCCGGCCACTCGCACCAGGGATACGGTGCGCGTCGCCAGCTCAGCCCGGCCTGTTCCTACTCCACGCACCAGGGATACGGTGCGCTCGCCAGCCCGGCCCGGCCTGTTCCGGCCACTCGCACCAGGGATACGGTGCGCGTCGCCAGCCCAGCCCGGCCTGTTCCTACTCCACGCACCAGGGATACGGTGCGCTCGCCAGCCCGGCCCGGCCTGTTCCGGCCTCTCGCACCAGGGATACGGTGCGCGTCGCCAGCCCAGCCCGGCCTGTTCCTGCTCTCCGCACTAGGCCTTATGTGCGTCCCCAGGGTCCAGCATGCCCTGTTGCTGCTCTCCGCACTAGGCCTTATGTGCGTCCCCAGGGCCAAGCATGCCCTGTTGCTACTTCCCGCACTAGCCCTGAGATGCGTGTCCTCAGCCCGGTACCTCCAGTTCCGGCACCACGCATCAGGCCTACGGTGCGTACCCAGGGCCAAGCATGCCCTGTTGCTTCTCCCCGCACTAGCCCTGAGATGCGTGTCCTCAGCCCGGTACCTCCAGTTCCGGCACCACGCACCAGGCCTACGGTGCGCCTCAGACGGCCAGAGTCTGCCGTCTGCCCAACGGCGCCTGAACTGCCCGTCTGCCCAACGGGGCCTGAACTGTCCGTCTGCCCAACGCCGTCTGAACTGCCCGTCTGCCCTACGCCGTCTGAACTGCCCGTCTGTACTGAGCCTGCAAAGCCGCCCGTCTGCCATGAGCCTTCAGAGCCGTCCGCCAGACCGGAGCCGCTAGAGCTCTCCGCCAGACAGGATCAGCCAGAGCCTTCCGCCAGACAGGATCAGCCAGAGCCTTCCGCCAGACAGGATCAGCCAGAGCCTTCCGCCAGACAGGATCAGCCAGAGCCTTCCGCCAGACAGGATCAGCCAGAGCCTTCCGCCAGACAGGATCAGCCAGTGCCTTCCACCAGACAGGAGCAGCCAGAGCCTTCCGTCAGACAGGAGCAGCCAGAGCCTTCCGCCAGACGGGATCAGCCAGAGCCTTCCGCCAGCCATGAGTGGCCAGATCCGTCAGCCAGCCATGAGCAGCCAGATCCGTCAGCCAGCCATGAGCAGCCAGATCCGTCAGCCAGCCATGAGCCGTCCAGCCAGGATCCGCCAGAGCCGTCCAGCCAGGATCCGCCAGAGCCGTCCAGCCAGGATCCGCCAGAGCCAGCCAGCCAGGATCCGCCATTTAGTCAGGTGCTGCCCCTTAGTCCAGTGCTGCCCCTTAGTCCAGTGCTGCCCCTTAGTCCGGTGCTGTCCCTTAGCCTGGTGCTGCCTCTTAGTCCGGTGCTGCCCATTAATCCAGGTGGGTTTAAGTGGAGGGTGGTCATTGGGAGGAGGTTAAGAAAGCGGGTAGTAACTATAGTGGGGTGGTGGTCAAGCCCGGAGCCGGAACCGCCTCCGGGGAGCAACACCCACCCAGCCCTCCCCTATTGTGGGGTTGTGAGGCGCGGTCGCAGTCCGCGCCTTTAGGGGGGGGTACTGTGACGTTCTGGCTCCGGGACTCTTAGTTGTGAGCCAGGGTTGTCATTTTCTTTTGGGTGGATTTCTATGTGGGATCTAGTTGTTTCATTTCTATGTTTGGGTTTTATGTTGATTAGTCATATGACTCCCAATCGGAGGTAACGAGTGTCAGCTGTCGGCTCGTTATCTCTGATTGGGAGCCATATTTATACTGTGTGGTTTCACCTTGGTTTTGTGGGTTTTTGTTTCCTTGTTCCTGTTTAGTCTTTGTCACTATTGGACTTCACATTCGTCGCTTTGGTTTGTTGTTTTTGGTTGCTTTAAGTAATAAAGTCAACATGTTCTTTTCACTCGCTGCGCCTTGGTCTCCTTCACTCCTCGACGAACGTGACAAATTCACATTGTGGGATTTCCATGGATGCTTAACTCACTGATATCCACAGTTCAACGGTGCTTGTACTGTACAGTATGTTACTGAATGAGTTTGATGTATTTTGCATGTGTTGCAGGCAGGGGTTTATGTCCTATTTGCAATCAAACTGAGACAAACACTATGAATGTCTAAATGTTTATTATAAACCGGGTGGTTTGAGCCCTGAATGCTGATTGGCTGAAAGCTGCTGTGGTATATCAGACCGTATACCACTGGTATGACAAAACATTTATTTTGACAGTTCTAATTATGTTGGTAACCAGTTTATAATAGCAATAAGGCACCTTGGGGGGGCACGTTGCACCGTGCAAATGAACAGCCCTTAGCCGTGGTATATTGGCCATATACCACACCCCCTTGTGTCTTATTGGTTAACTATAGCATGAGAGATGAGAAGTAACAGAACAATGTGTTCTTGTTTATTAGTTAGATACTACTAGTTAGATACTACATGTTAGGTACTACATGTTAGGTACTACATGTTAGGTACTACATATCATTTTTATGCACTTTTTTATGCGTGATTGAATTCCTTGTGTGACGAGTACTGATATACGAAGAGGCAGGCCGCAGACGCCGGAATTAACAAGGTCAAGGTTGACTTAATAATGAGAAAGAGAATAACAAAGAGCGAGTAAATGACACGACGCTTAACAATCACAACACAACACAGTACAGAACAGTCCAGGGCTAAATAGGGTTGGTGATGAGATGATGAGGTGCAGGTGCGCTGGAGGTGATTAGGGTGCGTTGGGTTGCCATTCCGGTGTTGCCGAGGTGGTGCGCTCAGACCGGTGGCTCAGTAGACCGGCGAATCCGAGCGCCGGAGGGGAGCAACGGGAGGAGACGTGACACTTTGTTTGTATCACTTTCGATAACATGGTTACACTCTCTTAGTAGACTTAATTCAAACATGGTTACACTCTCTCAGTAGTTTTAATTAACCATGTCAAGTCGTAACTCAGAAATAACTGCCATAAGACACAGGTACTTAATTGAATTGCATTTGCACAGATGCAATGTCAATATATTTGGACAGATACACAATTTATGTTTCCTCTGTATATCAATATAAGGGGATTTCTGTCACTTTTTACTGTTAATTAAAGGAATGCACACTGTTGTGAAAATATTATAGATATCATATACTGTACATATCACACAGTAAAGTATAAATTCAAAGATTATATGGTTTCCAAGGATATATGGAGGAATGAAGAAAGCGACGGTATCACTGTGAGTTCAACTTACTCTTTCTATATAACAATTCATCAACAGCTCTCTTTAATCTAGTCTAGGATCTAATCTCCAACACAACAAACGAGCTAAATCACACAGTAGTGTTAATTGTCTGTCCCTCTCAGAAATATTATTTTGATGTTGTGTTTTCAAAAAGATCTAGCTTAAGACCCAAGAGAATGTATTGCTCATATGGTGCCCTATTGCCTATGTACGGCTCTAGTCAAAAGTAGTGCACTATGTAGGGAATAGGATGCAATTTGATTTGGGACGCAGGCATAGTCTAATGCCCTCCTGTATCAGCAGGAAGTCCATTTTCTCCAGTCATTTAGTGTCCCTTTCAAAGCCAGTTAACGATCCATACATGACCTTTATGCACTGTTGAGAGTATCACGTCACCTCATTGGAAGGCCGTGCAGAGGGACCCAAGTAGCACAGCAGACAGTCTGGTCTGTTACACCAGCTAAACATCTCAACATGGTTCTAGTTGTTCTCCCAATACATTCTGATGCACAGTTGTTGTACCTGATGAAGACAGATTGATAGACAGATGATTGATAAGAGGAGTGAATGGAGAAGGAGGTGGAATCAGAGCACTTCGTCTGGCAGTGTGGCTGCAGGCTGCAGGCGTGGAGCCCCCTAGGTCCACACAAGCATGAGGAATCTGATAATGGCAGGGGAGGAAGAGGCCTCAGCGGGAGGCTCCCTGTGAATTACCGACTGCGTTTATGGAGAGTGAGCTCCGGCACTGGAATGCTAATGAAGGATTTGATAAGATGGCGCGAGGAGAGCCGGAGTCAAGTGCGAGAGGCCTTAGACACCACGCACGCATGCAGCCTATTTCTGCCAAGCTGTTTTCTTTTTCTCCATTGTAAAGTGATGCCAGAAGCAGAGAACTCTCGACCAAGGACCCGTGAAGTGCTGGCCCCTATAGGAGAAGGATGAGACAGAGCCTTTTACCATATATACTGATTTGTGGGGTTGGCTGAGACAAGCTGTGTTGGCATTATAAGAGATAGGGCTTTAAGAGGTTATGAGTGGGGCTAATTCAGTGGGTTTTCTGCTGTGTCTTTCTTCTTAGTGTGGTGTCCATATTAGGACAGTTATGCTTGTGCATCGTGTGTTCTAATATGATGCATGTGTTCTAATGTAGACACCATACTCCTGTACTAGGGCTGGGTGATATGGTCTATAAATCATATCTCAATTTATTCAACCTTATGGGCGATTCACGATATATATCTAGATTTTTCAAATGTTTTCTCAAAATAAGCATTGTTGTACAATTAAAGTTCAAATACACTGCATTTCAAACAGTCAGCAATAATCTAATAAATACAGGGCTTGTGAAATTATACCTTGGCTAAAGGTAAGCCTTCCACAACTATAAGACCCACTAATAATTTATTCAAAATCACTCATCGGGCTTTCAAGTCTGTCTATGAAAATGACCTTTTTGTTACAAGTTTAACCAGAACCATGTATAATGCACATTGACTTCTTGTAGGCATTATAGAAAATTAACGTAGGTCTCAAACAGCATGCTAGCCTGTCCACTTTGTTCAGATGTTAAAATTAAGTGGCCTACTGTACCTTATTTCTCAGAATGAGAACGATTAGCCAATTCCTTATATAATTGTGTTTTATGCTTATTGCACATTTATAAAACACAGACTAGACAGCTAATATAACAGTCTTCGGCTAAACTGCTGCTAGCGGTACGTGGTATCCCAATGCCGCGTTCGACAAACTGAGCATACATTTTCCTGAATCAATGTTTATTGATACTCCTGTTTTAGTAGTGTCTGATCTGGGCGCAATTTCAGCAGTTGAGACATACAGTGCATTCGGAAAGTATTCAGCCTTATTCTAAAATTGATTAAATTGTTTTTTTCCCCCTCAGCAATCTACACACAATACCCCATAATGATGAAGCAAAAACAGGTTTTTAGAAACTGCTGCTAATTTATAAAAAGTAGAAAATTGAAATATTGTCACGTTCGTTGTGTAAAGGATCGGACCAAGGTGCAGCGTGGTATGCGTAATAATAATATAATAATAATAATAATATAATATGCCATTTAGCAGACGCTTTTATCCAAAGCGACTTACAGTCATGCGTGCATAATTTTTTTTGTGTATGGGTGGTCCCGGGGATCGAACCCACTACCTTGGTGTTACAAGCGCCGTGCTCTACCAGCTGAGCTACAGAGGACCACCCATAGTCATTTATTTTCATAAACACCGACAAAATAACAAAATCCAACAGAACGTGAAGTTCAAGAGGCTAAACATCAAACAAGCCAAACAGAAACAAGATCCCACAACTAAGGTAGGCAACATGGCTGCCTAAGTATGATCCCCAATCAGAGACAATGACCGACAGCTGCCTCTGATTGGGAACCACACCCGGCCAACATAGAAATATATAAATTAGATTTCACACCCTGACCAACCCAACTAGAGATCTCAATGTCAGGGCATGACAAATATAACATTTACATAAGTATTCAGAACCTTTAATCAGTACTTTGTTGAAGCACCTTTGGCAGTGATTACAGCCTCGATTCTTGGGTATGACGTTACAAGCTGGGCACACCTGTATTTGGGGAGTTTCTCCCATTCTTCTCTGCAGATCCTCTCAAGGTCTGTCAGGTTGGATGGGGAGCGTCGCTGCACAGACATTTTCAGGTCTCTCCAGAGATGTTCGATCGGGTTCAAGTCCGAGCTTTGGCTGGGCCACTCAAGGACATTCAGAGACTTGTTCCGAAGCCACTCCTGCATTGTCTTGGCTGTGTGCTTAGGGTCATTGTCCTGTTGGAAGGTGAACCGTCGCCCCCCAGTCTGAGGTCCTGAGTGCTTTGGAGCAGATTTTCATCAAGGATCTCTCTGTACTTCGTTCATCTTTCCCTCGATCCTGACTAGTCTCCCAGTCCCTGCCTCTGAAAAACATCCCTACAGCATGATGCTGCCAACACCATGCTTCACTGTAGGGATGGTGCCAGGTTTACTCCAGACGTGACGTTTGGCATTCAGGCCAAAGAGTTCAATCTTGGTTTCATCAGACCAGAGAATCTTGTTTCTCATGGTCTGAGAGTCCTTTAGGTGCCTTTTGGAAGGTTCTCCCATCTCCACAGAGGAACTCTGGAGCTCCACAGAGGAACTCTGGTCACCTCCCTGACCAAGGCCCTTCTCCCCCGATTGCTCAGTTTGACTGGGCGGCCAACTCTAGGAAGAGTCTTGGTGGTTCCAAACTATGTTCTTGGGGACCTTCAATGCTGCAGAAATGTTTTGTTACCCTTCCCCAGATCTGTGTCTTGACACAATCCTGTCTCGGAGCTTTACGGACAATTCCTTCGACCTCATGGCTTGGTTTTTACTCTGACATGCACTGTCAACTGTGGGACCTTCTATAGACAGGTGTGTGCCTTTCCAAATCATGTCCAATCAGTTGAATTTACCACAGGTGGACTCCAATCAAGTTGTAGAAACATCTCAAGGATAATCAATGGAAACAGGATACACCTGAGCTCAATTTCGAGTCTCATAGCAAAGGGTCTGAATACTTATGTAAATAAGGTATTTCTGTTTTAAATTTTTATAAATTTGCAAATATTTCTAAAAACCTGTTTTCACTTTGTCATTATGGGGTATTGTGAGGAAATATATATATATATTTTTAATCCATTTTAGAATAAGGCTGTTACGAAACAAAATGTGGAAAAAGGGAAGGGGTCTGAATACTTTCCGAATGCACCGATAAAAATGTCTCAATATGTTCGGTGTCCATATGAACGATTCTGTTGGAGCAAACCTCAAATGCAAATAGCGAGTTGAAACTACTTGTCAGAGAGGATGAAGTGATATCTCATCTTTGTTGTGTGAGGTAGTGGCTTGGTGTGTGTAAACAGAGAGGAAGAGGCGAAGCGAGAAGTTTCACTCTCACCAAATTCTGTCCAAAATAAGCCCAATGCGTTTCTATCGGCTTACTTTAGACCTAAGCTTGTCGCCTGCCTTCCCGTCTTTGGGACAACAACTCCCATTGTTAGAGCGGAGACATGAGCATCTCATCATTATATACAGATCTCTGGTGTAAAGGTGCACAGCACAGAATAAGTAAATGAGACCAAAAAGACAACATGAGAACAAGAGGACATAAACGCAAAAAAAATATATATATATTTGCGATACAGGCATTTGGAATTTGATATATCGCCCAGCCCTATCCTGTATTGACGAAGACATAGTACTGTACTAAAGAAAGGCATAGTACTGTACTGTACTAAAGAAAGGCATAGCAGCACGTCATCCCGCTTGTGTTATGTGTAAAGTGGCTGTCTGTGGATGACCTTGTTTTATGTGTAAAGTGGCTGTCTGTGGATGACCTTGTTTTATGTGTAAAGTGGCTGTCTGTGGATGAGCTTGTGTTATGTGTAGAGTGGCTGTCTGTGGATGAGTTTGTTTTATGTGTAGAGCAGCTGTCTGTGGATGAGCGTCAGCATAAAACATAGAGTGAGGCTAAAGGAAATCAATAATGGTGATGGAGACCAATTATTGTGTTTCATTATTTTGTTGATTCATGACCTAGCGTTGGCCTGCGCTGTTGTGGTCCCCCGGGCTAAAGCTCATTGTCACTCAGACATTTGCTCATTAAGTACCAATCACGCGCTACTCCGGGCTATAATTTTGCCACCAAATGGTGACACTGTCACATGTCGGATCTCTGGCTGCCTATACTTCCTGCATTGTTTAGTGGCGGGTTGCAGTTGGCACCATTTAGCCTTGTCAGGGAACTCAATCAGTGGCTAAACTAGTAATGGAATGGGTCAACCATGTTTTATTGCTTGTTTTTGTCCACACAGTAC
Source organism: Coregonus clupeaformis (assembly GCF_020615455.1). Taxonomy (NCBI): domain Eukaryota; kingdom Metazoa; phylum Chordata; class Actinopteri; order Salmoniformes; family Salmonidae; genus Coregonus; species Coregonus clupeaformis. The sequence continues at coordinate 12,478,038 of NC_059194.1, read as the reverse complement.
TCCTTTTCAGGCTGCTGAACACTATTCTTGATTTGTTTATTTGGATCAACATCAGCTGACGCCTTAGTGATCACTAGTCTTCCTGGGGTCCACTGTTTGACTAGACTATGAATGTACAATCAAACAAACTACTGTATCTTCTTAAATGACACTGCACGTTCCCATGGTCAAAAGAGTTATGACTCATATGTCCAGTGGCAATGCTTCCTTTGTATGATTAATTCTAATATTTCCATGCAGAGGTAATGAGGAACTAGTGTTTACACTGGTGATATTTACCTATGCAAAATACATTATACGCATCACACATGGTGGAAGCTAGCATAATTTGCATATTTGTTTTGTTTTGCGTGGACACCACTTCAGACTTCCTGTATTTATCACCTCTTAAGTATCATAGGCAAGGGGAATTGGCAGATAGATGTTGGCATTGCTCCCCTCTCTTTCACATCACATTTATACATGCCTGGCGAGCCTTTGATGATCGGATGGACACACTGGCGGTAATGAATGTCTGGTCCCACTTTAAACTAAGTCCAACTTATAAAGGCTTTATATAGCATACATAAAGGCCTCATAAGAACTACATATAGGCTTTATAAATCATCTATAAGCGTATGTCATACTCTATAAACAGGGTATAAAGGGTGACGTAACAATTCCCACTGTAGGGTGAATTTCCAAATGTGACATAACGCACTATGTATGTTTATACAACATTTATAGAGTATGACACGCTTATAGATGATTTGTGAATTATTTATGTAGTGCTTATGAAGCCTTTATGTATGCTATACAAAGCCTTTATTAGTTGTACTTCATTTAAAGTGGGAATGTGTTTAGCAGAACTGGATGGCACAGCCACCGCTAAACGAGACATTCAAAGGGCCCCGTCAGCCGTCATACAAAGTTGCGTCTCTGTATCTCTGTGTCGTGCCGCATGCCATCCAAGAGAGAAAACACAATTAAAAACAATTACAGGGTTCTTCTTTTCCAAAAAGAGCAATGCGATTAAATATGTACAAGTGCCAAAGCACTGGCAGGGGATGTAATGAAAGCTGGCACACGTGTGACGGGAGCGATGATCCTGACTTTAATTGACAACCTGTCGCATTGCAGCTATGTCAGGGAAGACGATACATCATTTATGCCTAGAGAGACCCGAGACTTGAGAGAATTCAATTTCAGAGTTCCTAGTTGTTTTTGTCTAGTCTTTTGGAGATACTGTTAATGCTTGACAGAATGAACTGTTTGTATGAGAGTCTGCAGTGCCCCTGGACTCAGGCTGACCAATGAAGATATCGCCCCCACAATAGTATGGCATTGTTTGAAGCTCATTGTTAAATTCAAAACTCCTACCGTCATATCTAAGTCAATATGACACCAATGTCAATGAAATTGGAGGTACAAAACACACTCTCCGCCTTTCGTTATGAGCTGTCTGGCCGTTACCGAGAACCACATACCGGATTTTTTTACGGGGTCTTTAGCAATTGAGTTTTCAGAGTATTTTCTGCGCTTACCTAGCTCAAATTGTTGACGTCGGATTAAAACAGGACTATAGAGTCCATAAAGGGACCATTGGATTTATAAAATGTTGGATTGACTACGTTTGTAGTTGTAACAGTTTTTATTAAATGTGTAATTTATCGCTTTCACATGCTCATTTCTGTCCATTGAGAACCAACGATGTGCTACCTTTTTCTAGTATTTCTGTCAATGCGAACATCTTTTCAGCCGAATCTCAGGGTACTAAAACCGGGACCAGCAACTCGGTTGCTGCGCAACATCAGCAGCTAGCTAGTAGCTGGCTAGCAGCTGTAGCGAGCTAGCTAACACCAGTCAGATGAGAAGCAAGCTACAAGCAAAGCAAATTAAGCTAGCTAGCTATGTATGTTTTGCTATGGAAGGTTTTTCATATAAAATCAAATCAAATCAAATTGTATTCGTCACAATCACCGAATACAACACCTTACAGTGAAATGCTTACTTACAAGCCCTTAACCAACAATGCCGTTTTAAGAAGGAATACAAAAAAAAAAGTCACCAAAAAATACAATATAAAATTATACAAAATTAAAAAATAAACAAATAATTAAAGAGCACATGGCTGAAGTCATCTGGAACTTAAGCTTACAAGTGTTTTAATGATGCATAGTTTCTATAATGGCCGAAGAACTCACATGCATTTCCCAAAACACCACGCAGGGAGAACTTTCAATAAGTGATTCATTAGAGCATGTGTCGATACTGACAGGACCGAAAGAAAGGCAGCGCTGCTCTCAGATCAGCGTTCTCCATTCAAATCTCAACTTAACATCAGATACTGACGTCAGATCAGCTCCTAGAAAAAAATAATACCTATGGCTGCAAATATTGATGCGGTTTATACCAATGCTTAGGCTATGCACTAAATCGAATATTTGGCACATCATTGCGCACATCTTCTTAGGCCTACACATCATGAAATTGAGGTAAAGATTACAGACAGCAGCCTACAATTAGCAAAATTGAACTCAATTAATTAAACATGAAATTGATTTCAATATGATTGAATTGTATAGGCCTATGTAGCCTACTGTATTTGTCTTTTAAGGCAGTCATCTAGGTTTTCATTTGAAGCATCTTTTTACCCTTTGCTTGTTTATAACAATTTTAAAGACATTGGCAACTTCGTAATTGAGTCAACTTAGTTCTGAAGTTATCCGCAGTCACAGAGAGACAGATAAACATATTGATTCTATGTTTAGCAGAGATCTTCTGTGTATAAAGTGATGCAAAAGGGCAAAAAAGCATCTAAATAACCAGCTGTTCTACGAGTGGTCTGAGGCATTTGGTAAATAACGAGTGTTTTCAAGTGCAACTTTAGTAACGATGGTTTTGGGAAACAGCTCTGAGATTTAACGTTGAGCCTACAAAGGTTCTAACTATGAACTTAGCCTTAAGATGCATTTGGGGAACCGGGCCCTACACAACAAATTATGTGAGACAAAACACATACATTTTCTTAACATATTTTGAAGTGCAAATTACATTTTCAAAAGACAACATTTGCAAATGTTGTATAATGTTGTATAATCACTTTCTGGTCTAAAAACCATGGAAATTAAAAACAAAAAAACTATGTTTTAAGTGAGAAATAGGCTTTGGTCTGAATCCAAAATAGAAAATAAATTTACATGAACACAACAATGCCTACTCCACCCATGCTCTACAAAGGTTTTCAAGCCCACAGCTTTGACCTACTAAAGTAGCCATGTTGGTCTATTATATATATATATATATATATACAGTGGGGAAAAAAGATATTTAGTCAGCCACCAATTGTGCAAGTTCTCCCACTTAAAAAGATGAGAGAGGCCTGTAATTTTCATCATAGGTACACGTCAACTATGACAGACAAAATGAGAAAAACAGCCCCAAAGCATGATGTTTCCACCCCCATGCTTCACAGTAGGTATGGTGTTCTTTGGATGCAACTCAGCATTCTTTGTCCTCCAAACACGACGAGTTGAGTTTTTACCAAAAAGTTATATTTTGGTTTCATCTGACCATATGACATTCTCCCAATCCTCTTCTGGATCGTCCAAATGCACTCTATCAGCGACGTAATGTGTTACTGATGGTAGGCTTTGTTACTTTGGTCCCAGCTCTCTGCAGGTCATTCACTAGGTCCCCCCGTGTGGTTCTGGGATTTTTGCTCACCGTTCTTGTGATCATTTTGACCCCACGGGGTGAGATCTTGCGTGGAGCCCCAGATCGAGGGAGATTATCAGTGGTCTTGTATGTCTTCCATTTCCTAATAATTGCTCCCACAGTTGATTTCTTCAAACCAAGCTGCTTACCTATTGCAGATTCAGTCTTCCCAGCCTGGTGCAGGTCTACAATTTTGTTTCTGGTGTCCTTTGACAGCTCTTTGGTCTTGGCCATAGTGGAGTTTGGAGTGTGACTGTTTGAGGTTGTGGACAGGTGTCTTTTATACTGATAACAAGTTCAAACAGGTGCCATTAATACAGGTAACGAGTGGAGGACAGAGGAGCCTCTTAAATAAGAAGTTACAGGTCTGTGAGAGCCAGAAATCTTGCTTGTTTGTAGGTGACCAAATACTTATTTTCCACCATAATTTGCAAATAAATTCATAAAAAATCCTACAATGTGATTTTCTGGATTTTTTTCTCTCAATTTGTCTGTCATAGTTGACGTGTACCTATGATGAAAATTACAGGCCTCTCTCATCTTTTTAAGTGGGAGAACTTGCACAATTAGTGGCTGACTAAATACCTTTTTTCCCCACTGTATATATATATATATATATATATATAGTGCATTCATAAAGTATTCAGACCCCTTGACTTTTTTCCACATTTTGTTACGTTACAGCCTTATTCTACAATGGATGAAATTGTTTTTCCCCCTCATCAATCTACACACAATAACCCATAACGATGAAGCAAAAACAGGTTTTTAGACATTTTTGCAAATTTATAAAAAAACGGAAATATCATATTTACATAAGTATTCAGACTCTTACTCAGTACTTTGTTGAAGCACCTTTGGCAGCGATTACAGCCTTGAGTCTTATTGGGTATGACGTTACAAGCTTGGCACACATGTATTTGGGGAGTTTCTCTGATTCTTCTCTGCAGATCCTCTCAAGCTCTACCAGGTTGGATGGGGAGCGTCGCTGCACAGCTATTTTCAGGTCTCTCCGGAGATGTTCGATCGGGTTCAAGTCCGGGCTCTGGCTGGGCCACTCAAGGACATTCAGAGACTTGTCCCGAAGCCACTTCTGTGTTATCTTGGCTGTGTGCTTAGGGTCGTTGTCCTGTTGGAAGGTGAACCTTCGCTTTTCAATCTTGGTTTCATCAGACCAGAGAATCTTGTTTCTCATGGTGTGAGAGTCCTTTATGTGCCTTTTGGCAAACTGCAAGCGGGCTGTTATGTGACTGTTACTGAGGAGTGGCTTCTGTCTGGCAACTCTACCATATTGGCCTGATTCATGGAGTGCTGTAGAGATTGTTGTGCTTCTGGAAGGTTCTCTCATTTCCTCAGAGGAACTCTGGAGCTCTGTCCGAGTGACCATCGGGTTCTTGGTCACCTCCCTGACCAAGGCCCTTCTCCCCCGAATGCTCAGTTTGACTGGGCGGACAGCTCTAGGAAGAGTATTGTTGGTTCCAAACTTCTTCCATTACAGAATTATGGAGGCCACTATGTTCTTGGGGACCTTCAATGCTGCAGAAATGTTTTGGTACCCTTCCCCAGATCTGTACCTCAACACAATCCTGTCTCGGAGCTCTACAGACAATTGCTCTGACATGCACTGTCAACTGTGGGACCTTACATAGACCAATCAATTGAAGTTACCACAGGTGGACTCCAATCAAGTTGTAGAAAAATCTCAATGATGATCAAAGGAAACAGGATGCACCTGAGCTCAATTTCGAGTCTCATAGCAAAGGGTCTGAATACTTATGTAAATAAGGTATTTCTGTTTTTTAAAACAAAAACCTGTTTTCGCTTTGTCATTATGGGGTATTGTGTATAGATTGAGGAGGAAACAAATGATTTAATCAATTTTAGAATAAGACTGTAACGCAACAAAATGTGGAAAAATGGAAGGGGTCTGAATACTTTCTGCATGCACTCTATATATCATTAGGCTGTATGTATTTTTAGATATACAGTTGAAGTCGGAAGTTTACATACACTTAGGTTGGAGTCATTAAAACTCGTTTTTCAACCACTCCACAAATTTCTTGTTAACAAACTATAGTTTTGGCAAGTCGGTTAGAACATCTACTTTGTGCATGACACAAGTAATGTTTCCAACAATTGTTTACAGACAGATTATTTCACTTATAATTCACTGTATCACAATTCCAGTGGGTCAGAAGTTTAGATACACTAAGTTGACTGTTCCTTTAAACAGCTTGGAAAATTCCAGAAAATGATGTCATGGCTTTAGAAGCTTCTGATAGGCTAATTTACATAATTTGAGTCAATTGGAGGTGTACCTGTGGATGTATTTCAAGGCTTACCTTCAAACTCAGTGACTCCTTGCTTGACATCATGGGAAAATCAAAAGAAATCAGCCAAGACCTCAGAAAAATAATTGTAGACCTCGACAAGTCTGGTTCATCCTTGGGAGCAATTTCCAAGCACCTGAAGGTACTACGTTCATCTGTACAAACAATAGTACGCAAGTATAAACACCATGGGATCACGCAGCCGTCATACCGCTCAGGAAGGAGACGCGTTCTGTCTCCTAGAGATGAACGTACTTTGGTGCGAAAAGTGCAAATCAATCCCAAAACAACAGCAAAAGACCTTGTGAAGATGCTGGAGGAAACAGGAACAAAAGTATCTATATCCACAGTAAAACGAGTCCTATATCGACATAACCTGAAAGGCCGCTCAGCAAGGAAGAAGCCACTGCTTCAAAACCGCCATAAAAAAGACAGACTACGGTTTGCAACTGCACATGGGGACAAAGATCGTACTTTTTGGAGAAATGTCCTCTGGTCTGATGAAACAAAAATAGAACTGTTTGGCCATAATGACCATCGTTATGTTTGGAGGAAAAAGGGGGTTGCTTGCAAGCCGAAGAACACGATCCCAACCGTGAAGCACGGGGGTGGCTGCATCATTCTGTGGGGCTGCTTTGCTGCAGGAGGGACTGTTGTACTTCACAAAATAGATGGCATCATGAGGAAGGAAAATTATGTGAATATATTGAAGCAACATCTCAAGACATCAGTCAGGAAGTTAAATCTTGGTCGCAAATGGGTCTTCCAAATGGACAATGACCCCAAGCATACTTCCAAAGTTGTGGCAAAATGGCTTAAGGACAACAAAGTCAAGGTATTGGAGTGGCCATCACAAAGCCCTGACCTCAATCCTATAGAAGGTTTGTGGGCAGAACTGAAAAAGCGTGTGCGAGCAAGGAGGCCTACAAACCTGACTCAGTAACACCAGCTTTCTCAGGAGGAATGGGCCAAAATTCACCCAACTTATTGTGGGAAGCTTGTGGAAGGCTACCCGAAAAGTTTGACCCAAGTTAAACAATTTAAAGGCAATGCTACCAAATACTAATTGAGTGTATGGAAACTTCTGACCCACTGGGAATGTGATGAAATAAATAAAAGCTGAAATAAATCATTCTCTCTACTATTATTCTCACATTTCACATTCTTAAAATAAAGTGTTGATCCTAACTGACCTAAGACAGGGCATTTTTACTAGGATTAAATGTCAGGAATTGTGAAAAACTGAGTTTAAATGTATTTGTCTAAGGTGTATGTAAACTTCAGACTTCATCTGTAGGCCTGCATGTGTATTATTGTAGCATCACCATCTTTATTGCAGATTGAAATAAAAATACACACATAACTTTAAGCTACATATTCATTTGACAGAGGTAATGAACTGCCCATTGATCAGCACAACAATTTATAAAACAGGACCATGTTTGCAAAACAAGTGTTTCTGAGCTTATGTCAATATTACACAGGTAGGTGGCTACAGAAATCAGGAATGGAGACAGGCTCTATAAACCTCTATACATAAGTGACTGTGTCCAACACACCACCACAGGTTGACCCATGTATTGCTAAAATAAAGGTTTAAGGAAAGAGAAGCAGGCACCACATTACTACAAGACACAACACCTCTCTCAATCAAGCCTGATGGTATTTTAAGTATAAAAGCAAAGCTTGCTTTCATATAATAAACAAAAAAGCTTGAAAAGGTGGTGGAATGGGATGAGTGTGGTGTGTGAAGAATCAAATACTTTAACTTGTATGCGGTACAAATCACATTATTGTGGGAGCACCTCCTCTAAGAGTTAAAATTAGGCTGTTTGGGAAAGTTTGAACCCTAAGCAACCTGCTTGAAGTAAAATAGACCAACATAGCTACTGTAGTAGGTCAAAGCTGTGTACTGCAAAACCTTGGTAGAGCATGGGTTAAGTATGCATTGTGGTGCTCATGTGAATTTCCTTTATTTTTCGGCTTCAGACCAATGCCTCACTTAAAACATAGTTTTTCATTTTTGATAAGCCTGATAATCAAGCCAAATTCTCTCTCTCAACTGTGAATTCGTCTAATAGTGATGTACAACCCTAAGGCACATCATGCAGTGTCTCCACTGAAAACTTTACAGTGCACAGTTCAATATGCTAGCTGTAAGACTGTGTTAACGCTGTATGTCTAACGTCTGAAGACTTGGAACATTTCTTTTCCCCCCTCAAAATTAAAATAATTCTGCCCACAGTGTGCATCTAATTAAAAACACTTGAGTCAGCAATTCCGTACGCAAGAACAGATACCCTTCGGGACCTCCTTTGGCATAGTAATATAGCATTTTCTTCTGCTTGCCTTGGTTGACAACTCTATATACAGTGTTTGCTACAGTAGACGTGTGTCTGTGCAGTCCAACGAACACGCTTATGGGTGAATGCCTTAAGCATAACTACCTCGCATGCCCCAATGCATGCATTGGACTCTGCAATCTCTTTCTTCTTCTATTGTTCCATTTATTGTATCTTCCATGTTATTTACTGTAGTCTTCTATCTCCCTCCCCGAGTCGTTCTTAGCCTTGTGAGTCCGCTCCTCCGCCCCTCTTCAGACATTATCGAAGTTGACGTAGCTGTTGATGCGAATGTTATTTTAGTATTATTCCCGTTACACACCGGTTTTTGTTTTCTCCGTATCTCCTTAGTGTCTCTAGAGATCAGAGTAGCTCCTGTTCACCTTGACGGGGTCAATAAACGCATCATCCATGGTAAGTGAGTTTCATCGTATTCAGGTGGAACAGATGTGGTATTTAGCTTGTTGCCACTCTGTTGTTGTGTTGCTATAATTACAACTAACCCTATTACAATTCCCATTTTTTCCCGTTTTTTTTGCTGCTCCCCCACATTGTTTTGCACAGTCCCGTGAGGTGTGGGCCTGTCAGGTCTTTTATACTCGCTGAATTCTCTCTGAGTGCTACGTCATTAAATGTGGGTGGAAAGAAAAAACTATGAAAACCTTGATCATTGATGCATCTTCAAGGTTACAACATAATAACAAAATGGGGAATAAGACTGAGATATAATGTGTACTTTGTATACACTGTTCTATTAGATAACAGAAGTTGCATGTGGCATAAATTGAGGTGTATTTACCAAGTCCCAAACAACCTACTGTCTCTGTCATATAATTTATTATATATTTTTCCATTCATATACTTGTTAGTTCACTGTTAGGCTGCATTATGATATTTTACCATGGCTTTTCCAAACACAATTCTTTAACAGAATGCATCTCTAACTGTGTCAACCGGAAATGCATGTTTTCTTTCCACACACAACACTACCTGTTGAATGTATAGCTGTGATGATGTATAGCACAATCTCCATTTTATATTACTCTCTCGCTGTTTTTTACAAACTATTCTAAACTTCAACTGGACCCCAAGGAAAAAGATAGATCGTGTTGCTGATTGTTTCAAAGGCAAAGCACTGCACACCGAGACAGCCAAAGCTCATCAGCCAAGACTTGTCAGCGGATGAAAAAACACCTCCAGAGGAAACACCAAAATGGGGAAGAATCCATACCTGTATGGATTCGATTTGCATTGTAAATCCATTGTCTCACAACAGCAGCAACACAGCCGTGTTGCGACTCTCGACATTCCTCTCACAACCACCACAAGCAGGATCCAAGTCCCTGTTGCACTCAGCTTATTGGTACTCCAAGTCCCTGTTGCACTCAACGTACTGGTGCTTCAAGTCCCTGTTTCCCTCAATTTACTGGTGCTCCAAGTCCCTGTTTCCCTCAGCTTATTGGTACTCCAAGTCCCTGTTGCCCTCAGTTTATTGGTGCTCCAAGTCCCTGATGCCTTCAGCTTATTGATGCTCCAAGTCCCTGTTGCACTCATATTATTGGTGCTCCAAGTCACTGTTGCACTCATTTTATTGGTGCTCCAAGTCCCTGTTGCCATCATCTTATTGGTGCTCCAAGTCCCTGTTGCCCTCAGTTTATTGGTGCTCCAAGGCCCTGTTGCCCTCAGCTTATTGGTGCTCCAAGTCCCTGTTGCCCTCAGCTTATTGCTGCTCCAAGTCCCTGATGAACTCAGACTATTGGTGCTCCAAGTCCCTGTTGCACTCAGCTTATTGGTGCTCCAAGTCCCTGAAGCACTCAGACTATTGGTGCTCCAAGTCCCTGTTGCAATCAGTTTATTGATGCTCCAAGTCCATGTTAACCTCAGCTTATTGGTGCTCCAAGTCCCTGATGCACTCAGACTAATGGTGCTCCAAGTCCCTGTTGCACTCAGTTTATTGGTGCTCCAAGTCCCTGTTAACCTCAGCTTATTGGTGCTCCAAGTCCCTGTTGCCCTCAGCTTATTGGTGCTCCAAGTCCCTGTTGCCAACAGTTCACTGGTGCTCCAAGTCCCTGATGAACTCAGACTATTGGTGCTCCAAGTCCCTGTTGCACTCATCTTATTGGTGCTCCAAGTCCCTGTTGCACTCAGTTTTTTGATGCTCCAAGTCCCTGTTAACCTCACCTTATTGGTGCTCCAAGTCCCTGTTGCCTTCAGCTTACTGATGATCCAAGTCTATGTTTCCCTCAGCTTATAATAATATAATAATAATAATAATAATAATAATATGCTATTTAGCAGACGCTTTTATCCAAAGCGACTTACAGTCATGCGTGCATACATTTTTGTGTATGGGTGGTCCCGGGGATTGAACCCACTACCTTGGCGTTACAAGCGCCGTGCTCTACCAGCCCTCAGATTACTGGTTCTTCAAGTCCCTGTTTACCTCAGCTTATTGGTGCTCCAAGTCCCTGTTGCCAACAGTTTACTGGTGCTCCAAGTCCCTGTTGACCTCAGCTTATTGGTGCTCCAAGTCCCTGATCAAATCAAATCAAATCAAATTGTATTGGTCACATGCGCCGAATACAACAGGTGCAGACATTGCAGTGAAATGCTTACTTACAGCCCTTAACCAACAGTGCATTTATTTTAAACAAAAAAAGTAAGAATAAAACAACAACAACAAAAAAGTGTTGAGAAAAAAAGAGCAGAAGTAAAATAAAGTGACAGTAGGGAGGCTATATATACAGTAAAATAAAGTGACAGTAGGGAGGCTATATATACAGGGGGGTACCGTTGCAGAGTCAATGTGCGGGGGCACCGGCTAGTTGAGGTAGTTGAGGTAATATGTACATGTGGGTAGAGTTAAAGTGACTATGCATAAATACTTAACAGAGTAGCAGCAGCGTAAAAAGGATGGGGTGGGGGGCAGTGCAAATAGTCCGGGTAGCCATGATTAGCTGTTCAGGAGTCTTATGGCTTGGGGGTAGAAGCTGTTGAGAAGTCTTTTGGACCTAGACTTGGCACTCCGGTACCGCTTGCCGTGCGGTAGCAGAGAGAACAGTCTATGACTAGGGTGGCTGGAGTCTTTGACAATTTTGAGGGCCTTCCTCTGACACCGCCTGGTATAGAGGTCCTGGATGGCAGGGAGCTTTGCCCCAGTGATGTACTGGGCCGTACGCACTACCCTCTGTAGTGCCTTGCGGTCAGAGGCCAAGCAGTTGCCATACCAGGCGGTGATGCAACCAGTCAGGATGCTCTCGATGGTGCAGCTGTAGAATTTTTTGAGGATCTGAGGACCCATGCCAAATCTTTTTAGTCTCCTGAGGGGGAATAGGCTTTGTCGTGCCCTCTTCACGACTGTCTTGGTGTGTTTGGACCATGATAGTTCGTTGGTGATGTGGACACCAAGGAACTTGAAGCTCTCAACCTGTTCCACTACAGCCCTGTCGATGAGAATGGGGGCGTGCTCAGTCCTCTTTTTTTTTCCCTGTAGTCCACAATCATCTCCTTTGTCTTGGTCACGTTGAGGGAGAGGTTGTTGTCCTGGCACCACACGGCCAGATCTCTGACCTCCTCCTATAGGCTGTCTCATCGTTGTCGGTGATCAGGCCTACCACTGTTGTGTCGTCGGCAAACTTAATGATGGTGTTGGAGTCGTGCCTGGCCATGCAGTCATGGGTGAACAGAGAGTACAGGAGGGGACTGAGCACGCACCCTGAGGGGCCCCCGTGTTGAGGATCAGTGTGGCAGATGTGTTGTTACCTACCCTTACCACCTGGGGACGGCCCGTCAGGAAGTCCAGGATCCAGTTGCAGAGGGAGGTGTTTAGTCCCAGGATCCTTAGCTTAGTGATGAGCTTAGAGGGCACTATGGTGTTGAATGCTGAGCTGTAGTCAATGAATAGCATTCTCACGTAGGTGTTCCTCTTGTCCAGGTGGGAAAGGGCAGTGTGGAGTGCGATAGAGATTGCATCATCTGTGGATCTGTTGGGGCGGTATGCAAATTGGAGTGGGTCTAGGGTTTCTGGGATTATGCTGTTGATGTGAGCCATGACCAGTCTTTCAAAGCACTTCATGGCTACAGACGTCAGTGCTACGGGTCGGTAGTCATTTAGGCAGGTTATCTTAGAGTTCTTGGGCACGGGGACTATGGTGGTCTGCTTGAAACATGTTGGTATTACAGACTCAGTCAGGGACATGTTGAAAATGTCAGTGAAGACACTTGCCAGTTGGTCAGCACATGCTCGGAGTACCGTCCTGGTAATCCGTCTGGCCCTGCGGCCTTGTGAATGTTGACCTGCTTAAAAGTCTTACTCACATCGGCTACGGAGAGCGTGATCACATAGTCGTCCGGAACAGCTGGTGCTCTCATGCATGCTTCAGTGTTGCTTGCCTCGAAGCGAGCATAGAAGTGGTTTAGCTCGTCTGGTAGGCTTGTGTCACTGGGCAGCTCGCGGCTGTGCTTCCCTTTGTAGTCTGTAATAGTTTTCAAGCCCTGCCACATCCGACGAGCGTCAGAGCCAGTGTAGTATGATTCAATCTTAGACCTGTATTGACTCTTTGCCTGTTTGATGGTTCGTCGGAGGTCATAGCGGGATTTCTTATAAGCGTCCGGGTTAGAGTCCCGTTCCTTGAAAGCGGCAGCTCTACCCTTTAGCTCAGTGCGGATGTTTCCTGTAATCCATGGCTTCTGGTTGGGGTATGTACGTACGGTCACTGTGGGGACGACATCATCGATGCACTTATTGATGAAGCCAGTGACTGATGTGGTGTACTCCTCAATGCTGTCTGAAGAATCCCGGAACATGTTCCAGTCTGTGCTAGCAAAACAGTCCTGTAGCTTAGCATCTGCGTCATCTGACCACTTTTTTATTAACCGAATCACTGGTGCTTCCTGCTTCAGTTTTTGCTTATAAGCAGGAATCAGGAGGATAGAGTTATGGTCAGATTTGCCAAATGGAGGGCGAGGGAGAGCTTTGTATGCATCTCTGTGTGTGGAGTAAAGGTGGTCTAGAGTTTTTTTCCCTCTGGTTGCACATTTAACATGCTGGTAGAAATTAGGTAGAACGGATTTAAGTTTCCCTGCATTAAAGTCCCCGGCTACTAGGAGCGCTGCATCTGGATGAGCGTTTTCCTGTTGATTAATGGCCTTGTACAACTCATTCAGTGCAATCTTAATGCCAGCATTGGTTTGTGGTGGTAAATAGACAGCTATGAAAAATATAGATGAAAACTCTCTTGGTAAATAGTGTGGTCTACAGCTTATCATAAGATACTCTACCTCAGGCGCGCAAAACCTCGAGACTTCCTTGGTATTTGATTTTGTGCACCAGCTGTTGTTTACAAATATACAGAGACCGCCACCCCTTGTCTTACCAGAGTCTGCAGTTCTGTCCTGTCGATGTAGCGTATAGCCCGCTAGCTGAATGTTATCATTGTTGTCGTTCAGCCACGACTCACGTGAAACATAAGATATTACAGTTTTTAATGTCCCGTTGGTAGGATAACCGTAATCTTAAATCGTCAATTTTATTCTCAAAAGATTGAACGTTGGCTAATAGGATTGATGGGAGAGGCAGTTTACTCGCTCGCCGTCGGATCCTTACGAGGCACCCCGGATCTGCGTCCGCGATATCTCCGTCTCTTCCTCACGCGAATGACGGGGATCTGGGCCTTGTCGGGTGTCTGTATGATATCCTTCGCGAACGCCTCGTTGAAGAAAAAATATTTGTCCAATGCGAGGTGAGTAATCGCTGTCCTGATATCCAGAAGCTCTCTTTGGTTATAAGAGACGATGGCAGAAACATTATGTACAAAATAAATTACAAATAACGCGGAAAAACACACATAATAGTACAATTGGTTAGAGGGCTGTAAAACGGCAGCCATCTTCTTCCGGCGCTGTTCTCCACTATTGGTGCTCCAAGTCCCTGTTGCACTCAGTTTATTGGTGCTCCAAGTCCCTGTTAACCTCAGCTTATTGGAGCTCCAAGTCCCTGTTGCCTTCATCTTAGTGATGCTCCAAGTCTATGTTTCCCTCAGCTTACTGGTGCACTAAGTCCCTGTTGCCCACAGTTTATTGTTGCTCCAAGTCCCTGTTACCATCAGCTTATTGGTGCTCCAAGTTCCTGTTGCACTCATTTTGTTGGTGCTCCAAGTCCCTGTTGCCCTCAGCTTGTTGGTGCTCCAAGTCTCTGTTAAACTCAATATATTGGTGCACCAAGTCACTGTTGCCCTCAGCTTATTGGTGTTCCAAGTCCCTGTTGCCCTCAGCTTATTGGTGCTCCAAGTCCCTGATGCACTCAGACTATTGGTGCTCCAAGTCCCTGTTGCACTCAGTTTATTGGTGCTCCAAGTCCCTGTTAACCTCAGCTTATTGGTGCTCCAATTCCCTGTTGCTCTCAGCTTATTGGTGCTCCAAGTCCCTGTTGCCAACAGTTCACTGGTGCTCCAAATCCCTGTTGCACTAAGCTTATTTGTGCTCCAAGTCCCTGATGCACTTAGACTATTGGTGCTCCAAGTCCCTGTTGCACTCAGTTTATTGATGCTCCAAGTCCCTGTTAACATCAGCTTATTGGAGCTCCAAGTCCCTGTTGCATTCAGCTTACTGATGCTCCAAGTCTCTGTTTCCCTCAGCTTACTGGTGCTCCAAGTCCCTGTTGCCCTCAGTTTACTGGTTCTTCAAGTCCCTGTTTCCCTCAGCTTATTGGTTCTCCAAGTCTCTGTTGCCCTCAGTTTACTAGTGCACCAAGTCCCTGTTGCCCTCAGCTTATTGGTGCTCCAAGTCCCTGTTGCCCTCAGCTTATTGGTACTCCAAGTCCCTGTTGCCAACAGTTTACTGGTGCTCCAAGTCCCTGTTGCCCTCAGCTTATTGGTGCTCCAAGTCCCTCATGCACTCAGACTATTGGTGCTCCAAGTCCCTGTTGCACTCAGTTTATTGGTACTCCAAGTCCCTGTTAACCTCAGCTTATTGGAGCTCCAAGTCCCTGTTGCCTTCATCTTACTGATGCTCCAAGTCTCTGTTTCCCTCAGCTTACTGGTGCACTAAGTCCCTGTTGCCCTCAGCATATTGTTGCTCCAAGTCCCTGTTACCCTCAGCTTATTGGTGCTCCAAGTCCATGTTGCCCTCAGCTTATTGGTGCTCCAAGTCCCTTTTGCAAACCGTTTACTGGTGCTCCAAGTTCCTGTTGCCCTCAACTTATTGGTGCTCCAAGTCCCTGATGCACTTAGACTATTGGTGCACCAAGTCCCGGTTGCACTCAGTTTATTGATGCTCCAAGTCCCTGTTAACCTCAGCTTATTGGAACTCCAAGTCCCTGTTGCCTTCAGCTTACTGATGCTCCAAGTCTCTGTTTCCCTCAGCTTACTGGTGCTCCAAGTCCCTGTTGCCCTCAGTTTACTGGTTCTTCAAGTCCCTGTTTCCCTCAGCTTATTGGTGCTCCAAGTCCCTGTTGCCTTCAGCTTATTGGTGCTCCAAGTCCCTTTTGCCAACCGTTTACTGGTGCTACAAGTTCCTGTTGCACTCATTTTGATGGTGCTCCAAGTCCCTGTTGCCCTCTGCTTGTTGGTGCTTCAAGTCTCTCTTAAACTCAGTTTATAGGTGCACCAAGTCCCTGTTGCCCTCAGTTTATTGGTGCTCCAAGTCCCTGTTGACCTCAGTTTATTGGTGCTCCAAGTCTCTGTTGCCCTCAGCTTATTGATGCTCCAAGTCCCTGTTGCCCTCAGTGTACCGGTGCTCCAAGTCCCTGTTTCCCTCGGCTTACTGGTGCTCCAAGTCACTGTTGCCCCTCAGCTTATTGGTGCTCCAAGTCTCTGTTACCCTCAGCTTACAGGTGCTCCAAGTCTCTGTTGCACTCGGCATTTTGGTGATCTAAGTCCCTGTTGCCCTCAGTTTATTGGTTTTCCAAGTCCCTGTTGACCTCAGTTTATTGGTGCTCAAAGTCTTGGTTGCCCTCAGCTTATTGGTGCTCCATGTCCCTGTTGCCCTCAGTGTACTGGTGCTCCAAGTCCCTGTTTCCCTCAGCTTACTGGTGCTCCAAGTTCCTGTTACCCTCCGCTTATTGATGCTCCAAGTCCCTGTTACCCTCAGCTTATTGGTGCTCCAAGTCCATGTTGCCCTCAGCTTATTGGTGCTCCAAGTCCCTTTTGCAAACCGTTTACTGGTGCTCCAAGTTCCTGTTGTCCTTAACTTATTGGTGCTCCAAGTCCCTGATGCACTTAGACTATTGGTGCTCCAAGTCCCTGTTGCACTCAGTTTATTGATGCTCCAAGTCCCTGTTAACCTCAGCTTATTGGAACTCCAAGTCCCTGTTGCCTTCAGCTTACTGATGCTCCAAGTCTCTGTTTCCCTCAGCTTACTGGTGCACTAAGTCCCTGTTGCCCTCATCTTATTGTTGCTCCAAGTCCCTGTTACCCTCAGCTTATTGGTGCTCCAAGTCCATGTTGCCCCCAGCTTATTGGTGCTCCAAGTCCCTGTTGCCAACCGTTTACTGGTGCTCCAAGTCCCTGTTACCCTCTGCTTGTTGGTGCTCCAAGTCTCTCTTAAACTCAGTTTATAGGTGCACCAAGTCCCTGTTGCCCTCAGTTTATTGGTGTTCCAAGTCCCTGTTGACCTCAGTTTATTGGTGCTCCAAGTCTCTGTTGCCCTCAGCTTATTGATGCTCCAAGTCCCTGTTGCCTCAGTGTACTGGTGCTCCAAGTCCCTGTTTCCCTCGGCTTACTGGTGCTCCAAGTCCCTGTTGCCCTCAGCTTATTGGTGCACCAAGTCCCTGTTGCACTCAGTTTATTGATGCTCCAAGTCCCTGTTAACCTCAGCTTATTGGAACTCCAAGTCCCTGTTGCCTTCAGCTTACTGATGCTCCAAGTCTCTGTTTCCCTCAGCTTACTGGTGCTCCAAGTCCCTGTTGCCCTCAGTTTACTGGTTCTTCAAGTCCCTGTTTCCCTCAGCTTATTGGTGCTCCAAGTCCCTGTTGCCTTCAGCTTATTGGTGCTCCAAGTCCCTTTTGCCAACCGTTTACTGGTGCTACAAGTTCCTGTTGCACTCATTTTGATGGTGCTCCAAGTCCCTGTTGCCCTCTGCTTGTTGGTGCTTCAAGTCTCTCTTAAACTCAGTTTATAGGTGCACCAAGTCCCTGTTGCCCTCAGTTTATTGGTGCTCCAAGTCCCTGTTGACCTCAGTTTATTGGTGCTCCAAGTCTCTGTTGCCCTCAGCTTATTGATGCTCCAAGTCCCTGTTGCCCTCAGTGTACCGGTGCTCCAAGTCCCTGTTTCCCTCGGCTTACTGGTGCTCCAAGTCACTGTTGCCCTCAGCTTATTGGTGCTCCAAGTCTCTGTTACCCTCAGCTTACAGGTGCTCCAAGTCTCTGTTGCACTCGGCATTTTGGTGATCTAAGTCCCTGTTGCCCTCAGTTTATTGGTTTTCCAAGTCCCTGTTGACCTCAGTTTATTGGTGCTCAAAGTCTTGGTTGCCCTCAGCTTATTGGTGCTCCATGTCCCTGTTGCCCTCAGTGTACTGGTGCTCCAAGTCCCTGTTTCCCTCAGCTTACTGGTGCTCCAAGTTCCTGTTACCCTCAGCTTATTGATGCTCCAAGTCCCTGTTACCCTCAGCTTATTGGTGCTCCAAGTCCATGTTGCCCTCAGCTTATTGGTGCTCCAAGTCCCTTTTGCAAACCGTTTACTGGTGCTCCAAGTTCCTGTTGCCCTTAACTTATTGGTGCTCCAAGTCCCTGATGCACTTAGACTATTGGTGCTCCAAGTCCCTGTTGCACTCAGTTTATTGATGCTCCAAGTCCCTGTTAACCTCAGCTTATTGGAACTCCAAGTCCCTGTTGCCTTCAGCTTACTGATGCTCCAAGTCTCTGTTTCCCTCAGCTTACTGGTGCACTAAGTCCCTGTTGCCCTCATCTTATTGTTGCTCCAAGTCCCTGTTACCCTCAGCTTATTGGTGCTCCAAGTCCATGTTGCCCCCAGCTTATTGGTGCTCCAAGTCCCTGTTGCCAACCGTTTACTGGTGCTCCAAGTCCCTGTTGCCCTCTGCTTGTTGGTGCTCCAAGTCTCTCTTAAACTCAGTTTATAGGTGCACCAAGTCCCTGTTGCCCTCAGTTTATTGTTGTTCCAAGTCCCTGTTGACCTCAGTTTATTGGTGCTCCAAGTCTCTGTTGCCCTCAGCTTATTGATGCTCCAAGTCCCTGTTGCCTCAGTGTACTGGTGCTCCAAGTCCCTGTTTCCCTCGGCTTACTGGTGCTCCAAGTCCCTGTTGCCCTCAGCTTATTGGTGCTCCAAGTCCCTGGTACCCTCAGCTTACAGGTGCTCCAAGTCTCTGTTGCACTCAGCATATTGGTGCACCATGTCCCTGTTGTCCTCAGTTTATTGGTTTTCCAAGTCCCTGTTGACCTCAGTTTATTGGTGTTCCAAGTCCCTGTTGCCCTCAGCTTATTGGTGCTCCAAGTCCCTGATGCACTCAGACTATTGGTGCTCCAAGTCCCTGTTGCACTCAGTTTATTGGTGCTCCAAGTCCCTGTTAACCTCAGCTTATTGGTGCTCCAAGTCCCTGTTGCCAACAGTTCACTGGTGCTCCAAATCCCTGTTGCACTAAGCTTATTTGTGCTCCAAGTCCCTGATGCACTTAGACTATTGGGTGCTCCAAGTCCCTGTTGCACTCAGTTTATTGATGCTCCAAGTCCCTGTTAACATCAGCTTATTGGAGCTCCAAGTCCCTGTTGCATTCAGCTTACTGATGCTCCAAGTCTCTGTTTCCCTCAGCTTACTGGTGCTCCAAGTCCCTGTTGCCCTCAGTTTACTGGTTCTTCAAGTCCCTGTTTCCCTCAGCTTATTGGTTCTCCAAGTCTCTGTTGCCCTCAGTTTACTAGTGCACCAAGTCCCTGTTGCCCTCAGCTTATTGGTGCTCCAAGTCCCTGTTGCCCTCAGTTTATTGATGCTCCAAGTCCCTGTTAACATCAGCTTATTGGAGCTCCAAGTCCCTGTTGCATTCAGCTTACTGATGCTCCAAGTCTCTGTTTCCCTCAGCTTACTGGTGCTCCAAGTCCCTGTTGCCCTCAGTTTACTGGTTCTTCAAGTCCCTGTTTCCCTCAGCTTATTGGTTCTCCAAGTCTCTGTTGCCCTCAGTTTACTAGTGCACCAAGTCCCTGTTGCCCTCAGCTTATTGGTGCTCCAAGTCCCTGTTGCCCTCAGTTTATTGGTTTTCCAAGTCCCTGTTGACCTCAGTTTATTGGTGCTCAAAGTCTTGGTTGCCCTCAGCTTATTGGTGCTCCATGTCCCTGTTGCCTCAGTGTACTGGTGCTCCAAGTCCCTGTTTCCCCTCAGCTTACTGGTGCTCCAAGTTCCTGTTACCCTCAGCTTATTGATGCTCCAAGTCCCTGTACCCTCAGCTTATTGGTGCTCCAAGTCCATGTTGCCCTCAGCTTATTGGTGCTCCAAGTCCTTTTGCAAACCGTTTACTGGTGCTCCAAGTTCCTGTTGCCCTTAACTTATTGGTGCTCCAAGTCCCTGATGCACTTAGACTATTGGTGCTCCAAGTCCCTGTTGCACTCAGTTTATTGATGCTCCAAGTCCCTGTTAACCTCAGCTTATTGGAACTCCAAGTCCCTGTTGCCTTCAGCTTACTGATGCTCCAAGTCTCTGCTTCCCTCAGCTTACTGGTGCACTAAGTCCCTGTTGCCCTCATCTTATTGTTGCTCCCAAGTCCCTGTTACCCTCAGCTTATTGGTGCTCCAAGTCCATGTTGCCCCCAGCTTATTGGTGCTCCAAGTCCCTGTTGCCAACCGTTTACTGGTGCTCCAAGTCCCTGTTGCCCTCTGCTTGTTGGTGCTCCAAGTCTCTCTTAAACTCAGTTTATAGGTGCACCAAGTCCCTGTTGCCCTCAGTTTATTGTTGTTCCAAGTCCCTGTTGACCTCAGTTTATTGGTGCTCCAAGTCTCTGTTGCCCTCAGCTTATTGATGCTCCAAGTCCCTGTTGCCTCAGTGTACTGGTGCTCCAAGTCCCTGTTTCCCTCGGCTTACTGGTGCTCCAAGTCCCTGTTGCCCTCAGCTTATTGGTGCTCCAAGTCCCTGGTACCCTCAGCTTACAGGTGCTCCAAGTCTCTGTTGCACTCAGCATATTGGTGCACCATGTCCCTGTTGTCCTCAGTTTATTGGTTTTCCAAGTCCCTGTTGACCTCAGTTTATTGGTGTTCCAAGTCCCTGTTGCCCTCAGCTTATTGGTGCTCCAAGTCCCTGATGCACTCAGACTATTGGTGCTCCAAGTCCCTGTTGCACTCAGTTTATTGGTGCTCCAAGTCCCTGTTAACCTCAGCTTATTGGTGCTCCAAGTCCCTGTTGCCAACAGTTCACTGGTGCTCCAAATCCCTGTTGCACTAAGCTTATTTGTGCTCCAAGTCCCTGATGCACTTAGACTATTGGTGCTCCAAGTCCCTGTTGCACTCAGTTTATTGATGCTCCAAGTCCCTGTTAACATCAGCTTATTGGAGCTCCAAGTCCCTGTTGCATTCAGCTTACTGATGCTCCAAGTCTCTGTTTCCCTCAGCTTACTGGTGCTCCAAGTCCCTGTTGCCCTCAGTTTACTGGTTCTTCAAGTCCCTGTTTCCCTCAGCTTATTGGTTCTCCAAGTCTCTGTTGCCCTCAGTTTACTAGTGCACCAAGTCCCTGTTGCCCTCAGCTTATTGGTGCTCCAAGTCCCTGTTGCCCTCAGCTTATTGGTACTCCAAGTCCCTGTTGCCAACAGTTTACTGGTGCTCCAAGTCCCTGTTGCCCTCTGCTTGTTGGTGCTCCAAGTCTCTCTTAAACTCAGTTTATAGGTGCACCAAGTCCCTGTTGCCCTCAGTTTATTGGTGTTCCAAGTCCCTGTTGACCTCAGTTTATTGGTGCTCCAAGTCTCTGTTGCCCTCAGCTTATTGATGCTCCAAGTCCCTGTTGCCTCAGTGTACTGGTGCTCCAAGTCCCTGTTTCCCTCGGCTTACTGGTGCTCCAAGTCCCTGTTGCCCTCAGCTTATTGGTGCTCCAAGTCCCTGGTACCCTCAGCTTACAGGTGCTCCAAGTCTCTGTTGCACTCAGCATATTGGTGCACCATGTCCCTGTTGTCCTCAGTTTATTGGTTTTCCAAGTCCCTGTTGACCTCAGTTTATTGGTGTTCCAAGTCCCTGTTGCCCTCAGCTTATTGGTGCTCCAAGTCCCTGATGCACTCAGACTATTGGTGCTCCAAGTCCCTGTTGCACTCAGTTTATTGGTACTCCAAGTCCCTGTTAACCTCAGCTTATTGGTGCTCCAATTCCCTGTTGCTCTCAGCTTATTGGTGCTCCAAGTCCCTGTTGCCAACAGTTCACTGGTGCTCCAAATCCCTGTTGCACTAAGCTTATTTGTGCTCCAAGTCCCTGATGCACTTAGACTATTGGTGCTCCAAGTCCCTGTTGCACTCAGTTTATTGATGCTCCAAGTCCCTGTTAACATCAGCTTATTGGAGCTCCAAGTCCCTGTTGCATTCAGCTTACTGATGCTCCAAGTCTCTGTTTCCCTCAGCTTACTGGTGCTCCAAGTCCCTGTTGCCCTCAGTTTACTGGTTCTTCAAGTCCCTGTTTCCCTCAGCTTATTGGTTCTCCAAGTCTCTGTTGCCCTCAGTTTACTAGTGCACCAAGTCCCTGTTGCCCTCAGCTTATTGGTGCTCCAAGTCCCTGTTGCCCTCAGCTTATTGGTACTCCAAGTCCCTGTTGCCAACAGTTTACTGGTGCTCCAAGTCCCTGTTGCCCTCAGCTTATTGGTGCTCCAAGTCCCTCATGCACTCAGACTATTGGTGCTCCAAGTCCCTGTTGCACTCAGTTTATTGGTACTCCAAGTCCCTGTTAACCTCAGCTTATTGGAGCTCCAAGTCCCTGTTGCCTTCATCTTACTGATGCTCCAAGTCTCTGTTTCCCTCAGCTTACTGGTGCACTAAGTCCCTGTTGCCCTCAGCATATTGTTGCTCCAAGTCCCTGTTACCCTCAGCTTATTGGTGCTCCAAGTCCATGTTGCCCTCAGCTTATTGGTGCTCCAAGTCCCTTTTGCAAACCGTTTACTGGTGCTCCAAGTTCCTGTTGCCCTCAACTTATTGGTGCTCCAAGTCCCTGATGCACTTAGACTATTGGTGCACCAAGTCCCTGTTGCACTCAGTTTATTGATGCTCCAAGTCCCTGTTAACCTCAGCTTATTGGAACTCCAAGTCCCTGTTGCCTTCAGCTTACTGATGCTCCAAGTCTCTGTTTCCCTCAGCTTACTGGTGCTCCAAGTCCCTGTTGCCCTCAGTTTACTGGTTCTTCAAGTCCCTGTTTCCCTCAGCTTATTGGTGCTCCAAGTCCCTGTTGCCTTCAGCTTATTGGTGCTCCAAGTCCCTTTTGCCAACCGTTTACTGGTGCTACAAGTTCCTGTTGCACTCATTTTGATGGTGCTCCAAGTCCCTGTTGCCCTCTGCTTGTTGGTGCTCCAAGTCTCTCTTAAACTCAGTTTATAGGTGCACCAAGTCCCTGTTGCCCTCAGTTTATTGGTGCTCCAAGTCCCTGTTGACCTCAGTTTATTGGTGCTCCAAGTCTCTGTTGCCCTCAGCTTATTGATGCTCCAAGTCCCTGTTGCCCTCAGTGTACCGGTGCTCCAAGTCCCTGTTTCCCTCAGCTTACTGGTGCTCCAAGTCACTGTTGCCCTCAGCTTATTGGTGCTCCAAGTCTCTGTTACCCTCAGCTTACAGGTGCTCCAAGTCTCTGTTGCACTCGGCATTTTGGTGATCTAAGTCCTTGTTGCCCTCAGTTTATTGGTTTTCCAAGTCCCTGTTGACCTCAGTTTATTGGTGCTCAAAGTCTCGGTTGCCATCAGCTTATTGGTGCTCCATGTCCCTGTTGCCCTCAGTGTACTGGTGCTCCAAGTCCCTGTTTCCCTCAGCTTACTGGTGCTCCAAGTTCCTGTTACCCTCAGCTTATTGATGCTCCAAGTCCCTGTTACCCTCAGCTTATTGGTGCTCCAAGTCCATGTTGCCCTCAGCTTATTGGTGCTCCAAGTCCCTTTTGCAAACCGTTTACTGGTGCTCCAAGTTCCTGTTGCCCTTAACTTATTGGTGCTCCAAGTCCCTGATGCACTTAGACTATTGGTGCTCCAAGTCCCTGTTGCACTCAGTTTATTGATGCTCCAAGTCCCTGTTAACCTCAGCTTATTGGAACTCCAAGTCCCTGTTGCCTTCAGCTTACTGATGCTCCAAGTCTCTGTTTCCCTCAGCTTACTGGTGCACTAAGTCCCTGTTGCCCTCATCTTATTGTTGCTCCAAGTCCCTGTTACCCTCAGCTTATTGGTGCTCCAAGTCCATGTTGCCCACAGCTTATTGGTGCTCCAAGTCCCTGTTGCCAACCGTTTACTGGTGCTCCAAGTCCCTGTTGCCCTCTGCTTGTTGGTGCTCCAAGTCTCTCTTAAACTCAGTTTATAGGTGCACCAAGTCCCTGTTGCCCTCAGTTTATTGGTGCTCCAAGTCCCTGTTGACCTCAGTTTATTGGTGCTCCAAGTCTCTGTTGCCCTCAGCTTATTGATGCTCCAAGTCCCTGTTGCCCTCAGTGTACTGATGCTCCAAGTCCCTGTTGCCCTCAGTGTACTGGTGCTCCAAGTCCCTGTTTCCCTCGGCTTACTGGTGCTCCAAGTCCCTGTTGCCCTCAGCTTATTGGTGCTCCAAGTCCCTGGTACCCTCAGCTTACAGGTGCTCCAAGTCTCTGTTGCACTCAGCATATTGGTGCACCAAGTCCCTGTTGTCCTCAGTTTATTGGTTTTCCAAGTCCCTGTTGACCTCAGTTTATTGGTGCTCGAAGTCTCTGTTGCCGTCAGCTTATTGGTGCTCCAAGTCCCTGTTGCCCTCAGTGTACTGGTGCTCCAAGTCCCTGTATCCCTCAGCTTACTGGTGATCCAAGTCCCTGTTACCCTCAGCTTATTGATGCTCCAAGTCCCTGTTGCCCTCAGCTTACTGGTGCTATAAGTCCAGGTTGCCCTCAGCTTATTGGTGCTCCAAGTCCCTGTTACCCTCAGCTTACTGGTGCTCCAAGTCCCTGATGCCCTCAGCATATTGGTGCTCCAACTCCCTGTTGCCAACAGTTCACTGGTGCTCCAAGTCCCTGTTGCACTCAGCTTATTGGTGCTCCAAGTCCCTGATGCACTCAGACTATTGGTGCTCCAAGTCCCTGTTGCACTCAGTTTATTGATGCTCCAAGTCCCTGTTAACCTCAGCTTATTGCAGCTCCAAGTCCCTGTTGCCTTCAGCTTAGTGATGCTCCAAGTCTCTGTTTCCCTCAGCTTACTGGTGCTCCAAGTCCCGGTTGCCTTCAGTTTATTGGTGCTCCAAGTCCCTGTTGACCTCAGTTTATTGGTGCTCCAAGTCTCTGTTGCCCTCAGCTTATTGATGCTCCAAGTCCCTGTTGCCCTCAGTGTACTGGTGCTCCAAGTCCCTGTTTCCCTCGACTTACTGGTGCTTGTCACGAACGTCTACTAAGTGAGTGGACCAAGGCGCAGCGTGCGATACGAACATGACTTTATTAATTAAAGTACTCAATACAAAACAACAAACAATGACGAATCGTGAAGTCCTCAGTTACAATGGCTGATACGGAACAAAAACCCACAACACTAAGGTGAACACTGACAGTTTAAATATGGCTCCCAATCAGAGATAACGAGCCGACAGCTGACACTCGTTACCACTGATTGGGAGTCACACGACCAAACAAGGAAACACAACCAAATACAACACAACCAATACCAAACACAACCAAATGAACACACCCTGGCTCAAAATACACAGTCCCGGAGCCAGAGCGTGACAGTACCCCCCCCCTAAAGGCGCGGATTCCGACCGCGCCTACA
The DNA here is from genome assembly GCF_020615455.1 of Coregonus clupeaformis. NCBI lineage: Eukaryota > Metazoa > Chordata > Actinopteri > Salmoniformes > Salmonidae > Coregonus > Coregonus clupeaformis. The sequence goes on along the minus strand of NC_059194.1, from coordinate 12,452,802 downwards.
CCCCAAATAGGGGAGGGCTGGGTGGGTGTTGCTCCTCGGAGGCGGCTCCGGCTCCGGGCTTGACCACCACCCTTCTTCAATCCCCCCGTAGCGCCCCCGGTCCGATCTGACCCAGCTGGTAGGATCTGGACTGACGACGCGCACCCCTGGCTTGGCGCGTGAGGCAGGAACGGACCGGATCTGGCTGACGATACGCACCCTAGGCTTGATGCGTGGAGCCGGAACGGGCCTCACCAGGCTGACGACTCGCATCCCTGGCTTGGTGCGAGTAGCAGGAATGGGCTGGACCAGGCTGACGGCTCGCACCCTTGGCTTGGTGCGAGTAGCAGGGACGAGCTGAACCAGGCTGACGACTCGCACCCTTGGCTTGGTGCGAGTAGCAGGAAACGGGCTGGACCAGGCCGACGACTGCGTACCCCTGGCCTGGTGCGAGTAGCAGGAACGGGCTGGACCAGGCTGACCGACTTCGCACACTTGGCTTGGTGCGAGTAGCAGGAACGGGGCTGGACCAGGCCGACGACGCACACCGTAGGCTTTGTGCGTAGAGCAGGGACAGGCCGGGCTGGGCTGGCGACGCACACCGTAGGCTTTGTGCGTGGAGCAGGAACAGGCCGGGTCGGGCTGGCGACGCACACCGTAGGCTTTGTGCGTGGAGCAGGAACAGGCCGGGCTGGGCTGGCGACGCACACCGTAGGCTTTGTGCGTGGAGCAGGAACAGGCCGGGTCGGGCTGGCGACGCACACCGTAGGCTTTGTGCGTGGAGCAGGAACAGGCCGGGCTGGGCTGGCGACGCACACCGTAGGCTTTGTGCGTGGAGCAGGAACAGGCCGGGTCGGGCTGGCGACGCACACCGTAGGCTTTGTGCGTGGAGCAGGAACAGGCCGGGCTGGGCTGGCGACGCACACCGCAGGCTTAGTGCGTGGAACAGGAACCGGCCGGGCTGGACTGGCGACGCACACCGTAAACCTAGTGCGTGGAGCAGGAACCGGCCGGGCTGGACTGGCGACGCACACCGTAAACCTAGTGCGTGGAGCAGGAACCGGCCGGACAGGGCTGGCGACGCACACCGTAGGCTTTGTGCGTGGAGCAGGAACAGGCCGGGTCGGGCTGGCGACGCACACCGCAGGCTTAGTGCGTGGAACAGGAACCGGCCGGGCTGGACTGGCGACGCACACCGTAAACCTAGTGCGTGGAGCAGGAACCGGCCGGACAGGGCTGGCGACGCACACCGCAGGCTTAGTGCGTGGAACAGGAACCGGCCGGGCTTAACTGGCGACGCACACCGTGGGCTTGGTGCGTGGAGTAGGAACAGGCCGGTCCGTACTGGGAACACACACCACTGGCCTTAACCGGGGATCAGGAACGGGCCGGACCGGACTGGTAACACACCTCAGTCTCTCACGCCGTGCCTCAACTACTTCCCTCCCTCTACTCGCCAATGGCTCCCGTAATCCGGTAGCCTTCTCTCCACGTCTCCCTGTGGCAGCCTCCTGCTGCCCAGCCGCCCAAGCCATGTGCCCCCCCCAAAAAACTTTTTGGGGTTGCCTCTCGTCCTTCCGACGATGGCCCTGCTGACGCCGTTGCTCCTCTCTCAGTCGCCTCTCCACTGTTTTACTCCATGGCCGGCGATCCATCCCATCCAGGATTTCCTCCCAAGTCCAAGACCCTTTACCATCCAAAATCTCCTCCCATGTCCAGACCCTTGGCTCCTGGACACGCTGCTTGGTCCTGGTACGGTGGGTTTTTATGTCACGAACGTCTACTAAGTGAGTGGACCAAGGCGCAGCGTGCGATACGAACATGACTTTATTAATTAAAGTACTCAATACAAAACAACAAACAATGACGAATCGTGAAGTCCTCAGTTACAATGACTGATACGGAACAAAAACCCACAACACTAAGGTGAACACTGACAGTTTAAATATGGCTCCCAATCAGAGATAACGAGCCGACAGCTGACACTCGTTACCACTGATTGGGAGTCACACGACCAAACAAGGAAACACAACCAAATACAACACAACCAATACCAAACACAACCAAATGAACACACCCTGGCTCAAAATACACAGTCCCGGAGCCAGAGCGTGACAGTGCTCCAAGTCCCTGTTGCCCTCAGCTTATTGGTGCTCCAAGTCCCTGTTACCCTCAGCTTACAGGTGCTCCAAGTCTCTGTTGCACATTTACATTTTAGTCATTTAGCAGACGCTCTTATCCAGAGCGACTTACAGTTAGTGAATACATTTTTATTTTTATTTTTTATACTGGCCCCCCGTGGGAATCAAATCCACAACCCTGGCGTTGCAAACGCCATGCTCTATCAACTGAGCTACATCCCTGCCGGCCATTCCCTCCCCTACCCTGGACGACGCTAGGCCAATTGTGCGCCGCCCATGAGTCTCCCGGTCGCGGCCGGCTGCGACAGAGCCTGGATTCGAACCAGGATCTCTAGTGGCACAGTTAGCACTGCGATGCAGTGCATTAGACCACTGCGCCACTCAGCATATTGGTGCTCCAAGTCCCTGTTGCCCTCAGTTTATTGGTGCTCCAAGACCCTGTTGACCTCAGTTTATTGGTGCTCGAAATCTCTGTTGCCCTCAGCTTATTGGTGCTCCAAGTCATTGTTGCCCTCAGTGTACTGGTGCTCCAAGTCCCTGTTTCCCTCAGCTTACTGGTGCTCCAAGTCCCTGTTACCCTCAACTTATTGATGCTCCAAGTCCCTGTTTCCCTCAGCTTACTGGTGCTCCAAGTCCCTGTTACCCTCAGCTTATTGATGCTCCAAGTCCCTGTTACCCTCAGCTTATTGTTGCTCCAAGTCCATGTTGCCCTCAGCTTATTGGTGCTCCAAGTCCCTTTTGCAAACTGTTTACTGGTGCTCCAAGTTCCTGTTGCCCTTAACTTATTGGTGCTCCAAGTCCCTGATGCACTTAGACTATTGGTGCTCCGAGTCCCTGTTGCACTCAGTTTATTGATGCTCCAAGTCCCTGTTAACCTCAGCTTATTGGTGCTCCAAGTCCATGTTGCCCCCAGCTTATTGGTGCTCCAAGTCCCTGTTGCCAACCGTTTACTGGTGCTCCAAGTCCCTGTTGCCCTCTGTTTGTTGGTGCTCCAAGTCTCTCTTAAACTCAGTTTATAGGTGCACCAAGTCCCTGTTGCCCTCAGTTTATTGGTGCTCCAAGTCCCTGTTGACCTCAGTTTATTGGTGCTACAAGTCTCTAATGCCCTCAGCTTATTGATGCTCCAAGTCCCTGTTGCCCTCAGTGTACTGGTGCTCCAAGTCCCTGTTTCCCTCGGCTTACTGGTGCTCCAAGTCCCTGTTGCCCTCAGCTTATTGGTGCTCCAAGTCCCTGTTACCCTCAGCTTACAGGTGCTCCAAGTCTCTGTTGCACTCAGCATTTTGGTGCTCCAAGTCCCTGTTGTCCTCAGTTTATTGTTTTTCCAAGTCCCTGTTGACCTCAGTTTATTGGTGCTCGAAGTCTCTGTTGCCCTCAGCTTATTGGTGCTCCAAGTCCCTGTTTCCCTCAGCTTACTGGTGCTCCAAGTCCCTGTTACCCTCAGCTTATTGATGCTCCAAGTCCCTGTTGCCCTCAGCTTACTGGTGCTATAAGTCCAGGTTGCCCTCAGCTTATTGGTGCTCCAAGTCCCTGTTACCCTCAGCTTACTGGTGCTCCAAGTCCCTGATGCCCTCAGCTTATTGGTGCTCCAACTCCCTGTTGCCAACAGTTCACTGGTGCTCCAAGTCCCTGTTGCACTCAGCTTATTGGTGCTCCAAGTCCCTGATGCACTCAGACTATTGGTGCTCCAAGTCCCTGTTGCACTCAGTTTATTGATGCTCCAAGTCCCTGTTAACCTCAGCTTATTGCAGCTCCAAGTCCCTGTTGCCTTCAGCTTAGTGATGCTCCAAGTCTCTGTTTCCCTCAGCTTACTGGTGCTCCAAGTCCCGGTTGCCTTCAGTTTATTGGTGCTCCAAGTCCCTGTTGACCTCAGTTTATTGGTGCTCCAAGTCTCTGTTGCCCTCAGCTTATTGATGCTCCAAGTCCCTGTTGCCCTCAGTGTACTGGTGCTCCAAGTCCCTGTTTCCCTCGACTTACTGGTGCTCCAAGTCCCTGTTGCCCTCAGCTTATTGGTGCTCCAAGTCCCTGTTACCCTCAGCTTACAGGTGCTCCAAGTCTCTGTTGCACATTTACATTTACATTTTAGTCATTTAGCAGACGCTCTTATCCAGAGCGACTTACAGTTAGTGAATACATTTGTATTTTTATTTTTTATACTGGCCCCCCGTGGGAATCAAACCCACAACCCTGGCGTTGCAAACGCCATGCTCTATCAACTGAGCTACATCCCTGCCGGCCATTCCCTCCCCTACCCTGGACGACGCTTAGGCCAATTGTGCGCCGCCCAGAGTCTCCCGGTCGCGGCCGGCTGCGACAGAGCCTGGATTCGAACCAGGATCTCTAGTGGCACAGTTAGCACTGCGATGCAGTGCATTAGACCACTGCGCCACTCAGCATATTGGTGCTCCAAGTCCCTGTTGCCCTCAGTTTATTGGTGCTCCAAGACCCTGTTGACCTCAGTTTATTGGTGCTCGAAATCTCTGTTGCCCTCAGCTTATTGGTGCTCCAAGTCATTGTTGCCCTCAGTGTACTGGTGCTCCAAGTCCCTGTTTCCCTCAGCTTACTGGTGCTCCAAGTCCCTGTTACCCTCAACTTATTGATGCTCCAAGTCCCTGTTTCCCTCAGCTTACTGGTGCTCCAAGTCCCTGTTACCCTCAGCTTATTGATGCTCCAAGTCCCTGTTACCCTCAGCTTATTGTTGCTCCAAGTCCATGTTGCCCTCAGCTTATTGGTGCTCCAAGTCCCTTTTGCAAACTGTTTACTGGTGCTCCAAGTTCCTGTTGCCCTTAACTTATTGGTGCTCCAAGTCCCTGATGCACTTAGACTATTGGTGCTCCGAGTCCCTGTTGCACTCAGTTTATTGATGCTCCAAGTCCCTGTTAACCTCAGCTTATTGGAACTCCAAGTCCCTGTTGCCTTCAGCTTACTGATGCTCCAAGTCTCTGTTTCCCTCAGCTTACTGGTGCACTAAGTCCCTGTTGCCCTCATCTTATTGTTGCTCCAAGTCCCTGTTACCCTCAGCTTATTGGTGCTCCAAGTCCATGTTGCCCCCAGCTTATTGGTGCTCCAAGTCCCTGTTGCCAACCGTTTACTGGTGCTCAAAGTCCCTGTTGCCCTCTGTTTGTTGGTGCTCCAAGTCTCTCTTAAACTCAGTTTATAGGTGCACCAAGTCCCTGTTGCCCTCAGTTTATTGGTGCTCCAAGTCCCTGTTGACCTCAGTTTATTGGTGCTACAAGTCTCTAATGCCCTCAGCTTATTGATGCTCCAAGTCCCTGTTGCCCTCAGTGTACTGGTGCTCCAAGTCCCTGTTTCCCTCGGCTTACTGGTGCTCCAAGTCCCTGTTGCCCTCAGCTTATTGGTGCTCCAAGTCCCTGTTACCCTCAGCTTACAGGTGCTCCAAGTCTCTGTTGCACTCAGCATTTTGGTGCTCCAAGTCCCTGTTGTCCTCAGTTTATTGTTTTTCCAAGTCCCTGTTGACCTCAGTTTATTGGTGCTCGAAGTCTCTGTTGCCCTCAGCTTATTGGTGCTCCAAGTCCCTGTTGCCCTCAGTGTACTGGTGCTCCAAGTACCTGTATCCCTCAGCTTACTGGTGATCCAAGTCCCTGTTACCCTCAGCTTATTGATGCTCCAAGTCCCTGTTGCCCTCAGCTTACTGGTGCTATAAGTCCAGGTTGCCCTCAGCTTATTGGTGCTCCAAGTCCCTGTTACCCTCAGCTTACTGGTGCTCCAAGTCCCTGATGCCCTCAGCTTATTGGTGCTCCAACTCCCTGTTGCCAACAGTTCACTGGTGCTCCAAGTCCCTGTTGCACTCAGCTTATTGGTGCTCCAAGTCCCTGATGCACTCAGACTATTGGTGCTCCAAGTCCCTGTTGCACTCAGTTTATTGATGCTCCAAGTCCCTGTTAACCTCAGCTTATTGCAGCTCCAAGTCCCTGTTGCCTTCAGCTTAGTGATGCTCCAAGTCTCTGTTTCCCTCAGCTTACTGGTGCTCCAAGTCCCGGTTGCCTTCAGTTTATTGGTGCTCCAAGTCCCTGTTGACCTCAGTTTATTGGTGCTCCAAGTCTCTGTTGCCCTCAGCTTATTGATGCTCCAAGTCCCTGTTGCCCTCAGTGTACTGGTGCTCCAAGTCCCTGTTTCCCTCGACTTACTGGTGCTCCAAGTCCCTGTTGCCCTCAGCTTATTGGTGCTCCAAGTCCCTGTTACCCTCAGCTTACAGGTGCTCCAAGTCTCTGTTGCACATTTACATTTACATTTTAGTCATTTAGCAGACGCTCTTATCCAGAGCGACTTACAGTTAGTGAATACATTTTTATTTTTATTTTTATTTTTTATACTGGCCCCCCGTGGGAATCAAACCCACAACCCTGGCGTTGCAAACGCCATGCTCTATCAACTGAGCTACATCCCTGCCGGCCATTCCCTCCCCTACCCTGGACGACGCTGGGCCAATTGTGCGCCGCCCATGAGTCTCCCGGTCGCGGCCGGCTGCGACAGAGCCTGGATTCGAACCAGGATCTCTAGTGGCACAGTTAGCACTGCGATGCAGTGCCTTAGACCACTGCGCCACTCAGCATATTGGTGCTCCAAGTCCCTATTGCCCTCAGTTTATTGGTGCTCCAAGTCCCTGTTGACCTCAGTTTATTGGTGCTCGAAGTCTCTGTTGCCCTCAGCTTATTGGTGCTCCAAGTCATTGTTGCCCTCAGTGTACTGGTGCTTCAAGTCCCTGTTTCCCTCAGCTTACTGGTGCTCCAAGTCCCTGTTACCCTCAACTTATTGATGCTCCAAGTCCCTGTTGCCCTCAGCTTACTGGTGCTACAAGTCCTGGTTGCCCTCAGCTTACTAGTGCTCCAAGTCCCTGTTGCCCTCAGTTTATTGGTGCTCCAAGTCCCTGTTGACCTCAGTTTACTGGTGCTCCAAGTCCCTGTTGCCCTCAGCTTATTGGAGCTCCAAGTCCCTGATGCACTCAGACTATTGGTGCTCCAAGTCCCTGTTGCACTCAGTTTATTGGTGCTCCAAATCCCTGTTAACCTCATCTTATTGGAGCTCCAAGTCCCTGTTGCCTTCAGCTTACTGATGCTCCAAGTCTCTGTTTCCCTCAGCTTACTGGTGCTCCAAGCCCTGTTGCCCTCAGTTTACTGGTGCTCCATGTACCTGTTTCCCTCAGCTCATTGGTGCTCCAAATCCCTGTTGCCCTCAGGTTAATGTAGCTCCACGTCCCTGTTGCACTCAGTTTATTGGTGCTTCAAGTCCCTGTTAACCTCAGCTTATTGGAGCTCCAAGTCCCTGTTGCCTTCAGCTTACTGATGCTCCAAGTCTCTGTTTCCCTCAGCTTACAGGTGCTCCAAGTCCCGGTTGCCTTCAGCTTATTGTTACTCCAAGTCCCTGTTGCCCTCAGCTTATTGGTGCTCCAAGTCCCTGTTGCCAACAGTTTACTGGTTCTCCAAGTCCCTGTTGCCCTCAGTTTATTGGTGCTCCAAGTCCCTGTTGACCTCAGTTTATTGGTGCTCCAAGTCTCTGTTGCCCTCAGCTTATTGATGCTCCAAGTCTCTGTTGCCCTCAGTTTACTGGTACACCAAGTCCCTGTAGCGCTCAGTTTATTGGTGCTCCAAGTCCCTGTTGACCTCAGTTTATTGGTGCTCCAAGTCTCTGTTGCCTTCAGCTTACTGATGCTCAAAGTCTCTGTTTCCCTCAACTTACAGGTGCTCCAAGTCCCTGTTGCCCTCAGTTTATTGGTGCTCCAAGTCCCTGTAAACCTCAGTTTATTGGTGCTCCAAGTCCCTGTTGCCCTCAGTGTACTGGTGCTCCAAGTCCCTGTTACCCTCAGCTTACAGGTGCTCCAAGTCTCTGTTGCACATTTACATTTACATTTTAGTCATTTAGCAGACGCTCTTATCCAGAGCGACTTACAGTTAGTGAATACATTTTTATTTTTATTTTTATTTTTTATACTGGCCCCCCGTGGGAATCAAACCCACAACCCTGGCGTTGCAAACGCCATGCTCTATCAACTGAGCTACATCCCTGCCGGCCATTCCCTCCCCTACCCTGGACGACGCTGGGCCAATTGTGCGCCGCCCATGAGTCTCCCGGTCGCGGCCGGCTGCGACAGAGCCTGGATTCGAACCAGGATCTCTAGTGGCACAGTTAGCACTGCGATGCAGTGCCTTAGACCACTGCGCCACTCAGCATATTGGTGCTCCAAGTCCCTATTGCCCTCAGTTTATTGGTGCTCCAAGTCCCTGTTGACCTCAGTGTACTGGTGCTCCAAGTCCCTGTTTCCCTCAGCTTACTGGTGCTCCAAGTCCCTGTTACCCTCAACTTATTGATGCTCCAAGTCCCTGTTGCCCTCAGCTTACTGGTGCTACAAGTCCTGGTTGCCCTCAGCTTACTAGTGCTCCAAGTCCCTGTTGCCCTCAGTTTATTGGTGCTCCAAGTCCCTGTTGACCTCAGTTTACTGGTGCTCCAAGTCCCTGTTGCCCTCAGCTTATTGGAGCTCCAAGTCCCTGATGCACTCAGACTATTGGTGCTCCAAGTCCCTGTTGCACTCAGTTTATTGGTGCTCCAAATCCCTGTTAACCTCATCTTATTGGAGCTCCAAGTCCCTGTTGCCTTCAGCTTACTGATGCTCCAAGTCTCTGTTTCCCTCAGCTTACTAGTGCTCCAAGCCCTGTTGCCCTCAGTTTACTGGTGCTCCAAGTACCTGTTTCCCTCAGCTCATTGGTGCTCCAAATCCCTGTTGCCCTCAGGTTAATGTAGCTCCACGTCCCTGTTGCACTCAGTTTATTGGTGCTTCAAGTCCCCTGTTAACCTCAGCTTATTGGAGCTCCAAGTCCCTGTTGCCTTCAGCTTACTGATGCTCCAAGTCTCTGTTTCCCTCAGCTTACAGGTGCTCCAAGTCCCGGTTGCCTTCAGCTTATTGTTACTCCAAGTCCCTGTTGCCCTCAGCTTATTGGTGCTCCAAGTCCCTGTTGCCAACAGTTTACTGGTTCTCCAAGTCCCTGTTGCCCTCAGTTTATTGGTGCTCCAAGTCCCTGTTGACCTCAGTTTATTGGTGCTCCAAGTCTCTGTTGCCCTCAGCTTATTGATGCTCCAAGTCTCTGTTGCCCTCAGTTTACTGGTACACCAAGTCCCTGTAGCGCTCAGTTTATTGGTGCTCCAAGTCCCTGTTGACCTCAGTTTATTGGTGCTCCAAGTCTCTGTTGCCTTCAGCTTACTGATGCTCAAAGTCTCTGTTTCCCTCAACTTACAGGTGCTCCAAGTCCCTGTTGCCCTCAGTTTATTGGTGCTCCAAGTCCCTGTAAACCTCAGTTTATTGGTGCTCCAAGTCCCTGTTGCCCTCAGTGTACTGGTGCTCCAAGTCCCTGTTTCCCTCAGCTTACTGATGCTCCAAGTCCCTGTTGCCCTCAGCTTATTGGTGCTCCAAGTCCCTGTTACCCTCAGCTTACAGGTGCTCCAAGTCTCTGTTGCACTCAGCATATTGGTGCTCCAAGTCCCTGTTGCCCTCAATTTATTGGTGCTCCAAGTCCCTGTTGACCTCAGTTTATTGGTGCTCAAGTCTCTGTTGCCCTCAGCTTATTGGTGCTCCAAGTCCCTGTTGCCCTCAGTGTACTGGTGCTCCAAGTCCCTGTTGCACTCCAGTTTATTGGTGCTTCAAGTCCCTGTTAACCTCAGCTTATTGAAGCTCCAAGTCCCTGTTTGCTTCAGCTTATTGGTGCTCCAAGTCCCTGTTGCCCTCAGTTTATTGGTGTTCCAAGTCCCTGTTGCACTCAGCTTAGTGGTGCTCCAAGTCCCTGTTGCCCTCAGTTTATTGGTGATCCAAGTCCCAGTTTCCCTCAGCTTATTGGTGCTCCAATTCCTTGTTTCCCTCAGTTTATTGGTGCTCCAAGTCCCTGTTGCCCTCAGCTTATTGGTGCTCCAAGTCCCTGTTGCCCTCAGCTTATTGGTGCTCCAAGTCCCCGTTGCCCTCATCTTATATGTGCTTCAAGTCCCTGTTGCCCTTAGCTTATTGGTGCTCCAAGTCCCTGTTTCCCTCAGCTTATTGGTGCTTCTAGTTCCTGTTGCCCTCAGCTTATTGGTGCTCCAATCCCTGTTGCCCTCAGCTTATTGGTGCTCCAAGTCCCTGTTGCCCTCAGTTTATTGGTGCTCCAAGTCCCTGTTGCCCTCAGTTTATTGATAATCCAAGTCCCTGTTGCCCTCAGCTTATTGGTGCTCCAAGTCCCTGTTGCCTTCAGTTTATTGGTGCTCCTATTTCCTGTTTCCCTCACCTTATTGGTGCTCCAAGATCCTGTTGCCCTCAGCATATTGGTGCTCCAAGTGTCTGTTGCCCTCAGCATATTGGTAATCCAAGTCCCTGTTGCCCTCAGTTTATTGGTACTCCAAGTGTCTGTTGCCGTTAGCTTATTGGTAATCCAAGTCCCCGTTGCCCTCAGTTTATTGGTGCCCCAAGTCCCTGTTGCCCTCAGCTTACTGGTGCTCCAAGTCCCTGTTTCTGTCCTTTTATTGGTGCTCCAAGTCCCTGTTTCTCTCAGCGTATTGGTGCTCCAAATACCAGTTTCCCTCAGCTTATTGGTGCTCCAATTCCTTGTTTCCCTCAGTTTATTGGTGCTCCAAGTCCCTGTTGCCCTCAGCTTATTGGTGCTCCAAGTCCCTGTTGCCCTCGGCTTATTTTTGCTTCAAGTCCCTGTTGCCCTTAGCTTATTGGTGCTCCAAGTCCCTTTTGCCCTCAGCTTAGTGGTGCTCCAAGTCCCTGTTGCCCTCAGCTTATCGGTGCTCCAAGTTCCTGTTCCCCTCAGCTTATTGGTGCTCCAATCCCTGTTGCCCTCAGCTTATTGGTGCTCCAAGTCCCTGTTGCCCTCAGCTTATTGGTGCTCCAAGTCCCTGTTGCCCTCAGTTTATTGATAATCCAAGTACCTATTGCCCTCAGCTTATTGAAGCTCCAAGTCCCTGTTTGCTTCAGCTTATTGGTGCTCCAAGTCCCTGTTGCCCTCAGTTTATTGGTGTTCCAAGTCCCTGTTGCACTCAGCTTAGTGGTGCTCCAAGTCCCTGTTGCCCTCAGTTTATTGGTGCTCCAAGTCCCAGTTTCCCTCAGCTTATTGGTGCTCCAATTCCTTGTTTCCCTCAGTTTATTGGTGCTCCAAGTCCCTGTTACCCTCAGCTTATTGGTGCTCCAAGTCCCTTTTGCCCTCATCTTATATGTGCTTCAAGTCCCTGTTGCCCTTAGCTTATTGGTGCTCCAAGTCCCTGTTTCCCTCAGCTTATTGGTGCTTCAAGTCCCTGTTGCCCTTAGCTTATTGGTGCTCCAAGTCCCTGTTTCCCTCAGTTTATTGGTGCTCCTATTTCCTGTTTCCCTCACCTTATTGGTGCTCCAAGTCCCTGTTGCCCTCAGCTTATTGGTGCTCCAAATCCCTGTTGCCCTCAGCTTATTGGTGCTCCAAGTGTCTGTTGCCCTCAGCTTATTGGTAATCCAAGTCCCTGTTGCCCTCAGTTTATTGGTACTCCAAGTGTACGTTGCTGTCAGCTTATTGGTAATCCAAGTCCCGTTGCCCTCAGTTTATTGGTGCCCCAAGTCCCTGTTGCCCTCAGCTTATTGGTACCCCAAGTCCCTGTTGCCCCTAGGTTATTGGTGCTCCAAGTCCCTGTTTCCCTAATCTTACTGGTGCTACAAGTCCCTGTTGCCCTCAGCTTATTGGTGCTCCAAGACCCTGTTGCCCTCAGCTTAATGGTTCTCCAAGACCCTGTTGCCCTCAGCTTATTGGTGCTCCAAGTCCCTGTTGCCCCTAGCTTATTGGTGCTCCAAGTCCCTATTGCCCTCAGCTTATTGGTGCTCCAAGTCTCTGTTGCCGTCAGCTTATTGGTGCTCCAAATCCCTGTTGCCCTCAGCGTATTGGTGCTCCAAGTCCCTGTTTCCCTAATCTTACTGGTGCTACAAGTCCCTTTTGCCCTCAGCTTATTGGTGCTCCAAGACCCTGTTGCCCTCAGCTTAATGGTTCTCCAAGTCCCTGTTGCCCTCAGCTTATTGGTGCTCCAAGTCCCTGTTGCCCTCAGCTTATTGGTGCTCCAAGTCCCTGTTGCCCTCAGCTTATTGGTGCTCCAAGTCCCTGTTGCCCTCTGCTTAATGGTTCTCCAAGTCCCTGTTGCCCTCAGCTTATTGGTGCTCCAAGTCCCTGTTACCCTCAGCTTACAGGTGCTCCAAGTCTCTGTTGCACTCAGCATATTGGTGCTCCAAGTCCCTGTTGCCCTCAATTTATTGGTGCTCCAAGTCCCTGTTGACCTCAGTTTATTGGTGCTCGAAGTCTCTGTTGCCCTCAGCTTATTGGTGCTCCAAGTCCCTGTTGCCCTCAGTGTACTGGTGCTCCAAGTCCCTGTTGCACTCAGTTTATTGGTGCTTCAAGTCCCTGTTAACCTCAGCTTATTGAAGCTCCAAGTCCCTGTTTGCTTCAGCTTATTGGTGCTCCAAGTCCCTGTTGCCCTCAGTTTATTGGTGTTCCAAGTCCCTGTTGCACTCAGCTTAGTGGTGCTCCAAGTCCCTGTTGCCCTCAGTTTATTGGTGCTCCAAGTCCCAGTTTCCCTCAGCTTATTGGTGCTCCAATTCCTTGTTTCCCTCAGTTTATTGGTGCTCCAAGTCCCTGTTGCCCTCAGCTTATTGGTGCTCCAAGTCCCCGTTGCCCTCATCTTATATGTGCTTCAAGTCCCTGTTGCCCTTAGCTTATTGGTGCTCCAAGTCCCTGTTTCCCTCAGCTTATTGGTGCTTCAAGTCCCTGTTGCCCTTAGCTTATTGGTGCTCCAAGTCCCTGTTTCCCTCAGTTTATTGGTGCTCCTATTTCCTGTTTCCCTCACCTTATTGGTGCTCCAAGTCCCTGTTGCCCTCAGCTTATTGGTGCTCCAAATCCCTGTTGCCCTCAGCTTATTCGTGCTCCAAGTGTCTGTTGCCCTCAGCTTATTGGTGCTCCAAGTCCCTATTGCCCTCAGCTTATTGGTGCTCCAAGTCTCTGTTGCCGTCAGCTTATTGGTGCTCCAAGTCCCTGTTGCCCTCAGCGTATTGGTGCTCCAAGTCCCTGTTTCCCTAATCTTACTGGTGCTACAAGTCCCTGTTGCCCTCAGCTTATTGGTGCTCCAAGACCCTGTTGCCCTCAGCTTATTGGTGCTCCAAGGCCCAGTTTCCCTCAGCTTATTGGTGCTCCAATTCCTTGTTTCCCTCAGTTTATTGGTGCTCCAAGTCCCTGTTGCCCTCAGCTTATTGGTGCTCCAAGTCCCTGTTGCCCTCAGCTTATTGGTACTCCAAGTCCCCGTTGCCCTCATCTTATATGTGCTTCAAGTCCCTGTTGCCCTTAGCTTATTGGTGCTCCAAGTCCCTGTTTCCCTCAGCTTATTGGTGCTTCTAGTTCCTGTTGCCCTCAGCTTATTGGTGCTCCAATCCCTGTTGCCCTCAGCTTATTGGTGCTCCAAGTCCCTGTTGCCCTCAGTTTATTGGTGCTCCAAGTCCCTGTTGCCCTCGGTTTATTGATAATCCAAGTCCCTGTTGCCCTCAGCTTTATTGGTGCTCCAAGTCCCTGTTGCCCTCAGCTTATTGGTGCTCCAAGTCCCTGTTGCCCTCAGCTTATTGGTGCTCCAAGTTCCTGTTGCCCTCAGCTTATTGGTGCTCCAAGTCCCTGTTGCCCTCAGCTTATTGGTGCTCCAAGTCCCTGTTGCCCTCAGCTTATTGGTGCTCCAAGTCCCTGTTGCCCTCAGCTTATTGGTGCTCCAAGTCCCTGTTGCCCTCAGCTTATTGGTGCTCCAAGTCCCTGTTGCCCTCAGTTTATTGGTGCTCCAAGTCCCTGTTACCCTCAGCTTATTGGTGCTCCAAGTCCCTGTTTGCCTCAGCTTATTGGTGCTCCAAGTCCCTGTTGCCCTCAGTTTATTGGTGCTCCAAGTCCCTGTTGCCCTCAGCTTTAGTGGTGCTCCAAGTCCCTGTTGCCCTCAGCTTATTGGTGCTCCAAGTCCCAGTTTCCCTCAGCTTATTGGTGCTCCAATTCCTTGTTTCCCTCAGCTTATTGGTGCTCCAAGTCCCTGTTGCCCTCAGCTTATTGGTGCTCCAAGTCCCTGTTGCCCTCAGCTTATTTGTGCTTCAAGTCCCTGTTGCCCTCAGCTTATTGGTGCTCCAAGTCCCTGTTTCCCTCAGCTTATTGGTGCTCCAAGTCCCTGTTGCCCTTAGCTTATTGGTGCTCCAAGTCCCTGTTTCCCTCAGTTTATTGGTGCTCCAAGTTCCTGTTGCCCTCACCTTATTGGTGCTCCAAGTCCCTGTTTGCCCTCAGCTTATTGGTGCTCCAAGTCCCTTTTGCCCTCAGCTTATTGGTGCTCCAAGTATCTGTTGCCCTCAGCTTATTGGTGCTCCAAGTCCCTGTTGCCCTCAGCTTATTGGTGCCCCAAGTCCCTGTTGCCCTCAGCTTATTGGTGCTCCTGTGCCCTCATTGGTTCTCCAAGTCCCTGTTGCCCTCAGCTTATTGGTGCTCCAAGTCCCTGTTGCCCTTAGCTTATTGGTGCTCCAAGTCCCTTTTGCCCTCAGCTTAGTGGTGCTCCAAGTCCCTGTTGCCCTCAGCTTATCGGTGCTCCAAGTTCCTGTTCCCCTCAGCTTATTGGTGCTCCAATCCCTGTTGCCCTCAGCTTATTGGTGCTCCAAGTCCCTGTTGCCCTCAGCTTATTGGTGCTCCAAGTCCCTGTTGCCCTCAGTTTATTGATAATCCAAGTCCCTATTGCCCTCAGCTTATTGAAGCTCCAAGTCCCTGTTTGCTTCAGCTTATTGGTGCTCCAAGTCCCTGTTGCCCTCAGTTTATTGGTGTTCCAAGTCCCTGTTGCACTCAGCTTAGTGGTGCTCCAAGTCCCTGTTGCCCTCAGTTTATTGGTGCTCCAAGTCCCAGTTTCCCTCAGCTTATTGGTGCTCCAATTCCTTGTTTCCCTCAGTTTATTGGTGCTCCAAGTCCCTGTTGCCCTCAGCTTATTGGTGCTCCAAGTCCCTTTTGCCCTCATCTTATATGTGCTTCAAGTCCCTGTTGCCCTTAGCTTATTGGTGCTCCAAGTCCCTGTTTCCCTCAGCTTATTGGTGCTTCAAGTCCCTGTTGCCCTTAGCTTATTGGTGCTCCAAGTCCCTGTTTCCCTCAGTTTATTGGTGCTCCTATTTCCTGTTTCCCTCACCTTATTGGTGCTCCAAATCCCTGTTGCCCTCAGCTTATTGGTGCTCCAAGTGTCTGTTGCCCTCAGCTTATTGGTAATCCAAGTCCCTGTTGCCCTCAGTTTATTGGTACTCCAAGTGTACGTTGCTGTCAGCTTATTGGTAATCCAAGTCCCGTTGCCCTCAGTTTATTGGTGCCCCAAGTCCCTGTTGCCCTCAGCTTATTGGTACCCCAAGTCCCTGTTGCCCCTAGGTTATTGGTGCTCCAAGTCCCTGTTTCCCCTAATCTTACTGGTGCTACAAGTCCCTGTTGCCCTCAGCTTATTGGTGCTCCAAGACCCTGTTGCCCTCAGCTTAATGGTTCTCCAAGACCCTGTTGCCCTCAGCTTATTGGTGCTCCAAGTCCCTGTTGCCCCTAGCTTATTGGTGCTCCAAGTCCCTATTGCCCTCAGCTTATTGGTGCTCCAAGTCTCTGTTGCCGTCAGCTTATTGGTGCTCCAAGTCCCTGTTGCCCTCAGCGTATTGGTGCTCCAAGTCCCTGTTTCCCTAATCTTACTGGTGCTACAAGTCCCTTTTGCCCTCAGCTTATTGGTGCTCCAAGACCCTGTTGCCCTCAGCTTAATGGTTCTCCAAGTCCCTGTTGCCCTCAGCTTATTGGTGCTCCAAGTCCCTGTTGCCCTCAGCTTATTGGTGCTCCAAGTCCCTGTTGCCCTCAGCTTATTGGTGCTCCAAGTCCCTGTTGCCCTCTGCTTAATGGTTCTCCAAGTCCCTGTTGCCCTCAGCTTATTGGTGCTCCAAGTCCCTGTTACCCTCAGCTTACAGGTGCTCCAAGTCTCTGTTGCACTCAGCATATTGGTGCTCCAAGTCCCTGTTGCCCTCAATTTATTGGTGCTCCAAGTCCCTGTTGACCTCAGTTTATTGGTGCTCGAAGTCTCTGTTGCCCTCAGCTTATTGGTGCTCCAAGTCCCTGTTGCCCTCAGTGTACTGGTGCTCCAAGTCCCTGTTGCACTCAGTTTATTGGTGCTTCAAGTCCCTGTTAACCTCAGCTTATTGAAGCTCCAAGTCCCTGTTTGCTTCAGCTTATTGGTGCTCCAAGTCCCTGTTGCCCTCAGTTTATTGGTGTTCCAAGTCCCTGTTGCACTCAGCTTAGTGGTGCTCCAAGTCCCTGTTGCCCTCAGTTTATTGGTGCTCCAAGTCCCAGTTTCCCTCAGCTTATTGGTGCTCCAATTCCTTGTTTCCCTCAGTTTATTGGTGCTCCAAGTCCCTGTTGCCCTCAGCTTATTGGTGCTCCAAGTCCCCGTTGCCCTCATCTTATATGTGCTTCAAGTCCCTGCTGCCCTTAGCTTATTGGTGCTCCAAGTCCCTGTTTCCCTCAGCTTATTGGTGCTTCAAGTCCCTGTTGCCCTTAGCTTATTGGTGCTCCAAGTCCCTGTTTCCCTCAGTTTATTGGTGCTCCTATTTCCTGTTTCCCTCACCTTATTGGTGCTCCAAGTCCCTGTTGCCCTCAGCTTATTGGTGCTCCAAATCCCTGTTGCCCTCAGCTTATTGGTGCTCCAAGTGTCTGTTGCCCTCAGCTTATTGGTAATCCAAGTCCCGTTGCCCTCAGTTTATTGGTGCCCCAAGTCCCTGTTGCCCTCAGCTTATTGGTACCCCAAGTCCCTGTTGCCCTCAGCTTATTGGTGCTCCAAGACCCTGTTGCCCTCAGCTTAATGGTTCTCCAAGTCCCTGTTGCCCTCAGCTTATTGGTGCTCCAAGTCCCTGTTGCCCTTAGCTTATTGGTGCTCCAAGTCCCTTTTGCCCTCAGCTTATTGGTGCTCCAAGTCTCTGTTGCCTCAGCTTATCGGTGCTCCAAGTCCCTGTTGCCCTCAGCTTATTGGTGCTCCAAGTCCCTGTTGCCCTCAGCTTACTGGTGCTCCAAGTCCCTGTTGCCCTCAGCTTATTGGTGCTCCAAGACCCTGTTGCCCTCAGCTTATTGGTGCTCCAAGTCCCTGTTGCCCTCAGCTTATTGGTGCTCCAAGTCCCTGTTGCCCTCAGCTTATTGGTGCTCCAAGTCCCTGTTGCCCTCTGCTTAATGGTGCTCCAAGTCCCTGTTGCCCTCAGCTTATTGGTGCTCCAAGTCCCTGTTGCCCTCAGCTTATTGGTGCTCCAAGTCTCTGTTTCACTCAGCATATTGGTGCTCCAAGTCCCTGTTGCCCTCAGTTTATTGGTGCTCCAAGTCCCTGTTGACCTCAGTTTATTGGTGCTCGAAGTCTCTGTTGCCCTCAGCTTATTGGTGCTCCAAGTCCCTGTTGCCCTCAGTGGTTACTGGTGCTCCAAGTCCCTGTTGCACTCAGTTTATTGGTGCTTCAAGTCCCTGTTAACCCTCAGCTTATTGGAGCTCCAAGTCCCTGTTTGCTTCCAGCTTATTGGTGCTCCAAGTCCCTGTTGCCCTCAGTTTATTGGTGTTCCAAGTCCCTGTTGCACTCAGCTTAGTGGTGCTCCAAGTCCCTGTTGCCCTCAGTTTATTGGTGCTCCAAGTCCCAGTTTCCCTCAGCTTATTGGTGCTCCAAGTCCTTGTTGCCCTCAGTTTATTGGTGCTCCAAGTCCCTGTTGCCCTCAGCTTATTGGTGCTCCAAGTCCCTGTTGCCCTCAGCTTATATGTGCTTCAAGTCCCTGTTGCCCTTAGCTTATTGGTGCTCCAAGTCCCTGTTTCCCTCAGCTTATTGGTGCTCCAAGTCCCTGTTGCCCTCAGTTTATTGGTGCTCCAAGTCCCTGTTGCCCTCAGCTTATTGGTGCTCCAAGTCCCTGTTGCCCCTCAGCTTATTGGTGCTCCAAGTCCCTGTTGCCCTCAGTTTATTGGTGCTCCTATTTCCTGTTTCCCTCACCTTATTGGTGCTCCAAGTCCTGTTGCCCTCAGCTTATTGGTGCTCCAAGTCCCCGTTGCCCTCAGCATATTGGTGCTCCAAGTGTCTGTTGCCCTCAGCTTATTGGTGATCCAAGTCCCTGTTGCCCTCAGTTTATTGGTACTCCAAGTGTCTGTTGCCGTTAGCTTATTGGTAATCCAAGTCCCCGTTGCCCTCAGTTTATTGGTGCTCCTATTTCCTGTTTCCCTCACCTTATTGGTGCTCCAAGTCCCTGTTGCCCTCAGCTTATTGGTGCTCCAAATCCCTGTTGCCCTCAGCTTATTGGTGCTCCAAGTGTCTGTTGCCCTCAGCTTATTGGTAATCCAAGTCCCGTTGCCCTCAGTTTATTGGTGCCCCAAGTCCCTGTTGCCCTCAGCTTATTGGTACCCCAAGTCCCTGTTGCCCTCAGCTTATTGGTGCTCCAAGACCCTGTTGCCCTCAGCTTAATGGTTCTCCAAGTCCCTGTTGCCCTCAGCTTATTGGTGCTCCAAGTCCCTGTTGCCCCTAGCTTATTGGTGCTCCAAGTCCCTATTGCCCTCAGCTTATTGGTGCTCCAAGTCTCTGTTGCCGTCAGCTTATTGGTGCTCCAAGTCCCTGTTGCCCTCAGCGTATTGGTGCTCCAAGTCCCTGTTTCCCTAATCTTACTGGTGCTACAAGTCCCTGTTGCCCTCAGCTTATTGGTGCTCCAAGACCCTGTTGCCCTCAGCTTATTGGTGCTCCAAGTCCCTGTTGCCCTCAGCTTATTGGTGCTCCAAGTCCCTGTTGCCCTCAGCTTATTGGTGCTCCAAGTCCCTGTTGCCCTCTGCTTAATGGTTCTCCAATTCCCTGTTGCCCTCAGCTTATTGGTGCTCCAAGTCCCTGTTACCCTCAGCTTACAGGTGCTCCAAGTCTCTGTTGCACTCAGCATATTGGTGCTCCAAGTCCCTGTTGCCCTCAATTTATTGGTGCTCCAAGTCCCTGTTGACCTCAGTTTATTGGTGCTCAAGTCTCTGTTGCCCTCAGCTTATTGGTGCTCCAAGTCCCTGTTGCCCTCAGTGTACTGGTGCTCCAAGTCCCTGTTGCACTCAGTTTATTGGTGCTTCAAGTCCCTGTTAACCTCAGCTTATTGAAGCTCCAAGTCCCTGTTTTCTTCAGCTTATTGGTGCTCCAAGTCCCTGTTGCCCTCAGTTTATTGGTGTTCCAAGTCCCTGTTGCACTCAGCTTAGTGGTGCTCCAAGTCCCTGTTGCCCTCAGTTTATTGGTGCTCCAAGTCCCAGTTTCCCTCAGCTTATTGGTGCTCCAATTCCTTGTTTCCCTCAGTTTATTGGTGCTCCAAGTCCCTGTTGCCCTCAGCTTATTGGTGCTCCAAGTCCCCGTTGCCCTCATCTTATATGTGCTTCAAGTCCCTGTTGCCCTTAGCTTATTGGTGCTCCAAGTCCCTGTTTCCCTCAGCTTATTGGTGCTTCTAGTTCCTGTTGCCCTCAGCTTATTGGTGCTCCAATCCCTGTTGCCCTCAGCTTATTGGTGCTCCAAGTCCCTGTTGCCCTCAGTTTATTGGTGCTCCAAGTCCCTGATGCCCTCAGTTTATTGATAATCCAAGTCCCTGTTGCCCTCAGCTTATTGGTGCTCCAAGTCCCTGTTGCCCTCAGTTTATTGGTGCTCCTATTTCCTGTTTCCCTCACCTTATTGGTGCTCCAAGATCCTGTTGCCCTCAGCTTATTGGTGCTCCAAGTCCCTGTTGCCCTCAGCATATTGGTGCTCCAAGTGTCTGTTGCCCTCAGCTTATTGGTAATCCAAGTCCCTGTTGCCCTCAGTTTATTGGTACTCCAAGTGTCTGTTGCCGTTAGCTTATTGGTAATCCAAGTCCCCGTTGCCCTCAGTTTATTGGTGCCCCAAGTCCCTGTTGCCCTCAGCTTACTGGTGCTCCAAGTCCCTGTTTCTGTCCTTTTATTGGTGCTCCAAGTCCCTGTTTCTCTCAGCGTATTGGTGCTCCAAATACCAGTTTCCCTCAGCTTATTGGTGCTCCAATTCCTTGTTTCCCTCAGTTTATTGGTGCTCCAAGTCCCTGTTGCCCTCAGCTTATTGGTGCTCCAAGTCCCTGTTGCCCTCGGCTTATTTTTTGCTTCAAGTCCCTGTTGCCCTTAGCTTATTGGTGCTCCAAGTCCCTTTTGCCCTCAGCTTAGTGGTGCTCCAAGTCCCTGTTGCCCTCAGCTTATCGGTGCTCCAAGTTCCTGTTCCCCTCAGCTTATTGGTGCTCCAAGTCCCTGTTGCCCTCAGCTTATTGGTGCCCCAAGTCCCTGTTGCCCTCAGCTTATTGGTAATCCAAGTCCCTGTTGCCCTCAGTTTATTGGTACTCCAAGTGTACGTTGCTGTCAGCTTATTGGTAATCCAAGTCCCGTTGCCCTCAGTTTATTGGTGCCCCAAGTCCCTGTTGCCCTCAGCTTATTGGTACCCCAAGTCCCTGTTGCCCCTAGCTTATTGGTGCTCCAAGTCCCTGTTTCCCTAATCTTACTGGTGCTACAAGTCCCTGTTGCCCTCAGCTTATTGGTGCTCCAAGACCCTGTTGCCCTCAGCTTAATGGTTCTCCAAGACCCTGTTGCCCTCAGCTTATTGGTGCTCCAAGTCCCTGTTGCCCCTAGCTTATTGGTGCTCCAAGTCCCTATTGCCCTCAGCTTATTGGTGCTCCAAGTCTCTGTTGCCGTCAGCTTATTGGTGCTCCAAGTCCCTGTTGCCCTCAGCGTATTGGTGCTCCAAGTCCCTGTTTCCCTAATCTTACTGGTGCTACAAGTCCCTGTTGCCCTCAGCTTATTGGTGCTCCAAGACCCTGTTGCCCTCAGCTTAATGGTTCTCCAAGTCCCTGTTGCCCTCAGCTTATTGGTGCTCCAAGTCCCTGTTGCCCTCAGCTTATTGGTGCTCCAAGTCCCTGTTGCCCTCAGCTTATTGGTGCTCCAAGTCCCTGTTGCCCTCTGCTTAATGGTTCTCCAAGTCCCTGTTGCCCTCAGCTTATTGGTGCTCCAAGTCCCTGTTGCCCTCAGATTATTGGTGCTCCAAGTCCCTGTTGCCCTCAGCTTATTGGTGCTCCAAGTCCCTGTTGCCCTCAGCTTATTGGTGCTCCAAGTGTCTGTTTCCCTCAGTTTAATGGTAATCCAAGTCCCTGTTGCACTCAGCTTATTGGTGCCCCAAGTCCCTGTTGCCTTCAGCTTATTGGTGCTCCAAATCTCTGTTGCCCTCAGTTTATTGGTGCTCCAAGTCCCTGTTGCCCTTAGTTTATTGGTGCTCCAAGTCCCTGTTGCACTCAGCTTATTGGTGCTCCAAGTCCCTGTTGCCCTCAGTTTACTGGTGCTCCAAGTCCCTGTTGCCCTCCTTTTATTGGTGCTCCAAGTCCCTGTTTCCCTCAGTGTATTGGTGCCCCAAGTCCCAGTTTCCCTCAGCTTATTGGTGCTCAAATTCCCTGTTTCCCTCAGTTTATTGGTGCTCCAAGTCCCTGTTGCCCTCAGTTTATTGGTGCTCCAAGTCCCTGTTGCACTCATCTTATTGGTGCTCCAAGTCCCTGTTGCACTCAGCTTATTGGTGCTCCAAGTCCCTGTTGCCCTCAGTTCATTGGTGCTCCAAGTCCCTGTTGCCCTCAGCTTACTGTTGCTCCAAGTCCCTGTTGCCCTCAGCTTATTGGTGCTCCAAGTCCCTGTTGCCCTCAGATTATTGGTTCTCCAAGTCCCTCTTGCCCTCAGTTTATTGGTGCTCCAAGTCCCTGTTGCCCTCAGTTTACTGGTGCTCCAAGTGTATGTTGCCCTCAGTTTATTGGTAATCCAAGTCCCTGTTGCCCTCAGCTTATTGGTGCCCCAAGTTCCTGTTGCCCTCAGTTTATTGATGCTCCAAGTCGCTGTTGCCCTCAGCTTATTGGTGCTCCAAGTCCCTGTTTCCCTCAGCTTATTGGTGCTCCAATTCCCTGTTGCCCTCATCTTATTGGTGCTCCAAGTCCCTCCTCATCTTCTTCCATTCCTCACTAGAAAAACTTTGGAACCTTTTTTTCTTTCTTCTCTGCCCCGATAAAAAGGGAATTGAATCGGATCCTAATCTCTTATGTGTCAAGGGGGGAAATAAATAAATAGCCATTAGCGATGGGGGTCCAGAACAGAAATTCCCCGGCTATCTCCCCATTCTTTGGCCCTCTGGGATCGGCCTCAATCTCCAGGCTGTTTTTGGCGATTCTTAGTGTTCTCAACTGAATGGCTCTTTTATCAGCGGTTGCTGTCTATTCTCTTCTCCTCCTCCATCTGCCCAGTGCTCAGTGTTTGAAAGGAGCATGTACGAGAATGCACCCCTCGATTCCTTTGCCATCCCCCCTCTGCTCTCCCACCTCTTCGCTGGAGGGACTGTCTGACATTGAGCCTGCCACTATGGAGCTACAGATTACCCCACTATGGAGCACCACCTCACTGGGCAAAAACTGGTTGAATCAACGTTGTTTCCAAGTCAGTTCAACAAAACATTTGAAATGACTTGAATCAACATGGAAAAGTGATTGGATTTGAAAAAAGTAATAATTGTAAGGGAATTTTTTATTTTTTTCACCCAACTTTTAACCTAAATCCAATGACATGTTGAAAGTGTTTGTTGATGTCACGTTAAATTCAGGTTAATTGATTAATCAACCAAACGTAAATCAAAAATAGACATTGAACTGATGTCTGTGCCCAGTGGGATCCCACATCGACCTGTCATATGTCTTTTCTCTAGTAAAATAAATCAAATGAAAATACTTTAAGCCTGTTTTCAACGAGTACAGGCTAATCAAGACGCAACCTCCATACTGTGTGGATATTTAGCAGAGGGAACTTCTATCATCAGTGCAGTGGGACCTCATATGTAATTGATATGTGATTTGACTGAAATTCTGTGAAACCACAGGAAAATTCTAGGCATATTCATTTCAACCAAATAACCAGAGTGGCATTTCACAATGAGGATCTGTCACTCGTCTATGAACATAGTTCCCGTGGCAATGAATTATTGATTATATAGAGCACAGAAGCAAATGGAGCGAGAGGGGGGAGTATTGTTATGGCGGAGCTTCATATTAATGAACTTTGAATGAGCTTTCAGAGTTAAATTAGATTTCTAAATGAATGTTAGGCTGCTCATGTCAATACGGCCTTGCACACGGTTCCCTACACCACTGGACAGCCACGATTCACGACCGAGACGTACCCTACTTTGGTTATTTGGTTTTCTCAGAGCCTGTTGATGAAGGTAATCAAATGCAATGTCTATTTTAGCAGCAAGCTAATTGATTGTATATTCTCTTGGAGACATTGAAAACATGTTGAAGAGAAGGATTTTCTTATTTTCCCTCCTATTTGTGGCTCGTACCAGACTAAATGTGTATCATTATCCTGGCATGAGAGTATTGATGAGTAGTTGGGTAGCATGATCATGCAAAGAGGTCACAGTAGGAATCACAACACTGATCATAGCTCCGTAGTCCTCACAGGCCTTCACAGTTTAAATACATTTACCTCAGAAACAGTGAGAACACATCTGAGATTGTATCATTAGGCTCAAAACTGTCACTTGTAGATTCAGGCCAGTAATGTGGTGGTAAAAAAAATGGTGGGTAAACGCTGATCGCTGTTTGCAGTGGGTAAATTAAAGCTCCCTTTATTTTCAATGCATTTTTCTGCAATAGGTGGGTAAACGCTTGCGCAAAATAAAAATAAAGTGCTTGAACTGCTTTCCCCTCCACTAGATCACTGATAGAGGGGTAACCCTTAATTTCACAGCCCGGTACTTACAAGGTAATAACTAGGTAAATACCTAGTAACAAAAAGTACATACATGGTAACACTTTAGTCCCAAACGTACTTACAAGGTACTAAACAAGTAAGTACTACACACATTCTTAGTAAATACAAAATAACAAAATGTAATTATATAGTAGTCCCCTTTAGCCCAAAGGTTAGTATTGAGGACCTTATAAGTAAGTACAAGATACTTTTTATTTAAATACATAGAAACAACATCTGCAGATATTTTATTTATTTATTACAAGGCACTTACCAAATGAATACCTTCAAGTCAATCATCCTAACATTGGTATTCTCTCACATTGTTTCTATGTACTTTGCCTTTAGTTACCATGTATGTTGGTATTAAAAGGGCTGTAAAATGAAGTGGTGTCTGTTTCCAGGTAGATACAACGTAGTTACTTGTGAAATACTACCACATTGGATGACTCCATCCCATGAAGATGACAGCAAATCTGTCTGTGATCTTACCCTGTTGTTACATGGTACCACCTTCACACTGACAGGGTAGGTACAAGGTAAGAGGGCTGTAAAATGAAGCTGTTCACATTACCATGTAAATACCAAATACTTTCAAGTTTACTACAGTGTAATATAAAAGTGGAAACATTTCACAATTAAGACAAGCACACAATCAACCAGAGGTAAGTAGAAGCACATTGTATTAGAACAGAGGTTTTCAAAGTGTGAAAGGAAAGCCAAGTAACTGTATTTGGTTCTCTAATAATTCATAAATAATAGGCCTGTTTCTAACAACTATCGCAGGGAAAAAAACATTATGATGGCTACATTTAAAAAGCTTTCCAGTGATACCACGTTTATTTCTCAACTCTTAAAATTGTGGTTGTCTTGATGTTCTCTGAAGGGAGGCCCACTGTCTCAGACTTTGAAAACACCTGAATTAGAATAGGCTATATCATATCAATGAGCTAGCATAACAACACATGTGAATTGCATTCATTTCTATTAAAAATATATATTTTTAATTGTATACGAAATGTTCTTCTATTCACATGACATGAATACAAAGCATACACATAGGACTGAATAGAATGACTAGGCCTAAATTCCAATCAAGAGCTAACATAGAAGATTGCTTGCCAAAGCAGATGAGAAGGAAAATCTGTCCATTTCACTTGAAGAAGAAATGCCACAAAATTACTAAGAGTATACACAAACTATGCATACCTAAAATGTTTCCACAAGCATATTATCTCCCAACAAGACATTATGTAAACACACAAAATAGCTACATTAATTCTATACAAAAACAAGCTAAGTTACAAAAATCATGCTAGCTAGCATGCTAACACACAATGCAATGACAATGACGATTCGTTAGCTTAAATTCGCTAGTGTGCTAGCAGA
The DNA here is from genome assembly GCF_020615455.1 of Coregonus clupeaformis. NCBI lineage: Eukaryota > Metazoa > Chordata > Actinopteri > Salmoniformes > Salmonidae > Coregonus > Coregonus clupeaformis. The sequence continues at coordinate 12,427,508 of NC_059194.1, read as the reverse complement.
CCTTCGGCGCTAGAATAAACATAAAAACGTAATTCCAACATCAATCACTGCTTGTACTTAACTATCGAAGACCAAAAGGTTTTTACTCACAGAAACATATTTTCAAGGCCTGGGGAGAAAGATTTGTGGAGGTCATCCGTCAGTCCTACAACCGTGTCCACATTAAGACTTCCGGTTTTCGATTTTGGCCTTCAAAAATAAAGGTCTGTGGTAAAAAGCTATGTGTTTGATACATAATCAATGTTTTTTTAATCTTGCATAGTGCACAATGTTAAATTAGTATGTACAATTATTATTACATTGGGGGAAAAAGCTAAAGTTTGTATGTTTTTAACACTTTTTTTAACACACAAAATTATGTGATCCGGATGTGACTTGTTAGTGTTGCTATCAATACACTGGGCTAGCTACTATTCAATGTCGCCCACGATTTTACAGCCCTCTTACCTTGTACCTACCCTGTCCGTGTGAAGGTGGCACCATGTAACAGACAGATTTGCTGTCGTCTTCATGGGATGGAGTCATCCAATGTGGTAGTATTTCACAAGTAACTACGTTGTATCTACAGTGGGGGAAAAAGGTATTTAGTCAGCCACCAATTGTGCAAGTTCTCCCACTTAAAAAGATGAGAGAGGCCTGTAATTTTCATCATAGGTACACGTCAACTATGACAGACAAAATTAGAAAAAAAAATCCAGAAAATCACATTGTAGGATTTTTAATGAATTTATTTGCAAATTATGGTGGAAAATAAGTATTTGGTCAATAACAAAAGTTTCTCAATACTTTGTTATATACCCTTTGTTGGCAATGACACAGGTCAAACGTTTTCTGTAAGTCTTCACAAGGTTTTCACACACTGTTGCTGGTATTTTGGCCCATTCCTCCATGCAAATCTCCTCTAGAGCAGTGATGTTTTGGGGCTGTCGCTGGGCAACACGGACTTTCAACTCCCTCCAAAGATTTTCTATGGGGTTGAGATCTGGAGACTGGCTAGGCCACTCCAGGACCTTGAAGTGCTTCTTACGAAGCCACTCCTTCGTTGCCCGGGCGGTGTGTTTGGGATCATTGTCATGCTGAAAGACCCAGCCACGTTTCATCTTCAATGCCCTTGCTGATGGAAGGAGGTTTTCACTCAAAATCTCACGATACATGGCCCCATTCATTCTTTCCTTTACACGGATCAGTCGTCCTGGTACCTTTGCAGAAAAACAGCCCCAAAGCATGATGTTTCCACCCCCATGCTTCACAGTAGGTATGGTGTTCTTTGGATGCAACTCAGCATTCTTTGTCCTCCAAACACGACGAGTTGAGTTTTTACCAAAAAGTTCTATTTTGGTTTCATCTGACCGTATGACATTCTCCCAATCCTCTTCTGGATCATCCAAATGCACTCTAGCAAACTTCAGACGGGCCTGGACATGTACTGGCTTAAGCAGGGGGACACGTCTGGCACTGCAGGATTTGAGTCCCTGGCGGCGTAGTGTGTTACTGATGGTAGGCTTTGTTGCTTTGGTCCCAGCTCTCTGCAGGTCATTCACTAGGTCCCCCCGTGTGGTTCTGGGATTTTTGCTCACCGTTCTTGTGATCATTTTGACCCCACGGGGTGAGATCTTGCGTGGTGCCCCAGATCGAGGGAGATTATCAGTGGTCTTCCATTTCCTAATAATTGCTCCCACAGTTGATTTCTTCAAACCAAGCTGCTTACCTATTGCAGATTCAGTCTTCTCAGCCTGGTGCAGGTCTACAATTTTGTTTCTGGTGTCCTTTGACAGCTCTTTGGTCTTGGCCATAGTGGAGTTTGGAGTGTGACTGTTTGAGGTTGTGGACAGGTGTCTTTTATACTGATAACAAGTTCAAACAGGTGCCATTAATACAGGTAACGAGTGGAGGACAGAGGAGCCTCTTAAATAAGAAGTTACAGGTCTGTGAGAGCCAGAAATCTTGCTTGTTTGTAGGTGACCAAATACTTATTTTCCACCATAATTTGCAAATAAATTCATAAAAAATCCTACAATGTGATTTTCTGGATTTCTTTTCCTCAATTTGTCTGTCATAGTTGACGTGTACCTATGATGAAAATTACAGGCCTCTCTCATCTTTTGAAGTGGGAGAACTTGCACAATTGGTGGCTGACTAAATACTTTTCCCCCCCACTGTACCTGTAAACAGACACCACTTCATTTTACAGCCCTTTTAATACCAACATACATGGTAACTAAAGTCAAAGTACATAGAAACAATGTGAGAGAATACCAATGGCCGGCAAGGATGTAGCTCAGTTGGTAGAGCATGTCGTTTGCAATGCCAGTGTTGTGGGTTCGATTCCCACGGGGGGCCAGTATGAAAAATATATAAATAAATCTATGCACTCTCTAACTGTAAGTCGCTCTGGATAAGAGCGTCTGTTAAATGACAAAAAAAAAACTATATAATTACATTTTGTTATTTTGTATTTACTAAGAATGTATCTAGTACTTACTTGTTTAGTATCTAGTAAGTACGTTTTGGACTAAATAGTTACAATGTATTCACTTTTTGGTAGTTATTTACCTAGTTATTGCCTAGTATTAACCGGGCTGTAAAATGAAGGGTTACCAATAATGTTATATTACCTTGAGAGCTCTTTTTAACAATGCAGTTATAATAATAATAATAATAATAATAATAATAATAATATAGATAATATAGATAATATAGAAAATAGATTAACAAAATAAATAAAAAACCACACAAGAACTACGATGTGAGTTAGAAACACGAGAATGCAAGTATATACAGGTCATTGCCACTATCTTTTCAATGTTTAGGGGTACTGGAGTGATTGAGGTGGGTTTATACATAAAAAGTGACTGGTATTAGGATACACTGTACATGTAAACAGGGCTGAAAAGTGACTGGTAGCAGGATATACATGGAAACAGAGCTGAAAAGTGACTGGTAGCAGGTCGTGCACTTGTTACATTGTACATATTGGGTTACATAATGTAAATAATATGTCAGAGACTGTCACGGATTCTGCCGAGGCTGCTCCTCCTCCTGTTAGGCCTACTGCTGCTAGGTAGCTCTCTCTCTGCTCTCTCCCTCCCCTCTGTCTGTTTTGATTGCAGGAGTGAAGTCTGGTGTGCGGGAGTCAGGGTTCCAGCTGCAGCTCATTCACCATAATCACCTCAGCCTTAAAGACCCGGTCAAACTTGCCACTCATCGTCAGATCATAGTCAAGACGACCATGTTAGTCTCGCTGTTGACTCAACCTGCTTGTTTTCGCTCTTTGTGTTTTTGGGCTGTTCTATTTACTTTTCTCCTGTGCCACAGATTATTGGAACCTGACTCCTGCCTCCGCTTCACTCCTGCCACCACCATCCTGCTTTCCACTACCGGACCTCCCTTTTGGACTCACCACGGACACTAGGACGTTACGGTACCACTCCTGCTCAGAACCTGGATCTGTTACCCTCCCTGTAAACCTGGACTTGCTCTTCCCCTATTTTTGGAAACCTGGACAATTGCACATTGTAAATAAACCTGTTAAACCTTCTCTGGCTCGGTGTAGTTGTCTGCATTTGGGTTCATATCTAGTTAAATCGTAACACCTCCTTGCTCGGGCAGGGTTCGGCGTTCGTCGTCCCCGGAGTACTAGCTACTGCCGATCGATGTTTCGGTGTTTATCTTGTTTTGTCTTGAGTGGTTACACCTGTTGTCTATTATGTTTGATTGTAGATCCTATAATTACCCTTGTCTCACGCTTGGTATTTGTGTGTTATTGTTTGTGTCTAGGCGGTATCGGCATCGCTTTTGTCATATCTCGTGTATGTTGTTTTTTCCCTCCCGGTTCAGAGGTTTTGTTTTGTTCTTTACCATTAGTAAAGTACGTCTGCTAGTATCTCTGTGTCCTGCACTTGACTTCACTCACCGCATACACGTCGCTCCTGACAGAATAACACACCTCACCATGGAGTCAGCAGGATCAGCGGTGCCAACGGGATCACTGGAGGAGCGCTTAATCCACCAAGACGCCATGATCCAGAAACTGGGCACCGCCATGCAAGATGTGATGAACATCTTGAGCCGATGGGAGAGAGGAGGTTTTCCCACACCTCCTCCAACAATACCACCACCCTCAGCCATACCCATCGTTCCATCTCCGGAGTCCAGTGGGTTTCAGCTCTCGCTCCCGAGGGCTTATGATGGCACCGCGGCCGGGTGTCAGGGTTTCCTGCTCCAAGTAGAACTCTACCTGGCAACCATTCACCTGGCGCCCTCGGGATACGAGAGCGTTTCCGCCCTCATCTCCTGTCTGTCCAGCAAGGCACTGGAGTGGGCCAACGCCGAGTGGAGGGGAATAGACGCCGCTACAGTCAGTTATGCAGAGTTCTCCTGCCGCTTCAGGGCGGTTTTCGATCATCCTCCAGAGGGGAAAGCGGCGGGGGAGCGTCTGTTCCATCTCAGACAGGGGAAGAGGAGCGCGCAGGAATTCGCACTGGATTTCCGGACTCTGGCTGCCAATGCGGGATGGAATGAGAGGGCCCTCATCGACCACTATAGGTGAGAGGACGTTCGCCGAGAGTTGGCCTGCAGGGACACCAACCTAAGTTTCGATCAGCTGGTGGACATGTCGATTCGTCTGGATACCCTGTTGGCTACCCGCGGACGTCCGGAGCTGGGGCCGTCCATTCCATTCCCCAGCACCTCCGAGCCGAGCCCTATGGAGCTCGGGGGTGCTGGTGCTAGAGAGAAGAAGAGAGAGACCAGGAGAGAGGCCGTCCCCTGCACCAACTGTGGCCGCAGAGGACACACTGCGGTTCGGTGCTGGGGAGGGTCTCCTAGGGATCGAGGCAGCAGGCCACGCACTGATGAGTCATTCCAGGTGAGTAAGCGCCCAACTCACCCAGAGCTCTCTGTTGTCCACATGTGTATCCAAGTTGTGTTTCCCGAGGTTTCTTCTCACTCCCAGCATAAGGCGCTAGTCGATTCAGGCACAGCTGGGAATTTTATTGATCGCAGTTTCTCGTATAAGTTAGGGATTCCCCTCATACCAGTTGATGTGCCCTTCCCTATCCATGCCCTAGACAGCCGCCCTTTGGGTTCGGGATTGATTAGGGAGGTCACAGCGCCACTTAAGATGAAGACGCAGGGGGGTCATGAGGAGATTATACAGTTGTATTTGATTGACTCTCCTGCGTTTCCTGTGGTGTTGGGGCTTCCCTGGTTAATATCTCATGACCCCAACATTTCATGGCAACAGAGGGCTCTCAGGGAATGGTCTGATCAGTGTGTCGGGCGGTGTATAGGTGTTTCCGTAGGGGCAACGACGGTGGAAAGTCCGAACCAAATGCCCGCACTCCACATTCCTCCTGAGTATACAGATTTGGCACTCGTCTTCAGTAAGAAGAGGGCGACTAAATTACCACCTCATAGACAGGGGGATTGTGTGATAGACCTCCATGCAGGCGCTGCACTTCCACGTAGTCATGTGTATCCTCTGTCTCAGGAGGAGACGGCGGCTATGGAGACATATGTCACCGAATCTCTGGGACAGGGATACATACGGCCATCCACTTCTCCTGCGTCCTCAAGTTTCTTTTTTGTGAAGAAGAAGGATGGGGGTTTGCGCCCGTGTATTGATTACCGTGGTCTCAATCAGATTACCATTAAATACAGAAGGCAGACGCCCTGTCCCGGCGATATGACACAGAGGAGAGGTCCATTGAGCCCACTCCCAAACTTCCGGAGTCTTGTCTAGTGGCACCGGTGGTGTGGGAGGTCGATGCGGAGATCAAGCGGGCGTTACGTACCGACCCTACTCCTCCTGAGTGTCCAGAGGGGCCGAAGTATGTGCCGCTCGAGATCTGTGATCGACTGATATATTGGGCTCACACGTCACCCTCCTCTAGTCATCCGGGTATAGGTCGAACGGTGCACTGCCTTAGCGGGAAGTACTGGTGGCCCACCTTGGCAAAGGACGTGAGGGTTTACGTTTCTTCCTGTTCGGTGTGCGCTCAGTATAAGGCGCCTAGACACCTGCCCAGAGGGAAGTTACAACCTCTACCCGTTCCACAACGGCCGTGGTCTCACCTATCAGTGGACTTTGTCACGGACCTTCCCCCCTCCCAGGGGAATACCACGATCTTGGTCGTTGTGGATCCGTTTTCTAAGGCCTGTCGTCTCATTCCAATGCCAGGTCTCCCTACTGCCCTACAAACTGCTGAGGCCCTGTTTACACACGTCTTCCGGCACTACGGGGTGCCTGAGGATATAGTGTCTGATCGGGGTCCCCTGTTCACCTCTAGAGTCTGGAGGGCGTTTATGGAACGTTTGGGGGTCTCGATTAGCCTTACCTCGGGTTTTCACCCTGAGAGTAATGGGCAGGTGGAGAGAGTAAACCAGGATGTGGGTAGGTTTCTGAGGTCCTATTGCCAGGACCAGCAGGAGGAGTGGTCGGGGTATATCCCCTGGGCAGAGATAGCCTAAAACTCACTTAGCCACTCCTCCACTAATCTTACTCCTTTTCAGTGTGTGTTGGGGTATCAGCCGGTCCTGGCACCCTGGCATCAGAGCCAGATCGAGGCTCCTGCGGTGAATGAGTGGTTTCGGCGCTCGGAGGAGACATGGAACGCTGCGCATGTCCATCTGCAGCGGGCTATCAGTAGGCACAAGGCGAGCGCCGATCGCCACCGCAGTGAGGGTCCAGTTTATGCACCTGGAGATCGGGTCTGGCTCTCGACTCGAAACCTGCCCCTTCGCCTGCCCTGCCGGAAGCTGGGTCGGCGGTTTGTGGGGCCATTTAAAGTCCTGAGGAGATTGAACGAGGTATGTTATAGGTTACAACTGCCCATAAATTACCGCATTAACCCCTCGTTCCATGTCTCTCCTCAGGCCGGTGGTAGCTGGTCCACTCCAGGAGAATGAGATACGAGAGGCTCCTCCGCCCCCACTAGACATCGAGGGGGCTCCGGCGTACTCAGTCCGTTCCATCGTGGATTCGAGACGTCGGATGGGGGGTCTGCAGTATCTCGTGGAGTGGGAGGGGTACGGTCCGGAGGAACGGTGCTGGGTCCCTAGGAGGGACATCCTAGATCCCTCCCTCTTGACGGAGTTCCATCGGAGTCATCCGACTCGCCCTGCTCCGCGTTCTCCTGGCTGTCCCCGAGGCCGGGGTCGGCGCACGGCTGGAGCCGCGCGTCAAGGGGGGGGTACTGTCACGGATTCTGCCGAGGCTGCTCCTCCTCCTTGCTCTGGCAGGCTTCGGCGTTCGTCGTCCCCGGAGTACTAGCTACTGCCGATCGATGTTTCGGTGTTTGTCTTGTTTTGTCTTGAGTGGTTACACCTGTTGTCTATTATGTTTGATTGTAGATCCTATAATTACCCTTGTCTCACGTTTGGTATTTGTGTGTTATTGTTTGTGTCTAGGCGGTATCGGCATCGCTTTTGTCATATCTCGTGTATGTTGTTTTTTCCCTCCCGGTGCGGAGGTTTTGTTTTGTTCTTTACCATTAGTAAAGTACGTCTGCTAGTATCTCTGTGTCCTGCGCTTGACTTCACTCACCGCATACACGTCGCTCCTGACAGAGACAAAGAAGCAGTCAAAGTGCCATAGAAAATAGGGCTGACTCATTCACTAGAAATTATTTGTAAATGAAACTTTCTCAATACAGGGTAATCGGCAAGAAAAATGCATTAAATAGTACATCCTTCTCTCTAATAAAAATGCATTAAGTTTGGCACTGTTTCGGAAATAAGATTATTAAAAGCAAATATTATACAAAATAGTTTCCAATCTGTATCCATAGAAAAAATAAATAATTTGGGCTGACACATTAGCACTCCTATGCCACAGATCATCCAAAAAAAAATAACAGGGAGGTGAACTATTTACTAGGCTACCCTCCTCAGCTTCAGTTATCTGTTAATTTTCATATTTATTTATAATTACCCACCCAACTCCAACAGCCTTTTGACTTTGGTGGGGGCTCAAAGTTGCCAAAAGCATCTCACATTCCATTCAATTTACCTTGTTACTAATTTTCTAATTCCCAATTGATTGCTTACTGATGGACAGTAGCCTACAGTATGTTGATGTATCGTTGGTAATCCGTGATTATTTTAGGCTGTGGATTTATGGTCGCGTGTCAGCTCTGGAAGATAAATTGTTCTCCATATTTCATACTGTAATTTATATTCACGCCACTAGAAGTGTGTTTGTGCTACATAACACTGTCACAATGCTAAAATGCTAATGTCAACACTACTTGTCTGTCACTTCTTCAGGACCTTGGCTGCATCAACCGGGGAGGCAGAGATGCACAGGATCACACTCTTTACCCACCTGGCCAATTAGAAGAAGGAGAGAGAAGAGAGATAAATGTCTGCTCCAGGACCAGGTACCAGTGCTGATTGTGGTTGCGCTTGGCAGTTGCTAGGCAACACCATCTAGCTGTTATTGAGCAAACTTCTTGTGGGTACGGGCTATTTATTAAATGTATAAATCGCTGGTAATCTGTACCCTTCAGATAAGGTGTAAAGCCGGCACAAAAACAGAGCTGGTGCTGCTATATATTTCGGGGTGAATATCTCAAATTGATCATTTCAAAAGGGAGTGAGGTCAGTGAAATAAATAGCTAGGTATCCCGTGGAAATATAAATACTTTTAATTTTGTTGCTTCAGGCTTTGTACCGTTTTTACAGGAAGTGTATTGTTCTGTTGAGATGTGTTTGTGGAGCGCTCGAGGTGCAAGGTTGTGCAGCTAGATAAGGGGAGTTTATGGGCTGTCAGTATCCCCCTGACAGAACGGATGAATCTGGTGTGAAACTACTGGTAAGAAAGAATGAACAGTTTGGGATAGTTTGCTTAAGGACAGATGAGCTGTAGGTGATCAATATTTTCTTGAGGCCAGTGATATATGTACGTATGTATGTACTTCTTGGCAAACAGTGCAGTGAGCAAGCAGAAGTGATGAATGTAGTGACATCGAAGGCATACATCACACAGAAACATGCAAGGACCCAGAGCAACCTCAACATCTAATATCTGTGTTGGTTATGCGGGAACCCCAAACAGTCAAGCTCATCACAGCCAAGCTCCCGCCTATGGATAAGAACATTAGCCATTCCATAGGTGAATAACTCAACTGTATTATTTGGCTATTATGACACTTTTTATTTGTTTCATCTAGCACATATAATGCCATGGAACAAAGACAGTTAGCGTCTTCACAACATTGTGAACATACAGCATCTAAGGCATTGAAAATGCTGCCATCTGGTTGATGCATAAATTTGAATATCAGTGCTTTGAAATAGGAGAGAGCAAGAGACAGAGAGAGCAAGAGACAGAGAGAGCAAGAGAAAGAGAGAGAGAGCAAGAGACAGAGAGAGTGAGCCAGAGAGAGAGAGCAGCAGACAGAGAGAGAGCAAGAGAAAGAGAGAGAGAGCAAGAGACAGAGAGAGAGAGCAAGAGACACAGAGAGAGATTGAGGCAAAAAGAGACATGAGGCATCCAGCCAAGCCATGTCTATTAGCACCACATCTGCCCAGATTCCCCTGGCATGAAAGGTACACTCCCTAACCGTGGCGTTTTTCTATGTTTCATTAATACATTAAATAGCATATCTTTCCTGCAGCCCACAGCTGCTCGGTTCAAAGGAAGTTTCATATCATGGCGGAGAACCCAGGGCCCAGCCAGCACGGGCACACACACGGGCACAGTTACACCACACACACAAAAAGCACGCATGCACGCACACACACTTTTACTCGCACTCTCTCACTCACACACGCACACACACAGGAAGAAGGCTGCACTTTGGAATTCAGGCAAAGATGGACCCACATAGTCCCCAGCATCAGCCCTGCGTTTGATACCTTTCTTTTGTTACTTCTATTTTATTTACTCCACTGCTATGCTTCAAATTGAATTTTAATGGCCCTCTCTTGCTAAAAAAACATATCATTGTCTTTCCCTCTTTGTTTCTCATTTTGTCTCCCGCCTGATAATGCGCTTTGTTTATTGTAATTTGCTCTGGCAACATTTCATTTACATGTTAGTAATTTAGCAGACGCTCTTATCCAGAACGACTTACAGTTAGTGAGTGCAGACATTTTCATACTGGCCTCCCGTGGGAATTGAACCCACAACCCTGGCGTTGCAAGCGCCATGCTCTACCAACTGAGCTGCAGGGGACTAGTTTCATGCTGGACCTGTTGGTTGGTTGTCCACTGGTAGAACTTCCTCTGTGATATCCTTGGGCTGCGTTCAAAATGGCACCTTATTCCCTTTATAGTGCACTACTTTTGATCAGGGTAAAAAAGTAGTGCAGTATACAGGGAATAGGGTGCCATTTTATGACACATTCTTGTGCTAGTTCTACAGTAATAGACCACCTTTCTCATGTTGTGTCTGTATGGTGTTGTCCCCTCAACTCACATAACTTGTTTTACACCATTTCCTACTCACTTTGCTCTCTTCTTCTCAGTGGGATATCCAAACAGTAATGTATATGAGATTTGAACCACCTTTGCTACCAATGATAGTCTGGGATGAACATGCTGGAATCGGTACAGTAACAATGATAGGAGTTATGGCAAAAATCCCTTCTGTTTCGATGTTGATGGTCAGATACTTCACTATAAACATCAAGACATCTACAGTATCAAATTGACAGTCTGTCTGTGCCATGTTTGGCTGAGTGGTATTACCTTTAGGACTTAACCTATTTGTATTCACTGTAGTGATCATACAGGAGGGGCAGTACAGTGAAGGGATACTCTCTACCCAATAGAGGGATACGGATACGAAGAGCTGTGATTAGATGAAGAGGGCCAAAGTTTAAACCTACAGCCTGTGCACACAGACAACGTAATCGTAGGGAAATCTCATTTTGCTACTCCTCGAGTTTGTTTCACCAGATGACTCGTAGGTTACTAAATCCTTGAGGAAGTCTAAAACAAACAAATCCAATCAATTAAAGGAGCCGATTCAATTGGAATGATTTAAACACTTGTGTTGAGTAGTTCTGTAAGGAGCCTACTTTGTGTCTTAAACGTTCTCTAGCAGACTGAATGTGTCCTATAATTTGGGTTGTTAAATGTGATGCCTGCTGTATACTTTCCTTCTGCAACAGTCTGTATTTACTATTTTGTTTTCATAGTGAAATATGTGGTTACGGATGCCAGACTCGAAACACACACACACACACACACAACGTACACCACCAGTCAAAAGTTTGGACACACCTACTCATTCAAGGGTTTTTATTTATTTGTAAAAAAAAAAATTACATTGTAGAATTATAGTGAAGACATCAAAACTATGAAATAACACATATGGAATCATGTAGTAACCAAAAAAGTGTTAATGAAATCAAAATATATTTTATATTTGAGATTCTTCAAATAGCCACCCTTTGCCTTGATGACAGCTTTGCACACTCTTGGCATTCTCTCAACCAGCTTCATGAGGTAGTCACCTGGAATGCATTTCAATTAACAGGTGTGCCTTCTTAAAAGTTAATTTGTGGAATCAATTTCCTTCTAAATGCGTTTGAGCCAATCAGTTGTGTTGTGACAAGGTAGGGGGGTATACAGAAGATAGCCCTATTTGGTAAAATACCAAGTCCATATTATGGCAAGAACAGCTCAAATAAGCAAAGAGAAACAACAGTCCATCATTACTTTAAGACATGAAGATCAGTCAATACGGAAAATGTCAAGAACTTTTAAAATTTCTTCAAGTGCAGTAGCAAAAACCATCAAGCCCTATGATGAAACTGGCTCTCATGAGGACCGCTACAGGAATGGAAGACCCAGAGTTTCCTCTGCTGCAGAGGATAAGTTCATTAGAGTTACCAGCCTCAGAAATTGCAGCCCAAATAAATCCTTCACAGAATTCAAGTAACAGGCACATCTCAACATCAACTGTTCAGAGGGGACTGTGTGAATCAGTCCTTCATGGTCAAATTGCTGCAAAGAAACCACTACTAAAGGACACCAATAATAAGAAGAGACCTGCTTTGGCCAAGAAACACGAGCAATGGACATTAGACTGGTGGAAATGTGTCCTTTGGTCTGGAGTCCAAATTTGAGATTTTTGGTTCAAATCGCAGTGTCTTTGTGAGACGCGGTGTGGGTGAACGGATGATCGCCGCATGTGTAGTTCCCAACATAAAGCATGGAGGAGGAGGTGTTATGATGTTGGGGTGCTTTGCTGGTGACACTGTCTGTGTTTTTTTTGGAATTCAAGGCACACTTAACCAGCATGGCTACCACAGCATTCTGCAGCGATACGCCATTCCCATCTGGTTTGCGCTTATTGGGACTATCATTTGTTTTTCAACAGGACAATGATCCAACACACCTCCAGGCTGTGTAAGGGCTACTTTACCAAGAAGGAGAGTGATGGAGTGTTGCATCAGATGACCTGGCCTCCACAATCCCCCGACCTCAACCCAATTGAGATGGTTTGGGACGAGTCGGATGGCAGAGTGAAGGAAAAGCAGCCAACAAGTGCTCAGCATATGTGGGAACTCCTTCAAGACTGTTGGAAAAGCATTCTGGGTGAAGCTGGTTGAGAGAATGCCAAGAGTGTGCAAAGCTGTCATCAAGGCAAAGGGTGGCTATTTGAAGAATCTCAAATATAAAATATATTTTGATTTATTTAACAAGTTTTTGGTTACTACATGATTCCATATGTGTTATTTCATAGTTTTGATGTAAAAAATTGTAAAAATTATGAAAAACTTTTGAATGAGTAGGTGTGTCCAAACTTTTGACTGGTACTGTACACGCACACGTACACATACACACACACACACACTTTGAACAATCTCTTCCCTCAAAACCCTCACTCTGCTCTCGATTTCCATCTCAATGCCCTCTGTTCCTGTCAGGCTTTGTAAATAAGACCACTATATACCATTTTCTAAACATCACCAAGACATAAAAAGTTAAATGGGGATCACTTGAATTATTAATGCCAACACTTGAACCTTTAATTTCCAGGAAGAGCTGTTCCAGCTAGAAGAGAGAGAGTAAGGCTCGGGGAGAGTTGAACTCATCAACAGCTGTGCTGATTACAGTTCCATTGACATTCTTTGGATCCTTTCTCCCTGCAGCGAGTCCAGCCCCCACTTCCCCTGCTCTTCCTGTCCCCTCCTTCTTGAATCTCGCTCTCCCTGCAGCGAGTCCAGCCCCCACTTCCCCTTCTCTTCCTGTCCCCTCCTTCTTGAATCTCTCTCTCCCTGCAGCGAGTCCAGCTCCCACTTCCCCTGCTCTTCCTGTCCCCTCACCCTTGGATCTCTCTCTCCCTGCAGCGAGTCCAGCCCCCACTTCCCCTGCTCTTCCTGTCCCCTCCCCCTTGGATCTCTCTCTCCCTGCAGCGAGTCCAGCCCCCACTTCCCCTGCTCTTCCTGTCCCCTCCCCCTTGGATCTCTCTCTCCCTGCAGCGAGTCCAGCCCCCACTTCCCCTTCTCTTCCTGCCCCCTCCTTCTTTAATCTCTCTCTCCCTGCAGCGAGTCCAGCTCCCACTTCCCCTGCTCTTCCTGTCCCCTCCCCCTTGGATCTCTCTCTCCCTGCAGCGAGTCCAGCCCCCACTTCCCCTGCTCTTCCTGTCCCCTCCCCCTTGGATCTCTCTCTCCCTGCAGCGAGTCTTGCCCCCACTTCCCCTGCTCTTCCCGTCCCCTCCCCCTTGGATCTCTCTCTCCCTGCAGCGAGTCCAGCCCCCACTTCCCCTGCTCTTCCTGTCCCCTCCCCCTTGGATCTCTCTCTCCCTGCAGCGAGTCTTGCCCCCACTTCCCCTGCTCTTCCCGTCCCCTCCCCCTTGGATCTCTCTCTCCCTGCAGCGAGTCCAGCCCCCACTTCCCCTGCTCTTCCTGTCCCCTCCCCCTTGGATCTCTCTCTCCCTGCAGCGAGTCCAGCCCCCACTTCCCCTGCTCTTCCTGTCCCCTCCCCCTTGGTTCTCGGCTTCAGCTGCGGAGTGAAGAGATAAGGGCTGCCTCCTAAATGGCACCCTATTCCCCAGAGGCATCATACCCATAGGAGGCACAGGGGCATTTGCCCCCTCAGATTTGTCTTGTTTAAAAAATTAAATTAAAATGGTTGCATTTTTTGTTGTTGTTTCTCTGTAATACTACTAGCCACCTAGCAATTTTATGTTGGCTTTAACTAGCCCAGATAGGTTCCCACTCTCCCAACCTCATAACTAGCTACCAAGAAGCCATTTCAGGCTATCAAGTTAAAGTAGCTAGGTTGTCTAACTAACCTTGCTGGCATGCCTGATGGCAAGGTTGTTAGAATTTAGAAAAGAAAGCAATTCCTACATGTACTGAGTAAGACTCACATTCCTTTCAATATTTTACCCAGATTTTAGCAGAGATGCAGGAAAGCATTTTTAGTTTCTTTAAAAACATAACCACCAGGTGAATACAGACAGCTGAAGAGGTATACTTAGATATGCAGAAAAATAAACATATTTTTTATATAGAATTAAGTGTAATGATTATGGCTCTAGATTGCAGGAAAAACCTGTTTCAGGTGTTAGAAAACTTCAAAATTCTCCAACTGCCGGACGGGGGTCTTAGCTAACCTCCAAACCATCCCTCAGCCATCCTCAAGTACGTTGTGCCCCCTCAGATTCTTTGGGTGCGTGATGCCCCTTCTATTCCCTATATAGTGCACTACTTTTGACTAGGGCCCACAGGGTTCTGGTCAAAAGCAATGCACTATGTAGGGAATAGGGTGCCATTTGGGATGCAGCTAAGATTGTATGTGGGGCATTAAGAAGCTCATTAATGGGATTGTGCAATCAAATCAGGTCAGATGGGAAGGGGATGCATTGGTGCCTTGAGGGACTTGATAGCCATGGCCACGAAAACACCTTATAATACGTTAATTAGACATTCACTTACTGGCCCTAGAGACATGGCTATCACTACTGGACCTAGAGACATGGCGATCACTACTGGACCTAGAGACATGGCGATCACTACTGGACCTAGAGACTTGGCTATCACTACTGGACCTAGAGACATGGCGATCACTACTGGACCTAGAGACATGGCTATCACTACTGGACCTAGAGACATGGCGATCACTACTGGACCTAGAGACATGGCTATCACTACTGGACCTAGAGACATGGCTATCACTTGATAGGTTTTTACTAGGGCTTAGGTCTTTAAATGACCTGCGCCAGAGTTTCTTATCAGGGAGTAATAGGAGAAGTCCTCATTAGGACTAGAAACCTAGCCTGATTCCTCATTAGGACTAGAAACCTAGCCTGATTCCCCATTAGGACTACAAACCTAGCCTGATTCCTCATTAGGACTACAAACCTAGCCTGATTCCTTGTTAGGACTACAAATCTAGCCTGATTCCTCATTAGGACTAGAAACCTAGCCTGATTCCCGGCTTGGATGCTTGGAAGCTCGGAATTCGCCAATCCGAGCAACACTGGGGGAGTGTCCCAAATGGCACCTTATTCCCTATATAGTGCACTACTTTTGACCAGGGCCCACAGGAAATAGGGTGCCATTTGGGATGCAGCCTGGCTGGCTGCTATATCGAAAATGAACTACGGTAATTTGAGAGTCACAGCGAGAGACAATGTTTGGCAACAAGTGGCAAGTGGACCAAGTTAATTAATGTTGTTGGATGTGTTGGAAGTAGGGAAGCGTCCCGGTGACTCCTACAGTATGTGACCTTTGCAGGAGGACACTCTGGGCTGTCTGTTTGAAGCAGGCTCATGGGAGAGGCATGGGAATATTTCATACAGCTGTGGTGCAACTGCCATCTAAGGGGGTGAAAAAAACTATCTGGTTTGGAAAAATAAAAACACAGCATGGTTGTTTTTATCTACTCTCATCAGGGTAGCTGGATGCATTTTGGAGGAAAGTAGCACAAGCCAAGTTTTATGTGGTCACTATCTAGTAGGCCTTTTAATATTCCATTTCAAGGCATTCCAAAAGAGCAGTATATACTGCCCGTGTGTAGATGGATTCCAGATAATAGTGTTTTTGAAACATACTGTGTGTGTGTGTGTTTTGTGTGTGTGTAGCCATAAAGGTGTCTGTGAGAGAATTGAAGAGAAAGAAGAATAGACTAGAGCAACAGTGGAGCTATTTCAGCATGTGCGGTTATAATGCAAATCACATAGAAACTCATCCATAATCGAGTCAATTCCTTATTCATGAGCACCCTCCAGTAGATATGCATGTGGACGTGGAAGGTCAGGTGTAGGGGAAATATTGGCATGGTGTGTCTGCGAGGCGCTCAAGCATATTGTGATAGAAGACAAGTGGCCGTTCATGTCCGTTCAGGGTTGGAGGATATCATTACCCACTACAATGAGTGGACAAAACATTAGGAACACCTGCTCTTTCCATGACATACACTGACCAGGTGAATCCAGGTTAAAGCTATGATCCCTTATTGATGTCACCTGTTAATGATGAAGGGGAAGAGACAGGTTAAAGAAGGATTTTTAAGCCTTGAGACAATTGAGACATGGATTGTGTATGTGTGCCATTCAGATGGTGAATGGGCAAGACAACATTTTTAAGTGCCTTTAAACAGGGTATGGTAGTAGGTGCCAGGCGCACTGGTTTGAGTGTGTCAAGAACTGCAACGCTGCTCGGTTTTTCACGCTCAAGAGTTTCCTGTATGTATCAAGAATGGTCAACATGGGCCAGCATCCCTGTGGAATGCTTTCGACACCTTCTAGATTCAATGCCCAGACGAATTGAGGCTTTTCTGAGGGCAAAATGCGGTGCAACTCAATATTAGGAAGGCGTTCCTAATGTTTTGTACACTCAGTGTAGATATAGGATCTTAATTTGAGCCAGTTTGCTACAGCAGGAACATAATGCTGCAGCAACAGGAAAGTGAATTATTATGTGTATTATAATTAATGGACATTATTTGTAGGGGTTGATACATTTTTTATTAGGGCAAATCAAGTCTGACATTTTAAAGTAGAAATTACAAACATTAGAAGCCTTTTTAAACATTTAACATTTAAGTCATTTAGCAGACGCTCTTATCCAGAGCGACTTACAAATTGGTGCATTCAACTTAGGATAGCCAGTGGGACAACTACCACTGGGGGAGGGGGGGTGTAGAAGGATTACTGTTATACTATTCCAGGTATTCCTTAAAGAGGTAGGGTTTCAAGTGTCTCCGGAAGGTGGTCAGTGACTCCGCTGTCCTGGCGTTGTGGGGGAGCTTGTTCCACCATTGGGGTGCCAGAGCAGCGAATAGCTTTGACTGGGCTGAGCGGGAACTGTGCTTCCGTAGAGGTAGGGGGGCTAGCAGGCCAGAGGTGGATGAACATGTTGGCATTTCCTACTGTGCAGGAAAATTCTCATCAACAATAGAGTGATCAAATTAACATTGTACATCTGTAACTTAGAGGCTGCGGCCCAATTTGCACCCTATTCACTATATAGTGCATTACTTTTGACCAGGGCCCATAGGGCTGTGGCTGTCACTAGGGTCCTACAGCTCAGGAGGGACATGGTCCTTTTGTCCTCTGTGCCTGTCATTCAGCCATTTAGTCCCCCCTGTCATCCCCTGTCCCCCTGTCCCCAACCGACCCCCTACCTTCTCAAGGAAGGGACATCTAGGCCCCGACAGAGTGGCGTCTGAGATGGCACTATGATTTATGTGAAGGCACTGGGAATCGATGGTAAAAAAACAAATAGCTTGAAAGGAGCGAGTATTGCTGGCTCAGTCCATTGTGATGATGATTATGTAATTGATAAAGCATGTGTCAAATGGCATTGCTGCGATGCTAAATTATTCATCCGACTGTTGTGAATAATCAATGAATCAGCAGAGTAAATAAAGCCAATTCAGTTTAACTTCCTCACTCTCACCCCAGAACTGAGTCGGCTATATACAGTTTTAGCATTGGTCTTATTATTTTAGCATTGGTTATTATTAGACGATTTGTAGTAACTGTGTCATTTTAGATACATTACACAGTATAGTGTTACAATGTTGTGATATAGACATTGTAACATAACATACACTCACATTTGCTTATATGGATAAATACCATGCTTTTTTGACAGGGAGAAATTGCTTTAGGCCTGTACTTACAGTATCTTTAGGGAACTACTGTATAACTGTAGACAATATAGCTTTCTAGTGAATACAATTGTGTACCTGAATGTGTATCTTAAAGTAACTATCAGCTACTATTGTCTACAGTTATTGATCACATGCTATGAAAAACATTGAATTCACATTTGATTTCACAAGAACTGACACTAATTCCCAACGGAAAACTTAATTAAGCTTGAATAAGTAGAGTCAGTCTCTACTTTGAAAACATTTGTAGAAGCACATTAAAACGGTGTGGATTCCTGTGGCAGTGAGGCTTGTTTAAAAATCAATGCATTCTGGATATATGGCTTTTTGAGTAAATTATCATAAAATGTGTCTATTGTTTGTTTATCGTGTAACATTTAGAGAATTAATTCAGATGATCTATCGGAGAGTACAGGAGAACAATGCGTTTCTCTTTGGCAATCAACCAATGTAAATTGAGGCGCTCGTTAAAAGCGACATTGTAATTGCATTGTGGTGTTCTCCACTCAGATTTACTCTCCTCAATAAATAAAATGGCATCAGCTGGCGTTTGATTATAGTGTGTTTGTTATTCTCAAGTAATGAGATTGTGCCGTTAAAGAGACAATGCATGATTTATATGGAAACATGAATAACAAATAAATGAGAATGGAGTTTTTTTTTACCCCGTACTGCATGGAGTGATATTTCACCCTCTTAATGCTTGCAGCACTGCTTCGTAAGGCTTATTGGTACAGTGCAGATTCTAAACCAAGTACCTTTTTTGTGGCATTACAGTCAAATAAGACTGGGAATTTTTAGGTATGTGGTTTGGCCAGCGTGGAAATATCTTAGAAACAAAAATGACTTAGTGTTATATTATTTTCTCATATCATGTTGTTGTTATTAGAGGCCTACTATCCAGGGACCCCTTTTGGAGCTCTAGTTAAGGTGTTCTATAACAGTGTTGAGATCCCAGACCTGTGTTGTGTACTGTAATGCATTTAGCCTTCCGTTCCAGTCATCAAAATAGAATGATTCAATGTCTGATGAGAAACGTTGATGAAATGGAATGTAAAGTACGTCAAATGGATCATAAACTCAAGATATTTCTTTCACAAGGCAACCTTGCTTACACAAGATTAGATTACCCCTTAAATGCAATATTACATACCCTAACGTAAATTAATTAACATTTAATTTGGAAATATGACAATATTAATTAGACATCGTCACTGACTAGATCTCGTGTTTTACTGTAGGAATGCTGTTGCCACTAAGCCTACTATATTGTACTATTAGATTACAAATGATACAAGTGTAAGCTATTACAGTGCTAAGCCCTATCCACGATGATAAATATGGACAGATCATGTTATCTAATTGATCTGAAGAGATAAATTCATGCATTTGAATTCCAATCTGTTAGGGTCTTAATGAACTTTCTGTTTACCATTATGTAGTGCTTGCCGAGTATATCATCTTTGTTTAACAAATGAATGTGCATTGTTGTGAATGAAGTGTTCTGCACATTTGCTTTTTAATCATCTTTGTGTCAAGCCTCTCCAGTACAACATATGTCAAATAGTCATTACAGCCCGAGAGCTGAATAGATGATGTAATTTAAGGCTAGGAGTCAAGTGGTAAGAATGTTTGTGTGAGCGAGCCACCACTTTAAAAGACACCAGAACATCAAGACCTGTGTAAACTTTCTGAGTAGGCCTAGCTATGCAACAGGTATAGGTACAAGAACAAAACTTAACAGCCTATTCACTTGAAATAATTGAGCGTCTGTTCACTCCAGGATTTCTTAAAACATTTCTTAAACGTGAATGTGGAGGTATATGTAGCAAATATATTTTCTAGTCAATTGTATTTTCTGGCCAAGTACTTGAACATCTTTTGAGTTAATTTTCAAAAGAGAAAGATGCATCATTGCATCTCAACAACAGCATCCAAACTCCCCCGACATCTATTTTGTACAATACAGATATACAGTACTGCAAATGGTACATACTCCGTCAACTGTCATTTCATATAGGTATATTGACTCAATATGGACATCATTTGATTATATTTAGTATTTTAATTCTGTGACGTCTTATTTCTATGACATATTTCTGGAGGAATCTCTTCATCAGAAAATATAACTTGCCCAAGGACTGCAGTTGAAAATGTGCTGGCTGGCTAAAACGGGCACTTTTAAAGTAATGTGGATTCATGTGCACTGTCCCTGTAAAACAAAATTGAATAAAGTAAAGTAAAATAAGGGTAGTGTCTAGTGCTTGTAGTTTCCTATCCATTCCAACTGCTTTGGTTCTAAATCAGGTCTTAAAGTGCAACTGATGGTGTACAGCTTTAACTAACCAACTCATGTAGTATTAATGAAGGACAATTACCTATTAATGACATACATGCGTCTTTGTCATGGCCATTCGACACCAAGGCAGGATAAGGACCAATAGCTGTGCTGCAAATGCAGAGAAAGAGAACTTACTACTAGTTTTCTGTGACATCGGAGAGGAGTAGAAGGCTCTCAACCAATGGGATTAGGTGCAACCTAAAATCATAAGAGCGTTTAGAAAGAATAGGTGTGACTCTTCCTCTCAATTAAAAGCTTGATGCTTGCTTTATTTATGTAGATGCAGATGCTTTATTTATCTTATATACAGTATGTAGGGTGAAAATGTGCTTTAGTGAAGAAATGTAACTTCCTTAAGTTCTAAAATAACTTTTACCAAGACAAATATGATTATTCATGTTCTGAATCGTTCAGTGGGTTCTTTCTCTAACATTTAATTAAGAGTATATTCAAAAAGTCTGATTCTGTAACCTATTACATTCGATAATAGGCACCGAGCTCTGTTGACAGAGCGGTGCAGCTTTCTCACAGCAACTTTTGAGGATTTTACATGTTGTGGTGGTTGTCTTAAAAAAAGAATCTGCGGGTTGTAAAATGCAAAATTTGCATGACACGAGCTGAATTAAACGTAAAAGGCTTTGAAAATAAAAAAGCTTGCGGTATGCTCAGTGCTCAGTTTACATTTCACAGAGATATGCTTGTTTTTGTCTTTGAAAAATATGTGTTGTCAAAATTAATTTCTGTAGTTCAATGTTTCCCTTGGCTTCCCCTTCTGGCTATTGGAATAAAATTCATAGTGCGGTTTCAAAATGTATATGGGAAGGTAAACAATCGCGGATAAAATTAGCACATTTACAAAGAGGGAAAGACGTAGGAGGACTATACGTACCAAACTTTAAATTGTATTTCAAGGCACTAGCATTTCACCCCATCCTAAATTGGTTTAGACATGATTCTTCTGCCCTCTGGCTGAGTATATAGAGAAATATGGTGTCTCATATTGCCCTGGAAGAGGTGGTCTTCACTGACATACTGTGTCCCTTAAACAAGGTAAAATACGCTTTGGTCCTATTGCTCACACAATTTCTATTTGGCGCAACATTTAAAAACATTTTTTCACAATAATGCCTTGCAATCTGGAGGGCGGCCTTTTGCATCCCCCAATCATCCACATGTGGAATCCGTACCATTTTACATTTACATTTTAGTCATTTAGCAGACACTCTTATCCAGAGCGACTTACAGTTAGTGAGTGCATACATAATTTTTCATTCTGGCCCCCCGTGGGAATCGAACCCACAACCCTGGCGTTGCAAATGCCATGCTCTACCAACTGAGCTACATCCCTGCCGGCCATTACCTCCCATACCCTGGACGACGCTGGGCCAATTGTACCCTTACCGATATCATGGACAGTAAAGGTATGAGAACATTCCAAGATTTGAAAGATACATACACATTACCAGACAACTCCTTTTTTCTATATTTACAACTTAGATCAGCTATGCTGGCCTATGGAGTCCCTTGGGAAACCCAACTACCGAACCATCCAATGATGGGATTTATAAATAAATTATCTGGGCTCCCGAATGGACTAATCTCTATAATATATAAACAACTTTGGAAAGCTCTTATTCTGAGCTAGCCATTCAAAAAGTATGGGCCACAGCACAGATATAACTGAATCCGAACAGCCCTTTAACTGAAACAGAATATGGAAATATATGACCTTGGCATCCCGTATTCCGAACCATCAACTTATACATTTTAAGTTTGTTCACAGACTGTATTTAACACCAAGGAAACTCCCAACTGTTGACTATGTCCCCTAAATCAGGTAGGCACATTCCTTCATATGATGTGGGAGTGCCCTGCAGTTAAATGCTTCTGAGGCAAAGTTACAAAATTCATTTTGAAGTGCATGAATTTAAATATTTAATCTATTATGTTACTTAGCGATGATAGCCCCTCAATCAATCAGAGAAGATTACTGCTGGCAGGCAGCACTGATGCAAAAAAATGTTTGGCTCTAAGATAGCAACCACCTATTAAAAGGTATAACATTAGAATTATCGACAGAGAGAATGAATGGTGATAGTGAAGGAACAATTGAGGCCTGGACAAATATACTTGACTCTGTAAAGAACAATCTCAGCTAAAGCCCCACACATACAAACCAATATATATATATATATATATATATATATATATATATATATATATATATATTTATTTAGTCTTTTGTTCCTTATTTTTTACCACTTTTTTTCTCTGGCCTCCATTTGATTTAGTCACCCTAATGTTAGCCATCCTACAAGGGTAAAAACTCCAATACGTTTTGAACGGATTGTGATAGAGACATGAGGTTTGGACCATTGGTTTTCTTAGAGTATCTACACGGTTAACATTTTATTTTACCCATTGGTCAAAATATGTGTTTATCCCTAATATATGCCAAACTCGATGTGTTATTGACAATTGTTATATCAAGGTATTGTGTATATCTTGAGTATCTTATAAAGGGGATAGAAAATAGAAATTCTGAAGACCGACTTAGCTTACACTGTAACTCCTCATTCATTTTCAATTTGCTTGACTTCACAGTACAGTTAACCTTTTATTAGAGAATTTCCAACATATTTCCCTCACTCTTACTCATTGAATTCTAATTTGAATGTAGTCGGTGCATGCAGATTGCATAACCTTCCTCCTTTTGAGACAGAGGCAGAAAATTGTACTTGAAGCACAAATCAATGTTCTACAAATATATATCAATCCAAGTTGAATTGCGAGAGCTACTGAATTACTGTTACCTTGAGGCTTATTTGGCAGTCATAAAGGGTACCGCTACATTGTCCAACCTTGGTGTGCTTACTTTTTATTGCAACATGTTTGCACTTAATTACTTAGTTATCACTGCTTATTCATTCAGGTTTTTCCATTGATTTCACCAGCCATGGCCTTTTTGTGGATCACATCTGCAGAGGAATATGCATAGAATTAAGAATTCGAATACTAGAATGGACATAAACCTTCTTATGATAGTCTAATGGTCAGCCATTTTGGTCAGGGAGTTGGTCAACCATGGTTTGCCAGTGCTGTGATAAGATATTGTGTGAAATAATGCATTTTAAGAATTTACCTGCACTGTTAGCTAGCTAGCCAGACAGTTTTGGAGGAATTATTCTTTATATTTTTATTTTATTTTTGCCAGTAGGTCATTATCAATAAAATGTCACAGTACAGTGCAGAGTGTTCAATTTGGCTGCTGGAGGGAAAGGAGACCCCCAGCTTTGCTAAAACCATTGACAATTTTGTGCCATTTTCAAGAGATTGTTAATTAAATGTAATAACTATCTATTTGGTTTTATTATCATCACCCCTACACATTTCCAGTTATTCCACATTTAGCTAGCTCTATCATGAGAGTTATATAGCAAGCAACTGCATGCTTCTAATGATCAGTAAACAATAATTGATCATGTAATTTCAGAGATGTGCGGGAGGCGTATCCATTTGGCATGTAGCTAGTTAGCTAGCTAAGCAAACAACTTGTGTCATTTAGCTTGCGTCATCTGAGATTAGGCTTTTGGAAAGAGCTTTACATCGGCAAGTCCTCATCCTGGTAAAGTTGTCAGTCGGAATACTGTCATCACCACTATAGATGTCAAGCAAATCAAGCAATATTTGGATATAGCCATCTAGTTTATCCCTTGAAAGTTAGCTTGTTAATTAGCCATATTGAAGTGATCTGTTATCAGCAAGCTAGCCAATTTGACATGGTCCATCAATCAATGTAGCCTATCATGTCTGTCTGCAGCAATCGTGATTAAACACTCTTAAAAACAATGTTGAAAAGCTAAATTTGCTAGGTAGGCCTACATTGGTTGGAGAAAAAAGTACATTAGGTCTACTTACCACTATATGTTTAGCCAACTGTACAAAGTTTCTACCGGTACCTTGCAAGTAAACATTATCAGCTAACAGTAAATCGGCAAATGTCGCCTTCTGCTACTTGACAGGCAGAGCCCACAAAGGATGGGAAATTAACCTAAACCACTCATACATGTCAGTTATAGTTCACTATTATTTTATATCACTCAAATATCCAATTAATGGTGGCCAATATTCAGAGATAGAGGCTATCCTCTTGTATCTGAAATTACATGATCAATTGATGTTTACTGATCAAAAAAGCATGCAATTACTTGCTGATGATAGAGCTAAATATGTGCAATGGTTTTGCATGGAATAATTGTAAATTTGTAGTTCTGACTATGCTCTTCAAGAAGTGATGATATTACAACCAAATAGTTCATATTTACTTAACGATCCCTTAAAAAACGGCACGCAGTTGCCAATGGTTTTAGCGGAGCTGGGGGTCCCTGACCAATATGGCTGCCATTTTCACCCCATTTTGAAACTTTGACGGTTTATGACATAGCCCCTTTAGTAATCTAATAGGATCGCTATAGGAATATGCCTAGGTCTGAATATACAGTGTTACGATTCATAGTGGTTGTTATGGCAGAAGGAACTTGCAATACAGCAAATGTATCAACTACTGTCCACATTTTCATCCATATGTACCTATTACTGTCCTCAGATTTTATATTAATAGATTTTAGATGTGTATATACATTGTTTTTGTTGAAAAACGCTATGGGATGTCCATATTCTGCATATTTAACATATACAGTGGGGAAAACATGTATTTAGTCAGCCACCAATTGTGCAAGTTCTCCCACTTCTCCCACATAGGTACACGTCAACTATGACAAACAAAATGAGAAAAGAAAATCCAGAAAATCACATTGTAGGATTTTTAATGAATTTATTTGCAAATTATGGTGGAAAATAAGTATTTGGTCAATAACAAAAGTTTCTCAATACTTTGTTATATACCCTTTGTTGGCAATGACACAGGTCAAACGTTTTCTGTAAGTCTTCACAAGGTTTTCACACACTGTTGCTGGTATTTTGGCCCATTCCTCCATGCAGATCTCCTCTAGAGCAGTGATGTTTTGGGGCTGTCGCTGGGCAACACGGACTTTCAACTCCCTCCAAAGATTTTCTATGGGGTTGAGATCTGGAGACTGGCTAGGCCACTCCAGGACCTTGAAATGTTTCTTACGAAGCCACTCCTTCGTTGCCCGGGCGGTGTGTTTGGGATCATTGTCATGCTGAAAGACCCAGCCACGTTTCATCTTCAATGCCCTTGCTGATGGAAGGAGGTTTTCACTCAAAATCTCACGATACATGGCCCCATTCATTCTTTCCTTTACACGGATCAGTCGTCCTGGTCCCTTTGCAGAAAAACAGCCCCAAAGCATGATGTTTCCACCCCCCATGCTTCACAGTAGGTATGGTGTTCTTTGGATGCAACTCAGCATTCTTTGTCCTCCAAACACGACGAGTTGAGTTTTTACCAAAAAGTTCTATTTTGGTTTCATCTGACCATATGACATTCTCCCAATCCTCTTCTGGATCATCCAAATGCACTCTAGCAAACTTCAGACGGGCCTGGACATGTACTGGCTTAAGCAGGGGGACACGTCTGGCACTGCAAGATTTGAGTCCCTGGCGGCGTAGTGTGTTACTGATGGTAGGCTTTGTTACTTTGGTGCCAGCTCTCTGCAGGTCATTCACTAGGTCCCCCCGTGTGGTTCTGGGATTTTTGCTCACCGTTCTTGTGATCATTTTGATCCCACGGGGTGAGATCTTGCGTGGAGCCCCAGATCGAGGGAGATTATCAGTGGTCTTGTATGTCTTCCATTTCCTAATAATTGCTCTCACAGTTGATTTCTTCAAACCAAGCTGCTTACCTATTGCAGATTCAGTCTTCCCAGCCTGGTGCAGGTCTACAATTTTGTTTCTGGTGTCCTTTGACAGCTCTTTGGTCTTGGCCATAGTGGAGTTTGGAGTGTGACTGTTTGAGGTTGTGGACAGGTGTCTTTTATACTGATAACAAGTTCAAACAGGTGCCATTAATACAGGTAACAAGTGGAGGACAGAGGAGCCTCTTAAAGAAGAAGTTACAGGTCTGTGAGAGACAGAAATCTTGCTTGTTTGTAGGTGACCAAATACTTATTTTCCACCATAATTTGCAAATAAATTCATTAAAAATCCTACAATGTGATTTTCTGAATTTTTTTTCTCAATTTGTCTGTCATAGTTGACCTGTACCTATGATGAAAATTACAGGCCTCTGTCATCTTTTTAAGTTGGAGAACTTGCACAATTGGTGGCTGACTAAATACTTTTTTCCCCCACTGTAAATTCAACACTGTCACGATCGTCGAACACAGAGGACCAAGGCGCAGCGTGGAATGCGAATATACTTTTATTTTTAATGATCACACGAACAAAACAACAAAACGATACGTGACGTCCTTGGCAATAGACACTAACCAAACACGGAACAAGATCCCACAACACACTGTGGAAAACAGGCTGCCTAAGTATGGTTCCCAATCAGAGACAACAAGCAACAGCTGATACACGTTGCCTCTGATTGAGAACCACACCGGCCAACATAGAAACAAATGAACTAGATAATCACCCTAGCACACAAAACACATAGAAACCACACACCCTGGCTCAACATAACAGAGTCCCAGAGCCAGGGCGTGACAGTACCCCCCCCCCAAAGGCGCGGACTGCGACCGCGCCAAACATAAACCGAACAGGCGAGGGCAGGGTGGGCATTCCTCCTCGGAGGCGGTTCCGGCTCCGGGCTTGACCCCCACCCTCCAACAAACCCCCCAAAGCACCCCTGGTCTGGTCTGGCTAGGCTGGCCGGAGCTGGACTGAACACTGGTGGAGCGGATTGCTCTAGCTCCGGAGTGGAGCACTGGTGGAACAGGCACGGGCTGTGCCGGACTGACGACGCGCACCGCACCACAGGCTTGGTGCGGGGAGCAGGGACGGGCCGAACCTGGCTGACGAAGCGCACCACTGGCTTGGTGCGGGGAGCAGGAACAGGCCGGACCGGGCTGACGATGCGCACCACAGTCTTGGTGCGGGGAGCAGGGACGGGCCGAACCGGGCTGACGAAGCGCACCACTGGCTTGGTGCGGGGAGCAGGAACAGGGCGGACCGGGCTGATGACGCGCACCACAGGCTTGTTGCGAGGGGCAGGAACATGCCGGACCGGGCTGGCGACGCGCATCACTGGCTCGGTGCGAGGGACAGGAACAAGCCAGACCGTACTGGGGACACACACCACTGGCCCTACGCGGGGATCAGGAACGGGCCGGACCGGACTGGCAACACACCCCAGTACCTCTCGCCGTGCCTCTACATTCTCCTTCCCCCTGGTGACCAGTGACTCCCGTAACCTGGCGGCCTCCTTTGCCAACCCGCTGAACCACTCTATCCCGGCCTCCTGCTGCCCCGTCGTCCACGTCGTGAGCCCCCCCTAAAAATGTTCTGGGCGTCTCTCCTCCCCGTGGGCCAGACCTCTATGGCTCTCGCCAGACTCTCGCTCCTCTGCTCCCAAGTCCAGCCTCTCTCCTCCTCCCGCGGCTTGACCCAGTCGAGGTTGATATCCTTTAGAGCCCTCTCTGGCGTTGGCTCCTGGACACGCTGCTTAGTCCAGTTATGGTGGGATCTTCTGTCACGATCGTCGAACACAGAGGACCAAGGCGCAGCGTGGAATGTGAACATACTTTTATTTTTAATGATCACACGAACAAAACAACAAAACGATACGTGACGTCCTTGGCAATAGACACTAACCAAACACGGAACAAGATCCCACAACACACTGTGGAAACAGGCTGCCTAAGTATGGTTCCCAATCAGAGACAACAAGCAACAGCTGATACACGTTGCCTCTGATTGAGAACCACACCGGCCAACATAGAAACAAATGAACTAGATAATCACCCTAGCACACAAAACACATAGAAACCACACACCCTGGCTCAACATAACAGAGTCCCAGAGCCAGGGCGTGACAAACACATCATACATCTAGCCTCATGCTATAGTGTTTGGTTAGGGTTAGGTCGCGTCCCAAATGGCACCCTATTTCATATATAGTGCACTACTTTTGACCACTGCCCAGATCTCATATTATTGTTTTGATAATTTTTTTTAAAAAGATTGATGTCACAAATGTATCATGTGTCTTTATTAAAATTGTAACAATTTGTCAAATTTGACCGTGTAAAATCTTGCAGTGGTACTTTTTTCTCTGAGAGTGAGGTGGATATATCTCGTTTTGCAACAAAACGTGATTGTTTGTCTCTCTGAAATGAAACCAACAAATTAACTTTTAACAAGGCACACCTGTTAATTACATTTACATTTACATTTACGTCATTTAGCAGACGCTCTTATCCAGAGCGACTTACAAATTGAATTGAAATGCATTCCAGGTGACTACCTCATGAAGCTGGTTGAGAGAATGCCAAGAGTGTGCAAAGCTGTCATCAAGGCAAAGGGTGGCTACTTTGAAGAATCTAAAATCTAAAATATATTTTGATTTGTTTAACACTTTTTTGGTTACTACATGATTCCATATGTGTTATTTCATAGTTTTGATGTCTTCACTATTATTCTACAATGTAGAACATAGTAAAAAATAAAGAAAACCCTTGAATGAGTAGGTGTGTCCAAACTTTTGACTGGTACTGTATGTCTGTCATTTAACAACCCCATGTCATGATTTGATGATGAATAAACACAACCTTTCTGAACATGGATATACACTATAGTGTTTTGAAATGAAACTCTTCATTTGTTGTTATAGCCACTGCATGGATGTTGTTATAGCCAGTACATGTATAGTAGGTTAAAAAAGTATTTCAAATCTTTTTTTCTAAAGAGAGTGGACACCTAACGCAATTGATTCATGAACGGTTCATCCCGATACCCGCAATTGCCCTTCATGCCCACTGCCATACCCTATAATTCTGTATGCTTTTTTAATGTAACTTGTATACAGGTAGAACAGAGAAGCTACATCCCTGATTGGCAAGTGAATGGCAATTGTGATTAGAATCACCTGATGCTTACCTATAGCTCACTTGTGTTCGTTATAAATGCTGTTTTGAATGAAAACGATTTGTACCTTCACACTGAAGAAGGCTGCAAAGCCAAAACGTCTGCAGTGAAAATATATATTTTTTCAAATAGAAAAATGTAGTAAGCTTTATGCGAGTGCGGACCCATCACACTTTGTTTGCTCATCTGAATTTACGGGTTTTACACAACAACCAAACTTTTGGGAGAGTGCTATGGTCCTCTTTTGATTACCTATTTTTTTTTAAGCCAAGTGGGTTCGTAACCTCAGCACCAAAAACAATTACAGTAGGCCTATACAGCTAAATCAGTCGTGTGTGATTAGCTATATATTCAGACCATACACAGTGAGAATCACTGAGAATAGCGTATTAGCATTACACACAGGGGAACGCTAGCAAGCAATACATACTCAACACTTCCCTTCATCTGAAAGGCCATGATAGCATATCAAACAGGCAAGGTGCAAGGGCAACTATATGCATTTGCCAGCACCCCACACACAAAGAGGCAAGCTCAGTGGATTATAAATAACTCCGGAGGCGAATTTGCGATGATCAAAGGTCTGGAGGAGCTTTTTTACTGAGCACAATTTCATTTCCTACCAATCTGTCGGCAAGATTAAGTGCACACATCACAAATTAGTGTCATTCGTTTTGATGTCAGAGAGAATGCAGGTAAAATGGACGCTATAATATACTTACAGTAGACACAACTGTTCCCTATAGTCTGCCAATTCAAAATCACTAATCCCAATAATCCCATTCTGACTGATATTTATACGAATGGGGATTGGTCAAAGCCATAGCCTACTCAATGGGGATTGGTCGAAGACATACCCCACCTAATGGTGATTGGTCAAAGCAATGCCCCCACCTGCTCCTTATTATTATTAGAAAAATAATGATCATGCCTTATCACAGATACACTATCAAGTTTAATTGACAGGTCAAATGGATTAACTCAAGCAATAGAGGTTAACAGGAACCAATTGGCAACCATGCTAGTTGATAGTCCTCAACATAGCCAGAGAGATAGAGAAGTTGATAGTATACAGTCCTCCTGTATTTTAATAGCCATCAATATAGCCAGAGATCTATTGTAGTAATGGGGGTGTACAAACCACTACCTGTTGAGTATTGATATTCACCTCGCCCCACTTGGCCTACCCCGGACACTTATAACACACAGATGAGTTAAAATTGGAAAATGTTGCATGTTTCCCAGTAAACAGTGTTATTTACCAGGAGGAGCACTGTTACTGGCAAACGACCACCAGTATGTCACAATCACTGCTGGGAGGGAGGCAGGGAGGGAGGGAGGGGGAGCCCACATGAATAACCAGGCAGGCTTGCCCCTCCTCTATGAATCATTAAAGCCTATCGATTCATAAGAGACAAGTTTTTCTACCGAGTTCAAATGAGAATGTAATGCCAATTGATCCATCAATCTATCATTTGTTGCATACTAAACAACAAATGCTGTAAGGATGCAGGCAATGGAAGTGAAGGGACACAGTGTGGCCAGGCAAAGCCCCAGCAAAGTCTTCTTGGCTTGCAGGGAGATGGAGTTGGAATCAGCCTCCGTAGTGTTTGTCTGAGACTCAATGACAAATGACTGCGTCAACATGGCTTTTAAAGGACTAGTGGACACTGGGTCACTAAAACCCTCTGAGGTGTTGGTTTCTGTAGGTTTTCCACTGCTGAACCATGTCTGACTTGTGGCTTAGAATAAGACCTTATAAAGGCTCATACATGCTTATGAGAATAACACATTATACTGGCAGACTTTAAGTAAAGCAACACGTTTTATTAACAAATGATCAGCTGCAGGCATAGCAGATTCATCTGAGATTACATGGACATTTTCTGTAGAAAATATGTGTATCTTATTTCTATAAATATGCACAGATATTTAGTATTTATTAGGATCTCCATTAGCTGCTGCCAGGGCCAAACAGGGTTTAAACAGTTACATCATGACAAAACACAACAACAGCATATTTAATAAATAACACAATACATCATACAATACATTATTACTCTAATATTACACATCTACAATATGAAGTCCACTATACCACAATACCACAACATTACAATGTGTGTATATGTGTGTGGAGAGTGTATGTGGGTATGCGTGTGTGTATATTTATGTGTGTGTGTGTGTGTCTCTTCATAATCCACGTTGTACCGTGAGGTGTTGTTTTATCTGTTTTTTAAATCTGATTTTACTGCTCGCTTGAGTTACTTGATGTGGAAGAGAGTTCTGTGTAGTCATGTACTCTATGTAGTACTGTGTGTTTCCCGTAGTCTGTTCTGGATTTGGGGACTGTGAAGAGACCCCTAGTGGCATGTCTTGTGGGGTATGTATGGGTGTCTGAGCTGTGCGCTAGCTCGTTGAACAGACAGTTTGGTGCGTGCTGGACAGATATGCTTCCACTTGTATCTATGTAAGCCTGTTGAATAATGAATTCATAGTTAAATAATGTTCATTCATTTTAAAATTGTATTAGATTAAATCTCTATGGTCTGGATAATGGATACCTCATTTATAATAATATTGCAACAAACAAAATAACAAAAATGGGAAAGGACATGAAAATGTAATGCACATGTCATATCTATCACATCAAGGATCTCATTAAACACTCCCCCATGCCCCCCTCCACACACACACCCCCACCCCCCCACCCCCACAGACACTGAGCTGCCCCTCAGAGCAAGCCATCACCATATGAAAATAAACATGGCCCTCTAGAGCTCAACGCTCCCCCAGGGAGTGATGTACGGACGCAGGTTGTGTGTTTGTGTGTGCACATACCCACACTGGAGTGTGTGTGTGTGTCTGTGTGTGTTCCTGTGTGTGTATGTGAGATTAGGGGAGAGAGGAGGGGGGTCCTGAAGAGAGAGAGTGTGATTAGCCTATTAAGCATGCATCAGAGCGCCTCCAAGCTGTCTCTGCATTGGTGGAGCGTCAAGATAAATAGCTTTAATATCCCAGCGTGTTGCGATGCTAGCATAGCAACAGTTGCTTTTCCCTCCTTAGCTGGGAGTAGGGGTGTGTGTGTGTGTGTGTGTGTGTGGGGGGGTGACAGATGGAGACGCCGGCCTTTAGAAAGTAGTTTGACCCCCCCATTCCCCCAGTTCCCCCCAAAGCCTCTGACCTGCTATGGTCCCTGGAACAATGAGTTAGGAGGACATTCAGACAGCAGGAGAAAGTTGGGCTAATGCACTGTTTTCCCTTTCCAATTCCTGATGGTGACGGCGTGACCTTGTGGTCCTGGTTAAATAAACAGTAAAATACCCCAACAGCTAGCCTGCTGAACCCTGAACCCCCCTTCCCCTCCTAATCCCACACACACCACCAATCCACCCATCCTCCATTCCCAACCCCATCCCCCCCTCAGACATGCACTTTGGAAACTTTGGAGATACTTTCCTTTGTGTCCGTCACCCTTGGACAGAGGAGAGAAGTTGTTTGCTAGTGACAGTAAGATTGTACTATGAGTTTTAAGTTAGAACTATAAAGTGAGTTAGTTTCTGCATTGAGATTGTGCTTGATTGGAAAGTCATCTAATTGTTCTTGTGTTCATAACACGTTGAGCCTCTTATTCATGCTCATGTTTATCCTCCATTGTAAAAATAGATACTGTTGCAGCGGTGAGCGAAATACCAAATGCAGCAATTACAGGACTAATGTTGAGGCATGATGTTGATGATTAGAGTCCTTTACAGTGACACAGTTTCCATTTAGCTACTAGACTGTCTAGAGCCTTACTGCAAAGATATATGTTTGTGAAATTGAAAGCACAGACAACAGCATAGTAATAATTGTCAGAAAACCACTTAAGGCGAAATATCACAAATTAACTGTGTGCACAAATCGTGCCTAAAAGATGTAATAGTATTTCAAGATTCACTCAACACACCCTTTGTGTTGATGTTTGTGTGAACATTTGATTGCTCTTCTAAGGGAAAGCGAAACATAGTCCCATCTCCAGTTTCAATCTTCAGACAGAAATTGACACTTACAAAAAGGCACCAAGCAATCTGGAGTCATCTTCCTCCCACCTTTTAAATTCTATCTCACTTTTCTTTCTTTCTTCCTCACCACAGACAGCGGTACAACTTGACTGATGGCCATCTTGGGAAATTAATATTTGCTGAAACTCTGTCCTTGAAAATGAATTTAGGAGAACACAGCAGGAACGGCGTGAACTGTGAGGGGATGCATTAAAGGGATTTACTGTGTAGTCTGACTTCTGTTGACCATCTTCCTGTTGCTCATTTAACTTTGGACTGCCTTTCAAATGACTACGGTATGACTGCGGTATGACTACAGTATGACTGCGGTATGACTACAGTATGACTGCGGTATGCCTACAATATGACTACAGTATGACTGCAGTATTACTACGGTATGACTGCGAAATGACTAAGGCATGACTAAGGTATGACTGCATTATGACTACGTATGACTACGGTATGGCTACGGTATGACTGCAGTATGACTACAGTATGACTATGGGATGAATATTGTATGACTAGAGTATCACTATGGTATGATTACGGTATGACTATGGTTTGACTACGGTATGACTACGGTATTACTATGCAGTAAAGTAAACTAGCAGTAAAGGTTTGAAGTGTGATGATATAGGTTAAAGCATTCCATTTATTGTGCTGTTTGACCGCAAACTATTTCTGACAGGCTCTTAGCAACAAAAAATACCTAGAGAATTCAAAGGAATAAGTGTGCACATTCTCTTTGACCCTTTGAACCCTACATACAATTTTTTTTGCAGATCAGTCAAATCCATTACGCTCTGTGAGTGACATGGCATAGAAGATCAAAATGTTGTGTTTTTCCAACTACTGTAGGCCTAGACCTTCCAGTGTTATTTTGACCAGTTTAATATGACCTTGATGTCCTGGTATTCCACATTCCTTGATGTCCTGGTATTCCACATTCCTCTGCCGATGCTTTAATTCCAGGGACAGTCAGACACTCTGTCAGGCTATGACATTGTGTCATCTGCACTGGACATTCACTTTGATCCGATTGCAGCGGCGTGAGGTGTCAAGCCAACCTGTGGCAATAATGAAATCATTCAGGCCTTAGCCCACTCCCTTTCCCCCACGAAGCCAATGTTATCTGGCTGTCGCCTTAGATTGTTATAGAACTGATGGAGAAGGGGTAAAACGTGAGAGAAAGAAGTGAGAAGCTCCCTTGGTGAAGTCATGTGGACCAGTGACCTCATGTTAGGTCGACAATGGTTAATTTGTGGTTGTAAATAAAAATGACTTCACCCCTTTTTATAACACCCTCCACACCTGTCATTGTAACAAAGTGTGGGAAGGATCCTCCGGTACGCAGACAATCAATGTCCCCAATAAGAATCACTTGCCGCTAAATTTGTATGATGAAGTTCCCCCGGAATCTTTGAAGAAAAGGAGAATCAGTGTTTACCTCAGGAGAATTGAGGTGTGGACAGTCTGAGGATTGGATCTGGCTGCACTTTAATGATGTTTCACTTTCAAGACCTTAGACGTGTATTCGACTCTCCAGACGGCCAATTGCAGAACACAGACGGGAGTAATTGGCCAAAGGTGTCAATATTATGTCTCAACCACCACTCTGTTTACACATCATCCCCCCTCTCGAGGAGCGGTAGATGCTACAACCATGAATTCTTCTCCGCAGTAATTGCCGGACGTTAGGGCGAGGGCAAGGCTCTCTTCGAGGCACACGGACGACGGCGAGGCGACCGCTGTCTCGGCAGCTTGATGCGTGCACCATTTGAAAGGGAGGTTGACCTGGAAAAGGCAGGAGCCTCCCCTCGCCTTGTGGAAAGCAGCCATGGGGCGAAAGAGCAGCTCTGTCTGACCAGACTTTACCTCTCCAACTTAATGGAAAATTGTCACTATGGAACACACTTCCGTAGGGAGATGGCTTGAGGAAGGCGGGGACAATGACCTCGGTGAGGTTGGAGACCCACTGCCCAGGGGGATATACTGTAAAAACACTACAGAGCCAAGTTCACCGCTAAGATCCTAGAACAACCAGGCCATGGATTGAAGATGGATTGTAACGCCTAAAAATAATATATGGCTTGGAGGTCATATAGAACAAAGGCCTATAGACTCTCAGTACCCTGAACCTATGATTAGACTCTTTACCATATAAAGAACAGAAAACAAAGAAAAAGGACTAGCTTACCTGCAAGGGTCACCTTCCAACTGAACATAGTAGCCAGGCATCAAAGACTATAATATGATTAGGATCTCACAAGTGCATCTCTTGGCCTTTGGCCATTGAATGAACCGGAGAGTAGCTCAATAGGTTAGGCATAGGTGTCATTGATAGCATCGTGTCCACTGAGAGACACAGAGAGATGGTTGTTTATGCTGTAGCTGTAGCTATCTTATAAATTATGTATTGGTCATTAAAATCCTTTAAGGGCTAATTCATTTGCAGACATTTTTTTTTTCAAACTGTACACTACTCACCCTGAACAAAATGTCAGTGGTGTCAGAATTAGAAGTGTGAGTGAAATGCTGATGTATCCGCATCACGGTCCAGGGTAGCCCAGTCTACTAAACCAAGCGAGGTAATCACAATCTCACCTCGGCAGCACCTTCCATGCTATGTCTCTCTGATCAGATGTACTGTGCCCTGAATGCAAAGTACTATCCCGGCGAGGCTCGTCACCCAGATGTTCCCAGGTGACACAACTTACTTTGTAATTAGGCCCCATTGCATGTGGCAGCTCTCATTTCTTGGAAAGCGCACTGGTTTAATTGCAGCATAACCCATACTGATGGGAGTGTCTGGTCTTAATGCTACAGTCAGCTGAAAAAAATTGCTTGCTAATTTGTGCTGTCAATTTTAGCATATATTGCTTCCACCTGAGTGCATTCCCAAAGTACCCCCCTACTCTAAGATGAAACGGTTTGTATCTAACTTAAAGGTAACATTAGCGTAAGATCAATATAAGGTCAGACTGTTCGCTAGGGAAGCTACCATTAAACGAGACAGCGGATTTAAAATTAGGATTTATGAAGGTTTGATTAAACCTCCAGGTATTTTTCGAAGCACTGTGCATCAAAACATGCCAAGGCCCTATTGTAATTTAATGTATAGCTGTATTGTTTCGCAATTACCGCCGTTCAACTAGCTAACCTTTCCTCCAAAACTAATAAAGCACTTCACATGATAGTGAGCATAGATTTGAACACGCAGAAATGAAAGCGAAGCTTCAGCGGCACGTAGCTTGCTTTTCTCCTTATACACACATTACTCTTGTGATGAAAGCTTGCTCAACTCATTTGCTGGTCGGTTGCTCACTAAAGAGCTCAAGATAATCTATCAATAGGCTTATACATTTTTTAAATTATTTTATTGACCAAAGGGCCAAAGGATTTGGAATCGAACCCAACTCAATGAATACCATTGCTATGGTGTGTAGCCATGCTCTATAAGGTCTAGTGAATGCAGTAAGGCACAGTGACATGATTGAGTCAGGGAGGGAGGCCACTCACACACATTGAGGGTAGGGAGCATTGACTAACATCCTTGATGCGTAGGCCGCACTCGGTCGGCGAGCACCTGACAGGCCTCTCACTGGAGAATATTTCATTACTCTGATGTTCGGTAAACACTTTCATCCGAGAGCTGCCCGGCCACCGCAGACACTCTGGAGAATCATCTGTCTCTTTAAATTGTTTAAATGCTTTTAGTTCCCTGCCTGCACTCACTCACTCACTCACTCACTCACTCACTCACTCACTCACTCACTCACTCACTCACTCACTCACTCACTCACTCACTCACTCACTCACTCACTCACTCACTCACTCACTCACTCACTCACTCACACACTCACACACACACACACACACACACACACACACACACACACACACACACACACACACACACACACACACACACACACACAAACTCTGTCACTGATACCCCAGCAGCAACCCTTCTTCTTCTCTCTCTTCCTCAGCATGTGTTCATCTCATTTCACTCTTAATTTCATATTTAAAACCTCTCATTTGAGAGATATTCATAATTACTTGGATCCAACCTCATATTCATATTGATAAACCTCTCGTGTTAGTTCATTAACATCTATTGGATCTATATAATCTAGTATAGGGATGGGCAACTTTGATGGGGGTGGGGGACACAAAACATCTGAACCCATCATGAGGGCCAGTGGGTCTGCGTACCCACAGCCATACCCACACATGCAGTCAGACCCGGTCCTAGCCTTTTGGGGGCCCTAAGCTCAATTTGGTTTGCCCCCCACCTCCTCCCCCCTACCTTGCCGGCATGAGTGGCCCCCCTCTTGACAGAGAAAACATTGGTGTAGAGAAAATGTTGCCGTTTTAAAACAAATTTGCTGCAATTCTACAAATTTTTCCATAGGGTGGAGAGGAATGTTTGCAGTTTTTAAGCACATTTCCTGCAATTGTTAATATGATATCTGAGTGAGAGTGAAAACAAAATCAATGGGGGCTCCTCGGTCGACAATTTGACCATGATTACTACAAGTTTAGATAACTGGCTAGACTAGTTTACCAATCGAAAAAGTTGAATGACTGTCAGTGACTGACATAAAAAGAGAAAAACTGCTGCTCGTGGGCCACCAGTTGCCCATCCCTGGTCTATTTAATGATTGGAAAATGTCTTCCCACTGTGACTGCAAAGTGTTAGCAATATACTGTAGTTCCATAATGTTTGAGTAGTTATCATATTTTGTTGGTGACAGGACATCTTGGCAGTCTGTTGGATTGACAGTAGTAGGAAAGCTATTTTCTAATTCAAACACACACTACCTGTTCTGTCAGGTCTTTCCTTATTTAGCTCCGTGATACCTGAATCAGTGGAAGTTCGGTTATGTGTGGTGCTTCTCAAAGTGCTGCAAGGTAACACTGTCATTAGCATCTCCTTGGCATAACAAGTGACCTAGGATACTGTGCTTTGAACGGAGCACTTACTGTGACATTCCTCTATTTGATTCTCAGCAGTAACCTTGGCAATCGGCTCAATCACAGCCAATTAATTCCATTCAGGGCCCCCGTTGTATCGGCCCATGCATCGTCCTATCCAGCCCCTGATGCACCCTGAATACCAGCAAAGCCACAACCATTCCCAGGTCCCCAGACCCCCATCGGCACCTGCCTGCCTGCCTGCTCTCTCTCTCTCAAACTGGGCCACTCTTTTGTCTGCCCACCGGTTTTAGCTGCCATTTCATGAAACTACCACTCTCTTTATTTCCACCCATCCGCCCATCATGTCGAGAAAAAATAGTTTTTCACCAAATCGGAGAGGTGAGATTCCGAGATAGCACTCAGTCAGTCAGTCCCTTTGCATGAGCGCGTGATCATGCATACGCCCTAGTGATTGTGTATGCGTGTCTGTCTGCATGCATATATGCATGATCGGGTGCACACTTGTGTGTCTGTGGCTCGCTGTCAAACGACCAATAATGGTTGACTCTCAGGGATCTCAGGGACAGGGTTCGATGGTCACTACCCCAGAGGCTCAATGTACATTCAGGCCACAGCCGGCCAACAAAGACAGCCCACTCAGAGTTTATTGAATACAGGCAGGTAGCCCTTCTCTGCCGCTGTGTCTTTGTAATGGACAATTAATGAGCCATCGCATACATCGGCCAGGCTAGGCATTCTGAATACTGCGGCTGCTTTCAGTAGTGCAGAGATGTCGGAGACAGAGGGATGGACTGGGTAGTGGTTGGATAGGAGGAAATGTGACTGTCCTTAAGGAAAGGGTTATTCTTGTCTTCTTATCCGACTCTCTCTAATCTAATGGTCTCTCTATAATCTAATGGTCTCTCTCTAATCTAATGGTCTCTCTCTAATCTAATGGTACACTGGATTTTTGTACGTCCATAATAATATATTTTGATTGCTCCGCCTCCTACTTTATTTTTGGAGCACTGACATTTATTACCTGTGTTCTTCACTTTGTTGTCTCAGTGATTCATTTGGCTGTGTATCACCAGACATTGTAATGTTGAAGACAAGAAATTCAATCTAAAGGAATATTCTCGGAAGGCAACATGTGGTAAGGAAAAGGCCATGTCTTTCGCATACATCTTTAAATACATTCTGACTGGTTAATTAACACACATGGCATGACACATGACTTACATGTTGTATTCCAAAGGGCAAAAGAGGAGCATGTGGAATGTGGTTGATCTCTGTAGTTTATCTCTATATTTTATAATTCTCCTGCAAGAACCGATGTGGAACATTTTGAAGCCTTTGTGTCTCAGACATGACTCAGTCAGTCATAAAAACTGTAAAAAACTGTGTTCATTTCCTCAAGGTCTCCTGTCGTTGAGCTCCACATTGTTTGAGCTAGAACAACAGGTGGCCCCCAACTTCATTCACAATTACTACAATACAACTGGATGGCGTCAGGCAATCTCCCCTTGGAAAACGGCCATTACATTCCACTATTGTTAAAAAACTGTAGAGCCCATTCACAGTAAAATGCTGTCATTCATCCAAGTGAAGGGCACTGCAATGCGTAATAAATACCGACATGCTATCATTTTTAATTCAAGTAAAGAGCACTAAAATGGACGACAAATTAGAACATGAGTGGCTATATTGAAAGTCCCATTTCATGGGGTCTTATTTAGAAAAAATGCATTTGGACACTGCGGATTGGATTAATTTGCAACCTTTAGTGGCAATAAGCTGGCCCCCTTGAGGCTGATTGCTGATGCATTAGACACTCTCTTTAGGGATCTATCATGCCATGTTTAGTGTAGGCCACTGAGCCAACCTTTTTAGAAAGCAGCCCTGACCCGAACACGCCAGGGTTCTGTTTGCCCGTTGATAATGGCTAAAAATAAATGAGTTGTCATTGTGTTGCATATGAAACAGAAGCCAGGCAATAAAAGAGAGGCCTGGAATTGCATTGGTTGGTTGTAGTGGACAAACAGTTTAAAATTGCAGCACTCAAGGGGGGCTATAGCAATTTGTTGGGTGTACAGCCGACATGCATTAGCCTTCCCACTTCTGAGAGGGTCTATCTATGCCTATTCCATAACGGTTATATTGTCAGATATACACACATATGTTTAGAGTATAGATGTTGTCAGCAGGAAGTTATGTGTGGATACTGGTTGAGGACGGATGGGGATTAGGATGGAAGCCACTCCTCAGTAAAAGGCACATGACAGCCCGCTTGGAGTTTGCCAAAAGGCACCTAAAGGACTCTCAGACCATAAGAAACAAGATTCTCTGGTCTGATGAAACCAAGATTGAACTCTTTGGCCTGAATGCCAAGCATCACATCTGGAGGAAACCTGGCACCATCCCTACGTTGAAGCATGGTGGCGGCAGCATCATGCTGTGTGGATGTTTTTCAGCGGCAGGGACTGGGAGACTAGTCAGGATCGAGGAAAAGATGAACGGAGCAAAGTACAGAGAGATCCTTGATGAAAACCTGCTCCAGAGCGCTCAGGACCTCAGACTGGGGGGCGAAGGTTCACCTTCCAACAGGACAACAACCCTAAGCACACAGCCAAGACAACGCAGGAGTGGCTTCGGGACAAATCTCTGAATGTCCTTGAGTGGCCCTGCCAGAGCCCGGACTTGAACCCATCGAACATCTCTAGAGAGACCTGAAAATAGCTGTGCAGCGACGCTCCCCATCCAACCTGACAGAGCTTGAGGGGATCTGCAGAGAAGAATGGGAGAAACTCCCCAAATACAGGTGTGCCAAGCTTGAAGCGTCATACCTAAGAAGACTCGAGGCTGTAATCACTGCCAAAGGTGCTTCAACAAAGTACTGAGTAAAGAGTCTGAATATTTATGTAAATTTGAAATTTCAGTTTTTTCTTTTTAATACATTTGCAAACATTTCTAAAAACCTGTTTTTGCTTTGTCATTATAGGGTATTATGTGTATATTGATGAGGGAAAAAACCATGTAATCCATTTTAAAATAAGGCTGTAACGTAACAAAATGTGGAAAAAGTAAAGGGGTCTGAATACTTCCCAAACGCTGTATAATAGATTACAGTCCCATAGTCACGCCAGACATGGGTCAAAAGGTATTTGAGTTTTCACTTTTTGGATTGTTCTGTTGGTTCTATTGGTTCCATTGGCTACTCAAGTGTAGCTAAAGTATTTGACATAATTTTACCCAGGCCTACACACTTTGTAAGAGAGTGTGTACTGTATTCTAACTAATAGACACTCCAACAAGTGCTAGAGGGCACATCCTGAACACTCATTTGCTGTCAGATCTGCACTAGGACCATGCAAGGGAAAGGAAAGGGAAAGGGGATACCTAGAATAACAGAATACGTTCAACCCAAATGTGTCTTCCGCATTTAACCCAACCCCTCTGAATCAGAGAAGGCC
Organism: Coregonus clupeaformis; assembly: GCF_020615455.1. Classification (NCBI taxonomy): domain Eukaryota; kingdom Metazoa; phylum Chordata; class Actinopteri; order Salmoniformes; family Salmonidae; genus Coregonus; species Coregonus clupeaformis. The sequence continues at coordinate 12,385,632 of NC_059194.1, read as the reverse complement.
CAATCAGCAAGTTCTTCTCAGTAGCCATTACCGTTACTTTAACTTTACTTTACTGGTTTTGTTGTCCCCTTAATGAAAATTTGTTTTACAAGGGCTTGCAAATCAGGCAAATCATTCCTCCATTATACTACATACTGTAATTTAGATTGGACTTCTTCCAAACTTAAGTTTAATCAAGAACTTGCAATATCTACAATCCTCAGTCCCTTGGATAGAATAAGTAGTTTTGATTAGTCTTGTACAGGATTATTTTAGTGCATGACAAAATGATAAACATAAGAACAAAAGTCATTATAACTTTGGAAATATATAACTTTTTTCATAGAGTAAGACATTGTTGTTTTCTTTATCTTTTCTGGCAGTTAGAATGACGTATACAACACTTTACATGAGGAGACAACAAGTAGAGTCATCCTATCTTTGTCTGACTTATGCTATATAAGACATTCTCTCAGTCTAGCAATCAATTATGAAAGTCTTTAAAATGTAATGTTGGATTTGTCTTTCTCCTGGGTAATGGTGAAGAGGATTGAAAGTATAATCAATATCAGAGTGCCCGAACACAATGTTGTCATGTTGATAATGAAGAATTTATGTGAGTAACCATCAAGCTCAATTAAAGATTGTGGCGATAAATGTAGATACAGTGAGAGTCATTTTGATTAACGCTGCATTTTAAGTTACAATAACAAAAACTATGGAATAAAAATATAGCTGGAGAGGTTGCCTCTACTCGTGCGGTAGAAGACTTAAAGGAAAAATCCACTCCAAAACTCTATTTTGGTATATTTTTTATTTAAAACATGTTTTTGCATGTCTGAAATCAAGTTTTAAAACGCATCATCATGATGATATGGCAAGTTACAATTAGCTTTTTGAAAGTCCTATATCTTGAAAATTTGTTTTCAGACATTCAAAACATGTTGTGACTCTATCAACAGTGGACTAATGAAATAAAATACCAAAATATAGTTTTGAGTGGATTATTCCTTTAAGACAGAGGAGAAGAAGAAGAAGAGGGTGTTGAATCTGATTGTGTTACATAATCCAACGTGAACACCTCATTAGGAATTGAGATGGAAGAAGTGTACTAAAACTGTGTCACTTCCTCTCTGGTTTATCCAATGCTAGACTCCTATCAGTTGACATGAATTATTCATTATAAAATACGTTGGAATTCGCTGGAATTCCCACAGGAGCGCTTCGCTGTATCCAACGAGAGAATCACGCAGGGAAGTCAAAGGTTAATTTAAATAGGTTTCAACAGGAACTATTAAATGATAAAGGGAAAATACCCATAATTGATTACAAATATCTAATGTGAAGGACCCGTACGAGCCCCAAATTAGCATTTCTCTCAATCGTCTTTTCAACAATGTTAATTGGTCTTCAATTAACCATCTGAGGTCCAATCCTGGCCCATCTTCCGCTTATACAGGTTGTGCTGAAATCAGTAGGAGGTACCTAGAAGCACCTAATTAATACTTGTGTAAATTTTTCAGGTCTGATACAAAGTCAATGGCTTTATTTGAAGTAGTTATATACTGTTTCCTGTTGTTGTGTTTAAAGGCAATCAATGTATTGAAAATGTAAACGCTTTTAAAATGGCTGGTCATACTTTACATTAAGTTTATCATGCTTGTGTATTTGTAACAACATTACTCTACCATTTTGTTTCTAAATAATGTTTTAATTTCTTTGTCATTACATAGCCTATTGATGGACTAGAGCGGTGGTGGTTATTAAACAAGGCACTGTTCCTATTTCTGCATGTGTAAAAAAAACGCTCAACTCCATTACTTTGTTATTTAGAAGGATTTACTTTGTTACAACAATGTTAATACAATGTTATTACCAGGGTAATTACAGTGTTACTACAAACATAAAGAGCCAAAATGTTACTAAACTATTACTTATTGTAAATTACCCGGCCTTGCCTTTTGACATGATTGTTTGCCGTGGTAAACTCTACTCTACACTCTCTCCCCAACCCTGAAATTCTCCCCTTTAACTCCCTAAGCGGCTGGTAGAAACTCTATAAACAGCCTTATGATGTCACCTTGGTTAATGGGACCTGACCCCAGATGTTTAAATTATTCAATCCCTTTTAAAGGAGAAACCTGACAAGCTCTTTAATTGATACAAAACCCTGAGTGAAAGGGAGCTGCGGCTGCCTGGGCTTTGTGAGCCTTTGTGACGATGTTTGGGCTCAATGCCCATTGTTCTCTTCCTGCAAATTGGAGCTTTTAATGAGCGACCACCATGTCTCCCACTACTGTCTTCGTCATCCACAGCTGGACCGAAGGGCCTGAAAGATGTTTCTCCGACATAAATGAGATGAGCTATAACGTTTTTGTTACAGCCCTTTGGTCGAAACCAACACTTTGGAAACTGTCTTAGTCGTTGTAACATTTCTCCTGTCTTTAGTAGCTGTAAATCTTCCCCTGTCTTTAGTCTCTGTAACTCTTCTCTTGTCTTTAGTCGCTGTAACTTTTCCCCTGTCTTTAGTCGCTGTAACGCTTCCCCTGACTTTAGTCGCTGGAACTCTTCTCCTGTCTTTAGTCGCTGTAACTCTTCTCCTGTCTTTAGTCGCTGTAACTCTTCCCCTGTCTTTAGTCGCTGTAACACTTCCCCTGTCTTTAGTCGCTATAACACTTCCCCTGTCTTTAGTCACTGTAAATCTTCTCCTGTCTTTAGTCTCTGTAACTCTTCTCCTGTCTTCAGTCGCTGTAAGTCTTCTATCTTTAGTCGCTATTACTCTTCTCCTGTCTTTAGTCGCTGGAACATTTCTCTTGTCTTCAGTCGCTGTAACTCTTCTCCTGTCTTTAGTCACTGGAACTCTTCTCCTGTCTTCAGTCGCTGTAAGTCTTCTACCTTTAGTCGCTGTAACTCTTCTCCTGTCTTTAGTCACTGTGTCACGGATGTTTAAGGACGGGTCAGACCAAGGCGCAGCGTGAAATGCGTACATGTTTATTAAACTGATAAACACACGACAAAACAATAAACAAATGAAACGTGAAGTCCTAAGGTTGAACACACAACAAACCTATACACGGAACAAGATCCCACCACTAACGAGTGCCAATAGGCTGCCTAAGTATGATCCCCAATCAGAGATAATGAGCGACAGCTGTCTCTGATTGGGAATCACACCCGGCCAAACATAGATATACAACACCTAGACTGAAACATAGAAACACACCATAGAACACCACACCCTGACTCAACATATGAGTCCCCTGAGTCAGGGCGTGACAGTACCCCCCCTCAAAGGTGCGGACTCCGACCGCACAACCTTTACATAACAGGGTAGGGGCCGGGTGGGCATTCCGCCTCGGAGGCGGATCCGGCTCAGGGTATGACGACCACATACTCTCCGCCTCCCTGTTGCGCCCCTGGTCTGGTCTGGACCTCAGCGCGCTGCTTCCCCTCTCCTTCCTCCCACGATACTCCAAGCCCTGTCTGGACCCTGGTGTGGGAGACACCGAACCTGGAGAGGGCTGACGTCTGGGTCTGGACTGGGGCCGCTTACCGGAGCTGGACCGGGCACCGGTGGAGCGGACTGCTCAGGCTCCGGACTGGAGCCGCTGACCGCTGGACTAGGCACCGGTGGAGCGGACTACTCTGGCTCCGGAGTGGAGCCGCTGACCGGAGCTGGACTAAACCCCGGTGGAGCGGACTGCTGTGGCTCCGGAGTGGAGCAGCTGACCAGAGCTGGATCAGGCACCGGTGGAGCGGACTGCTCTGGCTCCGGAGTGGAGCAGCTGACCGGTGCTGGATCAGGCACCGGTGGAGCGGACTGCTCTGGCTCCGGAGTGGAGCCACTGACCGGAGCTGGACTGGACCCCGGTGGAGCGGACTGCTCTGGCTCCAGAGTGGAGCAGCTGACCGGAGCTGGATCAGGCACCAGTGGAGCGGACTGCTCTGGCTCCGGAGTGGAGCAGCTGACCGGTGCCGGACCAGGCACCAGTGGAACGGGTACGGGCCGTGCCGGACTGGACACACGCACCACTGGTCTGGTGCGAGGAGCAGGCACGGGCCGGACCGGACTAGGAACACGCACCACTGGCTTGGTGCGAGGAGCAGGAACGGGCCGGGCCGGACTGGCTACATGCACCACTGGCTTGGTGAGAGGAGCAGGAACAGGCCGGGCCGGACTGGGAACACGCACCACTGGCTTGGTGCGAGGAGCAGGAACGAGCCGGGCCGGACTGGCGCCACTCACCACTGGCTTGGTGCGAGGAGCAGGAACAGGCCGGGCCGGACTGGGAACACGCACCACTGGCTTGGTGCGAGGAGCAGGAACGGGCCGGACTGGCGACATGCACCACTGGCTTGGTGCGAGGAGCAGGAACAGGCCGGGCCGGACTGGGAACACGCACCACTGGCTTGGTGCGAGGAGCAGGAACGAGCCGGGCCGGACTGGCGACAATCAACACTGGCTTGGTGCGAGGAGCAGGAACAGGCCGGGCCGGACTGGGAACATGCACCACTGGCTTGGTGCGAGGAGCAGGAACGGGCCGGGCCGGACTGGGAACACGCACCACTGGCTTGGTGCGAGGAGCAGGAACAGGCTGGGCCGGACTGGCGACACGCACCACTGGCTTGGTGCGAGTAGCAGGAACGGGCCGGGCTGGACTGGGAAGGTGCACTGGTGACACAGTGCGTATCTCCGCATACCTGGGTTCTTTTATTAACCCCCGCTCCTTATGCTGCCTAACCAGCTCCTCTCTCCGTGCCTCTACTTCCTCCTTTTCCCAACAAGCCTCCTGCAGTGCCTCCTCTTGAATGGATCTCTCCCGCTCTATTCTATCTATCAGCCCCCGTAATAGGGTGGCCTCCTCTCTTACCCTGCAGATCCGATCCTTCTCTCTCTCTCGGCACTCCTCCTCCAGTGAGGACTCCTCCGGGAGCCCCCACGAGATAGGGAACAGAAACTCATCGTCGTCGTCATCCTCCGACTCCTCAGTATAATACTGTTCCCACTCTTCCTCCCATGGTCGTAGGGACTCAATCTGGAAACCCACCGGGTGCAGTGGTCGGGGCTCTTCTCTCTCGCTCCCCGACCACCCCTTTAGCCCCCCCAAAAAAAATTATTGGGGCGTGCTTCTCGGGCTTCCTCCTCGGCTGGCTTCTGTGTTGCCGTTGCTGCTCTCCTGCCTGGGCTTCCTTCTTCGCCCAGGGTCCTTTTCCCGCAATATCTCCTCCCAAGACCAAATCTTCCCCACCTGTGTCCAGGGTGTTTGCTCCTGGGCATGCTGCTTGGTCCGTGTTTGGTGGGATCTTCTGTCACGTTCGTTTAAGGACGGGTCAGACCAAGGCGCAGCGTGAAATGCGTACATGTTTATTAAACTGATAAACACACGACATAACAATAAACAAACAAAACGTGAAGTCCTAAGGTTGAACACACAACAAACCTATACACGGAACAAGATCCCACCACTAACGAGTGCCAATAGGCTGCCTAAGTATGATCCCCAATAAGAGACAACGAGCGACAGCTGTCTCTGATTGGGAATCACACCCGGCCAAACATAGATATACAACACCTAGACTGAAACATAGAAAACACACCATAGAACACCACACCCTGACTCAACATATAAGAGTCCCCTGAGTCAGGGCGTGACACACTGGAACTCTTCTCCTGTCTTTAGTTACTGGAACTCTGCTCCTTTCTTTAGTCGTTGGAACTCTTCTCCTGTCGTAGTCGCTGTAACTCTTCTCCTGTCTTTAGTCGCTGTAACTCTTTTCCAGTCTTTAGTTGCTTTAACTTTTCTCCTGTCTTTAGTTGCTGTAACTCTTCTCTTGTCTTCAGTCGCTGTAACGCTTCTCCTGTCTTTAGTCGCTGGAACTCTTCTCCTGTCTTTAGTTGCTGTGTTTATTTTATTTTACATTCTGTTCTTTTTTTTTCTTCCTGTCGGTCTTTCTGTATTGATGTATTGTAACTTAAACTACTACAATTGAGCCGGATATCAATATTTTTTTGTGCATATTTTGGAGACATTTAGGGTCTGTGTTTATTTTAACAAAGAAAGGAACATACAGGACAGTTCCTCTGCTTGGGAAATTGGTACAATCGTCAAGTCCACACCCTAGCAGCAACCTGATAGCAATGAGGATAATCATTTTCTCCACAAGAAGATATCAATTTTGTTTTCCTCAAACCTGATGCTATTAATTATACTCCCCCTCTCCCTCAGGGACTTTGGGGGTATCTGTTCTTTTCACATGGAGGACTATTTTTTGTTCCAGTGATTTTGCGTTATGAAGAGGGGCACGCCAAATTCTGAGTACAATGTAATTGATCAACTCAATGGTGCATTGGAAACAACACAATAGCATCATTGCGAAAATCTTTATGGGCCAATTGCTGTGATACCATACCTCAAAACACAGCATGGACTGAAAGGTTTGTAAATTGACTTAGTTGTCACAGCATGGACTGAAAGGTTTGTAAATTGACTTGGCTGTCAGGTCTTCTGAACAGTTTTGCTGGTTTGATGGGGAGAGCATTCAAGCAGAGGCGTAAAACCTACATCCAATGTCTATTTTAGCAGTAGCTGTAGGTAGATATTAGAAAAAAATCCTGGAGAAAACCCTATTTGTTATAACATAATGTCTATCAATACTTATGAAGACAGATCCTCAATGTGGTAGCCAATGTGGTTAGAAGCTTTTAAAGAGATTGAACAAGAGCTTAAGCACTTACACATTTGTAACATATCTTATGAATTGCAGGATGTTTGGTAAAAATAAAATGGTAGACCTAACATATCATACAAAATGGATGACGTTGTACACAGTTCTACACAAAGTACAGATACCCAAAAAAAATACTTAAGTAGTATTTTCAAGTATTTTTACTTAAGTACCTTACACCACTGATGTCAAGTCATTACATCTCTTTCATGTTCATTTGAATCAATAATCTGTTCCAAAAGTAGGCACGGTCATAAACCAATGGTAATCCTCTTTTTATGTGAAGTGTGTGATACTTTGTAATAGTGCAGTTATAGTAGGAACTTCAAGGTTAGATATGAAAAAAAGGGAAACATATTTTGACCCTGAGTAAAGTGACAGTGAACTAATCAAGATCAAACCAGCAGTGTTTATGAATACAGATGGAGAGTCTTTCGCCGACAGCAGGGATCCCACCACTGACACAAAAGCCCTGACTTCCTCCACAGAGCTTAATATTTTCACGCTATGAATGTGGCGGTGATAAACCCTGACTGAAGTTATCAGAAAAATTTGATCAGGTCTGGCCACTGACCTGTGTGCCACCAATGAAAGCACCCTGCTCTGAATGGCATTATTAATCTCCAGAGCCCTGCAGGAGCTCTGCTGTCTGGGAAAAAAATGGACGTCGCAAACATTAATTCAGGCTGGTTTGTAAATTTGCAGCTGTTCATGCAGCAAAGCTGTCAATAAAAATATTGTGTGTGTGTGTGAGTGCGTGCGTGCGTGCGATCGGTCAATAAAGCCCTCACAATAGATAGCATAAGCTCCATAGTTTTGATTGACAAGATGGTGATTGTGGATGTTTAAATACAGGATTCAGTATAATGAAACTGATCTGGTTGAATAGGAGGGAGGTGTGAGTCACACACATATCAAATAAATGAAATGTCAAAGATGATACCCCGCACAAATGAAATGTCAGGGACAATACCTCGGTCTTTGGCCCTGTCACTGTGGCCCCTCTCACCTGTCCTCATCATCCCCAGCCAGTCATATTTTTTGCTAGGCAATGCGAGGGTACAGCAATGGGTGCTCTCCCAGGCACAGAAATTGGCATCCAATTGACCAGTTAGGACCCCATTATTTGAACTGCTGAATGGAAAGTGCCAGGGCCTCCTCCAATCTCCAACTCACCAGAGACAGTTAAGGCACAAAGTACATTTCCCCAACACTTTTGTCCACCCCTCGCCCCCAGGCACTTCCTCTATGTTTCTGTCTTCTTGTCCCTGTGTGGGACTCTGCCTCAGTTCCTCCCCTTCACCAACTCTGACTAAGAAAACAACAGTCATTAGGCAAATTTGCTTTGCAGGATTACGTTAATTACCATGGAATTATCACTTGATTAATGCGGGTAGAGAAAACATTTGAGAGATTAATCAACTATGGAAATAAATAAATAACTCCTCATCTCGTTCCCAAAGAGCAGGCCCAAACCCAAAGAGACATTGTGGCACAATGCGACATGACAGAGCAAACGTGTTTAAACACAGAGATGCAAGGACCACCCATGCTCGAACACGACTCACGAGCACAAGTTTCTTCCGAAGGTTTCTCTGCAGAGCACGGCGGGTAACTTTTTTTCCTATAGCATGTCGCATGTATCCATTAATCACACCAAATACCAACTATAACAAAGGCTCGCATCAGTCTGGTGAAGCGCCTCTTTGTTTCCCTAACAAAGTATGGAGCTCTGCGGCAAGACTGGGGAGTGTAATTTGGTGGATTGATGCCTCTATAATAATGATTATAATAATAACCATTATTATTATTGTTCAGATTATTACTGTGACAGCCTTTGTTCTAGTTTATTTTCAGTGAAACGCAATGACGCTGAGTTGAATGTCAAAGATGGTACATTATGAGAATGCACCGTCGTGGTGTGAGGGAAGGTTTGTTATGGAGGAAGCTAGGGCTGTCTTATCTAAATGTATATTGTATTTGTCACCCTCATGATACGCAGCATGGTGACCAGAGGGATGCAGCTAGGGATGCACTCTACTGGCTGATCTGCCGTTATTAAAGGGGTCATATTACTATGGCAACTTCAGCAGGACACCTGTCTCCCTGTTGCTCAGTGATAGAGTGACTTAGGGAGTGGGTCTGGCCTCAGACAGCAACCAGGCAGAGAATAGGAGGGATCACTGAAGCCGTGGCAGCCGGGTCTCTCTATCTGCAAATCCAAAGAGGCACGGGTCAGAGCCACGATGTATAGACACGAATAGTCCTGTATTCACCTCTGTAACACTTCAAGTCAGTATCTATTGACTAAATACAGTCCAGGGTTGTGATGTGTTTGTTTTTGGATTCTATTTATAATCCAATTAGCGGAATACACATTCATAGAGAAGTGCTGTACAAATACCTGAATACACAGGTAAGTGTGGTTCGGCGGTTACAAAAGCTTGTGAATAACAGAAGTGTCGTTGGTCTTGTTCCATGTATTAGAACGATTCAGTTGGTGTTCTGCAGTTCGATGAATGCTGCGGATTGAGATTAGGATAATATTTGCCTTGCAGAGTTAGTGAGTAGGTTTCGGTTGACTTATCCAGACCACTGCCCACACCAGACCTATTATTTCTAAAATTATATTATACTGTACAAGAAGGAGCCCAACAAGAGTCTTATTTTTGTTGCCTACTCATTCCCCAAGTTCCAAGTCTCCTCTCTCTCTGGGATAGTATCTTGGCATCATTTATCTGTGATTGAGGTGATTTGAATGAACACTTTTCATGCATGTGACCAAGCATCAGTAACACAGCATTCACCTTATTTATAAAAAGTGGGATGTTTGCTTGCTGCCGTGGTTATTTTAAGTCTAAATTTAAAGGCTGCTTGATCTTATATTCCTTTCACATTCCTTTTTGCATTTGTTTAGACTTTTTCAGTTTTTTTGTGTAGATTTCCATACTTTTCTATAGTCAGAGGTGGCACCATAGGTTCAAAAGTGGTGTGGCAAAATGTGTACGTGTTTTCTGGGGCCTGGAGTTTTTTCTGATCTCATGACCTGGTCAGGTAAAACTCTGGGTTCTATTCGTAGGCTATGACAAACTATTGTTATTATAGATGGCTTCCCTTTTCATAAAAATGAGGCTCTGTAGGCTGTAGCTAGGAGACCACTGTGACTAACAAGTGAATCTACCTGTCGCAGCGAGGGGGTTACTGCGTGAAATCCCAGGGACAGGATATCACGTTTCAGGAGCCAGATGCAGACAGTGTCGAAGTAACACAATTTTATTACAAAAACAGGGGGCAGGCAAACGACAGGTCAAGGGCAGGCAGAGGTCAGTAATCCAGATCAGAGTCCAAAAGGTACAGAACGGCAGGCAGTCTCAGGGTCAGGGTAGGCAGAGGTCAATAATCCAGGGTGGTGTGACAAGGTACAGAACAGCAGGCAGGCTTAGGGTCAGGGCAGGCAGAATGGTCAAAACAGGAACTTGAGAAAGACAGGAGCAAGGGGAAAACCGCTGGTAGGCTTGACGAAACAAAACTAACTGGCAACAGACAAACAGAGAACACAGGTATAAATACACTGGGGATAATGGGGAAGATGGGCGACACCTGGAAGGGGGTGGAGACAATCACAAAGACAGGTGAAACAGATCAGGGTGTGACACAGGCTGTATTCACCAGACAAAACAGAGACAAACGGGCTGAAATTGGGGGAGGTACTATGTCAACTTGTCCAATAAGAAACACCTGCTTTCTTTTCTGTTGCAAAACGGTTTTATATATTTTTCTATGACATGAACGAATGAATATACTGTATCTGGTAAACGCGTTAGGTGCTGCTACTTTGAAAGTGGTGTGGACACACCAGATTGAAAAGTAGTGGAGCAAATGCGTGCTCAGCACATGTTTTCTGACTGCTCTGTCTATAGTTTTGAACATGTCTCGCCATCATTTTGACAGAATGCTAATTTCAGATCATTTATTATGATTTTGAATACATTTACATTTTCATTGTAGCTTTCAAACTGACATTCCTATTCTGATATTGCGCTCCTTTGAGAAAGGCAAGAACATAATGTAACCACTACTAGAATAGCGTCCAGAAAACCTTTTAAAATCTGAATCAAATCAAATCAAATGTTATTGGTCACATACACGTGTTTAGCAGATGTTATTGCGGGTGTAGCGAAATGCTTGTGCTTCTAGCTCCGACAGTGCAGTAATATCTAACAAGTAATAACTAATAATTTTACAACATATACCCAATACACCCAAATCTAAGTAAGGAATGAATTAAGAATATATACATGCAGTGCCTTGCAAAAGTATTCATCCACCTTGGCGTTTTTCCTATTTTGTTGCATTACAACCTGTAATTTAAAATGGAATTTTATTTGGATTTCATGTAATGGACATACACAAAATAGTCCAAATTGGTGAAATGAAATGAAAAAAATAACTTGTTTCAAAACATTCTATAAAATAAATAACGGAAAAGTGGTGTGTGCATATGTATTCACCCCCTTTGCTATGAAGCCCCTAAATAAGATCTGGTGCAACCAATTACCTTCAGAAGTCACATAATTAGTTAAATAAAGTCCACCTGTGTGAAATCTAAGTGTCACATGATCTGTCACATGATCTCAGTATATATACACCTGTTCTGAAAGGCCCCAGAGTCTGCAACACCACTAAGCAAGGGGCACCAACAAGCAAACGGCACCATGAAGACCAAGGAGCTCTACAAACAGGTCAGGGACAAAGTTGTGGAGAAGTACAGATCAGGGTTGGGTTACAAAAAAATATCAGAAACTTTGAACATCCCACGGAGCACTTTAAGCCGTACACTCCACAGAGATGGGCTTTACGGAAGAGTGGCCAGAAGAAAGCCATTGCTTAAAGAAAAAAATAAGCAAACACATTTGGTGTTCGCCAAAAGGCATGTGGGAGACTCCCCAAACATATGGAAGAAGGTACTCTGGTCAGATGAGACTAAAATTGAGCTTTTTGGACATCAAGGAATACGTTATGTCTGTCGCAAACCCAACACCTCTCATCACCCCGAGAACAACATCCCCACAGTGAAGCATGGTGGTGGCAGCATCATGCTGGGGGGATGTTTTTCATCTGCAGGGACTGGGAAACTGATCCGATTTGAAGGAATGATGGATGGCGCTAAATACAGGGAAATTCTTGAGGGAAACCTGTTTCAGTCTTCCAGAGATTTGAGACTGGGACGGAGGTTCACCTTCCAGCAGGACAATGACTCTAAGCATACTGCTAAAGCAACACTTGAGTGGTTTAAGGGGAAACATTTAAATGTCTTGGAATGGCCTAGTCAAAGCCCAGACTTCAATCCAAACTTTCAAAGTATTAACTTTGGGGGGGTGAATAGTTATGCACGCTCAAGTTCTGTTTTTTTGTTTTATTTCTTGTTTGTTTCACAATAAGAAATATTTTGCATCTTCAAAGTGATAGGCATGTTGTGTAAATCAAATGATACAAACCATTTTAATTCCAGGTTGAGGCAACAAAATAGGAAAAATGCCAAGGCGGGTGAATACTTTCGCAAGCCACTGTATATGGACGAGCGGTGTCAGAGCGGCATGGACTAAGATACAGTAGAATGACACAAATATAAATTTTCACAAAGTCTGCTGCCTCAGTTTTTGTGATGGCAATATGCATATACTCCAGAATGTTATGAAGAGTGATCAGATGAATTGAAATGTATTGCAAAGTCCCTCTTTGCCATGAAAATGAACTTAATCTCAAAAAAACATTTCCACTGCATTTCAGCCCTGCCACAAAAGGACCAGCTGACATCATGTCAGTGATTCTCTCGTTAACACAGGTGAGAGTGTTGACAAGGACAAGGCTGGAGATCACTCAGGGACAGACTGATATTCTGCAAAAGGTACAGGGATTGGACTGCTGAGGACTGGGGTAAAGTCATTTTCTCTGATGAATCTCCTTTCCGATTGTTTGGGGCATCCGGAAAAAAGCTTGTCCGGAGAAGACAAGGTGAGCGCTACCATCAGCCCTGTGCAATGCCAACAGTAAAGCATCCTGAGACCATTCATGTGTGGGGTTGCTTCTCAGCCAAGGGAGTGGGCTCACTCACAATTTTGCCTAAGAACACAGCCATGAATAAAGAATGGTACCAACACATCCTCCGAGAGTAACTTCTCCCAACCATCCAAGAACAGTTTGGTGACGAACAATGCCTTTTCCAGCATGATGGAGCACCTTGCCATAAGGCAAAAGTGATAACTAAGTTGCTCGGGGAACAAAACATCAACATTTTGGGTCCATGGCCAGGAAACTCCCCAGACCTTAATCCCATTGAGAACTTGTGGCCAATCCGCAAGAGGCGGGTGGACAAACAAAAACCCACAAATTCGGACAAACTCCAAGCATTGATTATGCAAGAATGCGTTGCCATCAGTCAGGATTTGGCCCAGAAGTTAATTGACAGCATGCCAGGGTGGATTGCAGAGGTCTTGAAAAAGAAGGGTCAACACTGCAAATATTGACTCTTTGCATAAACTTAATGTAATTGTCAATAAAAGCCTTTGACACTTATGGAATGCTTGTAATTATACTTCAGTATACCATAGTAACATCTGACAAAAATATCTAAAAACACTGAAGCAGCAAACTTTGTGAAGACCAATACTTGTGTCATTCTCAAAACTTTTGACCACGACTGTATAGAATACAGTATGTACATATGAGATGAGTAATGCAGATATGTAAACATTATTGAAGTGACTAAGATACAGTAGAATTGTATAGAATACAGTATATACATATGAAATGAGTAATGCAAGACATGTAAACATTATTGAAGTGGCTAGTGTTCCATTTCTTAAAGTGGCCAGTGATTTCTAGTCTATAGGCAGCAGCCTCTAGTGTGCTAGTGATTGCTGTTTAACAGTCTGATGGCCTTGAGATAGAAGCAGGCTTTCAGTCTCTCGGTCCCAGCTTTGATGCACCTGTGCTGACCTCGCCTTCTGGATGATAGCGGGGTGAAGAGACAGTGGCTCGGGTGGTTGATGTCCTTGATGATCTTTTTGGCCTTCCTGTGACATCGGGTGCTGTAGGTGTCCTGTAGGGCGGGTAGTTTGTCCCCGGTAATGTGTTGAGCAGACCTCACCACCCTCTGGAGAGCCTTGCGGTTGTGGTCGGTGTAGTTGCCGTACCAGGCGGTGATACAGCCCGACAGGATGCTCTCAATTGTGCATCTGTAAAAGTTTTTGAGGGTTTTAGGTGCCAAGCCAAATTTCTTTAGCCTCCTGAGGTTGAAGAGGCTCTGTTGCGCCTTCTTCACCACACTGTCTGTGTGGGTGGTTCATTTCAGTTTGTCAGTGATGTGTACGCCAAGGAACTTGAAGCTTTCCACCTTCTCCACTGCGGTCCTGTCGATGTGGATAGGGGGGTGCACCATCGGCTGTTTCCTGAAGTCCACGATCATCTCCTTTATTTTGTTGACGTTGAGTGAGAGGTTATTTTCCTGGCACCACACTCCCAGAGCCCTCACCTCCTCCCTGTAGGCTGTCTCGTCATTGTTGGTAATCAAGCCTACTAATGTTGTATCATCTGCAAACTTGATGATTGAGTTGGAGGCGTGCTTGGCCACGCAGTCATGGGTGAACAGGGAGTACAGGAGTGGGCTGAGCACGCACCCTTGTGGGGCCCCAGTGTTGAGGATCAGCGAAGTGGAGGTGTTGTTTCCTACCTTCACCACCTGGGGGCGGCCTGTCAGGAAGTCCAGGACCCAGTTGCACAGGGCCTCGAGCTTAATGATGAGCTTGGAGGATACTATGGTGTTGAATGCTGAGCTATAGTCAATGAACATAATTCTTACATAGGTATTCCTCTTGTCCAGATGGGATATGGCAGTGTGCAGAGTGATGGCGATTGCATCGTCTGTGGATCTATTGGGGTGGTATGCAAATTGAAGATAAGGTAGAGGTGATATGATCCTTGACTAGTCTCTCAAAGCACTTCATGATGACAGAGGTGAATGCTACGGGGCGATAGTTGTTTAGTTCAGTTACCTTTGCTTTCTTGGGTACAGGAACAACGGTGGCCATCTTGAAGCATGTGGGGACAGCAGACTGGGATAGGGAGAGATTGAATATGTCCGTAAACACACCAGCTGTGTGTAAATACAACTGTGCTCTGCTTCATAACGCATGTTGTCATGTTGGCTGGCTGTGTAATGCATTTATGCTTATCCTTTTTTTTGCAGACAAACAGAATCAAGGACATCCTCTAATATTACATAGAACCTCCTCCCTCATAACGCTGCACACACAGAGAAACAGCCCTCTTCGCTCATCTATTCCCCCTGCACTGGCCAATCCCCATGGACTTGCACTACCACTACCCTCTCCTCCGTCTGAGTAGCTCAGCTGCTAACTACCATCACATCCACTGCAGTACGACTCTATTAACTCCCTCAATGGCTAATGGCTAGCCTGCTGTTCCATAAAAACGCTAGTTTGCTTTCGGAATGGAGGTGCTGGTTCATTAGCAGCCATCCTGTTGAATTGGAGAGTGGGCTCCCAAGTGGGTGGTGATGGTGGCCACAGGCAGCGCTGTTGGAAGGTGGTGTTTTTCCCCAGCTGTGTGGATCCAGGATATGTGATCTCTGTGTGGTCCCCTGTGTTGGTGGCATCATCCAGGCCACCAGTATTGCTTCCTCGGCTGAAGAGCTAGGGGAAAACCACACAACCGGCAACTCATTCTTCACGATGCCACATCAAACAATGGTGCTCATCCCCAGGGTTTTTCTATTTCAGTTCCAACTAGTACTTCCAACAGTAGCTGTATTGCTAGGCTCAGGCACAAATCCGCAGTAGGTCTATAGATTGGTTGCTATAGTTTAACCCTAAAAGCACCAACAGGGGTACATTTTGACACCAAGTGGTCAAAAAGTTAATAATCTTGATTTTTTTTATCCTTCTGAAATTTTAGGGCTGTGTTAAGCAACTAGTCACCGACAAGAAAACAACATTTATCATAATTTCAATGTTAATATGGAGGAATGAAAATGTGCTGAAAATGTGGAATTAATAGTAAACTTTGTGATAAAATCACCAAATTTGGCCCAGAGTTAGATGTACTGTATGTACCCAGAAAATATATAATAATACACACACACACACATACATACATAATAATAATTATTATATATTATTATTATTATTATTATTATTATTATTATTATATTTTATATAGTGCTTTTCATTACAAACAAGAATATGAAAGTTACTTTGAACACGCAAACAAATGTAGGGATCTGTCAGTTCATGGTTGATGGTCTTCTACAGCTTCAGATGTCTTGAGGCAGTTCATGGTTTATGGTCTTCCACAGCTTCAGACGTCTTGAGGCAGTTCATGGTTGATGGTTTTCCACAGCTTCAGACGTCTTGAGGCAGTTCATGGTTGATGGTTTTCCACAGCTTCAGATCTCTAGGGTCGTCACTAGTTACCACAGCCACAAAGTCAAAATTATAGCTAAACCCTGCCTATTTCTACAATTTCACTTCTTAAAATCTGAGTTTAAACCTAATCTTAACCATAACCTTAACCACACTGCTAACCTTATGGCTAACCCTAACCTTAAATTAAGCTGAATGTATAGATATAGACCCACCCCAGATGTAAGAAATGACCCCTGTTGGTGCTTTTAGGGATTGAAATATGTTGGTGCTTTTAGGGTTGAAAAGGAAACCAACGAAACCCTCGGAGATACAGTTCTACTGTTCGGATACATTAACAATACACCACAATCTCCAGAAAGGTTAGGCTCAGGAGAAACCAAATCCAATTTCCCCCACCTGCTGCACTGAATGCTTTACACACCTGACCTCAAAGCTCCTGGCAGAGCTCCCAGTCCATCACAGAGACAAAGGTAGTGTAGAAGCACATACAGTGTTCTCTCTCTCTCTAATTTTTTTTTAATGACACTTCTCCTCATTAACATTGCAACAAGTATTAATGTGGAAGAATTAATACTAAGTGTGTCCTTGTTATTCATATAGGCCCCTGGGCTTCCAACCACAACTGCACCCATTTATTTATTATTATTTTATTTTTTATCAGTATTGTTGTCTATCACTTGTTTTCTTTGGTGCAAATAAATCAATCAATTTTATGCATATCTGCACAACATATTTTTTGATTTTGAAAGCTCCCTGGCCAAACAGATTGCGTGGTCGGAACTCAGAATTATACAGTTTTATGTAGGCTATTTGTGGAATTAATTTGACAGGGAGAGTTCACATTAATCAACACTTCAGCATTCACATCCACTAAAATCTGCCAGAGTTAGCAATAGAGATAACTTTCACCTGTAGTCCCTTATGAAGCTAGATATGCATGGTCATCCATCCACTTTGTTTAACTCTTCTGAAGGATGATCAAATCAATGCCCATGGTCCCAAATTGACCCCTCTACACAACAATGATTCTCTGTGACTGTGAGTAAGCTCATTAATGTCTGTCTGGCAGATGCAGCATCTCCTCTCCACTCCCCATCCACATCTGCAGCCCCTTTGTCAGCCTTTCAATTGATTGAAAAGCTCTAATTACTTGCTTGATTGAGGGAGATAACAAAATGGTGTGTGATTGGGAATTGACTAGTGATTGGATCACTCAGGTTGGCTTGAATAGGGTGACCAAATGGAAATTGCCAGGTTTTTTGCTGTTTTTTGTTACGTGGAGTGGAACAGGGGAACCCAAGAGCATACTCAGACGAGGAGACTGGGATGAAGTAACCAAAGTATTTATTGAAACACAGGGGGAAGATGGATTGCAGGTCAGGGGAAACTGCTGGAAACCAGGTGCGGAGGCTGAGGCTGGAGCGAGGGGGGTTGAGACAGGGTGAGCAGATCCGGAGGGGAGTCCAAGGGAGTAGTAGAATGGGGAATCCAGGACAGAGTAGCAGGATGACGAGACATGGGATTGGAGACAGGGACCAGAGTCGGAGCGGGCAAAATGAGTTGAGATTACGATCTGGTAGTGTGGAAGTGGCAGGACTGAGTATTTGTAGAGGTCTTGATTATGGAACAGGTTGCAGCTGGTGGGGATCTGCTCTGACTCCAGCACACCTGTTTCCACCCACACAATCACACACACACACACACACACACACACAGCCCGACCAGGCTTATCTGGTTGTGAGGTATAGAAATCCTGTAAGAGGGAGGGGTCCAGAATGTGATGTCGGGGGAACCCAGCAGTGCTCCTCAGGCCCGTATCCCTCCCAGTCCACCAGGTACTGCCAGCCACGACCCAGACGGCGCACATCCAGAAGCCGCCGGACGGTATAGGCAGGATGGTCATTGATGAGCCGAGGAGGTGGAGGAGCCGGGACTGGAGAAGACAAGTTTAATCAGGGATACGTGGAAGGTAGGATGGATCCTGAGAGAGGCTGGGAGTTTCAGGTGCACCGCAGAGGGGTTAATGACATGGTCAATTTCAAAGGGACCAATGAATCGGGGGGAAAGTTTATTCGATGCCACCTTCAATGGCAGGTCCTTCGATGAGAGCCATACCTTTTGACCTGGGGTGTAGACTGGAGCTGAGGCCCAGCAACGGTTGGCTTGGGACTGGGTCCTGTCGGAGGCACGAAGAAGGGTGACTACGGCGCAGATGGTCCTGGACAGAGGGAACCGCAACCTCAACCTCTTGGGCGGGGAACAAGGGGGATGGTAACCCAGAGCACACTCGAAGGGTGACATACCTGATGAGGAGTTGGTGAGGGTGTTGTGGGCATATACAACCCAGGGTAGCTGAGCGCTCCAGGAGGAAGGGTTAGCAGAAGTCACGCAGCGTAGGGCAGTCTCCATCTCTTGGTTGGCCCGTTCAGTCTGGCCGTTGGTCTGGGGGTGATATCCAGAAGAAAGACTGACATTGATTCCAAGAGCTGGACAGAAGGATCTCCATACCTGGGAGGTAAACTGGGGTCCTCTGTCGGAAACGATGTCAGTGGGGATGCCATGCAGACGAAACACATGGGATACTAACAGGTCCGCAGTCTCGCTGGAGGACGGGAGCTTGGAGAGGGGAATGAAGTGAGCCATTTTGGAAAACCTGTCAATAATGGTGAGGAGTTAGGCCAGTGATGAAGTCCAGAGCTACAGTTGAAGTCGGAAGCTAACATACACCTTAGCCAAATACATTTAAACTCAGTTGTCACAATTCCTGACATTTAATCCTAATAAAAATTCCCTGCCTTAGGTCAGTTAGGATCACCACTTTATTTTAATAATGTGAAACGTCCAGAATAATAGTAGAGAGAATGATTGATTTCAGCTTTTATTTCTTTCATCACATTCCCAGTGGGTCAGAAGTTTACATACACTCAATTAGTATTTGGTAGCATTGCCTTTAAATTGTTTAACTTGGGTCAAACGTTTCGGGTAGCCTTCCACAAGCTTCCCACAATAAGTTGGGTGAATTTTGGCCTATTCCTCCTGAGAGCTGGTGTAACTGAGTCAGGTTTGTAGGCCTCCTTGCTCGCACACACTTTTTCAGTTCTGCCCACAAATGTTCTATAGGATTGAGGTCAGGGCTTTGTAATGGCCACTCCAATACCTTTACTTTGTTGTCCTTAAGCCATTTTGCCACAACTTTGGAAGTATGCTTGGGGTCATTGTCCATTTGGAAGACCCATTTGCGACCAAGCTTTAACTTCCTGACTGATGTCTTGAGATGTTGCTTCAATATATCCACATAATTTTCCTTCCTCATGATGCCATCTATTTTGTGAAGTGCACCAGTCCCTCTTGCAGCAAAGCACCCCCACAGCATGATGCTGCCACCCCGTGCTTCACGGTTGGGATCGTGTTCTTCGGCTTGCAAGATACCCCATTTTTCCTCCAAACATAACGATGGTCATTATGGCCAAACAGTTCTATTTTTGTTTCATCAGACCAGAGGACATTTCTCCAAAAAAGTACGATCTTTGTCCGCATGTGCAGTTGCAAACTGTCTGGCTTTTTTATGGCGGTTTTGGAGCAGTGGCTTCTTCCTTGCTGAGCGGCCTTTCAGGTTATGTCGATATAGGACTCGTTTTACTGTGTATATAGATACTTTTGTACTTCTTTCCTCTAGCATCTTCACAAGGTCCTTTGCTGTTGTTATGGGAATGATTTGCATCAAAGTACGTTCATCTCTAGGAGACAGAATGCGTCTCTTCCTGAGCGGTATGATGGCTGCGTGGTCCCATGGTGTTTATACTTGCATACTATTGTGAACGTGGTACCTTCAGGCATTTGGAAATTGCTCCCAAGGATGAACCAAATTTGTGGAGGTCTACAATTCCTCTGAGGTCTTGGCTGATTTGTTTTGATTTTCCCATGATGTCAAGCAAAGAGGCACTGAGTTTCAAGGTAGGCCTTGAAATACATCCACAGTTACACCTCCGATTGACTCAAATGATGTCAATTAGCCGATCAGAAGCTTCTTAAGCCATGACATAATTTTCTAAGCTGTTTAAAGGCACAATCAACTTAGTGTATGTCAACTTCTGATTGTGATACAGTGAATTATAAGTGAACAATTGTTGGAAACATTACTTGTGTCATGCACAAAGTAGATGTTCTAACCGACTTGCCAAAACTATAGTTTGTTAACAAGAAATTTGTGGAGTGGTTGAAAAACGAGTTTTTCAACCTAAGTGTATGTAAACTTCCGACTTCAACTGTATGTGTGACCAGGGGAGACTGGGTATGGGAAGAGGGTGGAGCAGACCGGAAGTGGGTTTAGTGGAGGTTTTGTTCCGGGCACAAACCGAACAGGCTGAGACAAACTCCCGGACATCTCTCTCCATGGTGGGCCACCAAAGCGCTGAAGCAGGAAGGCGAGGGTCCAGTTCATACCAGGGTGACAGGTGAGGTGGGTAGAATGGCCCCACTGAAGAACATCAGAGCGAACACAATCTGGGACAAACAGAGAATTACTAGGACCGTTACCCAGATCAGGCTGGTTCTGCTGAGCCTGGCGGATACGGGACTTGATCTCCCAGGTGACGGTGGCAACGATGCAGGTGGGTGGCACAATGGCTTCTGGCTCGGTACCCGTGTTGTCAGTGGTGAACAGGCGAGAGAGGGCATCAGGCTTGGTATTTTTCGAACAGGGTTGATAAGTGAGTGTGAAATTGAATCTACCGAAGAACAAGGCCCACCTGGCTTGCCGGAAGTTCAGACGTTTGGCGGTCTGGATGTAGGACAGGTTTTTATGGTCAGTCCACACAATGAAGGGGGTTACAGAGCACTCCAGCCAGTGACGCCATTCCTCCAGAGCCAGCGTAACTGCCAGGAGTTCCTGGTTTCCGATGTCAAAATTCCTCTCTGTAGGTGAGAGCTTACGGGAAAAGAATGCACATGGGTGGACCTTCTGATCAGAGGGGGAATGTTGAGACAGAACAGCAACTACCCCGGTGTCAGAGGCGTCCACCTCCACGATGAACTGGAGTTCTGGGTCGGGCTGAGTATGGACCGGAGCGGAGGTGAAGCGACGCTTGAGTTCCAGGAATGCTGTGTCTGCCTCAGGAGTCCAGTGGAACGGAGTGGAGGTGGAGGTGAGAGGTGCTGCCAGACGGCTGTAGTTGTTGATGAAACGTCTGTAGAAATTTGCAAACCCCAGGAAAACGCAGTAGCTGCTTTAGGTTGGAGGGCGCAGGCCATTCTGTGACTGCCATGACCATGGCGGGGTCCATACGTAACTGTCCCTGTGCAATAATATAACCCAGGAAAGAGGCTGTGGCAGCATGGAACTCACATTTTTCAGCTTTAACAAACAGCCGTTGAAGTACTTGGAGAATGTGTTGCTGGTTAGCCTCAGGGTCCTTGGAAAAAATCAGGATGTCATCTAAATAGACAAAAACGAAGCGCCCAATCACATCCCTCAGCACATCATTGACTAGGTTCTGGAAAACAGCATGGGCGTTAGTAAGACCAAAAGGCATGACCAAATACTCAAAGTGACCAAGTGGTGTGTTGAACGCAGTCTTCCACTCGTCCCCCTCTCTTATGCGGACAAGGTGGTAGGCTATCCAGAAGTCGAGTTTGGTAAACACCGGGGCACCATGGAGGGGGACAAAAGCAGAGCTGATGAGTGGCAAGGTGTACTTGTTCTTAACAGTGATATTATTCAGACCACGGAAGTCTATGCACAGCCTCAGTGACACATCCTTCTTCTTCACAAAATAAAAACCCAACACCCACCAGGGAGGAAGATGGCTTGATAAGTCCTGCAGCCAGAGAATCCTAGATGTACAGTGGCTTGTGAAAGTATTCACCCCCCTTGGCATTTTTCCTATTTTGTTGCCTTACAACCTGGAATTAAAATGGATTTTTGTTTTTGTTTATCATTTGATTTACACAACATGCCTAACACCTTGAAAATGCAATTAATTTTTTTGTGAAACAAACAAGAAATAAGACAAAAAACTGAAAGAACTTGAGCGTGCATAACTATTCACCCCCCCCAAAGTCAATATGTAGAGCCACCTTTTGCAGCAATTACAGCTGTCACGATTCTCTAAAGCAGAACCCAGAAGCAGACAAGGACAAGGTGAGTAGAACGAAGGTGAGTATTTATTCACAGATTCAAATGTGGAAGCAATCTCCCCTGGAGATGATGTACCCGAGGAAGGATGTAGTGTGGGCGTGAAAATCACACTTTTCTGCCTTCACAAACAGCCGGTTCTCCAACAATCGCTGCAGAACCTGCTTGACATGCTGGACGTGGCTGGAATGCTCCTTAGAGAAGATGAGAATGTCATCCAGGTAAACGAACACAAAAAGACCGATCATATCTCTCAGAACGTCATTCACCATACTCTGGAACACTGCTGGAGCATTGGTCAGTCCAAACGGCATCACTTGATACTCGAAGTGTCCCATAGGTGTATTGAACCCAGTCAACCACTCGTCCCCCTCTCTGATCCGGACCAGATGATACGCATTGCGTAAATCAAGCTTAGTGAACACAGTAGCACCCTGTAAGGAGTCGAAAGCAGAGCTCATCAAGGGCAGGGGATACTTGTTCTTGACAGTAATATCATTCAAACCCCGATAATCATTACAAGGTCAACAAGAGACATCCTTCTTACTCACGAAAAAAAATCAGGCTCCCAGAGGTGATGACGAGGGACGAATGAGACCAGCAGCTAGCGACTCCTTTATGTAGGTCTCCAAGGCTTCACGTTCAGGTCGAGAGATACTGTATAAACGTCCCTTGGGATAGGCAGCTCCAGGGAACAGATTAATCGCACAATCATATGGTTGGTGGGGAGGAAGTGACAGAGCCTTCTGCTTACTGAACACTTCACCCAAATCGTGATATGGCGTCGGAACCTTGGGCTCACGGAAGGGAACAGATCCAGAAGCGGCAGGTGAGAGGGGTGAAACAGGTGGTGGATTCTCCGCCAGCAAACTGAGCTGAGCCTGGATACTCGTCAGACTGGCAGAAAAGTTCAGAACCGACAACGCTATCTCCTGTAGCGCCGTGCTGTTCTGATCTTCTCCTGATGGGTAATGGCATGGCGAACAGAGTCCAGGTCCGCTGGGTTCATCCTTGGCCAGATCATTCTGTCACGATTCTCTAAAGCAGAACCCAGAAGCAGACCAGGACAAGGTGAGTAGAACGAAGGTGAGTATTTATTTACAGATTCAAATGTGGAAACAGAATAATCCAGGAGACGGAGCGGGCAGCGGAGGTGAGTTGGTGGGAGTGAATAGGCAGATCCAATGATGTCACAGAAGCAACCGATGACCAGGCAGGGGTGGGGTGAATGTTCTGGGAGAATGACTGTAGACAGAGTAAACGAAGGTAAGTACATGGCAAGCAAAAAGTACAAAACAACAAAACTAACTCTAGTAACTTTGAGGCTGATACGCTGACACAACATACTGTTCATGGCTAACGATCCAGCAGGGAATGGATGTCAGGTCAGAGCTTATGAAGTGGAGAGGTGATGATCAGGACCAGGTGTGCAGATAGCTGATGAGATGCAGGTGCGGGTAATAGAGAGATCTCCCGCCTAGCTTCGTCGCCCGGCAACCAGACAGGGTGCGTTCAGGAACCTCAGGAAACAGACTCCAGGACAGAAAACAGGCAGAAACAGACTCAGGAAGCGGGATTCATGACAACAGCTGCAAGTCTCTTTGGGGTATGTCTCTATAAGCTTGACTTTATTCAACTAATTATGTGACTTCTGAAGGTAATTGGTTGCACCAGATCATATTTAGGGGCTTCATAGCAAAGGGGGTGAATACATATGCACGCACCACTTTTCCGTTATTTATTTTTTAGACTTTTTTGAAACAAGTTATTTTTTTAATTTCACTTCACCAATTTTGACTATTTTGTGTATGTCCATTACATGAAATCCAAATAAAAATCCATTTAAATTACAGGTTGTAATGCAAAAAAATTTGAAAAATGCCAAGGGGGATGAATACTTTTGCAAGGCACTGTACCTCTCCATAGCCTCTTGCTTGGGA
The DNA here is from genome assembly GCF_020615455.1 of Coregonus clupeaformis. Classification (NCBI taxonomy): domain Eukaryota; kingdom Metazoa; phylum Chordata; class Actinopteri; order Salmoniformes; family Salmonidae; genus Coregonus; species Coregonus clupeaformis. The sequence goes on along the minus strand of NC_059194.1, from coordinate 12,361,408 downwards.
CGAGAGAGGTTAAACAATTGGCTGCTGGGGAGAGGAGCTCCAGGCTGGAGGTCAATGGCGCAGTCGTACGACCGATGAGGCGGCAGCGACAGGGCGTGGTGCTTGCTGAATACAGGAGCTAGATCGTGATACTCCGGAGGAACTGATGACAGGTCTGGAGGTTCTGGAATAAACTGGGACACAGACAAGGCAGGGGGAAGGGCAGAATGTAAACAATTAGAGTGACAAAATGAACTCCAAGAGGTTACCTTTCTGGCGGTCCAGTCAATCTGTGGGTTGTGTAGCTTTAACCATGGATGGCCAAGAACCAGGGGAGAGTAAGGACAGTCGATTATGTGGAAACTGATCTTTTCCTGGTGATTTCCAGAGAGATGCAGGATGACAGGGACGGTTCTCTCACAGACAGGGGTGAGAAGCTGTTCATTACCCAACTGGGTAACGACACCTCGGTCCAGGAAGCTCTCGTCGGCGCCCGAATCGATGTCAGCAGACAGAGGAAAAGCCTGGCTCTGCCACACAAGGTTGCCTTCAAGCAGGGGTCTGGAGGAAGATAGGCAGGGGATTTGGCTCAACAGTATATCCCCCATTACTGCCGTGCCCCATCTTTTGCTGGACGCAGGGAATAAGTGGAGACAAAGTGACCAACCTGGCCACAGTATAGGCAGCTCCTAGTGCCGATTCGCCGTTGTCTCTCCTCTGGAGAGAGACGGGCCCGGAGAAGGAGGACAAGGCACTGAAGCAGATGTTATGGGACATGCAACCCTACCTACCTTCTCCCTCCGACGCTCACGGAGACGGTTGTCGATGCGGATAGTGAGAGAGATGAGTTCATCAACTCCATCAGGCTCATCCCTGGACATCAACTCGTCCTTGAGGGTCTCAGTGAGCGCATTCCGGAATGCTCCCTGAAGGGCCTCCTCATTCCAGCTTCTCTCAGCGGCGAGGGTGCGGAACTCACATGCCATCTCAGCAACCCTATGGGGGCCTTGACGGAGGGACAGGAGTCATTTAGCGGCATCCTTACCACAGACTGGGTGGTCAAAGATTTTCTTCATCTCCTCCGTGAATCTGGAGTAGGAGAAGCAGATGGGGGACTGTCTCTCCCACACCGCCGTGGCCCAAGAAAACGCTGCTCCACGGAGGCAGCCAATCAGAAAGGAAATCTTGGCCCGTTCGCTAGCACAAGAGTAGGGCTGTTGCTCAAATACTAGTGAACATTGTACCAAAAAGGCTCTGCAAGCTCTGAGGTTGCCATCGTAACGCTCGGGAGTCGGAACAAACGGCTCCAGGTACGGGGAGAAGGACTTGGAACTGGTTGTGTGCTCTGGGCGAAGGGTCGGCCCTGTAGGTCAGACAGGCTCTGTGAAAATACCTTGATGTGCTCCAGAAGGGTCTTCAGGGCTTGTTCATGTTGCTTGAGCTGGGCGCCTTGGCCGACAAGGGTTTGGTGGAGAGTAGCAGAGTCTGCTGGGTTAATCTCTTTGGCCAGATCGTACTGTTACGCTGAGTGGAACAGGGGAACCCAAGAGCAGACTCAGACGAGGAGACTGGGATGAAGTAACCAAGGTATTTATTGAAACACAGGGGGAAGATGGAGTGCAGGTCAGGGGAAACTGCTGGAAACCAGGTGCAGAGGCTGAGGCTGGAGCGAGGAGGGTTGAGACAGGGTGAGCAGGTCCGGGAGTAGTAGAGTGGAGAATCCAGGACAGAGAAGCAGGATGACGAGACGTGAGACTGGAGACAGGGACCAGAGTCGGAGTGGGCAGAATGAGCAGAGATTACGATCTGGCAGTGTGGCAGCACTGAGTATTTGTAGAGGTCTTGATTATGGAACAGGTTGCAGCTGGTAGGAATCTGCTCTGACTACAGCACACCTGTCTCCCCCCACACAATCACACACACACAGAGAGAGAAGGAGAGAGTACTGGGGGAGTGGCGGCAGGTCAAGGAGACACAGGATGAGCAGTAGAGGTTGTTGTAGGAGCAGATGTGACAGTTTTTAATGGTGTTCTGTTGTGTTGTATGGTTCCACTGCAAAATGTATAAACATGTAGCTAGTCTTAGAGTAAGTGTGCTAGAACTGGAGTGGTGTGGTGTGTAGTCATTTGTTCCATAGAGGTGCACGTTTACTTGTTATGAGATGAGACCTTGTATTCACACATCATCTCTAGTTATGAGACCAGACCTTGTATTCATTCACTCATTATCTCTAGTAATGAGACCAGACCTTGTATTCATTCACTCGTTATCTGTAGTTATGAGACCAGACCTTGTATTCACTTATCATCTCTAGTTATGAGACCAGACCTTGTATTCACTCATCATCTCTAGTTGTTATAAGACAGCTGCCTAGGAGAAGATGGACAACTGGAAAATTACACGTGATAATCACTTTGACATATTTTGCCCTGAATCACAGCACAATGTACCTAAGTATCATGATAGTAAAGCATTATGTAATATCTCGAGAGCCCCCTCCTTTATAGTTAAAACACCACACACTCCTCTGTTTGCACCTTGGGATTGTGACTCAGAGTCACCTGCACATCTTCAGGGAGAGAACTTTGCATAGATCACTGTCATCGTTTCAAGTTCCTTGGCATTAGCCATGTTTGTTCCCGAGGCGAAAGGAGAACGTCTCTACACCAAAGAGAACTGATTTTCATGAATAAAAAAACAAACATTGTTTTGGACAACACACAAAAGGCATATCCTAGTTAAAAAAGCAGAGCTGTCACCATGTTGATGGCAGGATTAAACAGGTCTAAACAGAGGAGTTTTATTCCTCCAGCCATGTGTCATCTTCCCACTGGTTTAACGCTTTCTCAGTGTAAAATATGTATCCTTGTTGCTTCCTACGCCTCTCATACAAATTTATTTTTCTTTTTTTGAGCTACCTTTGCTTTATCGGAACTGCTTTGGAAATGGGGAAACGGGGGGTTGCAGTGTTTAGGGAACTACTGCACTGCACTTATCGATAAGACTTCAAAGTGACACTAGGGTTTGGGGAAGGAAAGTAACCCGCGCTCGCCTTAGGGGTGAACAAGGTAATGGAAGGAGAAAGCTGTCAATGTATGTATTGTTTATACAAGGGTCTTTTTATAAATAATGGCGCCAATGTGTGACATTGATCAACATTTCAAAATGGTTTGAAACTAAAATAAAAAATATTTTTATGCAGTTCCACATGTGTACTTAGAGGAATGAAAGTGAATATATGCAAATAGGCCCATAACTCCACCTATACAACAACATAGGTCTAGGACTATACATCCTTTAAGCAGGGTTCATACAGACATTGGCAAGTCAAATTCAAGGACTTTCAGGGACTTATTCAAGCACTTAATTGTAATTTAAGGACCTCAATGTTATACAATTGTATAATTTATATAAATGTACATGTAGGGCCTATGATATTCAAATTATTATTATATTCTAAAATATGTGAGAATAATGTGGACATTGCCTGACTAAATCGACTGGATGCATGGCGATTGTTCTGTAGTCTATGTGGCCAAAGCAGGCACACATAATAAATGGCGGTAGCATTAATCTCACCATTGTTGTTTTTATAATTATGAGAAAGTGACCAAAAGCAAGTTCCTTTTTTAATGGAAGGATTTGTATGGAAAGCCAAGTTGAAGCCAAACACATGTGGTTTTACCGCAACAGAGTAGCACAACTCCCTTCAATGGAAGCGACGGAAAACAAACGTAAATGGCCACATCTCTCACAAAAACAGATCAAAATGAAATCACGATCATTATAAGGGAGCAGGAGAACTTATTACAAGGACTTTTCAAGCATCAAATTGAGGAAATGTCTGATTTTCAAGGTAGGCCTATACCAGTACTTGAATTTCTGAGCTCCATATTCAAGTAGACTGCTTCAAGCCCCTGGTATTTTTTTAAATTGTAGGTGAAAAATCGCGAACACCTTTTTTCCAGCACTTGGGCTGTTGTTGCATTGCATGCGCTATCACAACAGCTGTTCCTCACTTGACTGTCATTCAGAAAATTCCTTCCTGGATCAGATGATGATGTGTGAAAATATCATTTGTAACTAATCAGCTGGACACCAACTGCACATCCAACAAGAATTATGCATAATTATTGAAGAACCACGTTAATGACTATCGATTTATGTTTTAAGTTTCAAGGTAAGGTGACTCTTTCGGTTCGAAGCATTCTATTTTGCAATCAAATGTATTATTTTGGATTTGTGTGCCCATGAAAACTGTTTTCATCCCGTAACATAAGGAGACACGAAATGCTATGTAGTAACACTGCATTTCTGAGCTCTCTATACTAAAAACTGTCCGACAGCTAGATTCAGGATTCTTACAGGGTTCATGTTCAATGTCTAATTTAACTGATTAATGCTTATATATGATATAATGGCAACTTGCAATGACAGAGAAGTAATGTTTTATGTCACACAATTTTGGACAAATCCATCAAGACACCGACCATGATAAAGGGTTAAACATAGGTTTTAAATCAACTCGGGAATGTTATTGAATATAGCTATGATCCCCCCTTATATCTTAATGTAATGACATGAAAATATTTTGCTGATTATTATCAATGACTTATCAACAGCTGTTTCAAGTTGTCCAGTGTAGGAAATCCTCACCTAGTTTATAGAAAGACCCATGTACTTACTTTCTAATCCAATTTAATCTGTTTTTAGATTGGAATTTAAGGCAGCAAAATGTGAAGACTGTGCAAGGGGTGTGTAGACTTCAAATCAAATCAAATCAAATTTTATTGGCCACATGCGCCGAATACAACAGGTGCAGACATTACAGTGAAATGCTTACTTACACCCCTTAACCAACAGTGCATTTCTTTTTAACAAAAAAAGTAAAAATAAAACAACAACAAAAAAAGTGTTGAGAAAAAAAGAGCAGAAGTAAAATAAAATAACAGTAGGGACGATATATATACAGGGGGGTACCGGTGCAGAGTCAATGTGCGGGGGCACCGGCTAGTTGAGGTAGTTGAAGTAATATGTACATGTGGGTAGACTTAAAGTGACTATGCATAAATAATTAACAGAGTAGCAGCAGCGTAAAAGGATGGGGTGGGGGGCCAGTGCAAATGGTCCGGGTAGCCATGATTAGCTGTTCAGGAGTCTTATGGCTTGGGGGTAGAAGCTGTTGAGAAGTCTTTTGGACCTAGACTTGGCACTCCGGTACCGCTTGCCGTGCGGTAGCAGAGAGAACAGTCTATGACTAGGGTGGCTGGAGTCTTTGACAATTTTGAGTGCCTTCCTCTGACACCGCCTGGTATAGAGGTCCTGGATGGCAGGAAGCTTGGCCCCAGTGATGTACTGGGCCGTACGCACTACCCTCTGTAGTGCCTTGCGGTCGGAGGCCAAGCAGTTGCCATACCAGGCGGTGATGCAACCAGTCAGGATGCTCTCGATGATGCAGCTGTAGAATTTTTTGAGGATCTGAGGACCCATGCCAAATATTTTCAGTCTCCTGAGGGGGAATAGGCTTTGTCGTGCCCTCTTCACGACTGTCTTGGTGTGTTTGGACCATGATAGTTTGTTGGTGATGTGGACACCAAGGAACTTGAAGCTCTCAACCTGTTCCACTACAGCCCCGTCGATGAGAATGGGGGGCGTGCTCAGTCCTCTTTTTTTTCCCTGTAGTCCACAATCATCTCCTTTGTCTTGGTCACGTTGAGGGAGAGGTTGTTGTCCTGGCACCACACGGCCAGGTCTCTGACCTCCTCCCTATAGGCTGTCTCATCGTTGTCGGTGATCAGGCCTACCACTGTTGTGTCGTCGGCAAACTTAATGATGGTGTTGGAGTCGTGCCTGGCCATGCAGTCATGGGTGAACAGGGAGTACAGGAGGGGACTGAGCACGCACCCCTGAGGGGCCCCCGTGTTGAGGATCAGTGTGGCAGATGTGTTGTTACCTACCCTTACCACCTGGGGGCGGCCCGTCAGGAAGTCCAGGATCCAGTTGCAGAGGGAGGTGTTTAGTCCCAGGATCCTTAGCTTAGTGATGAGCTTAGAGGGCACTATGGTGTTGAATGCTGAGCTGTAGTCAATAAATAGCATTCTCACGTAGGTGTTCCTCTTGTCCAGGTGGGAAAGGGCAGTGTGGAGTGCAATAGAGATTGCATCATCTGTGGATCTGTTGGGGCGGTATGCAAATTGGAGTGGGTCTAGGGTTTCTGGGATAATGGTGTTGATGTGAGCCATGACCAGCCTTTCAAAGCACTTCATGGCTACAGACGTCAGTGCTACGGGTCGGTAGTCATTTAGGCAGGTTATCTTAGAGTCCTTGGGCACGGGGACTATGGTGGTCTGCTTGAAACATGTTGGTATTACAGACTCAGTCAGGGACATGTTGAAAATGTCAGTGAAGACACTTGCCAGTTGGTCAGCACATGCTCGGAGTACACGTCCTGGTAATCCGTCTGGCCCTGCGGCCTTGTGAATGTTGACCTGCTTAAAAGTCTTACTCACATCGGCTACGGAGAGCGTGATCACATAGTCATCCGGAACAGCTGGTGCTCTCATGCATGCTTCAGTGTTGCTTGCCTCGAAGCGAGCATAGAAGTGGTTTAGCTCGTCTGGTAGCTCGTCTGGTAGCTCGTCTGGTGTCACTGGGCAGCTCGCGGCTGTGCTTCCCTTTGTAGTCTGTAATAGTTTTCAAGCCCTGCCACATCCGACGAGCGTCAGAGCCAGTGTAGTACGATTCAATCTTAGTCCTGTATTGACTCTTTGCCTGTTTGATGGGTCGTCGGAGGGCATAGCGGGATTTCTTATAAGCGTCCGGGTTAGAGTCCCGCTCCGTGAAAGCAGCAGCTCTACCCTTTAGCTCAGTGCGGATGTTTCCTGAAATCCATGGCTTCTGGTTGGGGTATGTACGTATGGTCACTGTGGGGATGACATCATCGATGCACTTATTGATGAAGCCAGTGACTGATGTGGTGTACTCCTCAATGCTGTATGAAGAATCCCGGAACATGTTCCAGTCTGTGCTAGCAAAACAGTCCTGTAGCTTAGCATCTGCGTCATCTGACCACTTTTTTATTAACCGAGTCACTGGTGCTTCCTGCTTTAGTTTTTGCTTATAAGCAGGAATCAGGAGGATAGAGTTATGGTCAGATTTGCCAAATGGAGGGCGAGGGAGAGCTTTGTATGTGTCTCTGTGTGTGGAGTAAAGGTGGTCCAGAGTTTTTTTTCCTCTGGTTGCACATTTAACATGCTGGTAGAAATTAGGTAGAACGGATTTAAGTTTCCCTGCATTAAAGTCCCCGGCCACTAGGAGCGCTGCATCTGGATGAGCGTTTTCCTGTTGATTTATGGCCTTATACAGCTCATTCAGTGCAATCTTAATGCCAGCATTGGTTTGTGGTGGTAAATAGACAGCTATGAAAAATATAGATGAAAACTCTCTTGGTAAATAGTGTGGTCTACAGCTTATCATAAGATACTCTACCTCAGGCGAGCAAAACCTCGAGACTTCCTTAGTATTTGATTTTGTGCACCAGCTGTTGTTTACAAATATACACAGACCGCCACCCCTTGTTTACCAGAGTCAGCCGTTCTATCCTGCCGATGTAGCGTATAGCCCGCTAGCTGTATGTTATCCATGTCGTCGTTCAGCCACGGCTCTGTGAAACATAATATATTACAGTTTTTAATGTCCCGTTGGTAGGATAACCGTAATCTTAGGTCATCCATTTTGTTCTCCAATGATTGAAGATTGGCTAATAGGATTGATGGGAGCGGCAGTTTACTTGCTCGCCGTCGGATCCTTACAAGGCACCCCGACCTACGTCCACGATATCTCCATCTCTTCCTCATGCGAATGATGGGGATTTGGGCCTTGTCGGGTGTCTGTATGATATCCTTCGCGGCCGCCTCGTTGAAGAAAAAATCTTCGTCCAATACGAGGTGAGTAATCTCTGTCCTGATATCCAGAAGCTCTTTTTGGTTATAAGAGACGATGGCAGAAACATTATGTACAAAATAAATTACAAATAACGCGGAAAAACACACATAATAGTACAATTGGTTAGAGGGCTGTAAAACGGCAGCCATCTTCTCCGGCGCTGTTCTATATGACTTTAACTAGGCACAGTACATACAGAAAACATTCATACATTAACAACAGTAAGTACAGAAAAACAGAAAAGTTGTTGTAGGCCCCGATCCAGACGTTTTTGGAAGGTAGTAGCGACTTTCACGTTGACACCCTTGGGTTCAATTTATATTCCAACTGATCACAGAGTAAGACCACTTTTCCTACACACCTCCACGCCTATGTCTCCACCTCCTCCTCGCTCAGATATACAGTATGACAGACGTTATTCAACATAAGTGCTACTCTGCATTTGTTCGCATGTGTCCAGCTCTGACTAAAGCGCTCATGGACCTGTGCAAAACCATTGTCAACCATTCAACTCTCTCTCTCAACGTGTGGGTGACATTCGCTGCTGTCCTACACACGAGAACAATACCTTCAGCTTGACCTCACCTAGGGTGTGTTGGCTCTAGGCCCTTGGTTGTCACGAGTGTCAGTGTAATGCGGTGGATCGAAGTCAGGCGCAGGACACAGAACTCAATGAAAACGTACTTTACTGATAAGTAAAGAAACCAATACAAAATACCTCCACACAGGGAGAAACAAACCCGCTCACCAAACGACACACAAAACGAAAAACAAACACGCACAAAACACAATGGGAGCCACCGGGTTAAATAGGGAAGGAGTAATTACATGATGGGAAACAGGTGTGTGACAATCAGACAACAACAGGTAGAACATAGAAACATAGAACATAGATCGGCAGTAGCTAGTATTCCGGTGACGACGAATGCCGAAGCCTGCCCGAGGAGGCCCGAGGATTTGTCCCTGACCTGTTTGGAGAATCCGTGACATTGGTAAAGATTATGATCATTAATAATAAGGGCCCTAATTTATCAGGGTGAATTATGTTTGCACTGTTGCATGCATTATGAACGGTGATACAACACACAGCTTAATATAAAGACGGAGCTCCCTAATAAAACACATGAATGGAGGACAGTGCTATCCATAACGCGTGCTCATTACGTAAGAAATGTGAGTCATTCCGTTGTGAGTAATAGGCCCAATATACAGTACCAGTCAAAAGTTTGGACACATACTCATTCAAGGGTTTTTCTTTATTTTTACATTTTTTTTTACATTGTAGAATAATAGTGAAGACATCAAAACTATGAAATAACACAATGGAATCATGTAGTAACCCAAAAAGTGTTAAATTAATCAAAATATATTTAATATTTGAGATTTTTCAAATAGCCACCCTTTGCCTTGATGACAGCTTTGCAAACTCTTGGCATTCTCTCAACCAGCTTCACCCGGAATGCTTTTCCAACAGTCTTGAAGGAGTTCCCACATATGCTGAGCACTTGTTGGCTGCTTTTCCTTCACTCTGCCGTCCGACTCATCCCAAACCATCTCAATTGGTTTGAGGTCTGGAGATTGTGGAGGCCAGGTCATCTGATGCAGCACTCCATCACTCTCCTTCTTGGTAAAGTAGACCTTACACAGCCTGGAGGTGTGTTGGGTCATTGTCATGTTGAAAAACAAATGATAGTCCCATTAAGCCCAAACCAGATGGGATGGCGTATCGCTGCAGAATGCTGTGGTAGCCATGCTGAATAAGTGTGCCTTGAATTCTAAATAAATCACAGACAGTGTCACCAGCAAAGCACCCCCACACCTTAACACCTCCTTCTCCATGCTTTACGGTGGGAACCACACATGTGGAGATCATCCGTTCACCCACACTGCGTCTCACAAAGACACAGCGGTTGGAACCAGAAATCTCCAATTTGGACTCCAGACCAAAGGACAAATTTCCACTGGTGGAATGTCCATTGCTCATGTTTCTTGGCCCAAGCAAGTCTCTTCTTATTATTGGTGTCCTTTAGTAGTGGTTTCTTTGCAGCAATTCGACCACGAAGGCCTGATTCACAGTTGATGTTGAGATGTGTCTGTTACTTGAACTCTGAAGCATTCCTTTGAGCTGCAATTTCTGAGGCTGGTAACGCTAATGAACTTATCCTCTGCAGCAGAGGTAACTCTGGGTCTTCCATTCCTATGGAGGTCCTCATGAGAGCTTGTTTCATCATAGCGCTTGATGGTTTTTGCAACTGCACTTGAAGAAACTTTCAACGTTTTTTTTAATGTTCCGTATTGACTGACCTTTATGTCTTAAAGTAATGATGGACTGTCGTTTCTCTTTGCTTTTTTCTCAGCTTATTTGAGCTTTTCTTGCCATAATATGGACTTGGTCTTTTACCAAATAGGGCTATCTTCTACATACCCCCCCGCCTTGTCACAACACAACTGATTGGCTCAAACGCATTAAGAAGGAAATCAATTCCACAAATTAACTTTTAACAAGGCACACCTGTTAATTGAAATGCATTCCAGGTGACTACCTCATGAAGCTGGTTGAGAGAATGCCAAGAGTGTGCAAAGCTGTCATCAAGACAAGGGGTGGCTATTTGAAGAATCTCAAATATATAATATATTTTGATTTGTTTAACAATATTTTGGTTACTAAATGATTCCATATGTGTTATTTCATAGTTTTGATGGCTTCACTATTATTCTACAATGTAAAAAATAGTAAATATAAAGAAAAACCCTTGAATGAGTAGGTGGGTCCAAACTTTTGACTGGTAGTGTAGGTATTCACACCATAACAGAATATCGCAATTAATTGCCTGTGGGGCCAATGTCTTTCACTCTTTTGGGATTATATAAGTTACTGAGTTGATTGACAGTGATAACTGTGACGCCAACCTGAGTGAGTCACAAGATTAAAATCAAAATGGCTTGAATCACCGCTGGAAAAAAAGAGAGTTAAATGAAAGGATATTCCAGGGAGAAAGTTGTGGAAGATATTGCATATTTCATCAAATTCTATTCCCTTGTCTTGGAGCATACCTCAGTTACCATGGGAACTGACGTTTACAGTGGCTTGCGAAAGTATTCCCCCCCTCCTTGGTTTCTTTCCTATTTTGTTGCCTTACAACCTGGAATTAAAATGGATTTTTGGGGGGTTTGTATCATATGATTTGCACAACATGCCTACCACTTTGAAGCTGGAAAATATGTTTATTGTGAAACAAACAAGAAATTAGACCAAAATTAAAAACAGAACTTGAGCGTGCATAACTATTCACCCCCCCCCCAGCCACATTTTGCAGCAATTACAGCTGCAAGTTTCTTGGGGTATGTCTCTATAAGCTTGGCACATCTAGTAACTGGGATTTTTGCCCATTCTTCAAGGCAAAACTGCTCCAGCTCCTTCAGGTTGGATGGGTTCCGCTGGTGTACAGCAATCTTTAAGTCATACCACAGATTCTCAATTGGATTGAGGTCTGGGCTTTGACTAGAAAACACTCAAGTGTTGCTTTAGCAGTATGCTTAGGGTCATTGTCCTGCTGGAAGGTGAACCTCTGTCCCAGCCTCAAATCTTTGGAAGACTGAAAGAGGTTTCCCTCAAGAATTTCCCTGTATTTAGCGCCATCCATCATTCCTTCAAATCGGACCAGTTTCCCAGTCCCTGCAGATGAAAAACATCCCCACAGCATGATGCTGCCTGGATGTTGTTCTTGGGGTGATGAGAGGTGTTAGGTTTGCGCCAGACATAGCGTTTCCTTGATGGCCAAAAAGCTCAATTTTAGTCTCATCTGACCAGAACACCTTCTTCCATATGTCTCCCACATGGCTTTTGGCGAACACCAAACGTGTTTGCTTATTTTCTTCTTTAAGCAATGGCTTTTTTCTGGCCACTCTTCCATAAAGCCCAGCTCTGTGGCGTGTATGGCATAAAGTGGTCCTATGGGCCGATACTCCAATCTCTGCTGTGGAGCTTTGCAGCTCCTTCAGGGTTATCTTCGGTCTCTTTGTTGCCTCTCTGATTAATGCCCTCCTTGCCTGGTCTGAGTTTTGGTGGGCGGCCCTCTCTTGGCAGGTTTGTTGTGGTGCCATATTCTTTCCATTTTTTAATAATGGATTTAATGGTGCTCCGTGGGATGTTAAAAGTTTCGGATATTTTTTTATAAATCAACCCTGATCTGTACTTCTCCACAACTTTGTCCCTGACCTGTTTGGAGAGCTCCTTGGTCTTCATGGTGCCGCTTGCTTGGTGGTGTCCTTGCCTAGTGGTGTTGCAGAGTCTGGGACCTTTCAGAACAGGTGTATATATACTGAGATCATGTGACAGATCATGTGACACTTAGATTGCACACAGGTGGACTTTATTTAACTAATTATGTGACTTCTGAAGGTAATTGGTTGCACCAGATCTTATTTAGAGGCTTCATAGCAAAGGGGGTGAATACATATGCACGCACCACTTTTCCGTTATTTATTTTTTAGAATTTTTTGAAACAAGTTATTTTTTTCACTTCACTTCACCAATTTGGACTATTTTGTGTATGTCCATTACATGAAATCCAAATAAAATTCAATTTAAATTACAGGTTGTAGTGCAACAAAATAGGAAAAATGCCAAGGGGGATGAATACTTTTGCAAGGCACTGTAAAGTGACATGCTCCTGTGATTGTAGCTATCCACAGCACATTTTTGGTCTTTGGACTGTGATCCAGCTGAATTACTATAGCACCGGAACAATTGATCTGATCATTTTAAGTCCCTAGTATATTCCACTAAAAGGCTTTGCACCATTTTACATTTTAGTAATTTAGCAGACACTCTTATCCAGAGGGACATACAGGAGCAATTAAGGTTAAGCACCTTGCTCAAGAGCACATCAACAGATTGTTCACCTAGTCGGCTCTGGGATTCGAATCAGCCACCTTTCGATTACTGGTACAACGCTCTTAAATCGCTAGGCTACCTTCCACCCCACCAGAGAGGAAGACAGGGACACAAAGGCAGATTAAAAAAGTGGATCTCATAAAGTAGTCTTTTGTTGTAGGAAATACTTTTGATTGTATCATACTGTACATCAACTCCTACCACAGTGTTTGACAGACAACCTAACAGATTGGCAACCTTCCATCCAACGCCGGGCAAACTTTGGCCTTCTCTTGTCGCTCTTCTTAAACCTTCATTAGGATCAGAGAAGTCAGGGAGCTTACCTGTGCAAGGGTAAAATAAATCACTGGCGGGCAGGGAGTTTAGGTCAACTAATCAGCCCTGCCATAATGCACGTCCATGGAGAGGCCCGGGGAGATTCACTGCCCTGCTAGCGCTGACAATAATGGAGGCTTTTAAAAGGCCAGACTTTAATTACTAGTCCCGGCTATCAGTGCTTTTATCCTCCAGAGAGAGGAGGGGAGGTCAACTGCGTCTGTTCCCCAGCCACAGAGCCTTGTTTTGGGGCTTTGAGGGCTGAGAGAGGTGCCCGGGGGTCAGTGTCTGATTGCTGCTGGAGATGGCAGGTTGACGGCATGGAGTTTCTTCTACAGACAGAGGGTCCTCAGAGAGCCCTTGTTCCCAGGTCAGCGTTATCAGGGCATCTCCAATGGTTATGATATCATCTGTCTAGCATCAATGCCAATTACAGGCGAGGTGGAGGGTATTTGGTCTCTGGTTCTTGTGTCATTGAGGCTGTAGCAACGCACCAGGAATGCAAAGCATTGTTTGTCCCCTTCATTTCAGCAGGGTGATCAAAGTTCCATTGTGCGCACCACAAAATGAAGTTGCCGGGTCTATTGGATATGTGATGGTGGAAATAGATGGAGAGGGGAATGAGAGTTCTCACAATCTCACTGATAGCAATGACCAGCTCACCTCACAAAATGCACACCCCTTTCTTTGACATTGTGAATCTCCAAAATCTTAGCCATTTAGAGTCAGAAAGTCATAGCAACCTCTAGAGAAAAAAACTTCTCAAAGGCTTTGACTTATTCTCAGTCTTATTCTTGAGTGAAATCAGTGCTATTCTTGGGCCTCATCACCTCCAATTGACTGTGACCTTATAACAGCGGTGTGGGAGATGCTTTATCCACTACTCCTGGGTGCTGCTTCCCAGCTCCACAGGCCTCATCCAAGCCCCATCCAGGGCCTACTCTGATCCCCATGCAGATGGGCTGTGTGTGGGCTGCATGCAAGGTGGCAGGGCCCTGTCGCTGGGTCGATTACCCTCCTGCCGTGAGGATAATGGCTTCTCCTAAAGGTGTGGATCTTCAGACCAAGACCATTATCTGCCTGACACCCCCCACCTCTTCCTCCCTGCACCTTTTCAACCCCAATCTAAATGTCCTTAGGTCCTGACCCTGCCACCCACCCCTTCCTCCTGACCCCCCACCCCTTCCTCCTGACCCCCTCCACCCCTTCCACCTGACCCCCCCACCCCTTCTACCTGATACCCTCCCTTCCTCCTGCCCCCCCCACCCTTCCTCCTGCCCCCCGCCCCCACCCTTCCTCCTGCCCCCCACCCTTCCTCCTGACCGCCCCCCACACCTTCCTTCTGACCCCCCCTACCCCTTCCTCCTGACCCCACCCACCCCTTCCTGCTGACCCCACCCCTTCCTCCTGACACCCCTCACCCCTTCCAATACACCTCCTCTTTGTCGTTGTGAGAAGATGCTCATGGTTGAATCCCAAATCAGCCCAATCCCCTCATCCCTCGGCCCTCCATATGAGTGTTCTCGGGAACCTCCGCCATATGCCAAGTGTCCCAAAGCTGAGGGAGTGAAAATCACAGAGGGTGTAGGGGCTAATTAGACCCTCCAATAGCCACTTTGACCGAGCCAGCTACGCTTCCGGCTTCACAGCTAAGTGATATCCCAACACTCGCCGCGATATCTTTGGTCATACAAACGATTGGAGAGGCGTGAATCATTTGTTTGTATCTGATTTTGAGGCGTGACAAATGTAACAAATTAAATGCCTCCAAAATTAAATGCTTAATTGTTACTGAGGTTTATGTCTTGTAAAACGACAGGGGGGATTAGTTCATGTGAATTTTATGCTTGTTTTATTATTTAAATGTGGAACATGAATTGCATCATTCAGGTCAGGTGTGTCCCGAAGTTGATGGGTTTATTTGTTCCCCTCGCCACTTTGAGTTTCTTCAGCAACACGTGACAACAGAGGGACCTCCGAACTAGTTGGTAGGGGCGAGGGGCTGGTTTGTATGGAAGTCCAGAGAGAACATATACATAAAAAAAATCCCTCATTATGTTGAGATCACAACTTATTTATCTCATTAACTTTATGAATAGGAGGGGACGCATTGACGATAGATTGAGAGTATGGCTGAGGTGGCAGAGCCCACGGTGGATCAGCGCTTATGTTTTATTGATTGCTACACTAAGAGAGACACTGCTGTGTCTTTCTGGGTACGTCTGTAAGAGCTTTCCACACCAAGATTGTGCAAAATTTGCCCATTATTCTTTTCAAAATTCTTCAAGCTGATCATTGCTAGACAACATTTTCAGGTCTTGCCATAGATTTAACACGAGTAGCGTACAGACAGGAACCGAATCAGTAATGCCTAGGGAAGGAACCAAAGGAAGTGACATATATAGGGGAGGTAATCAGGAAGGTGATTGAGTCCTGGTGAGTCTCATAAAAGCGCGCAGGTTCGCATTGCGATGGTGGCAGGTGTGCGTAATGAACAGTCAACTGGCGACCTCGAGCGCCGGAGAGGGGGAGCGGGAGTAGACGTGACAAAACTATAACTCGGCCACTCAGGAACATTCACTGTCTTCTTGGTAAGCAACTCCAGTGTAGATTTGGCCTTTTGTTTTAGGTTATTCTCCTGCTGAAAGGTGAATTAATCTCCCAGAGTCTGGTGGAAAGCAGACTGAACCAGGTTTTCCTCTAGGATTTTGCCTGTGCTTAGCTCCATTCCGTTTCTTTTTTATCCTCAAAAACTCCCCTGTCCATAATGATTACATGCATACCCATAACATAATGCAGCACCACTATGTGTGAAAATATGGAGAGTGGTACTCAGTAATGTGTTCTATTGGATTTGCCCCAAATATAACACTTTTGATTTAGGACAAAAAGTGAATTGCTTTGCCACATTTTTTGAAATATTACTTTAGTGCCTTGTTGCAAACAGGATGCATGTTTTGGAATGTTTTTATTCTGTACAGGCTTGCTTCTTTTCACTCTGTCAATTAGGTTAGTATTGTGGAATAACTACAATAATGTTGATCCATCCTCAGTTTTCTCCTATCACAGCCATTAAACTCTGTAACTGTTTTAAAATCACCATTGGACTCTTGGTGAAATTCTTGAGTGGTTTATTTTCTCTCTGGCAACCGAGTTAGGAAGGATGCCTGTATCTTTGTAGTTACTGGGTGTATTGATACACCATCCAAAGCGTAATTAATAACTTCACCATGCTCAAAGGGATATTCAATGTATGCTTTTTAAAATCTATTATTATATACCAATAGCTGCCCTTCTTTGCGAGGCATTGGAAAACCTCCCTGGTCTTTGTGGTTGAATCTGTGTTTGAAATTCACTGCTCGACTGATGGACCTTACAGATAATTGTATATGTGGGGTACAGAGATGAGGTAGTCATTCAAAAATCATGTTAAAAACTGTTATTCCACACAGAGTGAGTCCTGAACTTATTTAGGCTTGCCAAAACAAAGGGGTTGAATACTTATTGATTCAAGACATTTCAGCTTTTCATTTTTTATTAATTTGTAAGAAATTTGAAAAACGTAATTCTACTTTGACATTATGGGGTATTGCGTGTAGGCCAGTGACAAAAAATCTCAATTTAATACATTTTAAATTCAAGCTGTAACACAACAAAATTTGGAAAATGTCAAGAGGTGTGAATACTTTCTGAAGGCACTGTAACATGGCTAGTGTTGTTGGCTAGCTAGCTTGTTAGACAGTTGAAGTCGGAAGTTTACATATACTTAGGTTGTAGTCATTAAAACTTGTTTTTCAACCACTCTACACATTTCTTGTTAACAAACTATAGTTTTGGAAAGTCGGTTAGGACATCTACTTTGTGCATGACACAAGTAATTTTTCCAACAATTGTTTACAGACAGATTATTTCACTTATAATCCACTGTATCACAATTCCAGCTGGTCAAAAGTGTACATACACTAAACTGACTGTGCCTTTAAACAACTTGAAAAATTCCAGAAAATGATGTCTTTGATCGGCTAATTGACATAATTTGAGTCAATTGGAGGTGTAACTGTGGATGTATTTCAAGGCCTACCTTCAAACTCAGTGCCTCTTTGCTTGACATCATGGGAAAATCAAAAGAAATCAGCCAAGACCTCAGAAAGAAATGTGTAGACCTCCACAAGTCTGGTTCATCATTGGGAGCAATTTCCAAACGTCTGAAGGTACCACGTTCATCTGTACAAACAATAGTACGCAAGTATAAACACCATGGGACCACGCAGCCGTCATACCGCTCAGGAAGGAGACACATTCTGTCTCCTAGAGATGAACGTACTTTGGTGTGAAAAGTGCAAATCAATCCCAGAACAACAGCAAAGGACCTTGTGAAGATGCTGGAGGAAAGAAGTACAAAAGTATTTATATCCACAGTTAAACGAGTCCTACAGTTGGGAAAAAAAGTATTTAGTCAGCCACCAATGGTGCAAGTTCTCCCACTTAAAAAGATGAGAGAGGCCTGTAATTTTCATCATAGGTACACGTCAACTATGACAGACAAATTGAGAAAATGTTTTCCAGAAAATCACATTGTAGGATTTTCTAATGAATTTATTTGCAAATTATGGTGGAAAATAAGTATTTGGTCACCTACAAATAAGCAAGATTTCTGGCTCTCACAGACCTGTAACTTCTTCTTTAAGAGGCTCCTCTGTCCTCCACTCGTTACCTCTATTAATGGCACCTGTTTGAACTTGTTATCAGTATAAAAGACACCTGTCCACAACCTCAAACAGTCACACTCCAAACTCCACTATGGCCAAGACCAAAGAGCTGTCAAAGGACACCAGAAACAAAATTGTAGACCTGCACCAGGCTGGGAAGACTGAATCTACAATAGGTAAGCAGCTTGGTTTGAAGAAATCAACTGTGGGAGCAATTATTAGGAAATGGAAGACATACAAGACCACTGATAATCTCCCTCGATCTGGGGCGCCACGCAAGATCTCACCCCGTGGGGTCAAAATGATCACAAGAACGGTGAGCAAAAATCCCAGAACCACACGGGGGGACCTAGAGAATGACCTGCAGAGAGCTGGGACCAAAGTAACAAAGCCTACCATCAGTAACACACTACGCCGCAAGGGACTCAAATCCTGAAGTGCCAGACGTGTCCCCCTGCTTAAGCCAGTACATGTCCAGGCCCGTCTGAAGTTTGCTAGTGTGCATTTGGATGATCCAGAAGAGGATTGGGAGAATGTCATATGGTCAGATGAAACCAAAATATAACTTTTTGGTAAAAACTCAACTCGTCGTGTTTGGAGGACAAAGAATGCTGAGTTGCATCCAAAGAACACCATACCTACTGTGAAGCATGGGGGTGGAAACATCATGCTTTGGGGCTGTTTTTCTGCAAAGGGACCAGGACGACTGATCCGTGTAAAGGAAAGAATGACTGGGGCCATGTATCGTGAGATTTTGAGTGAAAACCTCCTTCCATCAGCAAGGGCATTGAAGATGAAACGTGGCTGGGTCTTTCAGCATGACAATGATCCCAAAAACACCGCCCAACGAAGGAGTGGCTTCGTAAGAAGCATTTCAAGGTCCTTGAGTAGCCAGTCTCCAGATCTCAACCCCATAGAAAATCTTTTGAGGGAGTTGAAAGTCCGTGTTGCCCAGCGACAGCCTCAAAACATCACTGCTCTAGAGGAGATCTGCATGGAGGAATGGGCCAAAATACCAGCAACAGTGTGTAAAAACCTTGTGAAGACTTACAGAAAACGTTTGACCTGTGTCATTGCCAACAAAGGGTATATAACAAAGTATTGAGAAACTTTTGTTATTGACCAAATACTTATTTTCCACCATAATTTGCAAATAAATTCATTAGAAAATCCTACAATGTGATTTTTCTGGATTTTTTTTTCTCATTTTGTCTGTCATAGTTGACGTGTACCTATGATGAAAATTACAGGCCTCTCTCATCTTTTTAAGTGGGAGATCTGTTAGGCCTACTGCTGCTAGGTAGCTCTCTCTGCTCTCTCCCTCCCCTCTGTCTGTCCTTGATTGCAGGAGTGAAGTCTGGTGTGCGGGAGTCAGGGTTCCAGCTGCAGCTCATTCACCATAATCACCTCAGCCTTTAAGACCCGGTCAAACTTACCACTCATCGTCAGATCATAGTCAAGACGACCATGTTAGTCTCGCTGCCGACTCAACCTGGTTATTTTTGCTCTTTGTGTTTTTGGTCTGTTCTATTTACTTTTTCTCCTGTGCCACAGATATTTGGAACCTGACTCCTGCCTCCGCTTCACTCCTGCCACCACCATCCTGCTCTCCAATACCGGACCTCTCTTTTGGACTCATCACGGACACTAGGACATTACGGTACCACACCTGCCCTGATCTGGATCTGTTACCCTCCCTGTAACCTGGACTTGCTCTTCCCATATATTTGGAAACCTGGACTTTGAACATTGTAAATAAACCTGTTAAAACTTCTATGGCTTCGTGTACTTGTCTGCATTTGGGTTCTTATCCAGTTAAATCATAACAGTATGATCTGACTAACATGAACCCAGCAGACAGTAGCTCGGATACCACCCCAGAGTGCACTGAAATTTGGACTGCCATAGCCAATCAGGGCATTTTACTTGGCCAACATGATACCCTGTTTAAGACGATTGCTGAGGACAGTCAGGTGCTGCTTAATCAGGTTCAATTACTCACCAATCAAGTGTCTGCCCTTACTACCCCTTCAGCCCAGATCAGAGAGCCTTTTGTTCCTGCTCCAGAGCGCTATGACGGGAACATGGGAACCTGTGGCGATTTTTTGACTCAATGCTCGTTAGTGTTTGAACAACAGCCCCTCACCTACGCCTCAGAAAGAGCCCGTATTGCCTACCTTATTAACTCTACTAGCGGTTCCGCTCGTGCCTGGGGATCCGCGGTATGGGAGAGTCAGTCGGACATTTGCAACGCTTACGTTGCCTTCACCACGGAGATGAGGAAGGTTTTTGACCACCCCGTACGAGGCAAGGAGGCTGCGAAACGGTTGTTCTCTCTTCGACAGGGGGCTCGTAGTGTGGCGGAGATGGCAGTGGAGTTTCGGACTTTAGCAGCAGTGAGTGGTTGGAATGACGAGGCATTACAAGGAGTGTTCATCAATGCTTTGTCTGAGACTTTAAAAGATGAATTGGTGTCATATGATGAATCGGCTACGCTGGATAATCTTATTTCACTCACTATCAGGTTGGATAATCGGATTCGGGAGCGCCGCCGGGAGAGGAGTGTTAGTTCCAAGCAACCTGTCTGTCATCAACAAACTCCTCCCTGCATCTTCCCTACGGAGAAAGCCGTGTCTTCCCGAGTCGATACGAGGAGCACTGAACCCGAAGCCATGGAGGTGGGTCGTGCACGGTTGTCCTCAGAGGAGCGTGCACGCCGTATTCAGGCTCGGGTCTGCCTGTATTGTGGAGAAGCTGGTCATTTCGTTCCTTCCTGCCCAGTTCGTCCGGGGAAAAGGGCCGGCTCATCATTAATGGGAGAAGTTTTGGTGAGCCGAGCAGCGGATTCTTCCTCTTCTCCCCGCATTCTGCTCCAGGCATCCCTCCAGTGGCAGTCCCAGAATTTCTCTGTTAGTGCGCTGATTGACTCTGGTGCCGACGAAAGCTTTTTGGATAGAGAGTGGGCTCAACAAATGGATTTGGAGACTGTTCCTATGGACTGTCCGCTGCAGGCTAAGGGTCTAAATGGACAATTGTTGACCCGTATTACCCATCAAACTGTTCCTGTTTGTCTTAGAGTGTCGGGTAATCATCAGGAGAACATTCAATTCCATATTATCGACTGCCCACAGACACCCCTGGTCCTTGGTATCCCCTGGCTCATAAGACACAATCCACACATTGATTGGGTGACAGGTAACATTGTTTCATGGAGCACATTTTGTCATGTGAATTGTTTGTGTTCTGCTCAGACTCCTGCCAGTACTGTGCCTCAACCTCCACTGGAGTCCATGGATCTCTCTGCTGTCCCTGACGCGTATCATGACCTGGCATCCGTTTTCTGCAAACACAGAGCTACTTCTCTTCCTCCTCACCGGCCTTACGACTGCGCCATTGACCTCCAGCCAGGAGCCCCGCCCCCCAGCAGTCGCCTGTACAATCTCTCCCGGCCGGAGACGGAGGCTATGGAGAACTACATTCGGGACTCCTTGGCGGCAGGTATTATGCGTCCTTCCTCGTCACCTGTAGGAGCGGGATTCTTTTTTGTTGCTAAGAAGGATAAGACCCTCAGACCCTGTATTGATTACCGTGGTCTTAACAACATCACCATTAAGAACAAGTATTCTCTGCCTTTGATTAATTCTGCTTTTCCCCTCCTTCATGGTGCTACCATCTTTACGAAACTGGATCTACGAAATGCGTATCACCTGGTGCGCATTCGTAAGGGTGATGAATGGAAGACTGCCTTCAACACACCCTTGGGACATTTTGAGTATCTGGTTATGCCTTTTGGGTTGTCCAATGCCCCTGCTGTTTTTCAGGCACTAGTCAATGATGTCCTTCGGGACATGTTGAATCGGTTTGTTTTTGTCTATCTGGATGATATCTTGATTTTCTCAGAGTCCTCCCAGGAACATGAACTACATGTGCGCCAGGTGTTGCAAAGGTTGTTGGAGAACAAACTGTTTGTGAAGATGGAGAAATGTGAATTGCATGTGTCTGAGACCTCTTTTTGGGTTACATCATAGCTCAGGGGGAGTTGCGGATGGACCCAGCTAAGATCTCTGCTGTCACGGACTGGCCAGCTCCCTCTACCCGCAAAACAACTTCAACGATTCCTGGGGTTTGCGAACTTCTATAGGAGGTTCATCAAGGACTACAGCCGCATTGCGGCGCCACTCACCGCTCTCACCTCCATCTCACGACCGTTCGCTTGGAATGAAGGGGCCGAATCAGCGTTCGAAGAACTGAAACATCGCCGCCTCGGCTCCCATTCTGATGCAGCCGGACCCCGACCGCCAGTTTGTCGTGGAGGTGGATGCATCCGACACTGGGGTAGGTGCAGTGTTGTCACAACGTTCTCCTGAAGATAACAAACTGCATCCCTGTGCTTTTCTCTCAAGGAAACTTTCTCAGGCAGAGAGGAATTATGATGTTGGCAATCGTGAACTGCTCGCCGTTAAGCTGGCTCTCGAGGAGTGGCGACATTGGTTGGAGGGGGGCGGAACAACCCTTCATCGTTTGGACGGATCATAAGAATCTGGCTTACCTCCAGTCAGCGAAGCAGCTCAACCCCCGTCAAGCCAGGTGGGCACTATTTTTTGGGAGATTCAATTTTTCTCTGTCTTACCGTCCTGGGTCACGCAACGTCAAGCCTGACGCCCTGTCTCGTGTTCATTCGGCTGTTGATACTGGTAGTAACCCTGAACCCATTTTGCCTCCTACCTGCAGTATTGCAGTCATCACATGTGACATCGAGGGGATTGTTAGACAGGCTCAACATCATCAAGCTGACCCTGGGAGGGGTCCTCCTAACCGGATGTTTGTCCCTGAGTCTGCTCGCTCCCAGGTACTTCAGTGGGCTCACTCGTCTCCCCTTACCTGTCACCCTGGAGTTTCGCGGACCCTTGACTTTGTGCGACGTAAGTTCTGGTGGGCCACGATGGAGGCGGACACTCGAGCCTTCATTGCTGCTTGTACGGTATGTGCACGAAGTAAGAACTCCACCCAGGCCAGCGCTGGTCATCTACGACCTCTACCTATACCCAGCCGGCCCTGGTCGCATATCGCTATGGATTTTGTCACTGGACTTCCCCCCTCGTCTGGTAAGACTGTCATTCTTACGGTGATTGATCGTTTTTCTAAGTTCGCTCATTTTTTGGCCCTACCTAAACTGCCTACTGCCAGAGAGACGGCTGATATCTTGGTTGAACATGTGTTCCGCTCTCATGGTCTACCCACGGATATTGTCTCTGACAGGGGTCCCCAGTTTGTCTCCCAGGTGTGGAAAGCTTTCTGTAAAGCTTTGGGCATTACATCCAGCCTGTTCTCTGGATATCACCCCCAGACCAACGGGCAAGCCGAGAGAGCGAACCAGGAGATGGAGACCGCTCTTCGCTGTGTCACTGGGTCTAACCCTGGGTCATGGAGCTCCATGCTCCCCTGGGTGGAATATGCTCATAACACCTTGACTAACGCTTCCTCTGGTTTGTCTCCTTTTCTGTGTGCTCTGGGTTATCAACCTCCCCTGTTCCCTTCCCAAGAGAGGGAACTGGCGGTACCCTCGGTGCAGTCCCACATGCGCCGCTGCTTCAAGGTCTGGAGGAAGGCCAGGGTAGCTCTGTCCCGAGCTTCGGCGTACATGCAGAGGCAAGCCAACCGTCACCGGTCCCAGGCTCCCGGTTACTCTCCTGGTCAAGAGGTATGGCTGAAGTCACGGGACCTTCCATTGAAGGTGGAGTCTAAGAAGATGGCGCCTCGTTTTATAGGACCGTTCAAGATACTGTCTATTGTTAACCCCTGCGCGGTTAAGCTACAGCTTCCTGCCTCCCTACGGGTTCATTCCACCTTTCATGTTTCCCAGATTAAGCCTGTGTCGGTTAGCCCTCTGTGCCCGCCCTCTCGTCCCCCTCCTCCGCCCAGGATCGTGGGTGGGGGTCCGGTCTACAATGTCCGGCGACTTCTGGATGTTCGCCGCCGAGGTCGTGGTTTCCAGTACCTGGTGGATTGGGAGGGTTATGGTCCCGAGGAACGTTCCTGGGTGCCCAGGAGCTTCATTGTGGATCCTGCTCTGGTCCGAGAGTTTCATAGGTTACATCCCGATAAACCCCGTCGGCCGCCAGGTGGCGTCCGTAGAGGGGGGGGTACTGTTAGGCCTACTGCTGCTAGGTAGCTCTCTCTGCTCTCTCCCTCCCCTCTGTCTGTCCTTGATTGCAGGAGTGAAGTCTGGTGTGCGGGAGTCAGGGTTCCAGCTGCAGCTCATTCACCATAATCACCTCAGCCTTTAAGACCCGGTCAAACTTACCACTCATCGTCAGATCATAGTCAAGACGACCATGTTAGTCTCGCTGCCGACTCAACCTGGTTATTTTTGCTCTTTGTGTTTTTGGTCTGTTCTATTTACTTTTTCTCCTGTGCCACAGATATTTGGAACCTGACTCCTGCCTCCGCTTCACTCCTGCCACCACCATCCTGCTCTCCAATACCGGACCTCTCTTTTGGACTCATCACGGACACTAGGACATTACGGTACCACACCTGCCCTGATCTGGATCTGTTACCCTCCCTGTAACCTGGACTTGCTCTTCCCATATATTTGGAAACCTGGACTTTGAACATTGTAAATAAACCTGTTAAAACTTCTATGGCTTCGTGTACTTGTCTGCATTTGGGTTCTTATCCAGTTAAATCATAACAAGATCTTGCACAATTGGTGGCTGACTAAATACTTTTTTCCCCACTGTATATCGACATAACCTAAAAGGCCGCTCAGCAAGGAAGAAGCCACTGCTCCAAAACCGCCATAAAAAAGCCAGACTACGGTTTGCAACTGCACATGCGGACAAAGATCGTACTTTTTGGAGAAATGTCCTCTGGTCTGATGAAACAAAAATAGAACTGTTTGGCCATAATGACCATCGTTATGTTTGGAGGAAAAAGGGGGTTGCTTGCAAGCTGAAGAACACCATCCCAACTGTGAAGCACAGGGGTGGCATTATCATGCTGTGGGGGTGCTTTGCTGCAGGAGGGACTGGTGCACTTCACAAAATAGATGGCATCGTGAGGAAGGAAGTTAAAAGCTTGGTCGCAAATGGGTCTTCCAAATGGACAATAACCCCAAGCATACTTCCAAAGTTGTGGCAAAATGGCTAGGTATTGGAGTGGCCATCACAAAGCCCTGACCTCAATCCTATAGAACATTTGTGGGTAGAACTGAAAAAGCGTGTGCGAGCAAGGAGGCCTACAAACCTAACTCAGTTACACCAGCTCTGTCAGGAGGAATAGGCCAAAATTCACCCAACTTATTGTGGGAAGCTTGTGAAAGGCTACCCGAAACGTTTGACCCAAGTTAAACAATTTAAAGGCAATGCTACCAAATACTATTTGAGCGTATGTAAACTTCTGACCCACTGGGAATGTGATGAAAGAAATAAAAGCTGAAATCAATCATTCTCTCTACTATTATTCTGACATTTCACATTCTTAAAATAAAGTGGTGATCCTAACTGACCTAAAACAGCTAATTTTTTACAAGGATTAAATGTCAGGAATTGTGAAAAACTGAGTTTAAATGTATTTGGCTAAGGTGTATGTAAACTTCCGACTTCAACTGTATATGCTGGTTGTTAGCTTGCATAACTGATATGTGTATAATTGCAAGGGACACATGTTTTATGGATAATATTTAAATTTAAAGAGTGGGTGAGCACCATTCCTGACAGGCTAATCAGGTTCAATTTCAGCCTCAGAGCTTGATCAGAGTCAATAGCAGTCTCAGAGGCTGATAAATTAGGATTCTACCTAGTAGGCTGTTTCATAGGTAAAGCTCCTTACAGGTAGATTAGCAGTCAGTGCATTATATATATAATCAAGACTGGGTGGGATCTATTTCTGGCCGGCAGATCCGATTCAATAACCGCCTCAGGATGCTGCCTAGTAGCAGTAGTGTAAAGAACTTAAGTAAAAATACTTTAAAGTACTACTTAAGTAGTTTTTGGGGGTATCTGTACTTTTTTTTACAACTTTTACTTTTGTAATGTAAAATAAAATAATATACTTTTTTATTACATACATTTCCCTGACACCTGAAAGTACTTGTTACATTTTGAATGCTTAGCAGGACAGGAACATGTCAACATGTCAAATTCACACACTTATCAAGAGAACATCCTTGGTCATCCCTACTGCCTCTAATCTGGTGGACTAAACACAAATGCTTCATTTGTAAAGATGTCTGGCTTTCCGTAAATAAAATAAAAACTAGAAAATGGTGCCATCTGGTTTGCTTAATCTAAGGAATTTCAAATGATACTTAAGTATATTTTAGCAATTACATTTACTTTTGATACATAAGTATATTTAAAAACGAATACTTTTAGACTTTTACTCAAGTAGTATTTTACTGGGTGACTTTCACTTTTACTTGCTTCATTTTCTATTAATAATAATAAGCCATTTAGCAGATGCTTTTATCCAGTCATGTGTGCATACATTTTTACGTATGGTTGGTCCCGGGGATCGAACCCACTACCCTGGCGTTACAAGCGCCATGCTCTACCAATTGAGCTACAGAGGTATATTTATTTTACTCAAGTATGACAATTAGGTACTTTTTCACCACTGCCTAGTATCCTGTTTGCAAGGAGCCTTACATATGAAACAGCCTACAAGGCAGCATCCTGATTTATCAGACTCTGAGGCTGCTATTGAATCTGATCAGCCTGCCAGGAATAGAGCTCACCCACTCTGGATTATATGCATCAGCCTTATAAAGTGCTGACAGCAAATCTGCCTGCAAGGAGCTTTACCTATGAAACAGCCTACAAAGCAGCATCCTGACATCAGCCTCTGAGGCTGCTGTTGAATCTGATCAGCCTGTCAGGAATAATAATAATAAATAATATGCCATTTAGCAGACGCTTTTATCCAAAGCGACTTACAGTCATGCGTGCATACATTTTTTTGTGTATGGGTGGTCCCGGGGATCGAACCCACTACCTTGGCGTTACAAGCGCCGTGCTCTACCAGCTGAGCTACAGAGGACCACAGTGTATAATTATAAGGGACACTTTATGTTTTGTGGATAATATTTACATTTACAGTGGGTGAGCTCTATTCCTGTATTTACATTTACAGGAATAGAGCTCACCCACTGTAAATGTAAATATTATCCACAAAACATAAAGTGTCCCTTATAATTATACACATATCATTTATTCAAGCTAACAAACATTATAGATAACAAGCTAGCTTGCTAACTATCTAGCTCACAAGACTAGCAAAGTTAACTGCATTGTTCCTTGCATGTGATTGGCTGTGATCTTGGGGGCGGCACACTGCCTAGGAGACGGTGTTGCCTGTTAGGCATTGTTCAGGGCTTAAATGCCCCGCATTGTGCTCAACACAGCCACAGGGATCCTTGATGAAGTGGTTATCGTACATCTGAACAAATGAATGGATGATGCGTGGTACTTTTGATCATCTCGTGATCTCGACAAAACAACTTTTGTTATGTCGTGATCATGAGTTAAATAAGTTGTGATCTCGACATAATGAGGAAATAATTGTTTTTATTCATATGTCCTCTCTGGACTTCCGTAGGTTTGGGATTCACTGCATGAGTTTTTGATCAGTGATAATTTTTGTGTAAGAGAATGGTTGACAAAAAGAGAGGGAACGTGGTGTTGTTTATCTTTCTCTTTGGTTGGGACCAACGTTTAATGTCTCTACTGTCCTTCTTTTGGTCGTGGCTGGGTTCCTTCTCTTGGTCGTGGCTGGGTTCCTTCTCTTGGTCCTGGCTGGGTTCCTTCTCTTGGTCGTGGCTGGGTTCCTTCTCTTGGTCCTGGCTGGGTTCCTTCTCTTGGTCCTGGCTGGGTTCCTTCTCTTGGTCCTGGCTGGGTTCCTTCTCTTGGTCCTGGCTGGGTTCCTTCTCTTGGTCCTGGCTGGGTTCCTTCTCTTTGTCCTGGCTGGGTTCCTTTTCTTGGTCGTGGCTGTGTTCCTTCTCTTGGTCGTGGCTGGGTTCCTTCTCTTGGTCGTGGCTGGGTTCCTTCTCTTGGTCCTGGCTGGGTTCCTTCTCTTGGTCGTGGCTGGTGGGGCTCCAGCTGAGATGTGACTGGAGAATGAAAGAGGAGATGTGGGATGGGAAGCATCTGCAGTAAAGCTGGACCAACTCCTCATTTGCATCCCGAGACTGAATGCGTTTGGTAATTAAGTAGAGAAGAAAGCACATTAGGCCTTGGATATTTATGGACCAGACACCAAATGGACCTCCCTAAAACAATTTATGGTGCCACTGGTGGTCCGCTGTTGACTGGCCACAGCTTCGGCCTTCAAGCCAGCTTGAATAACTGATGCATTTCAATGGACTAAATGCCTCCATTGTCCAGAGCTTAAGACAGACATGAGGTCTACACCCAATATAAAAGCCAATATACTGTATTCATGATCCCTAATTCAGTAGGAACTACAAATTATATAGTTGTTCTCTTTCCTCTGACTTCTCTGAAGGTGTCCGATGTGTCTGAACTGAGATCTGACATTGCTTTAGTGGCACCTCAAGCCTTTGCTATTTGATAGTGCTGGACTCTGTCGGCAGACAGTTTGTTAGCTGCCAAAATAATCCCCCTGTGAAAGTGTTGTGGGGCTCCCGAACTGGTCCCATGGTCCCAGAGGTTACAGTGAATAGGAATAGTGGGCCACAATGAGGCCTGTCCCTCCTCTGCAGGAGAAGCAGCTGAAAGAATGAGCTTGGTTTAGGAATGGAGATTGGTGGCTGTGATTGCAGGAGGAGGGGAAGGGGAGGAACAGGAAACAAACTGTTTTGTATTGGAGGAATGTTCAGCTATTGATGGTGGTGGACCCCCTCTTCAATGCATGTCTGTGTAAAAAATAAATCACTTTAATTGTTCTCTGATTTCCCCTCTCACCATTTCGGCAAATTATAATTGAAACATTAACAGGACGTTAATAGGACATGTATTCCGGTAACCTTTTATATAAATCTCTGTGCTGTAGTGGGGGAGATTTCACCCTGACCAACAGGAATCAGAAATAATTAAATATGAGGAGAGTGCCATTTGGGGATGGCTTGAATTATAAATACGGCTAACGATTTGCAAATACAGCTAATAAACTCGGGGGACTCTGTTGATAGGGAAGGCCACAGTTTTCACACAAGGCTGTGAGTATTACAGGATCGGAAGCTTTTGACGCTAGTTCCTACTTCACAGATTTTTATTTTATTTTGAAATGCCTTCTTGAACATGTGTACTTTTATGTGCCTTAATTACAAACTTGTATGGGATCTGTAAATATGAATAAAAATGTGAAATGATAAGCCTAGTTTAGCGAAGGGGAAAGCACTGAGCTATACAGGGAGAAAGACAGGATTCTTCCTGGCTAGCCATGATTGGCTGAGATAATGGTGTGGTTGGACATGCCGAGAGATGAGTCCTGATTCTGTCTGTCATATTACAGGCGTCTGTCTATAATGGAATGGGGCTTCCCTGGTCAGTATATAGATAATATTTTGTACCGCAGATTTTTGGAAAGATACAGAGTACTGTAGCTATGGACAACTGCAAAAGTGTTGCTAAGTCTCTCAAAAACATTGCTGGCTGGAATTTTGCTGTTGCTATCGACAAAGCTCGCTGGGAGAAAGTTTAAGTAGAGAGACTACTTTCTGGAGGACAATGCCATGCTGACTCACATACGTTTACATGTGTGGGTGTGGTGGGGCTTAAGAGTGTGTGAACAATGATGAATGGGCGTAAACAAAGACCTTACATTTACATTTTAGTCATTTAGCAGACGCTCTTATCCAGAGCGACTTACAGTTAGTGAGTGCATACATTATTATTTTTTTCATACTGGCCCCCCGTGGGATTCAAACCCACAACTCTGGCTCTACTAACTGAGCTACATCCCTGCCGGCCATTCCCTCCCCTACCCTGGACGAATTGTGCGCCGCCCAATGGGTCTTCCGGTCGTGGCCAGCTACGACAGAGCCTGGATTTGAACCAGGATCTCTAGTGGCACAGCTAGCATTGTGATGCATTGCCTTAGACCACTGCGCCACTCGAAGACAATAGCTGCTAGCTCCAGGTTAAAGGAACTGTGTCACTGAATTCTGGGTTATACAGCCCAGGGAAGGAATCGGGCCCCCTCCCCCTGCCGGTCCTGGCAGTGGCTCCTCAGGAACCTCCCCAGCTCCTGGTTCATCCTCTCCACCTGCCCGGTACCCGGAAGTGAGGCTGACCGTGACCCCCCAGCTTCTCCATGAAGGCCTTCCAGGCACGATCGGAGATGATATCCTCCTGAAGGCCATTGAGCCGGAAGATCTGCTGGAACAGTGCCTCAGCGACCTGGATAGCAGTAGGGAGACCAGAGAGAGGGATGAAACTGCATGATTTAAGAATCTGTCCACTATCACAAATATTGTGGTAAAACCATCAGAAGAGGGGAGATCAGTGACAAAATCAATGGACAGATGAGACCAGGGACGCTGAGTCATGGGAAGGGGAAAGAGTTTCCCTGCGGGAGCATTACGGAACAGGAGTTGACATAATGAGTAACGTCTTGCGCCAAGGTGGGCCACCAGTACTTTCCAGAGATGGACTGCATGGTGCGGGTGATACCTGGATGTCCTGTGACGACAGCTGTGTGCACCCAGGTCAACAGCCGATCCCTTATCCCCGTGGAAACGTAGGTGCTCTCAGGAGGACTGGTAGCAGGTGTGGGTTCCCTCTCCAGGGCCTGGCGAATGTCTACATCTATGTCCCAGAGTACAGGGGCTACGACTCGAGAGGGAGGAATTATATGTGCACTCAAGACAGGAACCTCACCCAAATCGCTTGCGGCGGGTTCAGTCGCCTCGCTGTCCGTATGTACTCCAGGTTCCAATAGTCAGTGAGGATGAGAAATGGGTCCTGGGCGCCCTCCAGCCTGTGTCTCCACCTCTCTAATGCCAACTTCACCGCCAGCAGCTCCCGATCGCCAACATGATAGTTCCTCTCTGCAGGAGACAGCTTTTTAGAGTAATATGCAGATGGATACAATTTCTGTGGAATACCTTGATGTTGGGACAGGACAGCCCCCACACCTACTTCTGAAGTGTCCACCTCCACCACGAAGGGCAGCGTAGGATCTGGATGTTTGAGTAACGGGGGCAGAGGTGAAACGTCCCTTCAGTAGGCGGAAGGCTTCGTCAGCTGTAGGATTCCACCCCAACTTCCGGGGAACACCCTTGAGGAGAGAAATGAGAGGAGAGGCGATCGAGCTGAAGTCCTTCATGAATCGGCAGTAGAAGTTGGCAAATCCCCAAAACCGTTGTAACCCCTTTATGGTGATTGGGACTGGCCATGACCTGACAGCATCCACCTTCTTCTCATCCATCATGACTCCTTGTGGTCCGATCTGGTAACCCAAAAAGGAGACATCCTCCTGATGGAATTGGCACTTCTCCGCTTTGACGTACAGGTGGTTGGCCAGGAGGCGTTCCAGGACGACTCGGACGTGAGCGATGTGATCCTCCAAGGTAACCAAGTAGACCAGGATGGCGTCGATATACAAGACCACCTGGTGTCCAAGCATTTCCCGGAGCACCTCGTTGACGAATGCCTGGAACACCGGCGGAGCATTGGCTAATCCAAAAGGCATCACCAAGTACTCGTAGTGAGCACACATCGTGTTGAAGGCCATCTTCAATTCATCCCCCTCCCGGATGCGGATCCTGGTATACCTCCGGGATGTTGGGCTGAAGGGCAACCACAGGACTCTCAACCGACGTGGAACGACAGGGAAAGGAAAAGCAAGTTTTCCGGCATTCGGGTGCCCAGTCGGGGATTTTCATCC
Source organism: Coregonus clupeaformis (assembly GCF_020615455.1). Taxonomy (NCBI): domain Eukaryota; kingdom Metazoa; phylum Chordata; class Actinopteri; order Salmoniformes; family Salmonidae; genus Coregonus; species Coregonus clupeaformis. The sequence goes on along the minus strand of NC_059194.1, from coordinate 12,329,713 downwards.
TAGGCCATGAGATGGTGGGGTTATGACATTGAAGCGATGGGAGGCCGAGGTTGATCTTGATAAGGAAGGGAAGGCTTTCTTGATGTATGGATTCCATGGTGAGGGTGAGTGGTGCTGTGATGTGTGTGATTGTCCCGGATTCTATTGGTTGACTATCCAGTGCTTGAACCAGACAAGGAGAGGAGAGCGGGTTTGAGGTGATGTTAAGGGAGGAGGCAAGGGCCTGGTCAATAGAATTCCCTGCGGCACCGGAGTCCACTAGATCTGTAGAAACAAAACATGAAGGACAGCCAGCCAGTGAAATCGATACTAGGAAAGGTTTGGCGGAAAGTGATGATAATGAAATACTCATGCCTAACCAAGGAGACGGATGATCACGTGGCTGTCCATCTGCTCTCGTGGACCAATGGTTAGAACGTACCGGACACTGTTGAAGCTGGTGCCCCTCCTGTCCACAATAAGGACAGAGCCCCAGCTGTCTACGACGGCGTCGCTCAGCTGTGAAGAGGCATCTGGCCCCCACCTCCATGGGTTCAGACTCAGAACGATCTACGGAGGAGGGAGAGAGGCGATGGGGGTACCGACGCTCCCGAAGCAGGTTATCCAGATGGATGGCCATCGCGATGATAGGTTGTCGTCTCGGCACGCCAACTCCGTCTGGACCTCTTTGCGCAATCCTCCTCTGAATAGGGTGCGGAGCACCAGCTAATTCCATCTGCTGGATGCTGCCACTGTCTGAAAGGTGAGCGCGTACTCCGCCGCGGTCTGGCTATCCTGCCATAGTTGGAGTAGGCGCTCACCCTTCTCTGCTCTCTGGTGGATGGTCAAAGACCCCATCTGAACAGAGCCATGAATTCTTCATAGGAACCCAGCTCCTCCTCTCTCCCAGACGGCCGTGGCCCACTCCAACGCCCTTCTGGTCAGCAGAGAAATAACCATGGCAGCCTTAGACCTCTCAGTGGTGGGGGCTCCCATCTGATGAGCGAAATAGAGGGAGCACTGGAGTAGGAAGCCAAAGGCATTTCGATGGAGTCCTGTCATATTTGTCTGGGAGGGACAATCGGGAATTGGGAAGTAATGAAGGTAGTAATGAAGTCCAGGTGTGACTGATGATAGGGTGCAGGTGTGCGTAATGGTGGTTACCAGGTGTGCGTAAAGATGGGTTGCCAGGACCGGTGGTTAGTAGACCGGTGGCATCGAGTGCCGGGGTGGGAGAGCGGGAGTAGACGTAACAACACACTTGTCTCCGGAGTTTAAAGGCAACATTGTTGCACTGCTTTTACAATATCAGGGTTTATTCTCAGCTGTACTAACCCAGACAAATGTACTAAAGCATGACATTGACATTGGGGACTCGGCCCCGATCCAACAACATGCCTATCGACTGAACCCTGAAAAGAGAGAGTAGCTCCGCAGTGAGGTGGTAACTTTCCTCACGAGAGGAAAGTTACTACGGATATTGCAGGAGTTTCCCCTGGAAATCAGACATGTCCATGGTAAGGACAACTTGGTTGCTGATTGTCTTTCAAGGGTGGGCAGTCAATAAGTTGTGTTTAGTCAGTGTGTAGCCCTGGCTCACAATTTATTGTGACTGTAGGTTTTTGCCATTTTGGAGATTAGTTTTGTTTTGGTTGGGCTTGGTCCAAGGGGACGAGAGTTATAGAAGCGTGCTTGAGTTTTTCACTTGGCAACTAAAGAAAAAAATTAGAAAAAATTAGAAAAAAATAAAAAGATTGTAAAAAATAAAGACCTGGACGACTTGCCTTAATAGAAGGAACCATGAATTCTGCTCTGTATCAGAGAATTCTACAGGAGAATGTCAGACCATCCGTCTGTGAGCTGAAGCTGAAGCGCAGCTGGGTCATGCAGCAAGACAATGATCCAAAACACACAATCAAGTCTACATGAAAATTGCTAAAAAGCAACAAATTGGAGACCTAATCCCAATTGAGATGTTGTGGCAGGACTTGAAACGAGCAGTTAATACTTGAAAACCCACACGTCACTGAGTTAAAGCAGTTCTGCATGGAAGAGTGGGCCAAAATTCCTCCACAGCGACGTGAGAGACTGATCAACAACTACAGGAAGCATTTGGTTGGAGTCATTGCAGCTAAAGGTGGCACAACCAGTTATTGAGTGTAAGGGGGCAATTACTTTTTCACACAGGGGAATTGGGTGTTGCATAACTTTGTTTATGAAATAAATATGTAATTGTTGTGTTATTTGTTCACTTATGTTCCCTTTATCTAATATTAGGTTTTGGTTGAAGATCTGATAACATTCAGTATCACAAATATGCAAAAGTAGAGAAAATTAGAAATGCACTGTATGTGTATATGTATATGTATGTGTATGTATATACAGCTCTGGAAGAAATTAAGAGACCACTGCACATTTTTCTTAAATCAGCATCTCTACATGTATGACAGCCATTCCATTCCAGTGTCTGTTGAATTCCAACACAGGCACACCTCATTCTACTGAATTAGGTACTGATTAGGTGATCACCTGAACCAAATCTTATTTAACGAGGAAAAGTATAAAAAACACTGCTGCGGTCATCACTATCCTCTTGCAATAGGACCAGCTGGATGGCAAAAACAGTGCTAATAGTACCTCAAAAGTAATATGAATCAAAAAATAACTATTGACCATGCCAAATGAGTTGAAGAGGAAAGTTTTGAGTGAGGAAAAGAAGGGTTCAATTCTGGCTTTACTGGCAGAGGGATACAGTGAGCGTCAGGTTGCTTCCATCCTTAAAATTTCAATGCAGCAGACATTGGGGACAACAAAGCTACAGACCGGCAGAGGGTGAAAACGACTCTCTACTGACCGGGATGACCACCAACTCATTCGAATGTCACTCAACAACCGTAGGATGACATCAAGTGACCTACAAAAAGAATGGCAAACGCAGCTGGGGTGAAGTGCACGGCGAGGACAGTTCGAAACATGCTCCTAGGGGCAGGGCTGAAGTCGTGCAAAGCTAGAAAAAAGCCCTTCATCAATGAGAAGCAAAGAAGAGCCAGGCTGAGGTTTGCAAAAGACCATAAGGATTGGACCGTAGAGGACTGGAGTAAGGTCATCTTCTCTGATGAGTCCAATTTTCAGCTTTGCCCAACACCTGGTCGTCTAGTGGTTAGACGGAGACCTGGAGAGGCCTACAAGTCACAGTGTCTCGCACCCACTGTGAAATATGGTGGAGGATCGGTGATGATCTGGGGGTGCTTCAGCAAGGCTGGAATCGGGCAGATTTGTCTTCGTGAAGGACGCATGAATCAAGCCATGTACAAGGTTGTCCTGGAAGAAAACTGCTTCCTTTTGCTCTGACATTGTTCCCCAACTCTGAGGATTGTTTTTTCCAGCAGGACAATGCGCCATGCCACACAGCCAGGTCAATCAAGGTGTGGATGGAGGACCACCAGATCAAGACCCTGTCATGGCCAGCCCAATCTCCAGACCTGAACCCCATTGAAAACTTCTGGAGTGTGATCAAGAGGAAGATGGATGGTCACAAGCCATCAAACAAAGCCGAGCTGCTTTAATTTTTGCGCCAGGAGTGGCATAAAGTCACCCAACATCAATGTGAAAGACTGGTGGAGAGCATGCCAAGACGCATTAAAGCTGTGATTGAAAATCAGGGTTATTCCCCCAAATATTGATTTCTGAACTCTTCCTAAGTTAAAACATTAGTATTGTGTTGTTTAAAAATGAACATGAACTTATTTTCTTTGCATTATTCGAGGTCTGACAACACTGCATATTTGTTGTTATTTTGACCAGTTGTCATTTTCTGCAAATAAATGCTCTAAATGACAATATTTTTATTTGGAATTTGGGAGAAATGTTGTCAGTAGTTTATAGAATAAAACAAAAATGTTATTTTTACCCAAACACATACCTATAAATAGTAAAACCAGAGAAACTGATAATTTTGTAGTGGTCTCTTAATTTTTTCCAGAGCTGTGTATATGTATATATATATATATATATTTTTTTAAGTGTGTGTTTTGTCTAATATTTAATTGTTGACAGCCAGTAGACACCATGTTTATATAGGTTGTTGTCAGTGAATCTTTGTTAGTTCCCCTTTCTGTTTGAGCGACACATTTTGATGGGGAACGTAACAAAATGCATGTTCAAATTATTTCATAGCTTCAGTGCATCAAGGCAACTGATCAATCAATATGGTTCGTAAGGAGAAAATACTGTCAAAATGACATGTTGCTGGCTGTGAATGTACATTACTCACTCACCTAATGTAAAAGGAATGACAACGCAAGGCTTCACAGGCGTCAATGTCTGTTTCGTGGCATCTAAAGATGAGCTAGGGAATGTTCAATGCCTTTAACATGGCATGTGTGACCCACTCCTGCAAATGAAAAGGTCTCAGCCATTAGAAATAGACACTTTGGCTGGATCAGTCCCTAAAGACTGCCTTGCTTGGCCAGCTTGAGGTGTAGTTACCGTCCGTCACCTGATACTGGTGGCCCTTCCTCATTTATTTCCTCAAATTTGTCAATCGGGAGATCTAAAAATGATGTAACTTATAATGAGAGAGCAGCATCAGCACCTGCCTGGAATCCTAATTGTGACTTGTGAGCGAGCCTTAACAGAAACTGTTCATTTCCATTTTATCATGATAGATTTAATAGTCATCACTCTATGCACCGTCATGCCATTTTCAAGGAAGCCTTCCAGCCGATATTCAGATCACATTATAGATTTTAATGAATTATGGCAAGACAAAAGATAATTTAAAAATGGATAATTGCAATATGCTGGGTCATGGTCATGCTCATTAATTTACAACAATGCACACACTCTCTCTCCTTCTCTCTCTCTCTCTCTCCCCATCTCTCGCTCATCGTTTCAACGCGCATATATTTCATTATGAGGTATTTGATGGTCATTTTGAGGAGTGTGTTATCGAAGATGACTTCCTCTCTCATACACTCAGGAATAACAAGGAAACAAAGTGGAGAACATTTAATAGTTTAATAATAAGCTGCTGTATACATTCAGTGATTATTCAGATGTTCATGTTGCCAGAAGCCATGGGTGAGACAAGCAAAAACATTGAGCTACAAGATCTATTTCATTGTATGCAATTTTGTCATTTTTCCATTCACAATCTTCCATGTTGTACATAGTTTAACTGTAAAGCAACTGAACTTCGAAGACCTTCATTTCCTTTAAACATACGATTCCACCAAATCTGTTTGTCTTGCTGTTCTTAAATATATTTTCAGACTCAATTCAAAGGAGATGGTACATGATGGCACAGCAGTTGAGCAAAGCTAGTCTGCATTCTTTCATCCTTAGTCTCTTACTTGAAGTGTCGACAGGGCCTATTCTCTGGTTTATATCACTAAGAACAGTTCTGAGGTGAGGAACTAATGGGGAACCTTAGTCCAAAAACAGACACACAGAAATAGGTGGAATTATCTCACTAGCTTAAAAAACTAGCTTAACCATCTTCTTATTACTTAAATATTAAGATTAAGCAATCTTTACGGTTTTGTTTGCTTATTTTTTGGTTTCTTTTGCTATCTCACTCTAAGCTCATTGAACTGACACACTACTATTGGTGCTGAAATAGCTTCTTTTTTATTTTATTTTTTACATTTTCTATTTGTCCACACAGAAACTTGATGGCACAAGAACTGACCAATAAGAAACTCTTTACAACAAGGTAGACTGCAAGTCAACAGTTGCCAGGGGTAACACAGTAAACAAAAACAAAAATTAAATTTCATTTTGAAAAAATAATAATAACCATAATCAATAAAAAAAAAAAGCAAAATAAACAAAGCCAGTTAATTTCAAGTATAACTTACTGATAAAATAACTACACAGCATTAAATATTCTCATTATACATTTTTAAATTATTTATAAAATATATTTTGGCATATGTTTTTTTGTTTTTGTGTTTGTGTAACAACGCTACTGTAGCTTCAGTTGAACACCACTGTTTATTTGTAATTTTTTAAAACGCTTGAAACAAAACATTAAAGGGATTGTCACATAACAACAGGTTATTAAAAATGATAATAGTAAACCCTATACAGAGTTTCACATAGCAAGACGTGAGTGACGATCCCTTCTATCCTAGCCTCATAGTCAAAAGTCAGAAAAAGTACAAGACCAGAGCACACGTTTCTAATTGTGCTCCACTGGCTACAATCAAGAATGGGCACAGGAGATTTCAAAAGCAATAAGTATTTTTTTCTCTAGCTCGGTCGAAAGTCTGACCCACTTCCCAGTGTTGGGAGTGCCTGGGCAGATAGCAAGAGTTCATTAAGCTCCATCAGTGATAAACCATAAATACTGTGCAGACCTCACAGTCTGGTGACACTGGGATGTCCTCCAGTGGGGTGAGGGGGTGTATACAGAGAATACGGATTCTCTTATCAGACCAAGAAGAAAATGAGACTGAGAATGTCTTCCCTCCCTTCCCTTCTCCGTCTCCACTACTGAGCACTGTTCAAGATGCACATAGAGGCAATGGTTCACAGAAGAAGAATCCTGTGCATGTCTCTCTGTCTGTTGCCGTCTGTCGCACTGTGGGGAGCTTTACAAAGGAAACGACGAGTCAATTTGGCAGCCGAGACAAAGCTGCAAACCAAAGAAGGCAATCTCAGTTAGTGATACAAAAACAGTCAAAAGGCATAAAGTTCTGTACTTTTTTATCCGTCACCGTAGGTGTCAGGTCCACAGAAATCTGAACGGGGGAGAGGCAGAATCCGGCCGAAGGGGCAAGTCACACAGTCAACAGCAACCTGCCTGTCCACTGGCTGCAGAAAACGTACAGAAAAGCAAACAAGAAAAGTACTGCGACTACAACAAAGCCACATCCACGGCCTTCACTTTTCTGGAGGAACACAACACGAAGCTCAGCATTTTCCAGTAACATTCCACACTTTGTCCTTGGTACTACGCTCAAGTTGTCTTTCTTTCTTTCTTTTTTTTTTCTCGGCTTGACTTTCTCCTGCGTACACAGCTATGGCGGAGTATATATATATATACGTGTTTGTTTACACTGTGTGTGTGTGTGTGAGTGTGTGTGTGTGTGTGTGTGAGTAGGCTCCCCCTGATGCCCGTTAAAGCACAATGTCCTTCAGGCGCTTGCTGCTGGGAGACTCCTTCTCAAGATGGCCACTGTCGTGGAGGAGCGTGTTGATCTCCCGGACGGCCGGCTCGCTGTCCTTCCCCTCAGGCTGCCGCAGCATGCTGTGGTTGGCAATGCGCTCGGCGCCACGGCACCTGAGCGTGTTATAGCCGGATGGCACCTTGGCCAGCGGGCTCTTCAGGTGCACAGGGGAAGTGATGGGACTGGCTGCTTCGCGCCCGTTGCCCGCCTCGCGCACGGCGCCGCCGTTGGACTTGGGGCTGCACACCTGTGACTCCATCATTGTCCGCTTGTTGCCCTTTAGCTCGCCCCGCTCTGGGTCCTCTGGGCCGTCCTTGCCGAAGGTGGCAAAAGTCCTTTTGATGGTGCCGGTGCCACAGTCCTCGTAGTGGGGCACATCCACGGTGGTGGCCTCGATGGACAGGGCGATGATGTTGTTACGTGGGTGGCCGTGCTCAGGCGACTTGCCGCGGGCCGGACCGGGCACACGGGGCATCCAGCAGCGGTCCGAATGGCCCAGGATACGACACTCGTCCTGGCAGTGGAAGCCTTCGCTGGGGTCTGCAGAAGGAGGGAAGAAGGCAGAGGGAGAAAGAAAAGGGAATTGTTAGATTTGTCTGTTGAACTGGCCTATTTTCCAGCACTTTAACACATTGGCACTTTGCTTTCATGGATTTCACCACGGTTTGTTTCTGGTCCTTTCATTTTATTTAGCTACATGTCAGAGACTTTTAAAAAATGAAGCAAAGTTTGTTGGAACCCGAACAGCCCCAGTTTGATATTTTCTGTGGGTAATTTCTCTTTCAAGACTACACAAGACTTGCCGTTACTTCCAGACGAATAGAGATCTGCTAGTTTGAGGCACTTCTAATGCGTCAATTTAAAGGACGTATTGTTAAATCAAAGTCCATTTCCAGCTCATGCATAATTGTGATTTCAGTAGCAACACTTGATGAAAGCCAGGGTTTAAACAGTGCAATCAGATATTACCACTAAGAGGCACCAGCTGCGTTGCCATATCGTTGCCTAGTTCATCTAGCTCAGTCTCTGTCATCTGGCGCTGAGTTATAAATATCTAATGATGTTTTAACGCTGACAAAAAGTCTGTATTACTACATATCCTTTGTTGTGTCGGAGGGAAGGGCTTTCAGGACGATTTCTGTATCATTAAAACAACAACAAAAGAGCCAAGCGCTCTTGTCTGGAGCTGAAGAGCTGTCGTCCTCTTCTCTACCTTTGTTATCTAAGCCAGAATTTAGGATTTTTATCCATAGGCCAGTCGAGTGAGTACTTGATGCTGAGGCCTTTGAATCCATACATATTTGATTATTGGCCATCTGGACAGATAACCTTACAAGGGCACATTCAAGATGCCCTCGTGTTCATGAATTCCATCAAATCACACCCACTCACAAAGCAGGCAAAGAATGGCTTTATACTGACATATTGAACACATGTCAAGGGCAAGTTTTGTCATGAGAATCAAAGGATGTCTGTGGATGTAACAATCGCATTCGTGAAAAAACATAACATGAATAATATCTACAGTATACAGTAGCTACCATGTTACAGGCCAAATAGACACAGTCATTTACCTTAACCATTCAGTATGCCACTACGGTGCCTCCGAGTTCTCTCTGTTGGCCTCGGCCTTGTAAAATAAACTGACACGCAGATGTTCAGTGACACATTTCTAAGCCTCCCGATTGGTCCTCGCCTCCTAGGGGCAAGGGGCCCTCCTCCCACAAGAGAGGCCCAAGGTGACAGGAAGGGATTGTGAGAAGGAATTGCCATCGACCCACAGCACGCCACACGTTTAGATCTGGCACTCGCAGCTTGACAGATCACCTAATTAAAATCACTAATTATCTGTTTTCTTCCCCTCTTTTCTGCACTCTGAGGGGCACCTCTGCTTTGGGCGCGCCAATCTATATTTAAAGATTGCGTTCCAGGGACAAGGCTGCCGAAGCTGTCTCCCTCTTAAACTGTGATCTGATGAGACTGACACATGACTGGCTGACTGGCTGACTGGCTGGGTGACTGGCTGACTGGCTGGCTGGGTTCGTGGGCCATTTGAACCATGCTATGGTTGATCTCAGTATAGGATTATGGGGGTTGTTCATGGCCAGGGACACTGGAGCTCAAGAGGCCAAGCAGGCAGCCAGGACCATGGACTGTGCTGAAGGATTACCTTGAGCTTTGCAGTGTGTGTTTGTGTGTGTGTGTGTGCGTGTGTGTGGGTTTGTGTACCCTGACACATATTGGCTGTGTCTGCGTACTCTGGCCACACCCTCCCTCCATCCCTCTCTCCACACACTCCGATGTGGACAGGAGAACATTGTGAAATTAAAAGGAATAGAAAATAAAGCTCTGGATGGACTCTGGTGGCTCAAGTGGCTAAAATGGTGTCTGTAATTACCAGGGCCTGTGAACACACTCAAGTCCACATCTGAAAGGGGCTTTTCATCCCCAAAAGTCAATGTTATCCCCATGGCAACAAGGGGTTGAGCTTTACCATTATTCATACTGCTCACGGCAGAGACTGGTTATAGAACACCTGGCGTCAAGAGAATGCTTATAGAACACCTGGCATCAAGAGACTGCTTACAGAACACCTGGCATATTGCACAATCGCAATCTCCCCTTCAAAACTTCTGCTCTCTTATGACGCTCTTCCTTCTTTTCCAGGGGACTTGGATTGATCAGCATCCTCTGGATCAATACAGGTTCCTTTCAATAGATTTGAAACATTTTTTTCCCGCAGCCTGATTGAAAGGTCTCGGGACACAAAGAAGACATATTCAAACTCTATGCTTTATACTGAGCCGTCCATGCAACAGCAGTGAATAAACCCTTTCCCACCCCCTTCCTTTAGGGGATCTCCGGAGAGAGAGCGGTTCTGTTGTAACTAACATCGTTCTGAAAGCCTGAGCACCATTAACAGAATGTTCACATCCTGCCTCCGCTTAGAGGCTCACCACGTAAGCAGATGTCGTTGTCAAAGGTCCCCTAGAAGACGACAGAACAACATTGAAAATAAAGAGAAAGAAAGAAGAACGACAGGCCACCGGTCGACCCCCTGACCCCTGACAAAGCCGAATCTCTTGCAGAGAAAAATCGAAAGAAGCTAAATCTAATGCTCACAAACAAAGCAATTAAAAGCTCTTTATAGCTCTGTCGAGGTCTGAAACACCACAAGCCAAGAGGACGAGCAAGAAGGAGGCACCCTCCTGCTGTGGATGCCTATTGAAAGTCATCAGGAAAATAAGCTTGCTAATCAGTTACGGGAAAAATACTTAAAGTACAGAGCGGTTCTATATCAGTAGGAACATTTCCTATCTAGGATTTAATACCTATTAATTACTGAGGGCACTCGGTCGGGAGCCGGAAGCTCGCCTGTGTTTTTCAGTCATTCCAGATTTGAAATATAAATTGAGTTAAATGGAGAGAAGGGGAAAATATAAAAATCACAAGGATCCAAGTCCCTCAGCACCGCTGACAAATCGGAAATGTTGTGCTTTTAATTCCGAATTGGGAGTTCAAAAGAATACCAAAGGCATTGGGGAGCACTTTAAATATGTATGCCATTATGCACACGTCGCACAGTGTTGCCACTTCAAATTCAAAAGCTGTAATTTCCTGGTATATATCGTCCGTGTTTTACCTGGAATAACATCAGTTTACATCAGCATGAAGAAGAGAGCCCACCTGTTCTCCCTTCGTTCCAGCTTCCTCGCCTATATTCATGCGCTAGGAGCCCCCTTCCTCTTTCACGGGAAGTAGTCACAACCTATGGTCATGACAGATAGGAAGTCATCGGGTGGCTCTATGAGCCTTGCACAGCCATCCCTCAGTTGACCGTTGCAAGTGGGCCTTTAACGATCCTCCCTAGTCGCACACCTGAAGGGGCTATTTGTTTGTGGCTAATGTAGCAAAAGTGAGAGAATCAGCTGAATCGGCGAACAGCTAAGGATGAAATCTTCTAACAGTGAACACATAAGGGAAGTATTTTTATCATATGGAGAAAAGACTCTCCCCTCAAAACTTGTCCTGTTTGGCAGGGTAATGTGGTCTCACTTGGAAAACAAACACTGTTTTCCCTCCAAAAAGTTCAACAAGAGAACCTCCAGGCTCAAAACAGTGATGTAATCCTACAAAATGAGGGGGAGGAAGGCAGAGTAACTAACTAGAAAGCCAGTGGTGACTTGATGCAAACCCAGATTCTGGAGACTACGCAGTTTCTATTGGAGGGCTTAATTGCGGCCATACGGCTGTGAGATCCTCTGTATGACACCATTCAGTCAGTTTGGGTTTGCTGAACGATGAGCCCTAAAAGAATTTAGAGCATAAGAGTCTATAAAAAGTAGTATTAGAAAAAGGTGGATGAGGATAAATGCTTAAAGATAATTGGATATACTAATAGTCTCCCTATGGGTAGGACCACTTTATTCCACTTTATTTAGCAATGATTAGAGCAATTTATAATGATTTACGATAGCCCAATAATACCGTAGCAACACACTGCTGACCCAAAATAAAGGAAATCGTCAGACGATATCATGTCAAACTCATCATTTGGGGATATTTTCAACTTTTCATTTATTTCGCCCTCAAAAAGCTTTACGTTTCTACTGTCAGTATGTGGTCGTTGTTTCACCCCCCTGCCATCTTTGATATTGCTGTCTGTGTCCAATCACTGAAACAATGTATTTGATGGTTGTCTGTGCGAGAGGACAAAATAATCGGCTCTGGGAGAGCAAAAGAGCAAACCGCCAAGGCTGACATTTTGTTTTGTCTCTTTCACTTCGCTGCATGAGTGGTGCTGGTTGTGGCTGACTGGTATGAAATGAGAATGAAATGAACAGAGCAGTTATCCAGCCGCTGACCCCTTTAAGGACAAGTCTGGTGGCGGGCCGCCTCTCCTCCTCCATGTCTGTCTGTCTGTCTGAGTGACATTACTCCTCATGCACCACAAACAAAGCCCTTGCGTTTCAGCACTCGAGGTGCCAGTCCCTATCTGTGACAGTGGAATTACTGTTTTCTAATTGCTCTCCATATTAATTTTCCATTCTACCAGCCACACACTAAATTATCAAGATTACATCTAAATTGTCGCCGCAGCCTCTCAACGCTCAAATGCTAAAGCTCCCTCAGCAGACAAATTAGAGAGAGGAATTTCAGAAACAGGGAACTAGTGGAATTGAGTGTCTGTGTGGTTGGTTGGTGCTGCAGCTAAGATGAATTCTCAGGCAACCTTGGACTATGCTGAAAACCTTAGGCACCAAACGGAAGAAAACTGACTTGTCCATTAAGAAATGATGATTTTCATTTTCCATTTGCAAATTGTTTTAAACCCTGTACCCCAATGAACACAACCCTGATTAACTTGGCCATGGCTTACCTAGACACAGTGGGTCAGGGCCTTTACAGGCTTGTCTGCTTTAGCTAGTGCTAGGACTAACACTATCTGGCCTGCTTTAGCTAGTGCTAGGGCTAACGCTATTTGTTCTGCTTTATCTAGTGCTAGAGCTAACTCTATCTGGTCTGCTTTAGCTAGTGCTAGGGCTAACACTATTTGCCATCCTATAACTGGGCTTGAGCGGGGCATGCCAGTGAGGCAGCCTCCCACTACTACCCACCAGGGAGTCCAAGCGCTGCTGTCATCCCAGCCAGCCAATTCAGTCTGCCGGTGCCATTAATCAGCCGCAAGCCCTGGCTCCTGCAGGAGCGCAAGATGGAGTGTGATGGTCTTGTTTTTACAAACAGTGGAGGGGCACCCTTTCCGCGCCGCACAAGCCCATCATTCTCCCAGCACCTTCATAGCAGCCGAGACCTTTCCCTCTTCTCCCTCCACCGCCTCCTCTCACACCACTGCCTCCACACTCTCCTCTCCCTCTTCTCCCTCCCCTGCCTCCTCTCCCTCTTCTACCTCCCCTGCCTCCTCTCCCTCCTCTCCCTCCTCTCCCTAAACTGCCTCCTTTCCCTCTTCTCCCTCCACCGCCTCCTCTCCCTCCACTGCATCCTCTCCCTCCTCTCCTACTCTCCCTCTTCCGCCTCCTCTCCCTTCTCCCTCTCCTCTCCCTCCACTTCCTCCTCTCCCTCCTCTGCCTCCTCTCCCTCCTCTGCTTCCTCTCCCTCCTCTCTCTCTACTTCCTCCTCTCCCTCTTCTCCCTCCACTGTCTCCTCTCCCTCTTCTCCCTCACTGCCTCCTCTCCCTCTTCTGCCTCCTCTCCCTCTTCTCCCTCCTCTCCCTCTTCTCCCTCTTCTCCCTCCACTGCCTCCTCTCCCTCCTCTCCCTCCACTGCCTCCTCTCCCTATTCTCCCTCCTCTCCCTCTTCTATCTCCTCTCCCTCATCTCCCTCCACTCCCTCCTCTCCCTCCTCTTCCTCTTCTCCCTCTTCTCCCTCCACTGCCTCCTTTCCCTCCACTGCCACCTCTCCCTCTTCTCCCTCTACTGCCTCCTCTCCCTCCTCTGTCTCCTCTCCCTCTTCTCCCTCTTCTCCCTATTCTCCCTCCACTGCCTCTTCTCCCTCTCCTCCCTCTTCTCCCTCTTCTCCCTCCACTGCCTCCTTTCCCTCCACTGCCACCTCTCCCTCTTCTCCCTCCACTGCCTCCTCTCCCTCCTCTGTCTCCTCTCCCTCTTCTCCCTCTTCTCCCTCTTCTCCCTCCTCTCACTCCTCTCCCTCTTCTCCCACTTCTCCCTCCACTGCCTCCTCTCCCTCTTCTGCCTCCTCTCCCTCTTCTGCCTCCTCTCCCTCTTCTCCCTCCTCTCCCTCTTCTCCCTCTTCTGCCTCCTCTCCCTAATCTCCCTCCACTGCCTCATACCCTTCTTCTCCCTCCTCTCCCTCTTCTCCCTCCACTGCCTCTTCTCCCTCCTCTCCCTCTTCTCCCTCCACTGCCTCCTATTCCTCCTCTCCCTCCACTGCCTCCTCTCCCTCTTCTCCCTCCACTGCCTCCTCTCCCTCTTCTCCCTCCACTGTCTCCACTGCCTCCTCTCCCTCTTCTCCCTCTTCTCCCTCTTCTCCCTCTTCTCCCTCCACTGCCTCCTCTCCCTCTTCTCCCTCCACTGCCTCCACTGCCTCTTCTCCCTCGCCTCCCTCTTCTCCCTCTTCTCCCTCCACTGCCTCCTTTCCCTCCACTGCCACCTCTCCCTCTTCTCCCTCCACTGCCTCCCCTCCCTCCTTTGTCTCCTCTCCCTCTTCTCCCTCTTCTCCCTCTTCTCCCTCCTCTCACTCCACTCCCTCTTCTCCCACTTCTCCCTCCACTGCCTACTCTCCCTCTTCCGCCTCCTCTCCCTCTTCTTCCTCCTCTCCCTCTTCTCCCTCTTCTGCCTCCTCTCCCTAATCTCCCTCCACTGCCTCATACCCTTCTTCTCCCTCCTCTCCCTCTTCTCCCTCCACTGCCTCTTCTCCCTCCTCTCCCTCCTCTCCCTCTTCTCCCTCCACTGCCTCCTATTCCTCCTCTCCCTCCACTGCCTCCTCTCCCTCTTCTCCCTCCACTGCCTCCTCTCCCTCTTCTCCCTCCACTGTCTCCACTGCCTCCTCTCCCTCTTCTCCCTCTTCTCCCTCTTCTCCCTCCACTGCCTCCTCTCCCTCTTCTCCCTCCACTGCCTCCACTGCCTCTTCTCCCTCTCCTCCCTCTTCTCCCTCTTCTCCCTCCACTGCCTCCTTTCCCTCCACTGCCACCTCTCCCTCTTCTCCCTCCACTGCCTCCTCTCCCTCCTCTGTCTCCTCTCCCTCTTCTCCCTCTTCTCCCTATTCTCCCTCCACTGCCTCTTCTTCCTCTTCTCCCTCTTCTCCCTCTTCTGCCTCCTCTCCCTCTTCTCCCTCTTCTGCCGCCTCTCCCTAATCTCCCTCCACTGCCTCATACCCTTCTTCTCCCTCCTCTCCCTCTTCTCCCTCCACTGCCTCTTTTCCCTCCTCTCCCTCCTCTCCCTCCTTTCCCTCTTCTCCCTCCACTGCCTCCTATTCCTCATCTCCCTCCACCGCCTCCTCTTCCTCTTCTCCCTCCACTGCCTCCTCTCCCTCTTCTCCCTCCACTGCCTCCACTGCCTCCTCTCCCTCTTCTCCCTCCTCTCCCTCTTCTCCCTCTTCTCCCTCCACTGCCTCCTCTCCCGCCTCTCCCTCTTCTCCCTCCTCTCCCTCCTCTCCCTCTTCTCCCTCCACTGCCTCCTCTCCCTCTTCTCCCTCCACTGCCTCCACTGCCTCCTCTCGCTCTTCTCCCTCCTCTCCCTCTTCTCCCTCTTCTCCCTCCACTGCCTCCTCTCTCTCCTCTCTCCCCTCTCTCTCCTCTCCCTCCTCTCCCTCCTCTCCCTCCTCTCCCTCTTCTCCCTCTTCTCCCTCTTCTCCCTCCTCTCACTCCTCTCCCTCTTCTCCCACTTCTACCTCCACTGCCTCCTCTCCCTCTTCCGCCTCCTCTCCCTCTTCTTCCTCATCTCCCTCTTCTGCCTCCTCTCCCTCTTCTCCCTCTTCAGCCTCCTCTCCCTAATCTCCCTCCACTGCCTCCTACCCTTCTTCTCCCTCCTCTCCCTCTTCTCCCTCCACTGCCTCTTCTCCCTCCTCTCCCTCCTCTCCCTCCTTTCCCTCTTCTCCCTCCACTGCCTCCTATTCCTCCTCTCCCTCCACTGCCTCCTCTCCTCTTCTCCCTCCACTTCCTCCTCTCCCTCTTCTCCCTCCACTGCCTCCACTGCCTCCTCTCCCTCTTCTCCCTCCTCTCCCTCTTCTCCCTCTTCTCCCTCCACTGCCTCCTCTCCCGCCTCTCCCTCCTCTCCCTCCTCTCCCGCCTCTCCCTCTTCTCCCTCCTCTCCCTCCTCTTCCTCCTCTCCCTCTTCTCCCTCCACTGCCTCCTCTCCCTCTTCTCCCTCCACTGCCTCCACTGCCTCCTCTCGCTCTTCTCCCTCCTCTCCCTCTTCTCCCTCTTCTCCCTCCACTGCCTCCTCTCTCTCCTCTCTCCCCTCTCCCTCCTCTCCCTCCTCTCCCTCCTCTCCCTCCTCTCCCTCTTCTCCCTCTTCTCCCTCTTCTCCCTCCTCTCACTCCTCTCCCTCTTCTCCCACTTCTCCCTCCACTGCCTCCTCTCCCTCTTCCGCCTCCTCTCCCTCTTCTTCCTCATCTCCCTCTTCTGCCTCCTTTCCCTCTTCTCCCTCTTCAGCCTCCTCTCCCTAATCTCCCTCCACTGCCTCCTACCCTTCTTCTCCCTCCTCTCCCTCTTCTCCCTC
Source organism: Coregonus clupeaformis (assembly GCF_020615455.1). Lineage (NCBI taxonomy): Eukaryota > Metazoa > Chordata > Actinopteri > Salmoniformes > Salmonidae > Coregonus > Coregonus clupeaformis. Next base: position 12,313,366 of record NC_059194.1, on the reverse strand, counting down.
CACTGCCTCTTCTCCCTCCTCTCCCTCCTCTCCCTCCTTTCCCTCTTCTCCCTCCACTGCCTCCTATTCCTCCTCTCCCTCCACTGCCTCCTCTCCCTCCTCTCCCTCAACTTCCTCCTCTCCCTCTTCTCCCTCCTCTCCCTCTTCTTTCTCCTCTCCTTCATCTCCCTCCACTCCCTCCTCTCCCTCCTCTCCCTCTTCTCACTCTTCTCCCTCCACTGCCTCCTTTCCCTCCACTGCCACCTCTCCCTCTTCTCCCTCTACTGCCTCCTCTCCCTCCTCTGTCTCCTCTCCCTCTTCTCCCTCTTCTCCCTATTCTCCCTCCACTGCCTCTTCTCCCTCTCCTCCCTCTTCTCCCTCTTCTCCCTCCACTGCCTCATTTCCCTCCACTGCCACCTCTCCCTCTTCTCCCTCCACTGCCTCCTCTCCCTCCTCTGTCTCCTCTCCCTCTTCTCCCTCTTCTCCCTCTTCTCCCTCCACTGCCTTTTCTCCCTCTTCTCCCTCTTCTCCCTCCTCTCCCTCTTCTCCCACTTCTCCCTCCACTGCCTCCTCTCCCTCTTCCGCCTCCTCTCCCTCTTCTGCCTCCTCTCCCTCTTCTCCCTCCTCTCCCTCTTCTCCCTCTTCTGCCTCCTCTCCCTAATCTCCCTCCACTGCCTCCTACCCTTCTTCTCCCTCCTCTCCCTCTTCTCCCTCCACTCCCTCTTCTCCCTCCTCTCCCTCCTTTCCCTCTTCTCCCTCCACTGCCTCCTATTCCTCCTCTCCCTCCACTGCCTCCTCTCCCTCTTCTCCCTCCACTTCCTCCTCTCCCTCTTCTCCCTCCACTGCCTCCACTGCCTCCTCTCCCTCTTCTCCCTCCTCTCCCTCTTCTCCCTCCTCTCCCTCCTCTCCCTCCTTTCCCTCTTCTCCCTCCACTGCCTCCTATGTCTCCTCTCCCTCCACTGCCTCCTCTCCTCTTCTCCCTCCACTGCCTCCTCTCCCTCTTCTCCCTCCACTGCCTCCACTGCCTCCTCTCCCTCTTTTCCCTCCTCTCCCTCTTCTCCCTCTTCTCCCTCCACTGCCTCCTCTCCCGCCTCTCCCTCCTCTCCCTCCTCTCCCTCTTCTCCCTATTCTCCCTCCACTGCCTCTTCTCCCTCTTCTCCCTCTTCTCCCTCTTCTCCCTCCTCTCACTCCTCTCCCTCTTCTCCCACTTCTCCCTCCACTGCCTCCTCTCCCTCTTCCGCTTCCTCTCCCTCTTCTGCCTCCTCTCCCTCTTCTGCCTCCTCTCCCTCTTCTCCCTCTTCCGCCTCCTCTCCCTAATCTCCCTCCACTGCCTCCTACCCTTCTTCTCCCTCCTCTCCCTCTTCTCCCTCCACTGCCTCTTCTCCCTCCTCTCCCTCCTCTCCCTCCTTTCCCTCTTCTCCCTCCACTGCCTCCTATGCCTCCTCTCCCTCCACTGCCTCCTCTCCTCTTCTCCCTCCACTGCCTCCTCTCCCTCTTCTCCCTCCACTGCCTCCACTGCCTCCTCTCCCTCTTTTCCCTCCTCTCCCTCTTCTCCCTCTTCTCCCTCCACTGCCTCCTCTCCCGCCTCTCCCTCCTCTCCCTCCTCTCCTCCTCTCCCTCTTCTCCCTCCTCTCCCTCTTCTCCCTCTTCTCCCCCCACTGCCTCCTCTCCCTCCTCTCCCTCCTCTCCCTCTTCTCCCTCCACTCTCCTCTCCCTCTTCTCCCTCCTCTCATCTCCTCTCCCTCTTCTGCCTCTTCTGCCTCTTCTGCCTCCACTGCCTCCTCTCTCTCCTCTCTCTCCTCTCCCTCCTCTCCCTCCTCTCCCTCTTCTCCCTCCACTGCCTCTTCTCCCTCCACTGCCTCCTCTGCCTCTTCTCCCTCCTCTCCCTCCACTCCTTCCACTGCCTCATCTCCCTCCACTGCCTCATCTCCCTCCTCTCCCTCTGCTCCCTCCACTGCCTCCGCCTCCCAACAGCATCTGGTTCACTCTACTCCCCCCTCCTCCTCCTCCTCCCATTCATGAGTCCATCCCTCCTCCCCATGCTCTGTTCCCCCTCCTTCGTCACTCCTCCTTCTTTTTTTTTCTTTTTTTAAAATCTTTTTTTTTTCCTTCCTCTCGTCTCTTGTCTTCTCTCTTGTCTCACATACAGCACATTGCTTTTATTAAATCTACCTTTCTTCCCCAAAATATCTCTATTTTTTTGTTATCTGTATCTGACCCCTCCAGACTTCCTCCTCTCTTCCTCTCATCCATCAGTCAGATTATTAATTATGGAGGAAATTAGAGTCGCTGGGAAGCCATGTTAAGACTGTCGTACGGATGGGGAGCCATGAGTGCGGGGTTTTATGCAGCCCTAGCTGGTTCCATTTTGGAGCGTTAGTACCAGTCAATTTATCAGGGAAGTGATTTGCTACCTAGTCTGCCGAGCGGACGGGTGAGTGTGTCTGACAGGCCAGTCTCTTCCGTGAAGGCCCCGGGTGCGGCTTGTCGGCGGCTAACACAAACTGACAGGTTAACTTATATTTCCGGTCAACACCACCAACCACCATCACCGCCGCCTGTTTCTTTTACAAGTAGTGCTTTCATTAATTATTTTAAAAACCACACGGTAAATCATGCCAAATTCCAGAAGAGCATTTTTCCTCCACCCTCCAACCATCCCCTGCCTCCTCTTTCCCCTCCTTTCTCCATTCTCCCCCTCCTTTTCATTCTGCTACCCCATCAACCCCCAGCATGTGTGCATTTCATCGCAGGTTCCCCCTGTTTTAAAGAATGAATCTTCAAACCGGTGTTGACAAACAATGCAGTGGCTTCTAAATTGGTACAAACAGCATCTGTTTAACAGCTGTGTAACTGCGGCGGGGAGAAGAGAAGAGAGAGGGAGGGGGGAAAAAAGCAAAAGCATTTGCTATGCTGTTTTTATAAATCACTTTGTCATCACTGCCTACTGCACTGTTTTGTTCAAAGGCAGAAGCGGCGAGCCAGTGGACTGCTTGATATAGTGGTAACGACCGCGAGCTCGTTGTCATGATGACATACGCGCGGTGGGCTGGTGGGCCGGTTTCTCCATGCGCCCTGGCTGGCGACTAATTCTATTTTGCTGGGAGGCACCTTTCCACACCCTATCATACAGTGTTTATATATACACTCTTAGAAAAAAAGTGCTATCTAGAACATAAAAGGGTTCTTCGGCTGTCCCCATAGGACAACCCTTTGAAGAAACATTTTGGTTCCAGGTAGAATCCTATTGGGTTCCATGTAGATCCCTTTCCACAGAGGGTTTTACCTGGAACCCAAAAGAGTTCTACCTGGAACCAAAAAGGGTTCTACCTGGAACCAAAAAGGTTTATTCTATGGGGACAGCCAAATAACCCTTTTTTCTAAGAGTGTAGGAGACATAACCATCAATGGCAACTAGAGGTCACAGAAGCCTGTTCAAGAAATGCCATCGCTGGCTCCGGGGCCTTAGCCTTTACTGGGAACGTGGAGTATGGAGATAGAGGGGCAGGTTTCAAAGTGATCATGACTGATCTGGTGTGATGTAGGGTGTAGGCAACTTGGATCAGTACGTTGTAATAATTAATGCGATGGGGGGGTTAATACGTTGCGTCAGCCGCCCAGGGCTCTGATTCGACAACAGCCCATCTCGACTGGATCTTCAACAGGCGTACATGCATGGAGAGTTAAGCTAAGATGAGCTGAGCTGGGCTGAACAGGCCAAACCGGGCTAAAAGGGTAGTGGAGGGCTCCACACACACACACACACACACACACACACACACACACACACACACACACACACACACACACACACACACACACACACACACACACACAGCCAGGTCAGGCCAACCTATCAGAGCCTTGACTGTATAGCATCATGGGCTACCTGCTCATTAGATGCAGAAGAAGCCATTGTAGTGGTGCTCACACACTAAAGTTGGCCTCCTAATGGCAGACCCTCATATTAACCTGGCTCACTGCAGGCCCACAACAACAGTGGCATGCACCCCCAGAACACTCATTTCCTCGCCGTAATGGCATCGGCAGCGGAAGGAAGGACATCTTTAAATACACTGTATCAAATGCCGCATTTCTGCTGTATTTAAGCTGACCGAGCTAGCGAGCTAATTTGCTTTGGCAAAAACCCTTGAGTCTGAGAGACGGAGCGAGGGGGGACAAACGCAGACAGTAAATTACATCTGTGGTGGTGGGACAAGGAAGAGCTGGGCTTTTGGGGTTGAGGGATGGAGAGGGAGGAGTAGGGGGAGGCAGGAGGACTCAAACCGATCGGCAGGGTAGGCAGGATGAAACGATCTGTGAGAAAATAACAGGAAAAGTACATGGCTGAGGTCCTGAGGTTTCCAGGGAAACAGTCTTAGCTAAGGATACACTTATTGGACAGTTCTCAGTTTAGTCTATTTGTGGAATTTGTATAACCAGAGTTGGAAAATAGTAGAAGAGTATTTTCAGGAATACTATTGTAACGAAAGACAATGTCGATGTGTAATGTGCTGCACATGCTACATAACACTACTATTTTATTGAGATGATTTCAGTATTGCACAATCTAACACATGACCAAATAATGTTGAGGGGAATGGATGTGCGATTGAGCATTGACAGACAACATATTCCAATATACCTCAGGTCAATGCACTTTACACATAGCAACTCCACTCTCACCCGAGTGCTACCATAAACCAACCATTACATTTTGTATTTTATTGTGTGGTGTTTTATTCGCTGAGGAAACCCAACACAATACCTCAGTACCCATCAGACCATGAACCCACCTGGACATCCGGCAGCCTGAGCTCAACAAATCAATGTGTCTTTCTCTAAACAGCTGGGCCCAGCACACCGAGGCATAGAATATACTAACATCTCAAGACTCCTTAGCTTCATCCCAAATGGCACCCTTTTCCCTATGGCTCTGCCTATGGGCCCTGGTCAAACATAGTGCACTAAATAGGGAGTAGGGCGCGATTTGGGACGCAGCCCATCTCTGTCTCTTCCCAGTGAGACTTGGCACTGCTTGAACAGAGGCCCCTTACATAATTAATGTAATGTGCCTTCTCATTCAGTCATGTTCACTCTCTGTCAGCCGGGACTATGTGTTTTATATTCCGTTTTATCTCTCAGCAGAAAGACACACGAGCATTCTCTCTCTCCCTCTCTCGCGCGCTCTCTCTCTCCTCTTTCTTCCTGTATCTCTCTCTTTCTCCCTGTATCGCTCTTTCTTCCTGTATCTCTCTCTCTCTCTCTGTATCTCTCTCTCTGTATCTCTCTGTATCTCTCTCTCTCTCTGTATATCTCTCTATCTCTCTCTCTCTCTGTATCTCTCTGTATCTCTCTCTCTCTCTCTCTGCATCTCTCTCTCTCTCTCTCTCTCTCTCTCTCTCTCTCTCTCTCTCTCTCTCTCTCTCTCTCTCTCTCTCTCTGTATCTCTCTCTCTCTGTATCTCTCTGTATCTCTCTCTCTCTCTGTATCTCTCTCTCTCTCACTGTCTTTCTTCCTGTTATTATTTCTTACATTGTCCTTCTTCTTTTCCCTCCATTTCTTTCCACATCCTCTTTTTTCCTGCCCACTTAAACAATCTATGGAAGTAGGACAACGTGGATGGCGGCTGCGTAGTGTGCTGGGCTGATTTGGCTGTGCATGCAGAAACACCGTTAAGCAGGGATGGCCCCTGGGGAGAGGCTAGCGGTCCAGTAGAGAGGCTTGATAAGAGAGAGACCTAGTCGGCCAGCTCTGCCTGGCACGGGTCACCCTAACTTTCACAGCACAGGTTCAATGGACCAACCCCTAGCCAAGGTAAAGTCCTGGTGAATTTTTATGAGAGGAAAAAAAGAAAGAAAAAGAAAACATGACCATAGTCGCCGAGGCAGCAGCAGCAGCAGTCCCTGCCATCCCCAACAACTTAGTATTACATACAGACACATTGAGGCTAATGTTGCACAGGGGCTTTTGTGATTTTCTCCAGCCAAAAGGCCATTTTTGTTTGGTGTCTGGAGGCCTGCTGTTTGTCTCCGAGGGTCTCCATTATTCACAGCTGAGAGGGGCCTCGCTGTGATGGCACTTAATAGTACAGAGTCTGAGCCCATGGCAACACCACTCACTATGTTTCTCTCCATTTCTCTAACCACTGCCACTACGGCGGAGAGGAGGTCTCTACCATTTCTCTAACCACTGCCACTACGGCAGAGAGGAGAACTCTACCATTTCTCTAACCACTGCCACTACGGCAGAGAGGAGAACTCTACCATTTCTCTAACCACTGCCACTACGGCGGAGAGGAGAACTCTACCATTTCTCTAACCACTGCCACTTCGGTGGAGAGGAGAACTCTACCATTTCTCTAACCACTGCCACTACGGCGGGGAGGGGGTTGTCAGCAGTACAGACAGACAGACAGACAGACAGAGTGAGAGACAGACAGACAGACAAACAGAGTGAGAGACAGACAGACAGACAGACAGAGTGAGAGACAGACAGACAGAGTGAAAAAAATGTGTTTGATTAAAACGTTTACATGCTTTGCAAGAAGATTTCCCTAATAATCCTGTTTACACGGACACATCTGAAATCAGGCTACCTGATGGGACTTTGATAAGTGCAGAAAATCGGCAATCAAAATAAACGTTCTACCACAGCGACTATGCTATTTTTGGGGAGCCTATTTGATTCTGAGTTCGGACATATATAGTTGGTATGTGAAAACTATTTGGAAGATGCATACTTTCAGTTTTTCTAAACTCACTTCACTCGACAGTAAGAGGGAGGCTGGCGCTACCAGTGCTGGCACATGCACAGATCAAATACCCTGCTGGAATGCCGATTTAAGCTGTTTACCTAATAATTTGAAAGACTGCTCAGAAAACCAGATGTGTTAATCGGTGTATGCATCCTTTGATTTTGACCTTACGCCGATTAAGATAAGCAGAGTAAGGTGTTTACATGACTATTGCATAATTTGCCTACTACCAAAATCTGATTAATATCAAATTATCAGTTTGTATGTAAACATTCTCATTAAATACCCTATCTGTGGCAAGAGGGCAAGCACTCAGCTTGGCACCCTGTCACCCCCTATGCTAGTTGGAATGCCCCTTGTAGGGATGGGGCTACACGCATAACAAGGTTTGTAGCATGGAGGTGGGGGCGGGAGGGCTCAGACATGTCCTCAAGGACACCCATGTCATAAGAAACTCCTTGTGTGGCGGGATATTAAATTAGACTACTACTACTGTGAGTGCTGAATGATATCAGTGTCAATGGCAACTAGACTTATTAGGTTGTTTTTGATCTCTTTGTGACGCTAATGAGAGCCGAACTGGACCAGAGCCCTATGGGTCAAAGGTAGTGCACTATATAGGGAATAGGGTGCCATTTGGGACGCAGTCAAGGAAGTACAAGATTCCCATTATGGTAATATGTGTTATTAATATGGCCTGGAGAAAACTAAGGGGCTTGGGGCCCCTATATATGGCAGCTCGTGTGTCTGGGGCAGTTCATTGTCTGGAGTATGGCGGTTGCCGGCCGGTCTCTCTCTGCTGTCTATGTGCAGCCCTGAGTTTTAATAGAGAATGCATGAGAACAAGCCAGCGCATCATTAAAAAAAGCCATTTTGAAGCTTTCCTGTCTGCCATTAAATTTAACAGCCAACCTCTCCCATTACTTTTTATCCTCCTTTTTTAAACAGGTGGAAGAGGAAGAAGAGGAGGAAGAGGAGGAAGAGGAGGAAGGGCCAAAAAATCATAATTGGCTCACCAAGGAGAATGAAGTGATTGAAAGGAGTTCCTTGCTTTATGAGATAGATGGAAGGAGAGAAAAAAACAACCCACATACCAAGGGAAAGCTATTCGATTGGCATACTCAGAATGCACTTGGGGTTGTTGTTTTCTTATTTTTCTGGAGAGAAGGAGGCATGTGCACATGATGGTCTGGGCAGTGTGTGTGAATGTGTGTGTGTGTGTGTGTGTGTGTGTGTGTGTGTGTGTGTGTGTGTGTGTGTGTGTGTGTGTGTGTGTGTGTGTGTGTGTGTGTGTGTGTGTGTGTGTGTATTTGCGTGGAGGAGGAGTCGTCAGCATCAGCAGGCCCCTAGTTTATCAGTAGTGGCCAGAGGCCTTCTGGCATGGTTGGAGAGGTGAGGGGGGTTACAGGGGTCCACAGGCTCTTTACTGACCCCCCCGTCTGTCACTTTAATCTTTCATCAATAGCTAATCATCTGGACCCTAGCTGGCCAACAGGTAGGCTATAGCTGCGGTCATTCTGTACCAAGGGGAAGTCCCTCCCCCTCCCTCTATCTCAAATTTTATCCTGTTCAAAATGGCTGAATTTCATTTCAATACCGTGAGCTCATCCGGCCCAGGTCGTCATACGGGACAACCAAGGGGACGCAGACACTAATCAGTGAGGCCGAGACAGAGAAAAAAGGTTTGGTTGACTTCTCCTCAACCTGTGGCCCCTATGAAGGAAATCCGTGAAAATACTACATTATGTATGTTTTATAGGTGGGCTGGCACAGCTGGCGAGCTAGTGTTTCTGCTCAGATAAAAGGGGGTCTGCATTCTGAATGATTGAACGTTAAAGAATAAATCATACGCTGCTCAATATACATGAAGCAGAGTGAGCGATATGGAAATGCCAGATGCCCAGGGCAGTAATCTTTTGTCACCACCTTAATTACCACAGAAGAAGGAGGAAGTGGCGTCTTCGCCGTAACATATTCCATATGTTAAATATGTGTAATGTTGTCAAAGGGGGTGAAATACGAGAAGAGGGAAATTAAAACGCAGCATAAAAGTAAGGTGACAAAAACACTGAGACACATCAACAACACTGAGAGACACATCAACAACACTGAGACACACCAACAACACTGAGAAATACATCAACAACACTGAGAGACACATCAACAACACTGAGAGACACATCAACAACACTGAGAGACACATCAACAACACTGAGAGACACATCACAAACACTGAGAGACACATCAACAACACTGAGACACATCAACAACACTGAGACACATCAACAACACTGAGAGACACATCAACAACACTGAGACACATCAACAACACTGAGACACATCAACAACATTGAGACACATCAACAACACGGAGACACATCAACAACACTGAGACACGTCAATAACACTGAGACAGGTCAACAACAATGACAGACATCAACAACACTGAGAGACATCACCAACACTGAGACACGTCAACAACACTGAGACAGGTCAACAACAATGAGAGACATCAACAACACTGAGAGACATCAACAACACTGAGAGACGCATCACAAACGGAAGCACAAGAGGAGGAGAGAGCTGCACAGCTATTTTCAGGTCTGTCCAGAGATGTTCGACCGGGTTCAAGTCCAGGCTCTGGCTGGGCCACTCAAGGACATTCAGAGACTTGTCCCGAAGCCACTCCTGCATTGTCCTGGCTGTGTGCTTAGGTTTTCATCAAGGATCTCTCTGTACTTTGCTCCGTTCATCTTTGCCTCGATCCTAACTAGTCTCCCAGTCCCTTCCGCTGAAAAACATCCCCACAGCATGATGCTGCCACCACATGCTTCACCGTAGAGATGGTATTGGGCAGGTGATGAGCGGTGCCTGGTTTGCTCCAGACGTGACGCTTGGAATTGAGGCCAAAGAGTTTAATCTTGGTTTCATCAGACCAGAGAATCTTGTTTCTCATGGTCTGAGAGTCTTTTAGGTGCCTTTTGGCAAACTTCAAACGGCTGTCATGTGCCTTTTACTGAGGAGTGGCTTCCGTCTGGCCACTCTACCATAAAGGCCTGATTGGTGGAGTGCTGCAGAGATGGTTGTCCTTCTGGAAGGTTCTCCCATCTCCACAGAGGAACTCTGGAGCTCTGTCAGAGTGACCATCTGGTTTTTGGTCACCTCCCTGTCCAAGGCCCTTCTTCCCCGATTGCTCAGTTTGGCCGGGCGGCCAGCTCTAGGAAGAGTCCTGGTTGTTCCAAACTTATTTCATTTAAGAATGATGGAGGCCACTGTGTTCTTGGGGACCTTCAATGCTGCAGAAATGTTTTGGTACCCTTCCCCAGATCTGTGCCTCGACACAATCCTGTCTCGGAGATCTACGGACAATTCCTTCAACCTCATGTCCAATCAATATAATTTACCACAGATGGACTCCAATCAAGTTGTAGAAACATCTCAAGGATCATCAATGGAAACAGGATGCACCTGTGCTCAATTTCGGGTCTCATAGCAAAGGGTCTGAATACTTATGTAAATAAGTTATTTCAGTTTTTTATTTTTTAAACATTTGTTTTCGCTTTGTCATTATTGGGTATTGTGTGTAGATTGATGAGGATTCTTTTTTTAAATCCATTTTAGAATAAGGCTGTAACGTAACAAAATGTGGAAAAAGTCAAGGGGTCTGAATACTTTCCGATTAACTTTAAATGAGGAGGAGAGAAGCCTTCTCCTATCTGTCAGGAAGTGTGAGAGAGGGTTAAAAGCAGAGATGCACACATTGTAGCACTGGAGAGATGCGCCTCTCTCTTTCTCTCTCTTTCTCTCTCTCATTCTCACTCTCCTCACCTCGTCTCCCCAGCTGCAGTGATAAATGTCTCTTTGTATTCTGGACAGAAAACTGCAGGGTTACAATATACTTGTCAGAAGACAGCTGATTTTCTCTCCCTTAAACAGAGCCCAGTATATGCTTAATCTTTCCCTTTGGTGGAGGCATGAGATAAAATAAATGCCTATTGCCAAGGACTGTAATGCCCAGAAAATCTCCCCCCATTAATTGTGTGTGTGTGTGTGCATGCATGCATGCATGAATGCGTGCTTGTGTCTGGTGTGTGTATGCTTGTCTTTTTTACGATGTAAGTGTGTGTGTGTGTGTGTGTGTGTAAGCATTTTATGTGCTTGCCTGTAGCATGCATGTCTGTGAGAGAGAGTGGCATATTCATTCATTTTGCCTGCATGGCTGTTCATATCTTTTTGCCTATACCCTACTGACATTCTGACTGTAGTATTCTAAAGTGTTCCTAAATGGGAGTCTGCAGTGTAGCTAATGGAGTTGATTAGAGCTGGCTCATTGCAAGGTAACTGCTAGAGGGAGCGCATACAGGCTTGTCTGATAGCCAGGGATCCCTGTAATACAAGGCCCAGCTTTGCTTTGGCAGCCGCACACACACAAGCACATATACACACACGCACACACACGAAGCCTCTTCCAACGCTATCTGTCCTGCTCGGTTATCGCCACACAGACAGCTCCCACTAGTAGAGTTCCACATCAACATCATCAATACACATACAAAGCATGTTCCCTCAGGAAAAGTCTAAGATTAAGATTACATAGGTGTCCAATCTTAAAAACTCATATTTTGACCAATGGGTAAAATAATATGTTAACCGTTTAGATACTCTAAGAAAACCAACGGTCCAAACCTCATGTCTCTATCACAATCCGTTCAAAAGTTATTGGCGTTTTTACCCTTGTAAAATGGCCAGAATTAGGGTGACTAAATCAATGGATGCCAGAGAAAAAAGTTGTCATAAATCAGGAAAATAGTATTGTGCCAGTTAGGCTGGATGCTGAGTGAGAATTAAGGCTAACTGACAGCCTCACCGTTGAACTCATCATCTTTTATTTTCAAAGCCTTTTACATTTAATTCAGTTTGTGTCATGTTAATTTGGCTTTTTGCGACCCGCGGAAACGAACACCACAACATGTAAAATCCTAAAAAGTCGCTGCGAAAAAGCTGCACTGCTCTGTCAACAGAGCTCTGTGATTATTATTGGATGTATTAGGTTATGAAATTAAACTGTTTTGATATGTTAATAATATATATATATATATATGTTAGAGAAAGACCACACTGAACGATTCAGAAAATTAAGAATCCAATTTTTCTTGGTAAACTGTATTTTATAACATAAGGAAGTGAAATATCATCACCAAAGTGAGTTTTCATCCACTCTGTACAGACACCCTAGATGACATGGTATTTCAATCAAGCCAATATATAATCATGCCATTTCCAATGTGTTTTGATTAGTGATCCAGGACGTAAGCAAAGCTTCCAGTAGTTGTTGAGAGCTAGATCTGGAAGAGCAGAGGTGGTCGGGTCATCTCCACTGGGCTATGCCCCTGGTTCCAGCCTATGGTCCCCTGGCCGTTATTTAGTTTGTGATTAGGCTACAGAGAGGGATGACTGAGAGGGCTGGGGCCGTCCCTAGCCTCCCTACAGATCTCTACCTGAGCCTTGTTACCGGTGAGGGGTGTGTTGGAATGGAGATGGGGTGTGCCAAACCCAAAGGAGGACTCTGGAGGTACTAGGAGGACAGGAGGAAGGGGGACAGAGGGAGTGGGGACTACTTAGTGCTTCCACAGACTTCCACAGCCCATAAACACCAAATCAATCAGAACCACAATAGCCTGGCAGACTGGAGACAACTAGCACGAGGCCCGGGCTGGGCTACTCACATTTCAGTCTGTTTTCTCACTCCTCCACCCACAGTCCCCTCCTCTCTAGCTTTATCGCTCTACCCCGCTCTCTCTCTCATTAACCTTTAAACACACATACAGACACTCATTCGCTCGATCTAGCACACAGATGCAGACACACACACACACAAGCATGCATGCACATGGACACAGGCAAACTCCCTCCAGACGTAATCGCTCTCTCCCTTTCTCTCATACACAGACACACACAAACACACAGATTTTAAATTCAGGTGCTGTAATAATACTCTCTCCTCCTCTCTCTTTCTCTCTGTGTCCCCACTCCCTATCAACTCCAGGCACACGACATGTTCTTAATCTCTCCCCCTCTGTTCAGTACCTGATCCTTGAACCCTGATCTCCCTGTACTGTTCTGCTGCCCAGCTCGGGCCTCCTCCATCGACTACTAGCTAAGTGTTCGACAAACAATTGTGAATCCACTTGGTTTGTGAGGAGATTATTAACACACCTACCCTAGCATGCCTAGTAGCTACAGAGGGTCATGAATAAGCAATGGGAAGAAGTATCCAAGAGCCCTATGTTCTGTCTTTCTCTCTCTCGCTCTCTCTCTCTCTCTCTCTCTCTCCCAAATGAATACCAGGGATTGTGTGGAAAATGAGCTGTCAGTGGAGGAGATGCATCAGGCTCATTGGAGGAGCCCTAGGAAATAATGAAGCGCTCCTCCGTTTCTCCCTGATACCTTCAATATGCTCCTATCCATGACAAGTGCATGTGAGATAAACAGTCGTCCCTCTCGAGCTGATTTAAATACTTTGGGTGTATTGTGGAAGGCTGGAACGTTAAGGGAATGTTAGACGAAGGTTCAGGGGACGTTGATACAATGTTAGAGCGATGTTGTCTTGTGAGTCACAGGATGGAGTGGAGGGAAGGTGGGGAGATATATTTTGTGTGTGTGTGTGTGTGTGGTGCAAAGCGACAGCAGCCATGTTAGGGGTAGAGAAAGGAGAGGAGAGGAGAGGAGAGGACAGGACAGGACAGGACAGGACAGGAGAGGAGAGGAGAGGAGAGGAGAGGAGAGGAGAGGAGAGGAGAGGAGAGGAGAGGAGAGGAGAGGAGAGGAGAGGAGAGGAGAGGAGAGGAGAGGAGAGGAGAGGAGAGGAGAGGGCCTCAAGCCTGAGTGGAAGCCGTTATTCTTCTCAATTGAATCTGTAAGTACCTTACATAGCACACTGACTGACTAAGAGGGGCCTGCTTGAGCTGATAATAATTTGAAAGCACCTGGAAAATAACCTTAGGGGAGGAACCCTGCTCTTTTTATACATAAAGGGGAAAGGCTAATATAATAGTCTAGCTCAGTCATGATACTGGCAGACCAAGACCTTTGTGAGTCATGCTATGTTGAATTAGGATAAAAGGGAAAAATATATTTTAGTGTAGTTCGACACAGCTAAAAATGAGATCTTTCTAGCTACTACTACTACTACTACTACTACTACTACTACTACTACTACTACTACTACTACTACTACTACGGATACTACTGAAATATTCACTTGTATCTTCTACCGCACTTTAGTTGTTCTTCTGACTTTCCTTCCTCTGGCATTTATGGAATCGTAGAACAGAGCTGCCAACGCATTGGCCGTGAGACACACGCATTGGCCGTGAGGCACACGCATTGGCCGTGAGACACACGCATTGGCCGTGAGGTACACACATTGGCCGTGAGACACACACATTGGCCGTGAGGTACACATATTGGCCGTGAGACACACACATTGGCCGTGAGGCACACGCATTGGCCGTGAGACACACGCATTGGCCGTGAGGTACACGCATTGGCCGTGAGACACACGTATTGGCCGTGAGGTACACGCATTGGCCGTGAGGTACACGCATTGGCCGTGAGACACACGCATTGGCCGTGAGGTACACGCATTGGCCGTGAGGTACACGCATTGGCCGTGAGACACACGCATTGGCCGTGAGGTACACGCATTGGCCGTGAGGTACACGCATTGGCCGTGAGACACACGCATTGGCCGTGAGACACACGTATTGGCCGTGAGGTACACGCATTGGCCGTGAGGCACACGCATTGGCCGTGAGGTACACGCATTGGCCGTGAGGCACACGCATTGGCCGTGAGGTACACGCATTGGCCGTGAGGCACACGCATTGGCCGTGAGGTACACGCATTGGCCGTGAGGTACACGCATTGGCCGTGAGGCACACGCATTGGCCGTGAGACACACGTATTTGACACTCTTCTCACGCTCTCATGGCACACCTCTATATCTCACGCATTGAAAAGTACTGCTTTTATTAGTTCACTGTATAGTCAGCATGTTAACTTTTCAACTGTGCTTCAAATCTGAGCATCTGCGCCTGCAATTTAACATTACGAGTGGAACCTCGATCATTGTCCTGTCTTGCCACAGCCATGTGAACCGCGACACATTTAAGCGATTGGTCTAGTTATGTAAAGGATCAAGGGGATTGGATGCACGTTTTAAAGAAACGCTCCTCAAGATTAGAGTGGAGCTGAATAGAGAGAACGTTCTCCGCTGAGTGTATAAAACTGTAAAAAGAGCAGCAAGGTAGCGCTGTTTTATGTACAATGTTGTCAACAAAATTAGGTTGCTGTTACTCCCTTTCGCAGAATGCAGCCTTTTGACAGCATGTACTAAAGTCGATTTGATCCACACTTGCATTAGTCCCCTTGTTTGTTGATTGGCATTTAGGCTGTGACAACGAAAAGGCAGTAGACAGACCTACAGTATGTTTTAGCAGGGACGTTTGGTAGGGTGATCTGATTTGTAACAATGAAAATAATTTTGTCAAACAGATTGTGAACCCAAAAGTGTATGTTTTTATTCTGGAGGGGGGACAATAAATATAAACATTATTTGGTTAGGGTGTATGGGCAGATTTATGTAATCTTGTCTTCAGGATATTTTATTATATATTTACTTTATATAGTCTGATCAGTGGAACAATTTTCATTCTTAACAATGGGCTAAAATAAACCATAACTACTGTGCTTGTCAGCAAGAACCCTACTGTATTCCCCACAATTATATTTTTATTCCACTTCTTCCCAATTCTTCCAGTGTAATCACATATTTGAAATCTGATATGGCTACTTGTGTCTTTGAAAATGTATTATGAGTCTATGTATTTATGCAGCCATTCATGGACAGTTTTGAATAAGTCATACAAATAAACATAGGATATTAAATGCTCCAGGAATAAAATAGATTTTTTTGACATTTTACTATTTTGCACATGCTAGGCAGAGATGGTAGGGGGACTCACAACTCATACACATCATATTTTGTCTATGTAGAGTAAGACGAAGGCAGATATCTTCAACTAGTAGGCATAAACCACCTGAATATTGATATTCATTGGATTTTTCTTGAAGGTTGGGTGATTTTGATCAATTAATTGTTATAACAAGAACATTTTCAAACACCCAGCACTTCAGGGGAGGCCAACCCTCCTGGAGAGCAAGCAGGATTTTCTTCCATGCCTATTTTAAAGAGATAGTTCACCCAAATTACAAAATGTTTGTGTCCTTAACTTGAAAGCAGTCTATTGACAAGGAGACTGCAATCTATGATTTGGTTACCCACTGCCATCAACCATTAATATTATAATTGTACTTAAAATGTCATCCCCCAAAAATCTCAAAGTAACAAAGTCGTTGAATTTTGAGTGTTCATTTAATGTTCAAAGCATCCTGAATACACCTGACCTGTGTTTTTTATTATTTTATTTTATTACCCTGGTCATACGCCTAAGCCAGCAGGAAATTAGCTTTAAAACAGTAAAATTTTCCATCTAGGGTTTGTGCCAGGGGGCAATGAAATTCACACAGCAAATCTCACTCCAAGCTTTCTTCAAAAGTTGGCAGCCCTGGTAGAACGAGTTTATAATATTAATTCCGTTTACCTAATATGCTGCCTACCAGTGTACTCACTGTCAAACATTTCATCTTCAGTCATTCAAACAGGTTCCATATTTGACTAGGCAATTCTACATCAATTCTACATCATTCTACACAGAAGATGACATGGACTGTTGCCGGGCAGAAACAACTGCACGTTTTTGGAGTTTGATGTTTAATTCAATCAAATGTTCATATTTGTTTGAGCAGCTGTCGAATCCTTTGACACACTCATGGGGGTATTTTGCCTGCCGAGAGAGAAAGACGGAGAAAAAAATATTCCTACCTGTCAGAGATAATTTTCTCTCTTCCCTTTTTATTTTCCCTCGTCGAGACTGCTTACTAGACTCTAAACTCCTCTCCCTCCCTCTCTCCCTCTCTCCCTCTCTCTCTCAGGTTGTCAGCACAAACCCTGCTGCTGTTGATGTCCTAATTCTGACACCTATCAGCATTTTCATTAGTAGATCAGAGGAGTACAGACATAGTTCAGTAAAGTACTGTATATTCTCTGCATTTTGTATTTTTTTTAGGGTGCTCACGTTATACAAACCCCAGTAGACCCACTTGTGCCTCCGTCCCTCAAGTCGATTAGTGTCAACTTATTTAGCTAGCTAACTAATAGGATGATAGGGCCCTGTCTGAGGAGAGAGAGAGATATATGGAGAGACTAGGAGAAGGGGGAAGGAAGAGTGGGGGCAGAGTAGTGAGGAATCTGTGCCCCCATGGCTTCTTCTTAGGGAGCACACCCATAGGGAGTGGATGGGATTGATGAGTGGGAAAGCCCCTCAGGGGTGAACGATATGGAATATGTGAGGAAAGAGAGAGACTAGTGCCCTGCGGCTGTAATTTAGCTGCCTTGTGCCCCTCTGGTGCTAAAACCAGGAAAAATATATTTTCTGACCCATACTTTGCCCCCTACAGTCATGATCCCAAAACCAAAGACCCCTGGCCAACTAAACCCTCAAAATGGCCGCGAGGAAAAATACATGAAAGGCAAAAAAAAGACATTGAATGTAAAAGTTGAGTTTCCCCGCACTGATAACTTTCATGCTTAACTAGAGAATCAGATAATCTCCAGCCCTTAAAAAAAACATGGCTCATCCGTGTCTGCAAGGAATTAAGTAAAAGCTTCGATAATCAAAGGATGTGGGGGGGGTTGTTGGCCTGTATAGCTGTTTGCCTGTATGGCTGTTTGCCAGTTCTCCTGTGAGATACTAATGGTCCTCCAGAGCCAAAGCTAGCATGTAGTACATTATTTTATTTTTTATCCCTTTGACTGTGATTAAAGATAAAGGAATGGCGTTAATTTGATAAATGTTTCTTCTGCTCCTCTCCCTTCCCTCAACCGTTTATAGCTCGGCGATATCATCCATAGTCACTGCATTGGCAGATACTGTACAAGGGAAAGAATTAATAGTTCAAGATAACCGTTTGACAATAGGGGCCTATATATTTAGTGTAATATGATTTGATGATATTTTATCATTTTTCCTTAGTGTAATCCATTGGCAGGGTAGATTTCAGACCAAGGTATTCTTAGGAAGATTAGGAACAACATAGTCACTTTTTACAATATTAGCTCTCGTCTTAGTATCACTCAGCTAGACTCTGGTGATCCGTACAAAGACCTCTCCACTGTCTCACACCATAGCACAGCTACTGCTGGATGCCAGAGACACAACACGTTATGGAGTATCACAGCTCAAGTCCAGGAGGATAAATAGAAATGCAGGAAATGGACAAACAAGCTGGTAATCGAGTGCAGAAAGGAAGCATGTAACAGAGGAAGCCTGTGTATGGTGTGAGAGAAACCCAGAGCCTCACAGAGTGCTCTCCCTATATTGGTGGATTCCCACACTGGGACTTATAAGACGAGGGGTAGGGGGTTGTGTGTGTGTGTGTTTGTGTGTGCGTCCGTGTGCGTCCCTCTTTGTTCAGAGGTAACGGTACATCCCACTGTGCAAACGCCACCTTTACATGGCACCTGTGAGAAAAGTAAACATTTGCACTGTAAGCCTAGGGAACCCACAGGAGGGGAGTTTACCGCACTCCCCTTATCCCCTTTCACTCCTTCCTGTGTGCATTTAGCTTCCGAACACAAGAAAACATCACAATAAAAACACAAAAGTCAAGGCTTTGTATCCAGAGCCTGTGTTTGTGTCCTTTGGGGCAACTGCAGTGTGTTTTGCTGTAGTATGAGAAAGAGAGGCAAACTGCAGATCTGAGGTATTCTCATACAAACACATCTAAATGGCGGGGTGTTTTGCGAACGTGACTATTTGTTTTGCTCACACACATTTCCCTTCGGTAAACGGGGATACTGCATGGTCAGTGTTTATTTACTTACTGTCAATTAAGATGGATGTGTCTAAGCGTACCGTGGTTTCACTTCACTCGGAACCATTGTAGCTCTCACATCTAGTATGTGTTGCTGCTGTAACTTAGCTATCCTAATCCGTTCCTACATCTGTAAATATATAGGCTGCATCCCAAATGTCACCTTATTCTCTATATAGTGCACTACTTTTTACCAGGGCCCATAAGGAATAGGGTGCCATTTGGGACACAGACATAGTTCCTCAAGTCGATTAGCGTTAACTTATTTAGCTAGCTAATAGGATGAGAGAGAAAGAGAAAATTCTCTCTCTTGCCTTTTTATGATGATAGGGCCTTGTCTGAGGGGTAGAGGAAGATTTGATAGTGTGGCTGTGTTGATTCTGTCGAGCTTAGCCCCGGCCCCGTCATACACTTTAACTGTGTAATTAGACCGCTGGTAATGGTAGTACAATTCCATTTGGCTATGTCGTTACGTTTGTGCATGTGTAAGGGTCTTTCGGTCAATTCATTTAATAATTATGAACAGGCCCTCATTACTGACGAGCCCTTATGCAGCTTTACTGCCACAGACTCCCATTAAAGACAATGAGAAGACAGACATTGGCTGCATCCCAAATGGCACCCTATTTCCTACATAGTGCACTACTTTTGTCCAGGGCCCATAGGCCCACTATATAGGGGATAGAGTGCCATTTGGGACGCAAGCTTAGATGAAACATTAAGCCATTTTGTTCAGTGCTTCTCAATGCTTATTTTTCAACTGAGGGAGAAAATTGCCTGTAGCAAGAAGAAGAAGAAGAAGAAGAAGAAGAAGAAGAAGAAGAAGAAGAAGAAGAAGAAGAAGAAGAAGAAGAAGAAGAAGAAGAAGAAGAAGAAGAAGAAGAAGAAGAAGAAGAAGAAGAAGAAGAAGAAGAAGAAGAAGAAGAAGAAGAAGAAGAAGAAGAAGAAGAAGAAGAACCCAATAACAATAGTGACGAGGATCCATTTGCAATTCCAAACAGATATTTTGTCCTTATCCATTCTGCTATGGATGCCGGGCGGTGTGAAATAGCCTCCGTCATTCTGTTTATTACCAGTGGCGTTTATTTGTTTACTTATATTCTACATTCCAGGAGTGTGTATCCATCTCACTGAAAGAGATACAATCACCACCAGTGTTAATGAAAATACGATCACCACCAGTGTTAATGAAAAAATAGCTGGATCCCAAAAAAGCCCCTCTCTCTCTCTCTCTCTCTCTCTCTCTCTCTCTCTCTCTCTCTCTCTCTCTCTCTCTCTCTCTCTCTCTCTCTCTCTCTCTCTCTCTCTCTCTCTCTCTCTCTCTCTCTCTCTCTCTCTCTCTCTCTCTCTCTCTCTCTCTCTCTCTCTCTCTCTCTCTCTCTGTCTCTTTCTTTCTCTGCCTCTATCCCTCTCTCTCTCTGTCTCTCTCTCTTTCCCTGCCTCTATCTCTCTCTTTCTCTCTCTCTCTTTCTTTCTCTCTCTCTCTTTATCTCCCTCTCTCTATATCTCTTTCTTTCTCTGCCTCTATCCCTCTCTCTGTCTCTCTGCCTCAATCCCTCTCTCTCTCTTTCTCTCTCTCTCGCTATCCCTTTTACTCTGTCTCTCTTTCTCCACATAATATTCTTCATGTACATCTTTTTAATTGTCTCCAATAATGAGTTCCCTAGACCTGTCAGTATCCAATAATGAGTTCCCTAGACCTGTCATTATGCATCTTTTGGAGGCGCTGGCATTTTTCGGAGAGGCTTGTGAAATAATTACGTCCAGCTAACCAATAGGTGGCGAACTCACTAATCATTGTTCATTACTGTTTGACACTGCAGAGGCAGCAGTCCAACTCTACATGCAGCTAGACTCCCCATGCAGATAACATGCAGATACAGTACACACACACACTTTAACATGTGCAGGCATGCCGACTCACTCGCAGGCATGCACACACTCAGGCGTACACACACACACACACACACACACACACACACACAGCCCCCCCCAGGCCCCCCCAACCAACCAGTCACCATGCTGGACTTCAACACCAGCACACTAAGCCAGATCCCCTTCAATCCACATACCTTAAACAGCAGTATCCCCTCCCAGATGAAAACGGAAGTGGAAGAAACTTCCCTATTGCCTTCCTATCTCAACATCATGCCACCTCTCTGCCCTACCCATAATGTTTTGGGGTAAAACGCTGGCAAATTATCCCAGTAGAACAGCCGTGCGTGAGGCCACGTGATCCTGAGCTAACAACTTCCTAATTGGCTCTGCAGCCCATTCCCCACGATTGAGAAGGTTCCCTGTGGGGAAAAGGAAGCAGGAAAAAAAACCTGACTCCCTCATAAATAACTTTCGTACACATTTTTTCATTCACTTATTGGGCTCTCTTTCTGGAGCGAGGCTGCGAGAAGTAAGGAGGGTGCATGAAAAAGGAAGACTGAAAATGTGCAAGTGTAGCTAGAGATAGCGGTGGTTTGAGAAAATGGAGGGAAAATCAGGCAGATGGGGCGGTTGCTAAGTGCCTACATTTGGACACCATGACACTTCGGCTAGAATTTAAACTCATTTCACCATACCTGTCCTATATTAATGTTTTCCTCTATAGCAGAATCCTGCTCTGTGCTCTCCCAAGTCTGAGCACCTGTGTTTCCTTTGAGCTGGATAAACACCCCCAGGTGCATAATGTACTAGCGCACAGGTCTGTGCCAGTTTCTATCCTTCTACTGCTCTCTCACTCTCTCATTCTCCATCCTTTTGTGTTTTCTCTATCTCTGTCTATAGGCCTATCTTTCATTCTCTCTCAATTAAATTAAATATAATTACATTTCTTCACAGGTCCGTACCAGTTCCCACTACCTTTCTCTCACACACACACCCTCTCTTTCTCTCTCTTCCTTTCCCGACCTCCAACTCCCTCCCTCTTACACTCATTCCCTCGCTCCCTCCCCCCCACTGTTTCTCTATGACACTTTTTCACATAAGCTCCCCCTCTCCACTACTCTAGAACCGTGGAACCAGGAACCATTAACTGACTGGCAGTAGTGAAGAACGAACATGACCCCTTCCACTTCCCCTGCCAGAGATTCGGATGTGTCGTTAAACTGTGGAAGTCAGCAAAGAAACATCAACATTAATTCCTCCGCTAAATGATCCTGCTGAATAATGTATGAGGTTACAACGATATGTAGAGTAAACACCCCCCCCCCACACCTTCCACCTTTGTCAGCCTAATTGCTCTTTCTATCTGCCATTCAAGCACCTCAGAAGTCGGCCGCCAACGAATACTGCCGCCGACGAATACTGCCAGACAGACATGGCTAGGCCTACTATCAGGCAATAATATTACCAGAGCCTTGTATCAAAGGCTAGCCTTGGCTGGGAGGGATCCCTCAACATTAGCACCGGGACTTCAAAGGAAAGTACTGAGGTGTTATTCACACAGATCTGAGGGCTCTTGTCTGAGAGTGGGCATAATGCTCTGCTTGGTGTAAACACACACATACACACTTAGAAATTGAATTAATTCTACATTTCACATTTACATTTTGGTCATTTAGCAGACACTCTTATTCAGAGCGACTTACAGTCAGTGCATTCAACTAAGGTAGATAAACAACCACATATGACAATCAATGCCAGTAAAAGGTTTCCGTTACTGAGAACGGTGTTGTGGTTGAAGTGTTCTGATGGTTGTGTCAGACAACTTTGAACATGATCACTGCCAGTTCAATTCTTATTCTATGGACACACTCACACACACACACACACACACACACACACACACACACACACACACACACACACACACACACACACACACACACACACACACACACACACACACACACACACACACACACACACCAACACACACACACACACAGAGGTCTGAGGCGTTAAGTTGCTCCCGAGTGGCGCAGTGGTCTAAGGCACTGCATCTCAGTGCTAGAGGCATCACTACAGACTCTGGTTCGATTCCAGGCTGTATCACAACCGGCCGTGATTGGGAGTCCCATAGGGCGCCGCACAATTGGCCCAGCGTCGTCCGGGTTTGGCCAGGGTAGGCCGTCATTGTAAATAAGAATTTATTCTTAACTGACTTGCCTTAAAATAATTTTAAAAAAGAAGTAGGAGTGAGCATTATGTACCTCTAAAGGTGCTCTGGTTGGCGGTGTAAACAGTAACACACAAGCTTTTACCAAGGATCTGATGGGAATTCTTATTCTAACACTAAGGGATGAATGATGAGTAACACACAGACTTTCCACACACCTTTTCTCCTACCTTGGTCAGGCAGCTGGCAGACGTTGGGGGGCACAGTCATATTGAGCACATCGTTGACAGCCGTGTCTATGTAGTGGCCTCTCTGGACGTCGTGCTCACTGTCCGTCTGGTCGCTCTCCTCGTGCCCGCTGTCCTTCAGACTATTGCCCTCCAGGTCCTTGAATGTCGATGTGCTACAGAGGGAAGGAGGGAGGGAGAGGGGGATGAGAGGAGGAGAGAATGTTGATTTACTGTCACATCAACTTCTATCAGATATTCTCTCCTTCATCACCTCTCTCCCTCCATCTCTCTCTCTCTTTGTATATAAATTTTTTGCTCTCTCCTCCTTGACTCCTAAATGAATGTGTCTCTCTGCATCCTTCTCTCTCACACATCTCTCAAGGCACTGGAAACGTTGACACAAGGAGAGAGATGATAGGCATCTTCAGGAGGACTCCTCTTAACTCAGCTGTCTAGAAGGACACGACTTCACAGCCTTCCACATTTTATTTCTGCAGGGAACAGAACCTTGCTACTTCTGCAGTAATCGGAGGGTGGTGATTGTGATGTTGGTGGTGGAGGCACAGATAAACTCTGTTGGGGCTTTTTGGGATTAAGAGGCCATTTTTTTACTCGGCTGATAGCGGAGCAGAGAGGCTGCAGGCTGTTTCTAAAAGGGACAGTGTGGATGCCGATGCACTGACTTCAAGGGCATCGCTAGTGTGAACCGTCGTGTCTTTAAAGACCCACTCTGGATATTGACAGCCGTTTTTGATCATTTAAATTGATGAGATTATTATATACCCATTGATTCATTAAGAATATAACTTGTAAATGCCTCATGAGGCCCATCCCTCAGCTTTATAGCAAACCAAGTGTCAGGGCTGACGTTCTGTTGTTTTTCCAAAAAAGGAGTGGGCCTTTAAAATGGGATGCAATCACTCTCTACTGTTCAATCAAAGGGGTATAGAAAATGTGCATGTACAGTATGTGCACAGATTGCGGCTGTCTTGATTGGGGCTTGCAGCCAATAGAGGCAGGGGACAAAGGCCATCAGCGGCTGTATAGTATATGCATGATTTCCGTTCATTTGACTGCCACCCCATTGAGGGAGGGGTAAATGTATACATGTACATCAACATGTAGCAGAGTGAGAGAATGAAAGCTAACGAAAGAGAAGAGAAGAGAAGAGACGAGAAGAGAAGAGAAGAGAAGAGAAGAGAAGAGGAGAGAAGAGAAGAGAGGGACAGAGAAGAGAAGGAAAGACAAAAGAAGGAGGGAAGGAAAGAGAAGAGAGGAGAAGGAAAGAGAAAATAAGGAAAGAGAAGGAAAGAGTAGAGAGGAGAAGGAAAGAGAAGAAAAGAGAAGAGAGGGACAGAGAAAAGACGGAAAGACAAAAGAAGGAAGGAAGGAAAGAGAAGAGAGAAGAAGGAAAGAGAAAAGAAGGAAAGAGAAGGAAAGAGAAGAGAGGAGAAGGAAAGAGAAGAGAAGAGAAGAGAAAAGAGGGAAAGAGAAGAGAAGGAAAGACAAGAGAAGGAAAGAGAAGAGAAGGAAATAGAAGAGAAGAGAAAGAGAAGAGAAGGAAAGAGAAGAGAGGAGAAGGAAAGAGGAGAAAAGAGAAGAGAGGGACAGAGAAGAGACGGAAAGACAAAAGAAGGAAGGAAGGAAAGAGAAGAGAGGAGAAGAGAAGAGAAGAGAAGAGAAGAGAAGAGAAGAGAAGAGAAGAGAAGAGAAGAGAAGAGAAGAGAAGAGAAGAGAAGAGAAGAGAAGAGAAGAGAAGAGAAGAGAAGAGAAGAGAAGAGAAGAGAAGAGAAGAGAAGAGAAGAGAAGAGAATAGAAGAGAAGAGAATAGAAGAGAAGAGAAAGAGAAGAGAAGGAAAGAGAAGAGAAGGAAAGAGAAGAAAATAGAACAGAAGGAAAGAGAAGAAAATAAAAAAGAAAAGAGAAGAGAAGAGAAGAGAAGAGAAGAGAAAGAAAGAGAAGAGAAGGAAAGTGAAGTGAAGGAAAGAGAAGAGAAGAGAAGAGAAGAAAAGAGAAGGAAAGAGAAGAGAAGGAAAGAGAAAAGAAGAGAAGAGAAGAGAAGAGAAAGAGAATAGAAGGAAAGAGTAGAGAAGGAAAGAGAAGGAAATAGAACAGAAGGAAAGATAAGAAAATGAAAAAGAAAGAAAGAGAAGAGAAGAGAAGAAAAGAGAAGGAAAGAGAAAATAAGGAAAGAGATGAGAATGAAAGAGAAGAGGAGGAAAGAGAGGATAAGGAAAAAGAAGAGAATGAAAGAGAAAATAAGAGAAGAGCAGAGAAGGAAAGATAAGACAAGGAAAGAGAAGAGAAGGAAAGAGAAGAGAAGGAAAGAGAAGAGAGAAGAGAAAGAGAAGAGAAGAGAGAAGAGAAGAGAAGAAAAGAAAAAGAAAAGAGAAGAAGAAGAGAAAGAAAAGAAAAGAAGAGAAAAGAAGAGAGAAGAGAAGAAAAGAGAAGAGAAAAAGAAAGAGAAGAGAAGAAGAAGAGAAGAGAAGAGAGAGAAGAGAAGAGAAAGAGAAGAGAAGAGAAGAGAAGAGAAGAGAAGAGAAGAGAAGAGAAGAGAAGAGAAGAGAAGAAAAGAAAAGAGAAGAGAAGGAAAGAGAAAGAGAAGAAGGAAGAGAAGAGAAGGAAAGAAAGAGAAGAGAAGAGAAGAGAAGAGAAGAAGAAGAAGAAGAGAAGAGAAGAGAGAAGAGGAGGAAGAGAGAAGAGAGAAAGAGAAGAGAAGAGAGAGAAGGAAAGAGAAAGAGAAGAGAAGAGAAGGAAGAGAGAAGAGAAGAGAAGAGAGAAAGAAGGAAAGAGAAGAGAAGAGAAGAGAAGAGAAGAGAAGGAAAGAGAAGAGAAGGAAAGAGAATTGAAAGGGAAATAGGAGAAGGGCAGAGAAAAGGGAAGAGAAGGAAACAGAGAAAGGGAAAGAGAACGGGAGAGAGGGCGAGAGTAAGAGAAGAGAAAGAGAAAAGAAGGAAGAAGAAGGAAGAGTGAGAAGAGAAGGAAAGAGGAAAAGAGAAGTGAAGAAAAGGAAAGAGAAGAAAATAGAAGAGAAGAGAAGGAAGAGATGAGAATGAGAGAAAATAAGAGGAGAGAAGTAGAAGGAAAGAGAGGAGAGAAGGAAAAAGAAGAGAAGGAAAGAGAAGAGAAGAGAGAGAAGAGAAGAAGAAAGAGGGAGAGAAGAGAGGGAAAGAGAAAAGAAGGAAGAGAAAGAGAAGGAGAAGAGAAGAGAAGAGAAGAGAAGAGAAGAGAAAGAGAAGAGAAGAGAAGAGAAGAGAAGAGAAGAGAAGAGAAGAGAAGAAGAAGAGAAGAGAAGAGAAGGAAAGAGAGAGAAGAGAAGGAAAGAGAAGAAAGAAGAAGAGAAAGAAGAGAAGAGAAGAGAAGAGAGAGAGAAGGGAAGAAGAGAGAAGGGAGAAGAGAAAGAGAAGAGGGGAAGAGAAGAAGAAGGAAAGAGAAGAGAAGAGAAGAGAAGGAAAGAGAAGAGAAGGGAAAGAGAAGAAGGAAAGAGAGAGAGGAGAAAGAGAAGAGAAGAAGGAAGAGAAGGAAGAGAAGAGAAGGAGAAAGAGAAGAGAAGAGAAGAGAATAGAAGAAGAGGAGAAGAGAAGAGAAGAGAAGAGAAGGAAGGAAAGAGAAGAAAGAGAAGAGAAGGAGAAGAGAAGAAAAGAGAAGGAGAGGAGAAGAGAAGAGAAGAGAAGAGAAGGAAAGAGAAGAGAAAGAAAAGAAGAGAGAGGAAGGGAAGAGAAGGAAAGGGGAAGAGAAGAAAGGAAAGAAGGAGAAGGAGAAGAAAGAGAAGCGAAAGAGAAGAGAAGAGAAGGGAAAGAGAGAGAAGAGAAGAGAAGAGAAGAGAAGAGAAGAGCAGAGAAGAGAAGAGAAGAGAAGAAAAGGAGATGAAGAGAAGGCAGAGAAGAGAAGGAGAATACAAGGAAGAGGAAGGGGAATGAAAGAGAAGAGAAGAGAAGAGAAGAGGAAGAGAAGAGAAGAGAATAGAAGAGACAGCAGGTGGGAAGAGATTAGAAGAAAAGAGGTTATAGCAGGAGGAGAAGAGAAGGAAAAGACAAAAAAAGAAGGAGGGAAGGAATTGAAGAGAAGGATTAAAGAGAAGAGAGGAAGAGAAGAGAAGAGAAGAAGAAAGAAGGAAAGAGAAGAGGAGAGAAAAAAGAGAAGACAATGAAAGAGAAGAGAAGAGAAGAGAATAGAGAGAGAAGATATGAAAGAGAAGAGAATTGAGAAGAGAGTAGAGAAGGAAGGAGAAGAGAAGGAAAGAGAAGAGAAGAAAGAGAAGAGAAGGAAGAAGAGTTAGAAGAAGGAGATGGAAAGAGAAAGAGAAGTGTTAGGAGAGAAGAAAGAAGAGAGGAAGGAAGAGGAAGAGAAGAGAAAGAGAAGAGAAGAGGAGAGAAGAGAATGAGAAGGAAGAGTAAGAGAGGAGACTTAAAGAGAGCATCAGGAAGAGCGGTAGTAGAGGAGAGGACAGAGAAGGGAGGAAAGAAAAGAGGGGGAGGGAAGGGAAGGGAAGAGAGAGGAGAATTGGAAGAGAAGAGAGAAGAGGGAAGAGAAGGAATATAGAAAAAGAAAAGTTCCGAAGAGAAGGAGAAGAGGAAGACAATGGAGAAGAGAAGAGGAAGAGAAGGGAATAGAAGATGAGAATGAAAGGGAAGAAGAGAATGCAGAGAGAGAATAGAGACGGGAGCGGAGCAGGCCGAAGAGAAGAGAAGGGAAGAGAAGAGAAGGAAGAGAGGAGGCTGGTGCGAGAGAAAGGAAAGGGAAGAAATGATGGAGAAGAGAAGGAAAGAGAAGAGAAGAGAGAAAAAAGAGAAGATAAGAAAGAGAAGAATAGAGAGAAGAGGCAAGGAGAGAAGGAAAGAGAAGAGAAGGAAAGAGAAGAGAAGGAAAAGAGAAAGGAAAGAGAAGAGAAGGAAAGAGAAGAGAAAGAAAGAGAACAAGAAGAGAATAGAATGCAAAGAGTGAGAAGAGAAGGAAGAGAGTAGAAAAGAGAAGTGAAGAAAAGGAAAGAGAAGAAAATAGAAGAGAAGAGAAGGAAATAGATGAGAATGAAAGAGAAAATAAGAGGAGAGAAGAGAAGGAAAGAGAGGGAAAGAGAAGAGAGGAGACGGAAATAGAATAGAAGAGAATAGAAGAGAAGGAAAGAGAAGAGAAGAGAAGAGAAGGAAAGACAAGAGAAGGAAATAGAAGAGAAGAGAAAAAGAAAGCGAAGAGAAGGAAAGAGAAGGAAAGACTGAGAAGAGAAGGAAAGAGAAGAGAAGAGAAGATCAGGAAAGAGAAGTAAAGAGTGAGAAGAGAAGGAAAGAGAAGTGAAGAGAAGAGAAGATAAGAGCAGGAAAGAGAAGAGAAGGAAAGAGAAGAGAAGGAAATAGAAGAGAAGAAGGAAAAGAGAAGAGAAGGATATAGAAAAAAAGGAAAGAGAAGAAAAGGAAAGAGAAGACAAGACAAGGAAAGAGAACAGAAGAGAAGAGAAGAGAATAGAAGAGAAGAGAAGAGAAGAGAATGAAAGAGAAGAGAATGAAAGAGAAAATAAGAGAAGAGCAGAGAAGGAAAGAGAAGACAAGGAAAGAGAAAATAAGGAAAGAAAGGAAAGAGAAGAGAAGGAAAGAGAAGAGAAAGAAAGAGAACATAAGAGAAGAGAAGGAAAGAGAAGAGAAGGAAAGAGAAGAGAAGGAAAGAGAGGAGAAGAGAAGAGAATAGAAGAGAAGAGAAGAGAATAGAAGAGAAGAGAAGAGAAGAGAAGAGAAGAGAAGAGAAGAGAAGAGAAGAGAAGAGAAGAGAAGAGAAGAGAAGAGAAGGAAAAGGGAGAGAATGAAAGGGAAGAAAATGATAGAGAAGAGAATGAAATAGAAGAGAAGAGAGGAAAAGAGAAGACAAGGAAAGAGAAAATAAGGAAAGAGAAGAGAAGGAAAGAGAAGTGAACGAAAGAGAAAAGAACGAAAGAGAAGAGAAGAGAAGAGAAGAGAATGAAAGAGAGGGAAAGAGAAGAGAGGAGATGGAAATAGAATAGAATAGAAGAGAAGAGAAGGAAAGAGAAGAGAAGAGAAGAGAAGGAAAGACAAGAGAAGGAAATAGAAGAGAAGAGTAAATAGAAAGCGAAGAGAAGGAAAGAGAAGGAAAGAGTGAGAAGAGAAGGAAAGAGAAGAGAAGAGAAGATCAGGAAAGAGAAAATAAGGAAAGATAAGGAAAGAGATGGGATGAGAAGGAAAGAGAATAGAATAGAATAGAAGAGAAGAGAAGAGAAGAGAAGAGAAGAGAAGAGAAGAGAAGAGAAGAGAAGAGAAGAGAATAGAAGAGAAGAGAAGAGAAGAGATTAGAAGGAAAGAGAAGAGAAGAGTGGGACAGAGAAGAGAAGGAAAGACAAAAGAAGGAGGGAAGGAAATCGAAGAGAATGAAATTGAAGAGAAGAGAGGAAAAGAGAAGAGAAGGAAATAGAAAAAAGGAAAGAGAAGAAAAGGAAAGAGAAGACAATGAAAGAGAAGAGAAGAGAAGAGAATATAAGAGATGAGAATGAAAGAGAAGAGAATGAAAGAGAAAATAGGAGAAGGGCAGAGAAGGAAAGAGAAGAGAAGGAAAGAGAAGAGAAGGAAAGAGAAGGAAAGAGAAGAGAAGGAAAGAGAAGAGAAAGAAAGAGAACAGAAGAGAATAGAATGAAAGAGTGAGAAGAGAAGGAAAGAGTAGAAAAGAGAAGTGAAGAAAAGGAAAGAGAAGAAAATAGAAGAGAAGAGAAGGAAATAGAAGAGAATGAAAGAGAAAATAAGAGGAGAGAAGAGAAGGAAAGAGAGGGAAAGAGAAGAGAGGAGACGGAAATAGAATAGAAGAGAATAGAAGAGAAGGAAAGAGAAGAGAAGAGAAGGAAAGACAAGAGAAGGAAATAGAAGAGAAGATAAAAAGAAAGCGAAGAGAAGGAAAGAGAAGGAAAGACTGAGAAGAGATGGAAAGAGAAGAGAAGAGAAGATCAGGAAAGAGAAGTAAAGAGTGAGAAGAGAAGGAAAGAGAAGTGAAGAAAAGAAAAGAGAAGAGCAGGAAAGAGAAGAGAAGGAAAGAGAAGAGAAGGAAATAGAAGAGAAGAAGGAAAAGAGAAGAGAAGGATATAGAAAAAAAGGAAAGAGAAGAAAAGGAAAGAGAAGACAAGACAAGGAAAGAGAACAGAAGAGAAGAGAAGGAAAGAGAAGAGAAGGAAAGAGAAGAGAAGGAAAGAGAGGAGAAGAGAAGAGAAGAGAAGAGAAGAGAAGAGAAGAGAAGAGAAGAGAAGAGAAGAGAAGAGAAGAGAAGGAAAAGGGAGAGAATGAAAGGGAAGGAAAGAGAACAGAAGAGAAGAGAAGGATAGAGAAGAGAAGGAAAGAGAAGAGAAGGAAAGAGAAGAGAAGGAAAGAGAAGAGAAGGAAAGAGAGGAGAAGAGAAGAGAAGAGAAGAGAAGAGAAGAGAAGAGAATAGAAGAGAAGAGAAGGAAAAGGGAGAGAATGAAAGGGAAGAAAATGATGGAGAAGAGAAGGAAATAGAAGAGAAGAGAGGAAAAGAGAAGACAAGGAAAGAGAAAATAAGGAAAGAGAAGAGAAGTAAAGAGAAGTGAACGAAAGAGAAAAGAAGGAAAGAGAAGAGAAGAGAAGAGAAGAGAAGAGAAGAGAAGAGAAGAGAAGAGAAGAGAAGAGAAGGGAAGAGAAGAGAAGGAAAGAGAAGGAAAGAGAAGAGAAGGAAAGAGAAGGAAAGAGAACAGAAGAGAAGAGAAGGAAAGAGAAGAGAAGGAAAGAGAAGAGAAGAGAAGGAAAGAGAGGAGAAGAGAATAGAAGAAAGGAGAAGAGAAGAGAAGAGAATAGAAGTGAAGAGAAGAGAAGAGAAGAGAAGAGAAGAGAAGGAAAGAGAAGAGAAGAGAGGGACAGAGAAGAGAAGAAAAGAGAAAAGAAGGAAAGAGAAGGAAAGAGAGGAGTGGAGAAGGAAATAGAATAGAATGATAGAGAAGAGAAGAGAAGGAAAGAGAAGAGAATGAAAGAGAATATAAGAGAAGAGAAGGAATGGAAAGAGAAGAGAAGAGAAGGAAAGAGAAGAGAAGGAAAGAGAAGGAAAGTGGAGAGAAGAGAGGGACATAGAAGAGAAGAAAAGAGAAAAGAAGGAAAGAGAAGGAAAGAGAAGAGTGGAGAAGGAAATAGAATAGAATGATAGAGAAGAGATTAGAAGGAAAGAGAAGAGAATGAAAGAGAAAACAAGAGAAGAGAAGGAAAGGAAAGAGAAGAGAAGAGAAGGAAAGAGAAGAGATGGAAAGAGAAGGAAAATGGAGAAGAGCAGGAAAGAAGAGAATAGAATAGAAAAGAAAGAAAGAGAAGACAATGAAAGGAAGAGAAGAGAAGAGAATAGAATAGAAGAGAAGAGAAGAGAAGGGAAGAGAAGAGAAGGAAAGAGAAGGAAAGAGAAGAGAAGAGAAGGAAAGAAAAGAGAAGAAAGAAGAAAAGAGAAAAGAAGGAAAGAGAAGGAAAGAGAGGAGATGAGAAGGAAAGAGAATAGAAGAGAAGAGAAGAGAATGAAAGAGAAGAGAGGAGAACGAAAGAGAAGAGAAGAGAAGAGCAGGAAAGAGTAGAGAAGGAAAGATAAGGAAAAAGAAGAGAAGGAAAGAGAAGAGAAGGAAAGAGAAGAGAAGAGAAGAGAAGAGAAGAGAAGAGAAGAGAAGAGAAGAGAAGAGAAGAGAAGAGAAGAGAAGAGAAGAGAAGAGAAGAGAAGAGAAGAGAAGAGAAGAGAAGAGAAGAGAAGAGAAGAGAAAAGAAGAGAAGAGAAGAGAAGAGAAGAGAAGAGAAGAGAAGAGAAGAGAAGAGAAGAGGAAGGAGAATAGAAGAGAAGAGAAGAGAAGAGAAGAGAAGAGAGGGACAGAGAAGAGAAGAAAAGAGAAAAGAAGGAAAGAGAAGGAAAGAGAGGAGAGGAGAAGGAAAGAGAATATAATGATAGAGAAGAGAAGAGAAGGAAAGAGATTAGAAGGAGAGAGAAGAGAATGAAAGAGAAAGTAAGAGAAGAGAAGGAAAGGAAAGAGAAGAGAAGAGAAGGAAAGAGAAGAGAAGTGAAGAGAATGAAAGTGGAGAAGAGCAGGAAAGAAGAGAAGAGAATAGAATGGAAGAGAAGAGAAGAGAAGAGAAGAGAAGAGAAGAGAAGAGAAGAGAAGAGAAGAGAAGAGAAGAGAAGAGAAGAGAAGAGAAGAGAAGAGAAGAGAAGAGAAGAGAAGAGAAGAGAAGGAAAGAGAGGAGAAGAGAATAGAAGAAAAGCGAAGAGAAGAGAAGAGAAGAGAAGAGAAGAGAAGAGAAGAGAAGAGAAGGAAAGAGAAGAGAAGAGAGGGACAGAGAAGAGAAGAAAAGAGAAAAGAAGGAAAGAGAAGGAAAGAGAGGAGTGGAGAAGGAAATAGAATAGAATGATAGAGAAGAGAAGAGAAGGAAAGAGAAGAGAATGAAAGAGAAAATAAGAGAAGAGCAGAGAAGGAAAGAGAAGACAAGGAAAGAGAAAATAAGGAAAGAAAGGAAAGAGAAGAGAAGGAAAGAGAAGAGAAAGAAAGAGAACAGAAGAGAAGAGAAGGAAAGAGAAGAGAAGGAAAGAGAAGAGAAGGAAAGAGAGGAGAAGAGAAGAGAAGAGAAGAGAAGAGAAGAGAAGAGAAGAGAAGAGAAGAGAAGAGAAGAGAAGAGAAGAGAAGAGAAGAGAAGGAAAAGGGAGAGAATGAAAGGGAAGAAAATGATGGAGAAGAGAAGGAAATAGAAGAGAAGAGAGGAAAAGAGAAGACAAGGAAAGAGAAAATAAGGAAAGAGAAGAGAAGGAAAGAGAAGTGAACGAAAGAGAAAAGAAGGAAAGAGAAGAGAAGAGAAGAGAAGAGAAGAGAAGAGAAGAGAAGGGAAGAGAAGAGAAGGAAAGAGAAGGAAAGAGAAGGAAAGAGAAGAGAAGGAAAGAGAAGGAAAGAGAACAGAAGAGAAGAGAAGGAAAGAGAAGAGAAGGAAAGAGAAGAGAAGGAAAGAGAGGAGAAGAGAATATAAGAAAAGAGAAGAGGAGAGAAGAGAAGAGAAGAGAAGAGAAGAGAAGAGAAGAGAAGAGAAGAGAAGAGAAGAGAAGAGAAGAGAAGAGAAGAGAAGAGAAGAGAAGAGAAGGAAAGAGAGGAGAAGAGAATAGAAGAAAGGAGAAGAGAAGAGAAGAGAAGATAATAGAAGAGAAGAGAAGAGAAGAGAAGAGAAGAGAAGAGAAGAGAAGAGAAGAGAAGAGAAGAGAAGAGAAGAGAAGAGAAGAGAAGGAAAGAGAAGAGAAGAGAGGGACAGAGAAGAGAAGAAAAGAGAAAAGAAGGAAAGAGAAGGAAAGAGAGGAGGGAGAAGGAAATAGAATAGAATGATAGAGAAGAGAAGAGAAGGAAAGAGAAGAGAATGAAAGAGAATATAAGAGAAGAGAAGGAATGGAAAGAGAAGAGAAGAGAAGGAAAGAGAAGAGAAGGAAAGAGAAGGAAAGTGGAGAGAAGAGAGGGACATAGAAGAGAAGAAAAGAGAAAAGAAGGAAAGAGAAGGAAAGAGAAGAGTGGAGAAGGAAATAGAATAGAATGATAGAGAAGAGATTAGAAGGAAAGAGAAGAGAATGAAAGAGAAAATAAGAGAAGAGAAGGAAAGGAAAGAGAAGAGAAGAGAAGGAAAGAGAAGAGAAGGAAAGAGAAGAGAAGAGAATAGAAGAGAAGAGAAGAGAATGAAAGAGAAGAGAGGAGAACGAAAGAGAAGAGAAGAGAAGAGCAGGAAAGAGTAGAGAAGGAAAGAGAAGGAAAAAGAATAGAAGGAAAGAGAAGAGAAGGAAAGAGAAGAGAAGAGAAGAGAAGAGAAGAGAAGAGAAGAGAAGAGAAGAGAAGAGAAGAGAAGAGAAGAGAAGAGAAGAGAAGAGAAGAGAAGAGAAAGAAGAGAAGAGAAGAGAAGAGGAAGGAGAATAGAAGAGAAGAGAAGAGAAGAGAAGAGAAGAGAGGGACAGAGAAGAGAAGAAAAGAGAAAAGAAGGAAAGAGAAGAAAGAGAGGAGAGGAGAAGGAAAGAGAATATAATGATAGAGAAGAGAAGAGAAGGAAAGAGATTAGAAGGAGAGAGAAGAGAATGAAAGAGAAAGTAAGAGAAGAGAAGGAAAGGAAAGAGAAGAGAAGAGAAGGAAAGAGAAGAGAAGTGAAGAGAATGAAAGTGGAGAAGAGCAGGAAAGAAGAGAAGAGAATAGAATGGAAGAGAAGAGAAGAGAAGAGAAGAGAAGAGAAGAGAAGAGAAGAGAAGAGAAGAGAAGAGAAGAGAAGAGAAGAGAAGAGAAGAGAAGAGAAGAGAAGAGAAGAGAAGAGAAGAGAAGAAAAGAGAAGAGAAGAGAAGGAAATAGAAGAGAAGAGAAGGAAAGAGAAGAGGAGGAAAGAGAAGAGAAGGGAGGAGAAAGAAGGAAAGAGAAGAGAAGAGAAGGAAAGAGAAGAGAAGTGAAGAGAATGAAAGTGGAGAAGAGCAGGAAAGAAGAGAAGAGAATAGAATGGAAGAGAAGAGAAGAGAAGAGAAGAGAAGAGAAGAGAAGAGAAGAGAAGAGAAGAGAAGAGAAGAAAAGAGAAGAGAAGAGAAGGAAATAGAAGAGAAGAGAAGGAAAGAGAAGAGGAGGAAAGAGAAGAGAAGGGAGGAGAAAGAAGGAAAGAGAAGAGAAGAAAAGAGAAGAGAAGAGAAGAGAAGAGAAGAGAAGAGAAGAGGAGAGAAGAGATGAGATGAGATGAGAATGATAAAGAAGAGAAGGAAAGAGAAGAGAAGGGACAGAAAGAGATTAGAAGGAAAGAGAAGAGAATGAAAGAGAAAATAAGAGAAGATAAGGAAAGAGACGAGAAGAGAAGTAAAGAGAAGAGAAGGAAAGAGAAGAAAAGGAAAGAGAAGAGAAGAGAGGAAAAGAGAAGAGAAGGAAAGAGAAAAGAAGGAAAGAGAAGGAAAGAGAAGAGAAGGAAAGAGAAGGAAGAGAAGAGAAGGAAATAGAAGTGAAGGAAAGAGATGAGAAGAGAAGAGAAGAGAAGAGAAGAGAAGAGAAGAGAAGAGAAGAGAAGAGAAGAGAAGAGAAGAGAAGGGAAGGAAAGAGAAGAGAAGAGAAGGAAATAGAAGAGAAGGAAAGATAAGTGAAGGGAAGAGAAGAGAAGAGAAGAGAAGAGAAGGAAAGAGAAGAGAATGAAAGAGAAATAAGGAAAGAGATGAGAAGGAAAGAGAAGATAAGGAAAGAGAGGAGAAGGAAAATGTAGAGAATGAAAGAAAAAATAAGAGGAGAGAAGAGAAGGAAAGAGAAAAGAA
Source organism: Coregonus clupeaformis (assembly GCF_020615455.1). Classification (NCBI taxonomy): domain Eukaryota; kingdom Metazoa; phylum Chordata; class Actinopteri; order Salmoniformes; family Salmonidae; genus Coregonus; species Coregonus clupeaformis. The sequence continues at coordinate 12,278,103 of NC_059194.1, read as the reverse complement.
GGAAAGGTAAGGCAAGAGATGGGATGAGAAGGAAAGAGAAGAGAAGAGAAGAGAAGAGAAGCGAAGAGAAGAGAAGAGAAGAGGAGAGAAGAGAAGAGAAGAGAAGAGAAGAGAAGAGAAGAGAAGAGAAGAGAAGAGAAGAGAAGGAAAAGGGAGAGAATGAAAGGGAAGGAAATAGAAGAGAAGAGAGGAAAAGAGAAGACAAGGAAAGAGAAAATAAGGAAAGAGAAGAGAAGGAAAGAGAAGTGAACGAAAGAGAAAAGAAGGAAAGAGAAGAGAAGAGAAGAGAAGAGAAGAGAAGAGAAGAGAAGAGAAGGGAAGAGAAGAGAAGGAAAGAGAAGGAAAGAGAAGAGAAGGAAAGAGAAGGAAAGAGAACAGAAGAGAAGAGAAGGAAATAGAAGAGAAGGAAAGAGAAGAGAAGGAAAGAGAGGAGAAGAGAATAGAAGAAAAGAGAAGAGGAGGGAAGAGAAGAGAAGAGAAGAGAAGAGAAGAGAAGAGAAGAGAAGAGAAGGAAAGAGAGGAGAAGAGAATAGAAGAAAGGAGAAGAGAAGAGAAGAGAAGAGAATAGAAGAGAAGAGAAGAGAAGAGAAGAGAAGGAAAGAGAAGAGAAGAGAGGGACAGAGAAGAGAATAAAAGAGAAAAGAAGGAAAGAGAAGGAAAGAGAGGAGTGGAGAAGGAAATAGAATAGAATGATAGAGAAGAGAAGAGAAGGAAAGAGAAGAGAATGAAAGAGAATATAAGAGAAGAGAGGGAATGGAAAGAGAAGAGAAGAGAAGGAAAGAGAAGAGAAGGAAAGAGAAGGAAAGTGGAGAGAAGAGAGGGACATAGAAGAGAAGAAAAGAGAAAAGAAGGAAAGAGAAGGAAAGAGAAGAGTGGAGAAGGAAATAGAATAGAATGATAGAGAAGAGATTAGAAGCAAAAAGAAGAGAATGAAAGAGAAAATAAGAGAAGAGAAGGAAAGGAAAGAGAAGAGAAGAGAAGGAAAGAGAAGAGATGGAAAGAGAAGGAAAATGGAGAAGAGCAGGAAAGAAGAGAATAGAATAGAAAAGAAAGAAAGAGAAGACAATGAAAGGAAGAGAATAGAAGAGAAGAGAAGAGAAGAGAAGAGAAGAGAAGAGAAGAGAAGAGAAGAGAAGAGAAGAGAAGAGAAGAGAATAGAATAGAAGAGAAGAGAAGAGAAGGGAAGAGAAGAGAAGGAAAGAGAAGGAAAGAGAAGAGAAGAGAAGGAAAGAAAAGAGAAGAGAAGAAAAGAGAAAAGAAGGAAAGCGAAGGAAAGAGAGGAGATGAGAAGGAAAGAGAATAGAAGAGAAGAGAATGAAAGAGAAGAGAGGAGAACGAAAGAGAAGAGAAGAGAAGAGAAGAGCAGGAAAGAGTAGAGAAGGAAAGAGAGGGAAAAGAATAGAAGGAAAGAGAAGAGGAAGGAGAATAGAAGAGAAGAGAAGAGAAGAGAAGAGAAGAGAAGAGAAGAGAAGAGAAGAGAAGAGAAGAGAAGAGAAGAGAAGAGAAGAGAAGAGAAGAGAAGAGAGGGACAGAGAAGAGAAGAAAAGAGAAAAGAAGGAAAGAGAAGGAAAGAGAGGAGAGGAGAAGGAAAGAGAATATAATGATAGAGAAGAGAAGAGAAGGAAAGAGATTAGAAGGAGAGAGAAGAGAATGAAAGAGAAAGTAAGAGAAGAGAAGGAAAGGAAAGAGAAGAGAAGAGAAGGAAAGAGAAGAGAAGTGAAGAGAATGAAAGTGGAGAAGAGCAGGAAAGAAGAGAAGAGAATAGAATGGAAGAGAAGAGAAGAGAAGAGAAGAGAAGAGAAGAGAAGAGAAGAGAAGAGAAGAGAAGAGAAGAGAAGGAAATAGAAGAGAAAAGAAGGAAAGAGAAGAGGAGGAAAGAGAAGAGAAGGAAGGAGAAAGAAGGAAAGAGAAGAAAAGAGAAGAGAAGAGAAGAGAAGAGAAGAGAAGAGGATAGAAGAGATGAGATGAGAATGATAAAGAAGAGAAGGAAAGAGAAGAAAAGGGACAGAAAGAGATTAGAAGGAAAGAGAAGAGAATGAAAGAGAAAATAAGAGAAGATAAGGAAAGAGACGAGAAGAGAAGTAAAGAGAAGAGAAGGAAAGAGAAGAAAAGGAAAGAGAAGAGAAGAGAGGAAAAGAAAGAGAAGGAAAGAGAAAAGAAGGAAAGAGAAGGAAAGAGAAGAGAAGGAAAGAGAAGGAAGAGAAGAGAAGGAAATAGAAGTGAAGGAAAGAGACGAGAAGAGAAGAGAAGAGAAGAGAAGAGAAGAGAAGAGAAGAGAAGAGAAGAGAAGAGAAGAGAAGAGAAGAGAAGAGAAGAGAAGGAAAGAGAAGAGAAGAGAAGGAAATAGAAGAGAAGGAAAGATAAGTGAAGGGAAGATAAGAGAAGAGAAGGAAAGAGAAGAGAATGAAAGAGAAATAAGGAAAGAGATGAGAAGGAAAGAGAAGATAAGGAAAGAGAGGAGAAGGAAAATGTAGAGAATGAAAGAAAAAATAAGAGGAGAGAAGAGAAGGAAAGAGAAAAGAAGGAAAGGTAAGGCAAGAGATGGGATGAGAAGGAAAGAGAAGAGAAGAGAAGAGAAGAGAAGAGAAGCGAAGAGAAGAGAATAGGAGAGAAGAGAAGAGAAGAGAAGAGAAGAGAAGAGAAGAGAAGAGAAGAGAAGAGAAGAGAAGAGAAGAGAAGAGAAGAGAAGGAAAGAGAAGAGAAGAGAAGGAAATAGAAGAGAAGGAAAGATAAGTGAAGGGAAGATAAGAGAAGAGAAGGAAAGAGAAGAGAATGAAAGAGAAATAAGGAAAGAGATGAGAAGGAAAGAGAAGATAAGGAAAGAGAGGAGAAGGAAAATGTAGAGAATGAAAGAAAAAATAAGAGGAGAGAAGAGAAGGAAAGAGAAAAGAAGGAAAGGTAAGGCAAGAGATGGGATGAGAAGGAAAGAGAAGAGAAGAGAAGAGAAGCGAAGAGAAGAGAAGAGGAGAGAAGAGAAGAGAAGAGAAGAGAAGAGAAGAGAAGAGAAGAGAAGAGAAGAGAAGAGAAGAGAAGGGAAGAGAAGAGAAGAGAAGGAAGAGAAGAGAAGAGAAGGAAAGAGAAGGAAAGAGAAGAGAAGAGAAGGAAAGAGAAGAGATTGAAAGAGAAGGAAAGTGGAGAAGAGCAGGAAAGAAGAGAAGAGAAGAGAAGAGAAGAGAAGAGAAGAGAAGAGAAGAGAAGAGAAGAGAAGAGAAGAGAAGAGAGGAGAAGAGAAGAGAAGAGAAGAGAAGAGAAGAAAAGAGAAAAGAAGGAAAGAGAAGGAAAGAGAGGAGAGGAGAAGGAAAGAGAATATAATGATAGAGAAGAGAAGAGAAGGAAAGAGATTAGAAGGAGAGAGAAGAGAATGAAAGAGAAAGTAAGAGAAGAGAAGGAAAGGAAAGAGAAGAGAAGAGAAGGAAAGAGAAGAGAAGTGAAGAGAATGAAAGTGGAGAAGAGCAGGAAAGAAGAGAAGAGAATAGAATGGAAGAGAAGAGAAGAGAAGAGAAGAGAAGAGAAGAGAAGAGAAGAGAAGAGAAGAGAAGAGAAGAGAAGAGAAGAGAAGAGAAGAGAAGGAAAGAGAAGAGAAGAGAAGGAAAGAGAAGAGGAGGAAAGAGAAGAGAAGGAAGGAGAAAGAAGGAAAGAGAAGAGAAGAAAAGAGAAGAGAAGAGAAGAGAAGAGGATAGAAGAGATGAGATGAGAATGATAAAGAAGAGAAGGAAAGAGAAGAGAAGGGACAGAAAGAGATTAGAAGGAAAGAGAAGAGAATGAAAGAGAAAATAAGAGAAGATAAGGAAAGAGACGAGAAGAGAAGTAAAGAGAAGAGAAGGAAAGAGAAGAAAAGGAAAGAGAAGAGAAGAGAGGAAAAGAGAAGAGAAGGAAAGAGAAAAGAAGGAAAGAGAAGGAAAGAGAAGAGAAGGAAAGAGAAGGAAGAGAAGAGAAGGAAATAGAAGTGAAGGAAAGAGAAGAAGAGAAGAGAAGAGAAGAGAAGAGAAGAGAAGAGAAGAGAAGAGAAGAGAAGAGAAGAGAAGAGAAGAGAAGAGAAAGGAAAGAGAAGAGAAGAGAAGGAAATAGAAGAGAAGGAAAGATAAGTAAGGGAAGAGAAGAGAAGAGAAGGAAAGAGAAGAGAATGAAAGAGAAATAAGGAAAGAGATGAGAAGGAAAGAGAAGATAAGGAAAGAGAGGAGAAGGAAAATGTAGAGAATGAAAGAAAAAATAAGAGGAGAGAAGAGAAGGAAAGAGAAAAGAAGGAAAGGTAAGGCAAGAGATGGGATGAGAAGGAAAGAGAAGAGAAGAGAAGAGAAGAGAAGCGAAGAGAAGAGAAGAGGAGAGAAGAGAAGAGAAGAGAAGAGAAGGAGAAGAGAAGAGAAGAGAAGAGAAGAGAAGAGAAGAGAAGAGAAGGGAAGAGAAGAGAAGAGAAGGGAAGAGAAGAGAAGAGAAGAGAAGAGAAGGGAAGAGAAGAGAAGGAAAGAGAAGGAAAGAGAAGAGAAGAGAAGGAAAGAGAAGAGATTGAAAGAGAAGGAAAGTGGAGAAGAGCAGGAAAGAAGAGAAGAGAAGAGAAGAGAAGAGAAGAGAAGAGAAGAGAAGAGAAGAGAAGAGAAGAGAAGAGAAGAGAAGAGAAGAGAAGAGAAGAGAGGAGAAGAGAAGAGAAGAGAAGAGAAGAGAAGAGAAGAGAAGAGAAGAGAAGAGAAGAGAAGAGAAGGAAATAGAAGAGAAGAGAAGAGAAGGAAAGAGAAGAGAAGGAAAGAGAAGAGAAGGAAGGAGAAAGAAGGAAGGAAAGAGAAGAGAAGAGAAGAGGAGAGAAGAGATGAGATGAGATGAGAATGATAGAGAAGTGAAGGAAAGAGAAGAGAAGAGAAGAGAAGAGAAGGAAAGAGATTAGAAGGAAAGAGAAGAGAATGAAAGAGAAAATAAGAGAAGATAAGGAAAGGAAAGAGAAGAGAAGGAAAGAGAAGAAAAGGAAAGAGAAGAGAAGGAAAGAGAAAATAAGGAAAGAGAAGGAAAGAGAAGAGAAGGAAAGAGAAGAGAAGAGAAGGAAAGAGAAGTGAAGGAAAGGAAAGAGAAGAGAAGAGAAGAGAAGAGAAGAAAAGAGAAGAGAAGAGAAGAGAAGAGAAGGAAATAGAAGGAAATAGAAGAGAAGGAAAGATAAGTGAAGGGAAGAGAAGAGAAGAGAAGAGAAGAGAAGAGAAGAGAAGAGAAGAGAAGAGAAGAGAAGAGAAGAGAAGAGAAAGAAATAGAAGAGAATGAAAGAGAAGAGAAGGAAAGAGAAAAGATGAGTAGAGAAGGAAAGAAAAGAGAAGGAAAGAGAAGAGAATGAAAGAGAAAAGAAGGAAAGAGAAGGAAAGAGTGGAGAAGAGATGGAAAGAGAAGAGAAGGAAAGAGAAGTGAAGGAAAGAGAAGAGAAGAGAAGAGAAGAGAAGAGAAGAGAAGGGAAGAGAAGAGAAGAGAAGAGAAGAGAATGATAGAGAAAAGAATGAAGTAGAAGGAAAGAGAAGAGAAGGAAAGAGAAGGGAAGGAAAGAGAAGAGAAGGAAAGAGAAGATAATGAAAGAGAAGAGAAGGAAAGAGAAAAGATGAGAAGAGAAGGAAAGAAAAGAAAAGAGAAGGAAAGAGAAGAGAATGAAAGAGAAAAGAAGGAAAGAGAAGGAAAGAGTGGAGAAGAGATGGAAAGAGAAGAGAAGGAAAGAGAAGAGAAGGAAAGGAAAGAGAAGAGAAGTAAAGAGAAGAGAAGAGAAGAGAAGAGAAGTGAAGGAAAGAGAAGAGAAGAGAATGATAGAGAAAATAATGAAGTAGAAGGAAAGAGAAGAGAAGGAAAGAGAAGAGAAGAGAAGGAAAGAGAAAAAGAAGGAAAGAAAAGAGAAGGAAAGAGAAGAGACGAGAAGGAAAGAGAAGAGAAGGAAAGAGAAGAGAAGAGAAGAGAAGAGAAGAGAAGAGAAGAGAAGAGAAGAGAAGAGAAGAGAAGAGAAGAGAAGAGAAGGAAAGAGAAGAGAAGAGAAGAGAAGAGAAGAGAAGAGAAGAGCAGGAAAGAAGAGAAGAGAAGAGAAGAGAAGAGAAGAGAAGAGAAGAGAAGAGAAGAGAAGAGAAGAGAAGAGAAGAGAAGAGAAGAGAGGAGAAGAGAAGAGAAGAGAAGAGAAGAGAAGAGAAGAGAAGAGAAGAGAAGAGAAGAGAAGAGAAGAGAAGAGAAGAGAAGAGAAGAGAAGAGAAGAGAAGGAAATAGAAGAGAAGAGAAGAGAAGGAAAGAGAAGAGAAGGAAAGAGAAGAGAAGGAAGGAGAAAGAAGGAAGGAAAGAGAAGAGAAGAGAAGAGAAGAGAAGAGGAGAGAAGAGATGAGATGAGATGAGAATGATAGAGAAGTGAAGGAAAGAGAAGAGAAGAGAAGAGAAGGAAAGAGATTAGAAGGAAAGAGAAGAGAATGAAAGAGAAAATAAGAGAAGATAAGCGAAAGGAAAGAGAAGAGAAGGAAAGAGAAGAAAAGGAAAGAGAAGAGAAGAGAAGGAAATAGAAGTGAAGGAAAGGAAAGAGAAGAGAAGAGAAGAGAAGAGAAGAGAAGAGAAGAGAAGAGAAGAGAAGAGAAGAGAAGAGAAGAGAAGAGAAGAGAAGAGAAGAGAAGAGAAGAGAAGGAAATAGAAGGAAATAGAAGAGAAGGAAAGATAAGTGAAGGGAAGAGAAGAGAAGAGAAGAGAAGAGAAGAGAAGAGAAGAGAAGAGAAGAGAAGAGAAGAGAAGAGAAGAGAAGAGAAGAGAAGAGAAGAGAAGGGAAGAGAAGAGAAGGAAGGAGAAAGAAGGAAGGAAAGAGAAGAGAAGAGAAGAGAAGAGGAGAGAAGAGATGAGATGAGATGAGAATGATAGAGAAGTGAAGGAAAGAGAAGAGAAGAGAAGAGAAGGAAAGAGATTAGAAGGAAAGAGAAGAGAATGAAAGAGAAAATAAGAGAAGATAAGGAAAGGAAAGAGAAGAGAAGGAAAGAGAAGAAAAGGAAAGAGAAGAGAAGAGAAGGAAATAGAAGTGAAGGAAAGGAAAGAGAAGAGAAGAGAAGAGAAGAGAAGAGAAGAGAAGAGAAGAGAAGAGAAGAGAAGAGAAGAGAAGAGAAGAGAAGAGAAGGAAATAGAAGGAAATAGAAGAGAAGGAAAGATAAGTGAAGGGAAGAGAAGAGAAGAGAAGAGAAGAGAAGAGAAGAGAAGAGAAGAGAAGAGAAGAGAAGAGAAGAGAAGAGAAGAGAAGAGAAGAGAAGAGAAGAGAAGAGAAGAGAAGAGAAGAGAAGAGAAGAGAAGAGAAGAGAAGGGAAGAGAAGAGAAGAGAAGGGAAGAGAAGAGAAGGAAAGAGAAGGAAAGAGAAGAGAAGAGAAGGAAAGAGAAGAGATTGAAAGAGAAGGAAAGTGGAGAAGAGCAGGAAAGAAGAGAAGAGAAGAGAAGAGAAGAGAAGAGAAGAGAAGAGAAGAGAAGAGAAGAGAAGAGAAGAGAAGAGAAGAGAGGAGAAGAGAAGAGAAGAGAAGAGAAGAGAAAAGAGAAGAGAAGAGAAGAGAAGAGAAGAGAAGAGAAGAGAAGAAATAGAAGAGAAGAGAAGAGAAGGAAAGAGAAGAGAAGGAAAGAGAAGAGAAGGAAGGAGAAAGAAGGAAGGAAAGAGAAGAGAAGAGAAGAGAAGAGGAGAGAAGAGATGAGATGAGATGAGAATGATAGAGAAGTGAAGGAAAGAGAAGAGAAGAGAAGAGAAGGAAAGAGATTAGAAGGAAAGAGAAGAGAATGAAAGAGAAAATAAGAGAAGATAAGGAAAGGAAAGAGAAGAGAAGGAAAGAGAAGAAAAGGAAAGAGAAGAGAAGGAAAGAGAAAAGAAGGAAAGAGAAGGAAAGAGAAGAGAAGGAAAGAGAAGAGAAGAGAAGGAAATAGAAGTGAAGGAAAGGAAAGAGAAGAGAAGAGAAGAGAAGAGAAGAGAAGAGAAGAGAAGAGAAGAGAAGAGAAGAGAAGAGAAGAGAAGAGAAGAGAAGAGAAGAGAAGAGAAGAGAAGGAAATAGAAGGAAATAGAAGAGAAGGAAAGATAAGTGAAGGGAAGAGAAGAGAAGAGAAGAGAAGAGAAGAGAAGAGAAGAGAAGAGAAGAGAAGAGAAGAGAAGAGAAGAGAAGAGAAGAGAAGAGAAGAGAAGAGAAGAGAAGAGAAGAGAAGAGAAGAGAAGAGAAGAGAAGAGAAGAGAAAGAAATAGAAGAGAATGAAAGAGAAGAGAAGGAAAGAGAAAAGATGAGTAGAGAAGGAAAGAAAAGAGAAGGAAAGAGAAGAGAATGAAAGAGAAAAGAAGGAAAGAGTGGAGAAGAGATGGAAAGAGAAGAGAAGGAAAGAGAAGTGAAGGAAAGAGAAGAGAAGAGAAGAGAAGAGAAGAGAAGAGAAGAGAAGAGAAGAGAAGAGAAGAGAAGAGAAGAGAAGAGAAGAGAAGAGAAGAGAAGAGAAGAGAAGAGAATGATAGAGAAAAGAATGAAGTAGAAGGAAAGAGAAGAGAAGGAAAGAGAAGGGAAGGAAAGAGAAGAGAAGGAAAGAGAAGATAATGAAAGAGAAGAGAAGGAAAGAGAAAAGATGAGAAGAGAAGGAAAGAAAAGAAAAGAGAAGGAAAGAGAAGAGAATGAAAGAGAAAAGAAGGAAAGAGAAGGAAAGAGTGGAGAAGAGATGGAAAGAGAAGAGAAGGAAAGAGAAGAGAAGGAAAGGAAAGAGAAGAGAAGTAAAGAGAAGAGAAGAGAAGAGAAGAGAATGATAGAGAAAATAATGAAGTAGAAGGAAAGAGAAGAGAAGGAAAGAGAAGAGAAGAGAAGGAAAGAGAAAAAGAAGGAAAGAAAAGAGAAGGAAAGAGAAGAGACGAGAAGGAAAGAGAAGAGAAGGAAAGAGAAGAGAAGAGAAGAGAAGAGAAGAGAAGAGAAGAGAAGAGAAGAGAAGAGAAGAGAAGAGAAGAGAAGAGAAGAGAAGAGAAGAGAAGAGAAGAGAAGGAAAGAGAAGAGAAGAGAAGAGAAGAGAAGAGAAGAGAAGAGAAGAGAAGAGAAGAGAAGAGAAGAGAAGAGAAGAGAAGAGAAGAGAAGAGAAGAGAAGAGAAGAGAAGAGAAGAGAAGAGAAGAGAAGAGAAGAGAAGGAAATAGAAGGAAATAGAAGAGAAGGAAAGATAAGTGAAGGGAAGAGAAGAGAAGAGAAGAGAAGAGAAGAGAAGAGAAGAGAAGAGGAAGAGAAGAGAAGAGAAGAGAAGAGAAGAGAAGAGAAGGGAAAGAGAAGAGAAGGAAGGAGAAAGAAGGAAGGAAAGAGAAGAGAAGAGAAGAGAAGAGGAGAGAAGAGATGAGATGAGATGAGAATGATAGAGAAGCGAAGGAAAGAGAAGAGAAGAGAAGAGAAGGAAAGAGATTAGAAGGAAAGAGAAGAGAATGAAAGAGAAAATAAGAGAAGATAAGGAAAGGAAAGAGAAGAGAAGGAAAGAGAAGAAAAGGAAAGAGAAGAGAAGAGAAGGAAATAGAAGTGAAGGAAAGGAAAGAGAAGAGAAGAGAAGAGAAGAGAAGAGAAGAGAAGAGAAGAGAAGAGAAGAGAAGAGAAGAGAAGAGAAGAGAAGGAAATAGAAGGAAATAGAAGAGAAGGAAAGATAAGTGAAGGGAAGAGAAGAGAAGAGAAGAGAAGAGAAGAGAAGAGAAGAGAAGAGAAGAGAAGAGAAGAGAAGAGAAGAGAAGAGAAGAGAAGAGAAGAGAAGAGAAGGAAAGAGAAGGAAAGAGAAGAGAAGAGAAGGAAAGAGAAGAGATTGAAAGAGAAGGAAAGTGGAGAAGAGCAGGAAAGAAGAGAAGAGAAGAGAAGAGAAGAGAAGAGAAGAGAAGAGAAGAGAAGAGAAGAGAAGAGAAGAGAAGAGAAGAGAAGAGAAGAGAAGGAAATAGAAGGAAATAGAAGAGAAGGAAAGATAAGTGAAGGAAGAGAAGAGAAGAGAAGAGAAGAGAAGAGAAGAGAAGAGAAGAGAAGAGAAGAGAAGAGAAGAGAAGAGAAGAGAAGAGAAGAGAAGGGAAGAGAAGAGAAGGAAGGAGAAAGAAGGAAGGAAAGAGAAGAGAAGAGAAGAGAAGAGGAGAGAAGAGATGAGATGAGATGAGAATGATAGAGAAGTGAAGGAAAGAGAAGAGAAGAGAAGAGAAGGAAAGAGATTAGAAGGAAAGAGAAGAGAATGAAAGAGAAAATAAGAGAAGATAAGGAAAGGAAAGAGAAGAGAAGGAAAGAGAAGAAAAGGAAAGAGAAGAGAAGAGAAGGAAATAGAAGTGAAGGAAAGGAAAGAGAAGAGAAGAGAAGAGAAGAGAAGAGAAGAGAAGAGAAGAGAAGAGAAGAGAAGAGAAGAGAAGAGAAGAGAAGAGAAGAGAAGAGAAGAGAAGGAAATAGAAGGAAATAGAAGAGAAGGAAAGATAAGTGAAGGGAAGAGAAGAGAAGAGAAGAGAAGAGAAGAGAAGAGAAGAGAAGAGAAGAGAAGAGAAGAGAAGAGAAGAGAAGAGAAGAGAAGAGAAGAGAAGAGAAGAGGAAGAGAAGAGAAGAGAAGGAAGAGAAGAGAAGAGAAGGAAAGAGAAGAGAAGGAAAGAGAAGGAAAGAGAAGAGAAGAGAAGGAAAGAGAAGAGATTGAAAGAGAAGGAAAGTGGAGAAGAGCAGGAAAGAAGAGAAGAGAAGAGAAGAGAAGAGAAGAGAAGAGAAGAGAAGAGAAGAGAAGAGAAGAGAAGAGAAGAGAAGAGAAGAGAGGAGAAGAGAAGAGAAGAGAAGAGAAGAGAAGAGAAGAGAAGAGAAGAGAAGAGAAGAGAAGAGAAGAGAAGAGAAGGAAAGAGAAGAGAAGAGAAGAGAAGGAAAGAGAAGAGAAGGAAAGAGAAGAGAAGGAAGGAGAAAAAGAAGGAAAGAGAAGAGAAGAGAAGAGAAGAGGAGAGAAGAGATGAGATGAGATGAGAATGATAGAGAAGTGAAGGAAAGAGAAGAGAAGAGAAGAGAAGGAAAGAGATTAGAAGGAAAGAGAAGAGAATGAAAGAGAAAAATAAGAGAAGATAAGGAAAGGAAAGAGAAGAGAAGGAAAGAGAAGAAAAGGAAAGAGAAGAGAAGGAAAGAGAAAAAGAAGGAAAGAGAAGGAAAGAGAAGAGAAGGAAAGAGAAGAGAAGAGAAGGAAATAGAAGTGAAGGAAAGGAAAGAGAAGAGAAGAGAAGAGAAGAGAAGAGAAGAGAAGAGAAGAGAAGAGAAGAGAAGAGAAGAGAAGAGAAGAGAAGAGAAGAGAAGGAAATAGAAGGAAATAGAAGAGAAGGAAAGATAAGTGAAGGGAAGAGAAGAGAAGAGAAGAGAAGAGAAGAGAAGAGAAGAGAAGAGAAGAGAAGAGAAGAGAAGAGAAGAGAAGAGAAGAGAAGAGAAGAGAAGAGAAGAGAAGAGAAAGAAATAGAAGAGAATGAAAGAGAAGAGAAGGAAAGAGAAAAGATGAGTAGAGAAGGAAAGAAAAGAGAAGGAAAGAGAAGAGAATGAAAGAGAAAAGAAGGAAAGAGTGGAGAAGAGATGGAAAGAGAAGAGAAGGAAAGAGAAGTGAAGGAAAGAGAAGAGAAGAGAAGAGAAGAGAAGAGAAGAGAAGAGAAGAGAAGAGAAGGAAAGAGAAGAGAAGAGAAGAGAAGAGAAGAGAAGAGAAGAGGAAGAGAATGATAGAGAAAAGAATGAAGTAGAAGGAAAGAGAAGAGAAGGAAAGAGAAGGGAAGGAAAGAGAAGAGAAGGAAAGAGAAGATAAGAAAGAGAAGAGAAGGAAAGAGAAAAGATGAGAAGAGAAGGAAAGAGAAAGGAAAAGAGAAGGAAAGAGAAGAGAATGAAAGAGAAAAGAAGGAAAGAGAAGGAAAGAGGAGAAGAGATGGAAAAGAGAAGAGAAGGAAAGAGAAGAGAAGGAAAGGAAAGAGAAGAGAAGCAAAGAGAAGAGAAGAGAAGAGAAGAGAATGATAGAGAAAAATAATGAAGTAGAAGGAAAGAGAAGAGAAGGAAAGAGAAGAGAAGAGAAGGAAAGAGAAAAAGAAGGAAAGAAAAGAGAAGGAAAGAGAAGAGACGAGAAGGAAAGAGAAGAGAAGGAAAGAGAAGAGAAGAGAAGAGAAGAGAAGAGAAGAGAAGAGAAGAGAAGAGAAGAGAAGAGAAGAGAAGAGAAGAGAAGAGAAGAGAAGAGAAGAGAAGAGAAGAGAAGAGAAGAGAAGAGAAGGAAGAGAAGAGAAGAGAAGAGGAGAAGAGAAGAGAAGAGAAGAGAAGAGAAGAGAAGAGAAGAGAAGAGAAGAGAAGAGAAGAGAAGAGAAGAGAAGAGAAGAGAAGAGAAGAGAAGAGAAGAGAAGAGAAGAGAAGAGAAAATGAATAGTAGTAGCAGCAGTTCCCATCTTGCCTGCCTGGGAGAGAGAGGGAGTGCAGTGGTGGTAATGATGGCTCTCACTGATGTTATCAGTGTAATGGCACCTGTCCCAGACCACAGGCCAACATGCTCCTAGGGGGGATAGCTTTGTAGTGTGCTGCAGAGGCCCCGCTCAGGCGCTGTGTTTACATAAACACAGGGAATCTCAAATATGGACGGGCTCAAACAAAGGGAGGTTGGAATGTTCCATAGCTGCAGGTAAAAAGAGGGGAATTATAGTCCTGCCCCCCTCCCCGATTCACTGCAGGCCATTATTAGGGTTGTCTACACTACCCCCTCCCCTAATATCCTGCTTCAGGTGGACTCAGGAACGCACCATTAATAATACCTCACAAAGACAACACTTGTGCTCAGCTCAATGTTCTCAAAATGGCAGACAGATTAACTTCATTATTGGTACATTGGTAACATCATTGAGCTGATGTATTTTTTATACACTGAGATCCAACTGCGCTGCGAACCTCTTGCAATATTGAAATCACTTTACCGGCAAAAATGTTATTTTGATTTCTTTAATGTTATTTATCGTGATGTGTAAGTCGTTTTATGAGCCGCTATTTAGCAGGAGTTTTTCATAATTGCTTAATGTGCAAGATGGATCCTTGATTTTTTATTGAAATGGATAGAATTATTCATGATTATAAGATAGAGACTCATAAAGGTGACCTAACAGAGTAGGGAGGGAACATTTTAGAGTTTAATTCCAAATTATATTCATGATTCTGTCAATTTGTATCGAATACACAGAACAAACACTGATTTTCACAACATGCGCACTCATGCATTTGCAGCCAATACCATCAGACAATTATGGATCACAATGAGTGATAGCGAAAATAATCAAATTGTCTAATTGAGAAATACCTTTTGATAAGGTGTGCTCGGCTGTTCACGTAGTTGGAGTCTATATAATTCTCCGTCTGTAACAGAAGATTGGGGGAGGAGGGGGAAAGGAGGAGGGGGAGAGAGAAAAAAACCCAGAAGAGATTAATTTAATTACGTAGGGAACCAAATAATGTTACACCAGTAATTGCCTTTCAATAGAAATTGTATTTTACACAAAGGGCTGGTGAGCGAGCCTCTGCTTTCAAAGGCAGATGCCATTCTCTTTCAAAGCACACACAGGGAGACGGGGAGAGAGAGAGGCCGACTAGGAGCTGAGAGAGCTGAGGAAAGTGCTGCAGTGAGCAGAGCCTCTCCTCCTCCATCCCACTCTCCCTCCATCCCACCCTCCCTCCATCCTCTCCCTCCGTCAGACCACAGTCTTCAAAATGGGATCATTAGGGAGGACAGCGCATCACGCAGAGGGAGAGGAGGAAGAAATGTTAAACTTTTTTCTCCTCTTCAAATATCTCTCTTTCTCCTCAACCACTTTTGAGCAGATTGGAATGTATAAATATTAAATAAATAAAAGTGTGGAAAGAAGAAATTAAGAGCGTACCAGGGGGAATCTTAACTTTCAGCAATAGCAGATGAAAATCCAGCATGGAAGAATCTGCATATGATGGATCTCTGACCCACATAGTTCCAAGGCAGCATGCATTTAACTTTTTAACTTCACACATACTGTATTTATAGAAGTTCTGACAGGGGAGAGAGAGGACATTGAGGCATCCCCTTGTGTCTGGTGAGAATCTACTAAGTAAAAATGCATTCAACATGAAAATAAAATCCCCCAACATTTCTAGAAGACTTGTAGTGAGTTAGAGAGGAGAGTACTGACAGGGGAGAGAAGGGAGAGAGAGGACATTGAACAGGTAAGGTAGTCTTTCGTTCTTGGCCAACATCCACTCACACCCAGATAACATGTCAAGAGGGTATCAAAGGACATCCCCAGCTGGCCCATGAAAAACTCCATGATCCGACCCTTTCAACATACTTTGATAAGATGCAGGTGTTTTCCTGTGGGAAGAGGGAGAAAAGACCATCACTCCTCTCATAGACTCATTGTATCCCAGACAAAAGGATAGAGAGACAGAGTCAATGGCTCCCATCCGGTGAGGAAGTGTTACCTCTCAAACGTCCTGACCAAAGAGTCACCCCTAGATGAGAGAGGTAAATGCAGGTGGTGGAGCGAACTCACTGATTATCAAATCTTGCCGGCTCGGCCCTGCTGTTCAGGGGAGCCGTGTGTGACGGTGAGGCAGCAACACAGAGTGAACAAACACATTTGGATTAAAAATGGCACTCGAGTTTCGCTTTCACCTTGTTAAATGGTGAAACCTAATCCCCACCCCCTCCAGTTCAACCTGTGTAGGTTGAGGCAGAAACCACAATGCAGAAGAGAGAGAGTGAGAGTGAGAGAGAGAGAGAGAGAGAGAGAGAGAGAGAGAGAGAGAGAGAGAGAGAGAGAGAGAGAGAGAGAGAGAGAGAGCAGCTTTTGATGGTCTTTATTGAGACATCCTGACTGACTTAAAAACACCCCGTAAAACATCCCCCCACCCCTCATTAAAAAGCAAAGAGAGTGAGAGAGGGGGGGAGAGGGGGGGAGAGGGGAGAGGGGGGAGAGAGAGAGGGGAGTGTTTACCTGTGGCAAATAGCAACTTGTGACCCAAAATAGCACCCTGTGACCCCGTTGTTGTCACGAGTTGCTAAGCCAGAACCCAGAAGCAGACCAGGACAAGGTAAGTTGAAACGAAGGTGAGTGTTTATTACAAATTCAAGAGTGATGCTGAATAATCCAGGGAACAGAGCGGGCGGCGTTGATTAGTTGTTGGGGGTGCAGTGGTTGATCCCATCCTGGGTCGGCAGCCGCCGACCACCAGGCAGAGGTTGGATGAAGGTTCCGGACGGGTGACTGCAGATGGAACAAAACGGGGGTAAGTAAGCAACAAACCAACAAGGTGCAAAAACAACAAAACTAACGCTAGGCTCTACGACTGATACTCTGGTAAACCTACTGTTCATGGCTAACGATCCGGCAGGGAATGGATGTTAGGCCAGAGCCTAAGAAGGGTGATGATCAGGACCAGGTGTGCAGATTGCTGATGGGATGCAGGTGCGGAAATCAAGAGAGCTCCCCGGAGCGTTCCCGAACCCTCGGGAAACTGGAGATCACGAACAGAAAAACTAGTCACCAGACAGGACCCGACTCAGACTGCCGGGATCGTTACAGTTGTATTCTTTGAAACAATGGAACAGCTTGTTGATGCTAGGTAAATGCATGTCTGTGTTTGTTTTACTTGTAAGTAACCCTGGCATTTTCTCCCTGAGCTTCAAAGACAAACACAATGCAAGCATTATCATAAATATCATAAAGGCATCAGCGCTAGCATTGTTCTTGGAGGAACTCACATGCTTTAACAATGTATTGTACTTCAGGTCACAGAAGTATAAAGTAGGTAAGTAGCCTTGTGCAAGCCGGAACGGCTCATAGGGCAGGAGTCTAGCTCCTGTTTCTGTAGCGTGAGTCAGCTTGATGTACAAGTAAACCCCCTGGACAGGACACTAGTCTATCACAGGGCCTTAGACCCAATCGATCTCCTTAATGCTGAATGCCAAGCAGAGACACATCTTGTCCCATTTTTGGAGTCGTTGGTATGACTCAGCCAGGGATTGAACTCACAACCTTCCAATCTCAGGGCGAACAATCTAACCACAAGGACATTGAGGGTGTAATTGCAGACTGCAAATTATGGGAATTTTCTGATATAGGCATTTCTTGATATCATGTTGCATCCATTGATGCTCACCATTTGTCTGCGGCCATTTATTTTGCGTAGGGGACAATACTTTAGCATTGTAGCTAAGCCTAACCCTAACACCTTTTCTAACCTTAACCTCGTTCTCCTAACATGCCACGCTAATTCACCTAACCTGCCATGTTAAATATCCTAACCTGCCAAGTTAGTTATCCTAACCTGCCATGTAAACAAATAATCTGTGTTGAGAAACCATCAGTCTCATAACACCGAACTAGCCAATGGCAGGTATCTATGGGTGTTTCATGATATCAGGGAACACCCACATAAAGAAGCTCCCCAAAATTGTGGTCTGCAATTACACCACAGGAGGTTGGTGGCACCTTAATTGGGAGGACAGGCTCATGGTAATGACTGGAGCGGAATTAGTGGAATGGTATAACATACATCAAACACATGGTTTCCAGGTGTGTGATCCCATTCCATTTGCTCCGGCCATTATTATGAGCCATTCTCCCCTCAGCAGCCTCCTGTGAATTATACCATATTCCACATATGTAGTAATTATTGTCAAAATGCAGTATCACATTCCCCATCATTGTAAGTCACAGAGGTAATTGTTGTAAAAATATCAAGTTCCCCCCAACAACTTACACACTAATATGTCAGCTATACACTCTTAGAAAAATAGGTACTATCTAGAACCTAAAAGGGTTATTCGGCTGTCCACATAGGAGAACCCTTTGAAGAACCCTTTTTGGTTCCAGGTAGAACCCTTTCCACAGAGGTTTCTACAGTGGCTTGTGAAAGTATTCACCCCCCTTGGCATTTTACCTATTTTGTTGCCTTACAACCTGCTTTTGGGGGGGTTTGTATCATTTGATTTACACAACATGCCTACTACTTTGAAGATGCAAAATAAAAATAAATTGTGAGACAATCAAGAAATAAGACAAAAAAACAGAAAACTTGAGCGTGCATAACTATTCACCCCCCCCAAAGTCAATACTTTGTAGAGCCACCTTTTGCAGTAATTACAGCTGGAAATCTCTTGGGGTATGTCTCTACAAGCTTGGCACATCTAGCCACTGGGATTTCTGCCCATTCTTCAAGGCAAAACTGCTCCAGCTCCTTCAAGTTGGATGGGTTCCGCTGGTGTACATCAATCTTTAAGTCATACAATAGATTCTCAATTGGATTCCAAGACATTTAAATGTTTCCCCTTAAACCACTCGAGTGTTGCTTTAGCAGTATGCTTAGGGTCATTGTCCTGCTGGAAGGTGAACCTCCGTCCCAGTCTAAAATCTCTGGAAGACTGAAACAGGTTTCTCGCAAGGATTTCCCTGTATTTAGCGCCATCCATCATTCCTTCAATTCTGACCAGTTTCCCAGTACCTGCCGGTGTTCTCATGGTGATGAGAGGTGTTGGGTTTGCGCCAGACATTTTCCTTAATGGCCAAAAAGCTCAATTTTTCTTATCTGACCAGATTACCTTCTTCCATATGTTTGGGGAGTCTCCCACATGCTTTTTGGCGAACACAAAACGTGTTTGCTTATTATTTTCTTTAAGCATTGGCTTTTTTCTGGCCACTCTTCCTTAAAGCCCAGCTCTGTGGAGTGTACGGCTTAAAGTGGTCCTATGGACAGATACTCCAATTTCCGCTGTGGAGCTTTGCAGCTCCTTCAGGGTTATCTTAGGTCTCTTTGTTGCCTCTCTGATTAATGCCCTCCTTGCCTGGTCCGTGAGTTTTGGTGGGCGGCCCTCTCTTGGCAGGTTTGTTGTGGTGCAATATTCTTTCCACTTTCTTAATAATGGATTTAATGGTGCTCCGTGGGATGTTCAAAGTTTCTGATATTTCTTTATAACCCAACCCTGATCTGTATTTCTCCACAACTTTGTCCCTGACCTGTTTTGAGAGCTCCTTGGTCTTCATGGTGCCCCTTGCTTTGTGGGGTTGCAGACTCTGGGGCCTTTCAGAACAGGTGTATATATACTGAGATCATGTGACAGTTAGATTGCACACAGGTGGACTTTATTTAACTGATTATGTGACTTCTGAAGGTAATTGGTTGCACCAGATGTTATTTAGGGGCTTCATAGCAAATGGGGTGAATACATATGCACGCACCACTTTTCCATTATTTATTTTTTACTCTTTTTTTAAACAAGTTATTTTTTTCATTTCACTTCACCAATTTGGACTATTTTGTGTATGTCCATTACATGAAATCCAAATAAAAATCCATTTAAATTACAGGTTGTAATGCAACAAAATAGGAAAAACGCCAAGGGGGTGAATACTTTAGCAAGGCACTGTATTACAATGAGAACAATGTAAGTCACAGTTGTTATTTTGGTTGAAATATATTTTTTTTTCCACCGCCTGTGTTTAGTAGACTAGGCCTGCCAAAGTATCTTAAATCACCAAATAAGGCCATTGTTTGTCGTCTCACCTCCATGCCGGCTAATTACCTCTGCAGCGAGATAATATTGTAATTAGTGAAGACGGCAGGGCAGGCGGCCTCCTGATTGAGATTTGAGAGATGACGATGCATCTGGACGCACTGAAGGTTAGCGGTTAGCCGCGGCGGGACACTTTTTCCCCTCCGTCTAATTAAACCTTAACTCATTGTTATCAAGGAGATAATTAGTAAAAAGCCATTTTAATTAACATTTTATTAGCTGCCCTTAATTCGGAGCACACCATGGTGTGTTTGCTCGACAAGCAGTGGATAGAGAACAAAACTCCTTTGTTCCTGTCCGGCTTGACTCCATTAATATCAAACGTAATTGGGCCTCTGCAATTATTTTAGCTAGTCTTACCGGGGTTGGACGTGTATGCACTGCATGTAGATATATAAATATATATCGTATCATGTGTTTTTTTTTGGTGGAGTAGGCCACCTGTGCTCCACTTCGGTCCCATTGAGCACTCATTATAATGTCTTGATCTCCATCTAGCCCGGGCATTCAGTGAGAGGCTAATGAACGTGCATGGCGGGAGTAACAAGGGGAAAACTTCACTAAAGAGATACACATTTCCTGATTAATCTTACTCTGGCTCGAACCCTGTAATTGGTTTGGAATAGCAAGCACGGCATTGATTGTAGTCTCGAGAGGAGTGGTGGAGGGTAGTCCTGAGAGGAGTGGTGGAAGGTAGTCTTGAGAGGAGTGGTGGAAGATAGTCCTGAGAGGAGTGGTGGAAGGTAGTCCTGAGAGGAGTGGTGGAAGGTAGTCCTGAGAGGAGTGGTGGAAGGTAGTCCTGAGAGGAGTGGTGGAAGGTAGTCCTGAGAGGAGTTGTGGAGGGTAGTCCTGAGAGGAGTGGTGGAAGGTAGTCCTGAGAGGAGTGGTGGAGGGTAGTCCTGAGAGGAGTGGTGGAGGGTAGTCCTGAGAGGAGTGGTGGAGGGTAGTCCTGAGAGGGGTGGTGGAGGGTAGTCCTGAGAGGGGTGGTGGAGGGATGGATGATACTTAGGCTCTACGATGGTTTAGTTGTCTACACACTGGGCTACGTCATAAGGACTGCATTTCCCAAAATACACTGTTCAGTGTTCACCACAAGTCATGTCATCATAACCCCTTAAAACAGTGGTATTCAAAGTAATTTTTTAAATTATTATTTTGAGACAATATACAAATGTTTCTGAGAAAGATCATTTGAAAAATACAATTTTATTGAGTAAATGTATTCATTGGTTTCTTTTTATTTTGATAAGAGATGAAAATGCAATGAATTTAAGGTTTTTTGTTGATGTAAATATAGAAATGTACCGATTTTACGGTTGTGTCATTAGATTTGGGATGTGAGCGCCCCACCAAAAAGACACCCTAATGCCCCTTATGTTCTTCTAGGTCTTCTGCCCTCAAAATTATTTGATCTGTCATCCAACTGTACACTAGAACAGCTTCTATGGACACATGCTCCGCCAAGGGACTCTATTTATCAGACATATGAAGTTGGAAGTTTACATACGCTTAGGTTGGAGTCATTAAAACTCATTTTTCTCCCACTCCACACATTTCTTGTTAACGAACTATAGTTTTGGCAAATCGGTTAGGACATCTACTTTGTGCATGACACAAGTAATTTTTCCAACAATTGTTTACAGACAGATTATTTCTCTTATAACTCACTGTATCACAATTCCAGCAGGTCAGAAGTTTACATACACTAAGTTGACTGTGCCTTTAAACAGCTTGGGAAATTCCAGAAAATTATGTCATGGCTTTAGAAGCTTCTGATAGGCTAATTGACATCATTTGAGTCAATTGGAGGTGTACCTGTGGATTTATTTCAAGGCCTACCTTCAAACTCAGTGCCTCTTTGCTTGGCATCATTGGAAAATCATAAGAAATCAGCCAAGACCTCAGCAAAAAAAATGTAGACCTCCACAAGTCTGGCTCATCCTTGGGAGCAATTTCCAAACGCCTGAAGGTACCACGTTCATCTGTACAAACAATAGTACGCAAGTATATACACAATAAAGTGAGTGCATCCCCACTGGGCACAGACATTAGTTCAACGTCTATTTTTTATGTACATTTGGTTGAGTTGTCAACTAACGTGAATTCAACATGAAATCAATAAAACATTTATTTAGGCAAAAAGGTAGGTGAAAAAATTATGAAATTCCCTTACTTTGATTACTTTTTGTAAATCCAATCAGTTTTCCACATTGATTCAACATCACCACATTGACATTTTTTTGTTGAAATGACATTGAAACAATTGATTCAACGGGTATCCTCTATTATCACATAGTGAAACACAAAACAGAAAAGGGCACAACCTTGCCTAGTGCATTCATAAGGAGGCACTGTGGAGAGGGTCGTTCTGAGGGAGAATACGGACAGATACATTAGCAGGGTGGCTTCCTGTAAAGAAATGTACCGTCTGCCCTCCGCCCCCGTCCACCTCTATCTAGCTGACCGACTTTCAAAAGCCTGAAACTCAACCTCACTCTGAGGTTGAGTTTCAGGCCGATGAAGGATGAGGAGAGGCCCGCTTAACTACCGCGAGGCCACCGCAAATGGTACTTAATCAGGTTGGATAATGTGTTGTTGTGATCTGAGTGGCCCCAGTTTGGCGACCAGAGTCCCCGGATAGGAGGTTTAGAGCGTTTTGGGGATAAAAAAAGAAAGCGGGCCATTTTTCTACCTGGTGACTGATAGGTGGTGTCATAGTGAAAGGGGGAAGGAGGGAGGGAATGAGGGAGGAGGGAGATAGAGAAGACTCCTTGGGGGTAAAGTCTCACCTATCTCCTCGCCCTCTAGCTCCAGCCCTAAGGCCTCCCCACTTCCCCTTCTCTCTTCCTCCCTCGATTCCTCCCGTGAAGGGGGCACTAGTGGGATCCTCGTCTGTGGCGCTCTTACTCTCGCAGCAGAGAGAGGAAAAGCAATCTCCCCGCTTAGTGGCTGCCGTGAGATTTGATTTGCCTTCTTTCCCAGCGTGACAATTGGTTCCGTAGTCCGGATGCAAGTGTATTCATTGTATATGGGGGTTGAGGGGGCACCGAGAGCGAGAGAGGGAGAGAGAGAGAGAGAATGTGTGTGCGCGTGTGTGTGCGTGCGTGTGTGTGTAGGAGAGGACGGTTTGGGAGCATACACAAGCACCAGGCCAGTTCAGCAGGTGTCAGGAAAATAGAAAAAATAAAACATAGGATAGAAATGTTGTCACACCACCGCCTCAGCAATTTAAGTGTTGTTTTTTTATTTTATCACCGCTGAGGACCGATACATCCACCAATACAATTAGCATTTACACAAGGGAGGGATGCAAAAAATAATTGTGGACTAATTGAAGCACCACACGTTCGCCGCAAATTATTAATTATCGTGCAGTGTCCTTGTTTTCGGTGCTGTAGATAAAATGGGCATTAGTTTGCCATTTAATTCCTTTCAGAAGAGCGAAACACTTAACTCAAATGACTAAAACCTTGCTGAGACTTGGTTGCAGTGGGGGAGGTGAGTGAGTGGTGGTAAATAAAAACGTGCCAGGAAAAATGAGGTCTGGAAAGAGGAACGCTCCATGTCTGTCATGGATGCAGGCCTCTAATCCTGTCAAGTTGTTCTGCAGACACACT
This sequence comes from Coregonus clupeaformis, assembly GCF_020615455.1. Lineage (NCBI taxonomy): Eukaryota > Metazoa > Chordata > Actinopteri > Salmoniformes > Salmonidae > Coregonus > Coregonus clupeaformis. The sequence goes on along the minus strand of NC_059194.1, from coordinate 12,256,014 downwards.
CGGCCGAGGCTGTATCACTTAAGTGAGCCACACAGCCTCTGGCTACACCATTCCTTCTATACTACATCTATAAATACGAAAATAGTCCACAATATCATCAACGTAGAAAAAAACATGAAGTCCCTCAATTAAAACAGACTGATGGCGTTCCATCAGGCTTATTTTCACGCCTGATTTGGTCCTTCACACTCTCCGTCTGCAGTCTCAGTGTTGACTCATCTTACAGCAGGGCTTACTCATAGGGTCCCTTGAGTCCCGGGGAGGACATTTTCTTTATATCCTCTTCCGCAGGAAGGGGACAGCTAGTAGGAATCAGTGAGAGAGAGGGGTGTGTGTGTGTGTGTGTGTGTGTGTGTGTGTGTGTGTGTGTGTGTGTGTGTGTGTGTGTGTGTGTGTGTGCAGCCTCTCATCCTACACCCTGCTCCTGCACATTCTGATCGTGAAAAGAAATACTCACCCTTAAGCCTCTCACAATCTCTCTGTCACGCAAGTCTCTCTCTCTTTCCCCTCTCTAAAAAACGCTGCTCTGACAAACTCTGATTTGCATGCCTATTTTGCCACCCCCGCCACCACTGCTACTGCTGACGCCACACCAGACCTGCTACTGTATAACCCCTAACCAGCTCAGATTCGCTCTGTGTGGCACTACCCATGACAACACAACACACCAGACCACCATAGCACCTGGTAGGAGTGGGAGTTATGCAGCGTTTACTAACGAGAGAGGGTGGAAACGCTAATCTAGCCTGTATAGGTTGCTAATATACCCCCTTCACCACACACATACACAAACACACACACACACACACACTTATAGAATTTCCTATTGATGCTGTACCATCTGCTAGGCTATAGATTTCCCTCTTCCTTCAGAGAAGCCCATCCCCTCAGGGAGGCTCAACCAGTAAAAAAGGGTGAAAGAGCGCCTGAGGCACCACACCCATGGAACTAGTGGATGAGATTACACATTATATTTCTGAAGTCCGCCATATGATGAATACAAGGGTTAGAGTTGTTACCATTTAAAATCAACCGGCAAACTCCAATTACGGTCGATCTATCGGGACAAGAGGGCACGTGTGACGAATTACCTGCCACGTCCTCAACATCATTTCACTTCATCACCTGTCAATTCAGCCCCCAAACTCAAATTGCCCTAATTGGGAATCAATCTTATTATGAAAGTGAGCGATTGTTTTTTGCGAGTAGGGAATGTAGTAATGGCTTTCTGAAAGCTGAGCTAAGAAATGCAGTTTCCCAGTTCTTTGTGTCTGCAGGCACTGTGGTAGTGCTACTATGTTCACACAGAGACTGTGTCCCAAACGCCACTATATTCCCTATATAGTGCACTACTTTTGACCAGGACCCATAGGGATCTAGTCATAAGTAATGCACTATGTAGGGAATAGGGTGCCATTTGGGACACAACCACAGAAAAGCATTGGCAGCCTGAGAGTGAATCAAACACAGGACTGACCTTGACCACATGTGTTGTGATGTCGTAGGCATTGTTTTGACCCAACTATACAACTGGTCTGCCGAGGGAGGAAACACAATGAAACAGATATGTCAACACAATACTTCTACTTCCTGGTTCAAGTCTTTCTCTATTTTAGATCTTTCTCTGCCTTCCCGTGTGAAACGGAACAAATATTAGCCCATTCTGTTTAAAAACAATCGGCAACTGTTCGTTCTAATAAACTGAGGAAAAGAAAAGATGAAGGGGTGTGGATATTTTTAGTATTTTTTTCCTGCCTTGGCATCTGTGGTTACAGAGAGAGAGAAAGAGAGATAGAGAGAGAGAGAGAGAGAGAGAGAGAGAGAGAGAGAGAGAGAGAGAGAGAGAGAGAAGAAGGCTTGCCCTTGTGTTTTGATCCTGTAATAGTGTAAAAGCCTCAATAGCCAAGTCTAGGCTATAACATCCCAGTCAGACCTGTATAAGCTTGGTCTCCTTTGGCTCCATTTGTGTGCAAGTGAGTGGAGATGTGATTAATTATACATACATTAATAGCAAAAGTATTAATAATTCATGAGATTGTCAAACGTCAAAACTACTTTCCCTCCCTTTCAACGTGATGAAAAGATTTTTAATAATAGACCCCCGTCCAAACGTCTGTTGCTTCATTCCAGAGGATGGGGCTGAGAGCGTTGGTTTTAGCCTGATCTTGTTGTTGTCTTACTAGAGAGAAGCATTGTTCTAGCCCACCGCACTCAGTCAGAGAGAGTCATAGAGGAGTGGAATAGCACCTGTGTTGTGCTTTGTCCGTGTATCTGCCTTTGTGGTAAAATGCAAATGAGACGAAGACAATGTATCCACTGAGAGTAACAGGTTACCAGTGTAACATCACTTTCAGTAGAGTCACACCATTGACATAGAGAGAAGGGAGGATGGGGAACTGTGGCTACATTTGACACGTGTGTGTGTCGAGTGTGTCAAGACAATACGTGCGTGTTTGTGTGGGTGTGTGTGTGTGTGTGTGTGTGTACTGTATGTTTGTGCATCAGCGTGTGCGTTTTTTAAAGTTATCTATCTGCCCGTCTGTCTTGAGTGAAATCCTGAAGGAATGCATTGAGATTAAGATTTTGGGTTTTACATACTAAAAAGGGGAGGGGGAAAAAACTTGACTATCACGTATTAGCTTTTTCAAAGGAATGAATCGGCTTACTTTTCTCTTAAGCCTGTGGAACCTAATCAAACTCAAATAGAGGGAACTTCCCCTGAGGCAGTCCCAGGGGATTTCCCTTCATTTGGATGTCAGGATGGGAAAAAAGAAGGAAAATAGATATAATTCACACCCTCATCCCAAAATCCAGGAGTGTCTGCTTGGATGTCACCTGGGACAGGTGGACAGGTACATCGGAATTCCATGAACAGGCCCTGGAATTCCAGAATTACCTGGAATTAGATGAATGGTGGAAGTCGGAACGTCTAATCGGAATGTCTAATCCACACAGATTTACAAAATCTCCTGTTCTTCCGGCGATAGGTATGAAACTGGTGTTGTTACCAGCCATTGTAGCTTTCCAAGTGAATTAACCTAGCGAGGATTTCGAAGGGCTTATTCTCAATTGTAGCCTCTATCTGTTCACCAATGTAACAGGGGAGAGGGGACACTAATTTAATGTACTCATAGTTCCCACCGCTTTTAGTGAATGTTCCTTCCCTCTCACTAATCCCAAGTCTCAAATAGGAGCAACTTTGCAGCATCTCGCCCACATTCTTAGGTCTAATAATCCTACATACTTAAGAGTGGAACTGGAAGTAGGCTGAGCTTTAATGAGTAGGCAGCGCTCCTTTACACTCTAATACAAATATACAGTATAGTAGGATATATTGTAGGATACAGTATTACTGAGCACAGTATATAAATATGATTCACAGTACAGCTGTGTGCCGCAGGATGGCGAACGACCCAAACCTTGAATTATAGTACATTATTGAATTATTGAATAAACACTTTCCTATGACATAATGTTCGACGTCTCCGGGTCCTAGTGGGAGTAGGGAGAGTGCACTTTGTTGTGACCACTTGACACAACCTGATATGTTACCTCAGGGGGCTATGTTTTCCCCAAAAATATCTGATGTACCTCAGGGGGCTATGTTTTCCCCCAAAATACCTAGCAGGCAGGCGGCTGCCATGTTGGGTTGTCGCTTCAGATTCCCTCCTCCCCCTCCTCTCTCTCTCTCCCGTCCCTGTCCCCGTCAGAATGACAAGGCATCTTTCCAGACATTTTTGTTGGATGAAGATTTGCGGCAGCTCATTACAGACTGGGAGGCTCGGCGAGCGGATGCACTCTGAGATGGATTGAACGGGTCTCGTTATTGACATGCTTTAATCTGACACTGGATAAGGGATGAGTCACACAAACACACTGAATAAGGGAGTAACAGTCTACACGCACGAACGCACACACACACACACACACACACACACACACACACACACACACACACACACACACACACACACACACACACACACACACACACACACACACACATACACACACGCACTCTCTGCCTCCAGACAAGGCAGAGAGAGCCACTCTGGCAAACAGGGGAGGCAGCGGCCGACTGGGAAACAGGTGGAACTTCATCAGTGCTCATTAATCCCGCTAGCCCTGAACACTCACTCAAACAAGTCATGTTTACACACTGGGCTTGGGATGGCCATTGTGGCCAGATGGGAGGTGGGGGTGGACTCTAGCCAAGGCGTGTGTGCAGGGGTTAAGAGCCATACACACACACACACACGTCTACACCTACACACACACACACATTCCCATTCACTCCCATCCCGTCCCAATCCAAAGAACACAGTACCTGTATACACTAGTTGTGCTGCACCACTACTGATACACTTTCCTGTCACACAAATGAGAGCCTCTATCTAGCTAGGTCCTCACAGCACTGGGTGATTGGTGGATATGATAGGTTTAGGTGAATGGTGGATATGTTAGGGTTAGGTGACTGGTGGATATGATAGGGTTAGGTGAATGGTGGATATGATAGGGTTAGGTGACTGGTGGATATGATAGGGTTAGGTGACTGGTGGATATGATAGGGTTAGGTGAATGGTGGATATGATAGGGCAGCTCGCTAACCGCTAAATCATAGAGGGGGGGTAATAGACAGATGGGCATGTATCTGTGGCTCCTAACCACAACAGGGCTGTTCCAATCACTCCTTCCATCCAGTAATGGAAGGCCCTAGTTAGCTTTGAGACCCCCTGGTGCCAGTGGTTACATGTGAGGCACATCTGGCCCTAATTTTTCAGATTGGCCTTTCTAGGCAGCTGTCAGCTAGTGGTGGGATTGACGGGAGCCGCATTACCTCCTCTAGCACATCATTCCCACCGGGAGCCGCATTACCTCCTGTCACTCCCACATCTGTACAGCCAAGTAGCAGCTTGGTAAACAGGGGCCATCACAGGCTGCCACCAGGGGCCATGACAGGCTGCCACCAGGGGCCATGACAGGCTGCCAAATGGGGCCATGACAGGCTGCCACCAGGGGTCATGACAGGCTGCCACCATGGGCCATGACAGGCTGCCACCATGGGGCTATGACAGGCTGCCAACAGGGGCCATGACAGAGTGCCACCAGAGGGCCATGACGGGCTGCCACCAGGGGCCATGACAGGCTGCCACCAGGGGCCAAGACAGGCTGCCACCAGGGGCCATGACAGGCTGCCAACAGAGGCCATGACAGGCTGCCACTAGGGGCCAAGACAGGCTGCCACCAGGGGCCATGACAGGCTGCCACCAGGGCATCATAGTCATAACAACAGCTTTCTATCTCTCACAACTCTACAGTGAGTGTAATTCACACTGCTATGTTGTTCTAGTTCAACCACCTTATTTCAATAAGCAAATGTATTTCCCCCAGGCTGCTACTAAATGTAGTGATAGGATAGAGCTTTACCTGACAACAGGGCTAGGGGAGTGCAAAGGTTTTAAATGTATACATAGGAGCATACACACATACACATAAACTTAGAGAGAAACACACACAAACACACAGGTAAATGCATACACTTCCATAAAGGCACACACATACACATTCAACCACCCACCCGCCCGCCCACCCACCCACAAACACATCCCCACAGTGGGGGGGTTGTGCAGGGGCCTGCTGTCATCTCAAGTCAGGGAGCGAACAGGGAACAGCAGAGCATCTTGAGAGCTAGGCCAGGGCCGAAAGGAGGCCAGATGCAGTGCGCTTGACCCGCTCGCTCACGGGGGGATTCCAACCCACTGATAAACACAGGGATTAGCCTAGCCTACACTGACTTGATTTAATTGAATTTATATTAGGCCCTGTCTTTGGGCGCAAACAGGTTTTTACAGAGAGAGAGGAAAGCCAGGGTCACAGAAAACAACAACAACAGAAGCCCTGTCTCTCTGGCGCTCCAGGACCCCCTGTCTCCATACTGCAGTCCCGGACACCTGGTCTCCATATTGCAGTCCCGGACACCCTGTCTCCATGCTGCAGTCCTGGAGCTGCGTGGATCTGCTCCATACTGCAGGGAGGCAGGAGTCACCAGGACACGGTGTTCTAGCATGCCTGATAGCATCTTGTTTACGGCTTGACTATGTCTGCTGCCTGTGCTTTACCTCCTCGACATAATGAAGTCAGTCACCTGCCTTTAATACGACACCTCTCCACACAACCTCTCCACACCTTGACCTCTCCACACCTTGACTTCCTTGAAATGAAGAGCTGAAATCCTTTTGTTCTGCCGCCGTAAACAACTTGTCGTAATTGTTGTTGGCTTATCAGCAGGGCTGTCTGTGTGTGTAGGTGTGTGTATGAGAGAGAGATTGTGTGTGTGTGTCTGTGTGTGTGTGTTTGTGTTTGTGTGTGTGTATAGTATGCTATGCTGCATACACACACTGTCAGTGGTTATCTGCTGAGAACATGTCTTGGGGGTTGAGGTTTATCCATTCTGAAGCAGATTGGGTGAAGTTAGTCTTTGTCTCAACACAGCAGCCATGGCAGGATAATGGCATTCATCTTCTCATTATTCATGGTTTCCTGATTAACAGGCTATTTTATTCCTTGCAGGCTGATGTAGTTTGATATCTTATAGCAGATAGAGGAATCCTTTTATTTACCCCATAGATATCTAATGTGCTTTTACTTGTAATCTTGGGAATTAATTCAATGAAAAGGGGTAGAAATCTGCACACGATAGAATAACTTTACATTCCCCTTTGTACTCGACTGGCAAAGTAGAGAGAAGAAGAGAGAGTAAACTGAGCGGCCGGAGAGTAACAACAGCGAGTAGTCTGAGTGTGTGGGCTATTCCAGTGAATAAGTACACCCCCTAGCACCTGAACATTTACAATAGCGCGCTGTGAAAAATATGGCAGTGCTGTGTAGCCATCAAGTCTGTTATAGCCCAAAGGCTGTGGTCATCTAAAACCTCCTTTATGTCTTCTGGCTCAGGTGACAGGCTTCATGGGGCTCCCTGAGCGAGCTAATGTACCATGCATTGGGGAAAGTAGTTTTATTACAAAGCAGATCTAAACAACATTTTAAAAAAGAAAGAGAGGAAAGTCTTGGGAGATCTAAAAATGATTTGGAGGCCTAGGCTAGTCCTTCTGACAGAAAAAGAAAACACTTTCACTCAGAAAAGCAATGCTTTTTTATTTTTATTTATTTCTTCCTTAGAAAGTAGAATAATTGGGCCCCTCTTAGATTCATTTCATGAGTAGCACGCCAGCCAAAAGAGTGCTCCGACTGCCCCCGTTCAGTTTATGTGGGAAGCTTTGAAAAATATTGCTTCCTGTACTAACTCGCTCGCCGTGAGATGCAACAGAGCTGACATCTGTGGCGCTCCTCTGACCCTACTGTACATTGATGGGCAATTTCGCAAATCTTTGAAAATGCCTCTTTCATACCATTCCATTGTTAAAACATCTATGGCGTGGTGGTGAGGTAGTACAGATGAAAACGACAAAGATCTGACTCTGTAATAAGGTAATTAGGAACAAGCATTACACAACAATGTTTTCACATTCTCTCTCTCTCTCTCTCTCTCCTCTCTCTCTCTCTCTCTCTCTCTCTCTCTCTCTCTCTCTCTCTCTCTCTCTCTCTCTCTCTCTCTCTTTCTCTCTCTCCTCTCTCCCCTCTCTCTCTCCTCTATTTCTCTTCTTTGGCAGTACATTTCCCCCTCATTTGGGTCTAGTATTGTATTGCGTGTACCCGGACCAATTCGGGCCCTATTTCTAATAGCTAAGAGCATGATTTTTATTGTTGCTCTAACTACCCATGTAGGGAATAGGGTGCCATTTGGGACGTAGCCCATATGGGGCTGGTGAGGAATGGCAGAACTGTCCCTTCAATCCAATCTAATTAGCAGTGTGGTTTACAGGGACTCTGTGATGGCAATAATTAATGCTACGGTCAGGTAAGGTCAGGCTAAACGATATAGTGAGGATGCACACTGCATAGGGAATGGGAAAGAGAGGGTGGTAGAGAGAATGAGGGGAGAGAGGAGAGGAGAGGGTATTGGATATCTATATTATAGGACCTAGCTTCCGTTTTACCTCTCAAAATTGGTCATTTGTTAACCAACCTCCCTCATAAAAATCAATATTGAAAACCTATTATGACAGCAAATACTGTAGAGTTCCATCTAACAAAGTGAAAATGGATATATGATTGAATTCTGAGGGTCATTACCAGGGAGTGGACTAGCTGTGAATTCACGTCAACCTAAATTGATTCTCTGTACCTCTTACCTTTGGGGTGTAACCACGGCTCTAGGACCACACTGTGCATTATGTTCTGTAGTTAAAGTCTGATGTTGTTTGTTTGTGTTTATCTTTTCGCCATTCATTAATACTGGGGAGGGAGGGAGGGAGGGAGGGAGGGAGGGAGGGAGGGAGGGAGGGAGGGAGGGAGGGAGGGAGGGAGGGAGGGAGGGAGGGAGAGAAGGAGAGAGAGAGAGAGAGAGAGAGAGAGAGAGAGAGAGAGAGAGAGAGAGAGAGAGAGAGAGAGAGAGAGAGAGAGAGAGAGAGAGAGAGCTTGAGTCAGGTGCAGCTAGGTACTAGTAAACTGAGTCAGAAGGTGTCACCTCGTAAACGAGTATCCAGAAGTAATTAGATAAACTTTAAGCAAATGTGATAATTTTAGAATGCCGCTTTGATCCGGTTTGCCTCTGACATTGAAGTATTTATGCATTCCCATTTGGGTTTAAATCCTTATTTTCCTTTTCATAAACGCTCGGGCAATCATGTCAAATTGAGTTGCTAAGTGCGTGAGTTGAAAGTGATTATAAAGGCGTGAACCGTACAGCTTAAACAGAACAGCTGGACATGCCATTCTGCTGCTCCATTTAGTCAGATTTTACTTACTGCCTTAATTCAATGGTGTGTGTGTGTGTGTGTGTGTGTGTGTGTGTGTGTGTGTGTGTGTGTGTGTGTGTGTGTGTGTGTGTGTGTGTGTGTGTGTGTGTGTGTGTGTGTGTGTGTGTACGTGTGTACGTGTGCCTGCGTGTGTGCGCTTATGTTAAAATCCATATGCCATTATAACTTCAGAGGATTAAAAAATTCTAAATTGTTGTTATCCTGATTATCATCTTACTTGTCAGATGGCCTAATCACTATGACACAAATAACACACATATAAAACTAGCCACATTCTATGACGTTGCCATCTTCCCACCATATTTGAAAAAGTTGCTATTAGAATGGTGTTTCCCAAATGGCACCCTATTCCCTGCACTACTTTGACCAAAGCCCTATGGGCCCTAAATAGGGAATAGGGTGTAATTTGGGAGGCAGCTAAAGTGTTGAGGGAGGCAGTGATAAGCAGCCCCTCATCCGTTTAAAGACGCCACCTGGTAATCCCGCTGAGGGGAAGCTGCAGCTTTAAGAGACTTAGTCTGGATTAGGCCTAGTCCTTCCAAATTAAACCAAAAGTCAGCTTTCTAGCCGTTGCTCATGCAAGCTGCTGCTTTGCCTTGTTTGGCGTTGGGCGACCAACCACCAACCAACCACAACAAGGAAATCAGAAAAGGGTTAGGGCTATTATTAGAATATTAAGAATATTAGAATGATGTTTCTCTGTTATCTGTTGCTGGCCCCGGGCACCCAGGTACTAGCAGGGTCAGCCAAGCCTTGTCCCATCCCAACCCTACCCCTCCTCCTCCCTCCTCCTCCTCCATCTCCCCTCTCCCCAGCTGGCCTTCCAACAACCTATTGTCTCTTTTTCTCCTATTCTTTGCTACCCAGTTTAGCCTCTCAGCCAGCCAGACAAGCCCCTCATTCAGCCAGCCAGCCGTGGCAAGGCTGCTGCTGCCCTGACTATCCCCCAGTTTGCTCTTGCTGCTTCCCAGGCAAAACAAGGCCAAATCTGGGGGGGGGGCTTAGTGGATGGAGGGGGGAAATAATCATTACTAAGGACCACAAACAGATGAAAAGTCAGAGTGCTACTCCTAGTTTCTAATTCTAACCTCCTCCCAGTACTGTATTTGCCTGGCTTAGCTGTGGTACACACAAAGGAAAAGCATACACACACACAAGCATGCACACACAGGAGAGGTAATTGTTTATGAGTGCTATTGTAGAAGAAGAAGAAGAAGAAGAAGAAGAAGAAGAAGAAGAAGAAGAAGAAGAAGAAGAAGAAGAAGAAGAAGAAGAAGAAGAAGAAGAAGAAGAAGAAGAAGAAGAAGAAGAAGAAGAAGAAGAAGAAGAAGAAGAAGAAGAAGAAGAAGGCATCTGAACACTACTGAAACTAGAATCTCAGTGTTTCTGGGAATGTGATTTCTATTCTCGAGGGAACATTGCTACAGGTGTAGGATCTTAATTTAGCCTATTCTGTCACATCAAAATAATCCTGCAGCAACAGGATTTGAACGTTTAGTCCATAATGTTGCTTGATCGGTGGTTAGGCTATTAGCTGGCAAAAAAAGTAGGCTACATGAAAAGTGCAATACTGTCAATAAAAGCACATGTTAGTGAGGGTTTTCAGTGAGTTTATGTAAATCACGAAGCTCAAATTCTCCGCAACCAAAGAGTGATCAAATGAAGATCCTACACCTGTTTATCGACCAGAGCTGTGCAGTAGGTAAACAGCAGAAAGTCATGATTTGTTACTTATCCCTTCCCACTACTGTAAGAAAAAGTAAGAGCAATGTGCAAAACCATTACTCATGCAACTTGTAAAAAGCCTAGAGTGCACAATGTCTTGACTCATGTCATGACACGCCCAAAATGAAATGCTTAGAGTGTGACGTGGCTCAGATTAAGATGGTTGTGATTGAAAACCACATGCACCTAATTTTCCCTCAATTACATTGTAGCTGTGTGTGTGTGTGTGTGTGTGTGTGTGTGTGTGTGTGTGTGTGTGTGTGTGTGTGTGTGTGTGTGTGTGTGTGTGTGTGTGTGTGTGTGTGTGTGTGTGTGTGTGTGTGTGTGTGTGTGTGTGTGTGTGTGGATAATGATCCCTCAGCACTAGTGGGTGTGATCAGATCACCGAAGCACAACTCCATGGTGACCCTTCTACCATACTCCCCCAGAGGGAACATTAAATCCCAATCGTTATTACAGCAGGTGAAACAAGTCTCAATCTCCACTCCTTCCCCCGTAAGGCAGGTCTGGGAACAGCTGCTGAAGCAGAGGGGAGTAGGGGAGCTTAGGTCTCCTGCTGTAAGCACTGCACTCAGAACAGCCCAGAACGGCTCAGCACGTCAGAGCCCAGGAGCTTTCATTCATTAACTCAGCCACTTGTGCAGCGGGATGTCAAACGTTGGACGTGAGCAGAAACTCAAAGCTTACTTCCTATTGTGTTTTCACAGACACTGGCTGCTGGACCTGCGAACATTGTTTTCTGACTGGGTATTGGCGCTATAGTTATAGTTGTTTTCTGACTGGGTAATGGTGGTATAGTTATGAATTCACAATCATAGCTATTATCATCATTACTTGTTTACTGCTTCCAAGAGTATATAGACCTATTTAATATGTATACAGGAGGCAGACGTTCTTGTCTTTCCTCCGCCTCCCAGGAAATGAGATATGAGCATAAACAAGAAACAAGATGTCTATCCCCCGTCTCTCCTCTCTCTCTCAGAAGCCTAATCCAAGCAAAACAAATCATAGAGAAACCGGCCCACCTGAATCGCTTTCAGGGAAAACCGGATAATCAAAATGCTAAACAGCCTTTGAAAAAAAAAAAAGACAATCCGAAACACCGAAGCTCTAAAGCGCAAATCCCTACACCTATAACATCAGCATTAGTCATCTGCTCTGTGTTTGGCTTTTTAATGTGTGTTATATAGTACAATGTAGACCCTCCCAGTCAATGGACTACTGCTATTCTCTCTAGTTTCTTTGTGGCCAGCAGAATAGAGGAATGCCTGATGGGGCCTTCCAGACAGAAAACGCTAGAAGCATTGTGACATATTGTGACACATTAGGGGTCCCACCATCTCTTTAGACAGGGGAAAAAGGGAGGGGACGGGAGGGGAGGAGAGAGAAAGGGGGAAGAAAAGAGAAGGATATGGGTAAGGGCAGGGGCAGGGGCAGGGGCAGGGGGAAGATGAGAGAGATAAAGCCAGAGACAGAGGCATTGGTGACAGGGTGGAGAGAAGAGGAGGGGAGAAAAGAGAGGGATGAGGGTAGGAGGGGGAAGGGGAGGAGAGAAGAGAAAGAGAAACAGAGATGAGACCCAAAGACAGAGCGAGAAAGAGGCAATGGTGACATGAAATGCTTGGGGTAAAGAGATGCATGGGGGGTTAGCTCTGAAAGGCCTGTGAGTCCTATGGCCGGTCATAGCCCATTAGCTCTGTGCGGGGAGAGAGTGCTACAGCTCATTGCATGATCTGACTCCTGTTTTGGGGATGAACAATGCACAATTACTCCGCCCTGCTGTTTCCACAGCCTACCGCTGTCTGCCTCTGAGGCTACTGCTGCTGTGGCTATAGCCTGCCAACAGGCTACTGCTCCTGTTGCTATAGTCTGCCAACAGGCTACTGCTCCTGTTGCTATAACCTGCCAACAGGCTACTGCTCCTGTTGCTATAGTCTGCCAACAGGCTACTGCTGCTGTGGCTATAGCCTGCCAACAGGCTACTGCTCCTGTTGCTATAGTCTGCCAACAGGCTACTTCTCCTGTTGCTATAGCCTGCCAACAGGCTACTGCTCCTGTTGTAATAACCTGCCAACAGGCTACTGCTCCTGTTGCTATAGCCTGCCAACAGGCTACTGCTCCTGTTGCTATAGCCTGCCAACAGGCTACTACTGCTGTGGCTATAGCCTGCCAATAGGCTACTGCTCCTGTTGCTATAGTCTGCCAACAGGCTACTGCTGCTGTGGCTATAGTCTGCCAACAGGCTACTGCTGCTGTGGCTATAACCTGCCAACAGGCTACTGCTCCTGTTGCTATAGTCTGCCAACAGGCTACTTCTCCTGTTGCTATAGCCTGCCAACAGGCTACTGCTCCTGTTGCTATAACCTGCCAACAGGCTACTGCTGCTGTTGCTATAGTCTGCCAACAGGCTACTGCTCCTGTTGCTATAGCCTGCCAACAGGCTACTGCTCCTGTTGCTATAGCCTGCCAACAGGCTACTACTGCTGTGGCTATAGCCTGCCAATAGGCTACTGCTCCTGTTGCTATAGCCTGCCAGCAGGCTTCTGTGTTCATTAAACTACCCCTATAGCTACTAGCTACACTAATGCTACATTTATGATAATACTAAGTCTATGAAGAACAAATATAAGTATGTTTCTATGAAATGAGGGGAGGTATGGTGTACCATTAAGATATATATGATAATAATACACCAAGGTATGTGCTGAATGTTTTTTATCATGTGGTTTTTCATGTGATTTAATTTTTCTGGGTCAGCTTGCTCTTATAGATATCAAAGTCAGACATTAAAGTAAGAACGAAGAGCCTAATTAGTTTATCTTCAATTGACTTAGGGTCATTCAGGGTCAAAACCCAACACAGGAATGTGCTGAAATGGAAATGGACATGGACAGACAAACGCCATCTATCTCCTATTAGATTCAGATTCAATGACATTAATAGGCGACCAGTCATGCCTAAGGTGCATGACTATAATATAGTGACGCATATCTTCTATTTCCCTAGCACTGCCAAGGATAACAAGACAATGGATCCATTTCACCCACCAGCAAATTGGTTCATCTCTCTATCCCTTTTTCCCCCCTCATTCTTTCTCTCCTGCACCATCCAACAATTACACATGCAGAAGTTGACATTTCATCGGACGGTGGAGAAATGCTAACTAACTAACATCCTCCCTACCTCCTCTTTGTTTTAAGGAGGCAAAGCAGGACACTCGGAAAGGTCATTCTCTCCTAGTTGTCTGAGTTGGATGCCTGGAAAAATAGTATTTTCAATGACCCTCCTTCACAATGAGCATTGTTGTGTTCTTACCACAGCCCTCCCCCATCACTCAACTACCACACAGTATCACCACTTCAAGCTGAGGTCGTGAGAAACCTTGTCAGCCAGCGCGGTGGGAAGTCTGGTGGTGTAACTAGCAATTCAGCTGAGTGTGGGAGCCCAAAAGAAGAACTAGCTATTCATACATTTTAATTAATACCTTTCCACTCTTGCATTTTGGACTGAATACATTTTTGTGCACTTGAATAATTGTGGCCATTATAAAGTCATAATTAATTACTTTTTCCACGATGGGAACGGTTAGGTTTTGTTGTTCCTCACACGTTGGAAGAGAATTGAAATAGATTCCCCCAAAGAGGACTCAAAGACTGTAAGTCCCTTGTCAGTCTTATCGCTAACAGGGACAAACATATTGGAGGGGTGTCTACTTCCCCAAATCCCAAGAACCTAAATACCAAGGCTGCATTCCAAACAAAACGCCCATTCCTCAATGTTCCTCAGCCTGCACTATGAGTGACAGACTTAGCTATCCAGCACTTTTGCTGCTTCATATTTTCCACAATACATACCTTAACTCTGAGTATAGGCCACTGTATAAAGATCAATAGCCTTTCCTCCTTAACCCACAGCAATAACAAGTTGTCTAGCTTGTGTTGAGGAATGTAGGCCGACCTTTCCCATCCCATTAATTGAACTGCGGGAGTAAAAAAAAAGCTAGGAGCCAAATCTGTGTTAATGAGAGATGAGGCTAGGAGAGACAAAAATATTTTTTTCCTTCCATCTCTCCTTCAGCCTTCGAGACCAGTCGTCTTTTATTGGGTGTGCTTTCACAACCAACCGCCACCTTCGTTTGAATTGTTTCCTACCGAAGATGGAAATCTAACACATGAAATGTGTTTGATATGAAAAAATGTGTTATGTTTCTTGCAACCATCAGTGCTGGTTTCCAAAAGCTTGTCTTAACCCTCCCGTTGTCCTAGGGTCAAAATGACCCGCCACTGTGTTGAACCAACTTTATTTAATTTTTATATTTTTTGGATAATTTGTGAGAAGGAGGCAGTGAGACTTTAAAGAAAGTATCACTGCCTCCTTCTCACAAATTATCCCCAAAATATAAAAATTAAATAAAGTTGGTTCAACACAGTGGCGGGTCATTTTGACCCTAGGACAACAGGAGGGTTAAAAATGAGATGGGAAGTAAAGCCAGCAGTAGACTGGATTTCTCTCTCACCGACAGACAGCCGTGGGAGATACTTAAGACCCTAAATATATACTACACGTAAAATCTTACC
This sequence comes from Coregonus clupeaformis, assembly GCF_020615455.1. Classification (NCBI taxonomy): domain Eukaryota; kingdom Metazoa; phylum Chordata; class Actinopteri; order Salmoniformes; family Salmonidae; genus Coregonus; species Coregonus clupeaformis. Next base: position 12,240,833 of record NC_059194.1, on the reverse strand, counting down.
CAAGATTAAAATGAGATTAAGATACATCCATGCTCATAGGAAGAGAAATATGTCTACAGTATTTAAGACATTTGTGTGAATTTGAGCGAAGCGGTCATTTTTTCTAACCATGTACCTCAAACTGCCAACATTACCAACAGTGGATGCAGTTGGCCTACATATACTGACAAAACATGCTCAAAGATATTGTTCCACAACATACAATAGTAGATAAAAATGATGGAGGTGTAGGCCTATCTACTAGAATCCAGGGATTGAAGCGAATCGCAAACCGAGTATGGCATATTTGTGTCACAGGCTTTAATTTGAAAAATAAAAACAGTGGCTGCAGGAAACTCATTTAAATGGATAATTACGTCAGAGGCTCTGTGTTGCTAGCAGGGCTTAACAAGGTGCGTAATGATGTCCCCCCTTCACCGGCAATAAACATCATCCCTCTCTCTCCCTTTCTCCCTCTCGCTCTGTCCATTTCACTCACTCTATTTATTTTTGGTGTTTCGTTCTCGCCTTCTTCCCTCATGTATGCCTCTACTACCTTCAGTCCAAGCCCAAAGTCATACCTTTAGTCCAGGCCCAAAGTCATACCTTCAGTCCAGGCCCAAAGTCATACCTTTAGTCCAGGCCCAAAGTCATACCTTCAGTCCAGGCCCAAAGTCATACCTTTAGTCCCAAAGTCATACCTTTAGTCCAGTCCCAAAGTCATACCTTCAGTCTAGGCCCAAAGTCATACCTTCAGTCCAGGCCCAAAGTCATACCTTCAGTCCAGGCCCAAAGTCATACCTTTAGTCCAGGCCCAAAGTCATACCTTCAGTCCAGGCCCAAAGCCATTATCTCCTTATTGCCTTTCTGGGATCTATGGAAGAGCTCGGCTGGTTTATGTGGTTAGTGTATGACTCGTAATGTGCTGATGCCATTGTGAAACTCATTACTTTTGCGCACAAAATGTGTTTTGCTGTCTGTAATGGATCACAGCTTGGCTCACAGTAAGTATAAGTCAAGCTATAATTGAGTAATATGTGTAATATGGATTTATAATTGAGGTTGTTGTTTTTCGTCTGCTGGTCATGAGTGCTGGATGATGTATTGAAAAAGTGAGAAAGTAATTAAATAGGTGAATTGCATCTTGGGATGGGTGGTAAAATGTATCATTATATTAGTGTCATATTATTTTGTTTTAGACAGGGGTTTGGGTACAACAAGATAGTTTTAATTTATTAACATCACATGGCAAGGACACAGCATACCTATTGTTAAATTATTGGGATTTAACCCACTAAGGGAATTCATGTGCTTTCCTTTCAACGTTCTATTTTTGAAGTTCGACTCGGTTCAAAGCACATTTAGTGATGACCTTTTCATACCGTCTACCATCTAATATTTAATATTTGGACCGCCATTGCTGCGAGGCAAAATGTGCACACGCAAAAAGAAAGCATTCTGGTGAATGACTACAGTATTTCCACATGTTCAGGTGCAATCCACCATTTGGTGGACCTGCTGACCTGTACTGGATATTTCGTTTAGCACACAGAATTCATGCTGAACCGACACTAAGAGAGCCATTTTCTTTCCCTCCTGCTGTACCGTTTCATATGGGTTATATTTTGAAGAAATTATGGAGCTTTCAGTATAATAACTGTATCTGTACTTTACAATAGAATGACATCCCCCTCTCTCTTCCTCTCTCTCCATCCCCTTCTCTCTTCCTCTCTCTCCATCCCCTTCTCTCGTCCTCTCTCTCCATCCCCTTCTCTCTTCCTCTCTCTTCCTCTCTCTCATCCCCCTCTCTCTTCCTCTCTCTCATCCCCTTCTCTCATCCTCTCTCTCCATCCCCCTTCTCTCTTCCTCTCTCTCCATCCCCTTCTCTCGTCCTCTCTCTCCATCCCCTTCTCTCGTAATCTCTCATTCCCCTCTCTCTTCCTCTCTCTCATCCCCCTCTCTCTTCCTCTCTCTCATTACCCTATCTCATCCTCTCTCTCCATCCCCTTCTCACTTCCTCTCTCTCCATCCCCTTCTCTCTTCCTCTCTTTCATCCCCCTCTCTCATCCTCTCTCTCCATCCCCTTCTCTCTTCCTCTCTCTTCATCCCTTCTCTCTTCCTCTCTCTCCATCCCCTTCTCTCTTCCTCTCTCTCCATCCCCTTCTCTCTTCCTCTCACTCCATCCCCTTCTCTCTTCCTCTCTCTCAATCCCCCTCTCTCTTCCTCTCTCTCATCCCCTTCTCACTTCCTCTCTCTCCATCCCCTTCTCTCTTCCTCTCTCTCCATCCCCATCTCTCTCTTCCTCTCTGTCCATCCCCTTCTCTCTTCCTCTCTTTCCATCCCCCTCTCACTTCCTCTCTCTTATCCCCCTCTCTCTTCCTCTCTCTCCATCCCCCTCTTGCTTCCTCTCTCTCATCTCCCTCTCTCTTCCTCTCTCAATCCCCTTCTCTCTTCCTCTCTCTCCATCCCCCCACTCTCTTCCTCTCCCTCCATCCCCCTCTCTCTTCCTCTCTCCATCCCCTGCTCTCTTGCTCTCTCTCCATCCCCGTCTCTCTTCCTCTCTCTCAATCCCCCTCTCTCTTCCTCTCTCTCATCCCCTTCACACTTCCTCTCTCTCCATCCCCTTCTCTCTTCCTCTCTCTCCATCCCCTTCTCTCTTCCTCTCTCTCCATCCCCTTCTCTCTTCCTCTCTTTCCATCCCCCTCTCACTTCCTCTCTCTTATCCCCCTCTCTCTTCCTCTCCATCCCCCTCTTGCTTCCTCTCTCTCATCTCCCTCTCTCTTCCTCTCTCAATCCCCTTCTCTCTTCCTCTCTCGCCATTCCCTTCTCGCTTCCTCTCTCTCCATCCCCCTCTCGCTTCCTCTCTCTCATCCCCCTCTCTCTTCCTCACTCCATCCCCTTCTCTATTCCCTCTCTCATCCCCCTCTCTCTTACTCTCTCTCTTTCCCCTCTCTCTTCCTCTCTCCCAATCCCCTTCTCTCTTCCTCTCTCTCCATCCCCTTCTCTCTTCCTCTCTCTCCATCCCTCTCTCGCTTCCTCTCTCATCTCCATCTCTCTTCCTCTCTCTCCATCCCCTTCTCTCTTCCTCTCTCTCCATCCCCTTCTCTCTTCCTCTCTCTCCATCCCCCCTCTCTTCCTCTCTCTCCATCCCCTTCTCTCTTCCTCTCTCTTCATCCCCTTCTCTCTTCCTCTCTCTCCATCCCCCTCTCTCTTCCTCTCTCTCCATCCCCCTCTCGCTTCCTCTCTCTCATCCCCCTCTCTCTTCCTCACTCCATCACCTTCTCTCTTCCTCTCTCTAAATCCCCCTCTCTCTTCCTCTCTCTCTTCCCCCTCTCTCTTCCTCTCTCACAATCCCCTTCACTCTTCCTCTCTCTCCATCCCCTTCTCTCTTCCTCTCTCTCCACCCCCCTCTCACTTCCCCTCTCTCATCCCCCTCTCTCTTCCTGTCTTTCCATCCCCTTCTCTCTTCCTCTCTCTTCATCCCCTTCTCTCTTCCTCTCTCTCCATCCCCCCTCTCTCTTCCTCTCTCTCCATCCCCCTCTCGCTTCCTCTCTCTCATCCCCCTCTCTCTTCCTCACTCCATCACCTTCTCTCTTCCTCTCTCTCCATCCCCCTCTCTCTTCCTCTCTCTCTTCCCCCTCTCTCTTCCTCTCTCACAATCGCCTTCACTCTTCCTCTCTCTCCATCCCCTTCTCTCTTCCTCTCTCTCCATCCCCCTCTCACTTCCCCTCTCTCATCCCCCTCTCTCTTCCTGTCTTTCCATCCCCTTCTCTCTTCCGCTCTCTCCACCCCCCCTTCCTCTCTCTCCCTCCCCCTCTCTCTTTCTCTCTCTCCATCCCCTTCTCTCTCTCTTTCTCTCTCTCCATCCCCTTCTCTGTTCCTCTCTCTCCATCCCCTTCTCTCTTCCTCTCTCTCATCCCCCTCTCTCATCCTCTCTCTCCATCCCCTTCTCTCTTCCTCTCTCTCCATCCCCTTCTCTCATCCTCGCTCTCCATCCCCTTCTCTCGTCCTCTCTCTCATTCCCCTCTCTCTTCCTCTCTCTCATCCCCCTCTCTCTTACTCTCTCTAATCCCCCTATCTCATCCTCTCCCTCCATCCCCTTCTCACTTCCTCTCTCTCCATCCCCTTCTCTCTTCCTCTCACTCCATCCCCTTCTCTCTTACTCTCTCTCCATCACCCTCTCTCTTCCTCTCTCTCATCCCATTCTCACTTCCTCTCTCTCCATCCCCTTCTCTCTTCCTCTCTCTCCATCCCCTTCTCTCTTCCTCTCTCTCATCCCCTTCTCTCTTCCTCTCTCTCCCTCCCCTTCTCTCTTTCTCTCTCTCCATCCCCTTCTCTCTTCCTCTCTCTCCATCCCCTTCTCTCTTCCTCTCTCTCCATCCCCCTCTCTCATCCTCTCTCTCCATCCCCTTCTCTCTTCCTCTCTCTCCACCCCCCCTCCTCTCTCTCCCTCCCCCTCTCTCTTTCTCTCTCTCATCCCCTTCTCTCTTCTCTCTCTCCATCCCCTTCTCTCTTCCTCTCTCTCCATCCCCTTCTCTATTCCTCTCTCTCCATCCCCCTCTCTCATTCTCTCTCTCCATCCCCTTCTCTCTTCCACTCTCTCCATCCCCTTCTCTCGTCATCTCTCTCCATCCCCTTCTCTCGTCCTCTCTCTCCATCCCCCTCTCGCTTCCTCTCTCTCATCCCCCTCTCTCTTCCTGTCTTTCCATCCCCTTCTCTCCTCCTCTCTCTCCACCCCCACTCTTCCTCTCTCTCCATCCCCCTCTCTCTTTCTCTCTCTCATCCCCTTCTCTCTTTCTCTCTCTCCATCCCCTTCTCTCTTCCTCTCTCTCCATCCCCCTCTTGCTTCCTCTCTCTCATCCCACTCTCTCTTCCTCTCTCCATCCCCTTATCTCTTCCTCTCTCTCCATCCCCATCTCTCTTCATCTCTCTCCATCCCCCTCTCACTTCCTCTCTCTCCATCCCCTTCTCTCTTCCTCTCTCTCCATCCCCCTCTCTCTTCCTCTTTCGCCATTCCCCTCTCGCTTCCTCTCTCTCCATCGCTCTCTCGCTTCCTCTCTCTCATCCCCCTCTCTCTTCCTCACTCCATCCCCTTCTCTCTTCCTCTCTCTCATCCCCCTCTCTCTTCCTCTCTCCCAATCCCCTTCTCTCTTCCTTCCTCTCCATCCCCTTCTCTCTTCCTCTCTCTCATCCCCCTCTCTCTTCCTCACTCCATCCCCTTCTCTCTTCATCTCTCTCATCCCCCTCTCTCTTCCTCTCTCTCCATCCCCTTCTCTCTTCCTCTCTCTCCATCCCCTTCTCTCTTCCTCTCTCTCATCCCCCCTCTCTTCCTCTCCTTCAATCCTCTTCTCTCTTCCTCTCTCCATCCCCTTCTCTCTTCCTCTCTCTCCATCCCCCTCTCTCTTCCTCTCTCTCCATCCCCCTCTCGCTTCCTCTCTCTCATCCCCCTCTCTCTTCCTCACTCCATCACCTTCTGTCTTCCTCTCTCTCCATCCCCCTCTCTCTTCCTCTCTCTCTTCCCCCTCTCTCTTCCTCTCTCACAATCCCCTTCTCTCTTCCTCTCTCTCCATCCCCTTCTCTCTTCCTCTCTCTCCATCCCCCTCTCGCTTCCTCTCTCTCATCCCCCTCTCTCTTCCTGTCTTTCCATCCCCTTCTCTCCTCCTCTCTCTCCACCCCCACTCTTCCTCTCTCTCCATTCCCCTCTCTCTTTCTTTCTCTCCATCCCCTTCTCTCTTCCCCTCTCTCCACCCCCTTCTCTCTTCCTCTCTCTCCATCCCCCTCTCTCTTCCTCTCTCCATCCCCTTCTCTTTTCCTCTCTCTCCATCCCCCTCTCTCCTCCTCTTTCTCCGTCCCCCTCTCTCTTCCTCTCTCTCATCCCCTTCTATCTTCCTCTCTCTCCACCCCCTTCTCTCTTCCTCTCTCTCCATCCCCCTCTCTCTTCCTCTCTCTCCATATCCTTCTCTCTTCCTCTCTCCATCCCCCTCTCTCTTCCTCTTTCGCCATTCCCCTCTCGCTTCCTCTCTCTCCATCGCTCTCTCGCTTCCTCTCTCTCATCCCCCTCTCTCTTCCTCACTCCATCCCCTTCTCTCTTCCTCTCTCTCATCCCCCTCTCTCTTTCTCACTCTCTTCCTCTCTCCCAATCCCCTTCTCTCTTCCTTCCTCTCCATCCCCTTCTCTCTTCCTCTCTCTCCATCCCCCTCTCGCTTCCTCTCTCATCCCCCTCTCTCTTCCTCTCTCTCCATCCCCTTCTCTCTTCCTCTCTCTCCATCCCCTTCTCTCTTCCTCTCTCTCATCCCCCTCTCTTCCTCTCCCTCAATCCCCTTCTCTCTTCCTCTCTCTCCATCCCCTTCTCTCTTCCTCTCTCTCCATCCCTCTCTCTTCTCTCTCTCTCCATCCCCCTCTCGCTTCCTCTCTCTCATCCCCCTCTCTCTTCCTCACTCCATCACCTTCTCTCTTCCTCTCTCTCCATCTCCCTCTCTCTTCCTCTCTCTCTTCCCCCTATCTCTTCCTCTCTCACAATCCCCTTCTCTCTTCCTCTGTCTCCATCCCCTTCTCTCTTCCTCTCTCTCCATCCCCCTCTTGCTTCCTCTCTCTCATCCCCCTCTCTCTTCCTGTCTTTCCATCCCCTTCTCTCCTCTTCTCTCTCCACCCCCACTCTTCCTCTCTCTCCATCCCCCTCTCTCTTTCTCTCTCTCCATCCCCTTCTCTCTTCCCCTCTCTCCATCCCCTTCTCTCTTCCTCTCTCTCCATCCCCCTCTCTCTTCCTCTCTCCATCCCCTTCTCTTTTCCTCTCTCTCCATCCCCCTCTCTCCTCCTCTTTCTCCATCCCCCTCTCTCTTCCTCTCTCTCATCCCCTTCTATCTTCCTCTCTCTCCATCCCCTTCTCTCTTCCTCTCTCTCATCCCCCTCTCTCTTCCTCTCTCTCCATATCCTTCTCTATTCCTTTCTCTCCATCCCCTTCTCGCTTTCTCTCTCTCCATCACCTTTTCTCTTCCTCTCCTCTCCATCCCCTTCTCTCTTCCTCTCTCTCATCCCCTTCTCTCTTCCTCTCTCTCTTTCCCCTCTCTCTTCCTCTATGCCAATCCCCTTCTCTCTTCCTCTCTCCATCCCCTTCTCTCTTCCTCTCTCTCATCCCCCTCTCGCTTCCTCTCTCTCATCCCCCTCTCTCTTCCTCACTCATCCCCTTCTCTCTTCCTCTCTCTCATCCCCCTCTCTCTTCCTCTCTCTCTTTCCCCTCTCTCTTCCTCTCTCCCAATTCCCTTCTCTCTTCCTCCTTCTCCATCCCCTTCTCTCTTCCTCTCTCTCCATCCCCCTCTCGCTTCCTCTCTCATCCCCCTCTCTCTTCCTCTCTCTCCATCCCCTTCTCTCTTCCTCTCTCTCATCCCCTTCTCTCTTCCTCTCTCCATCCCCCCTCTCTTCCTCTCCCTCAATCCCCTTCTCTCTTCCTCTCTCTCCATCCCCTTCTCTCTTCCTCTCTCTCCATCCCCCTCTCTCTTCCTCTCTCTCCATCCCCTCTCGCTTCCTCTCTCTCATCCCCCTCTCTCTTCCTCACTCCATCCCTTTCTCTCTTCCTCTTTCTCCATCCCCCTCTCGCTTCCTCTCTCTCATCCCCCTCTCTCTTCCTCTCTCTCCATCCCCTTCTCTCTTCCTCTCTCTCCACCCCCTCACTCTTCCTCTCTCTCCATCCCCTTCTCTCTTCCTCTCTCTCCATCCCCCTCTCGCTTCCTCTCTCATCCCCCTCTCTCTTCCTCTCTCTCCATCCCCTTCTCTCTTCCTCTCTCTCATCCCCTTCTCTCTTCCTCTCTCCATCCCCCCTCTCTTCCTCTCCCTCAATCCCCTTCTCTCTTCCTCTCTCTCCATCCCCTTCTCTCTTCCTCTCTCTCCATCCCCCTCTCTCTTCCTCTCTCTCCATCCCCCTCTCGCTTCCTCTCTCTCATCCCCCTCTCTCTTCCTCTCTCTCATCCCCTTCTCTCTTCCTCTCTCTCCATCCCCTTCTCTCTTCCTCTCTCCACCCCCTCACTCTTCCTCTCTCTCCATATCCTTCTCTCTTCCTCTCTCTCCATCCCCTTCTCTCTTTCTCTCTCTCCATCCCCTTCTCTCTTCCTCTCTCTCATCCCCTTCTCTATTCCTCTCTCTCTTTCCCCTCTCTCTTCCTCTATCCCAATCCCCTTCTCTCTTCCTCTCTCCATCCTCTTCTCTCTTCCTCTCTCTCCATCCCCCTCTTGCTTCCTCTCTCATCCCCCTCTCTCTTCCTCTCTCTCCATCCCCTTCTCTCTTCCTCTCTCTCCATCCCCTTCTCTCTTCCTCTCTCTCCATCCCCCCTCTCTTCCTCTCCCTCCATCCCCTTCTCTCTTCCTCTCTCTCCATCCCCTTCTCGCTTCCTCTCTCTCCATCCCCCTCTCTCTTCCTCTCTCCCCATCCCCCTCTCGCTTCCTCTCTCTCATCCCGCTCTTTCTTCCTCACTCCATCACCTTCTCTCTTCCTCTCTCTCCACCCCCCTCTATCTTCCTCTCTCTCTTCCCACTCTCTCTTCCTCTCTCACAATCCCCTTCTCTCTTCCTCTCTCTCCATCCCCCTCTCACTTCCTCTCTCTCATCCCCCTCTCTCTTCCTGTCTTTCCATCCCCTTCTCTCTTCCTCTCTCTCCACCCCCCTCTTCCTCTCTCTCCATCCCCCTCTCTCTTTCTCTCTCTCCATCCCCTTCTCTCTTCCTCTCTCTCCATCCCCTTCTCTCTTCCTCTCTCTCCATCCCCCTCTCTCTTCCTCTCTCTCCATCCCCTTCTCTCTTCCTCTCTCTCCATCCCCCTCTCTCTTCCTGTCTCTCCATCCCCCTCTCGCTTCCTCTCTCTCATCCCCCTCTCTCTTCCTCACTCCATCACCTTCTCTCTTCCTCTCTCTCCATCTCCCTCTCTCTTCCTCTCTCTCTTCCCCCTATCTCTTCCTCTCTCACAATCCCCTTCTCTCTTCCTCTGTCTCCATCCCCTTCTCTCTTCCTCTCTCTCCATCCCCCTCTCGCTTCCTCTCTCTCATCCCCCTCTCTCTTCCTGTCTTTCCATCCCCTTCTCTCCTCCTCTCTCTCCACCCCCACTCTTCCTCTCTCTCCATCCCCCTCTCTCTTTCTCTCTCTCCATCCCCTTCTCTCTTTCTCTCTCTCCATCCCCTTCTCTCTTCCTCTCTCTCCATCCCCTTCTCTCTTCCTCTCTCTCCATCCCCCTCTCTCTTTCTCTCTCTCCATCCCCTTCTCTCTTCCTCTCTCTCATCCCCTTCTCTCTTCCTCTCTCTCCATCCCCTTCTCTCTTCCTCTCTCTCTCTATCCCCCTCTCTCATCCTCTCTCTCCATCCCCCTCTCTCTCTCCTTTCCTCCATCCTTTCCTCATTATTCCAGGCGTTGCTCCCCGTCCGCAGTGTCCCTGGCCCCGATGCGCAGAGTGATGCTCAGCCATCACACATGGTAGTAGGCGGGCTACAGTGACATGTGTATGTCAGGCTCTGTCACTCATGTATGTTTTTACACCTCAGCTGTTTTCTGCGTGCACCGATCCCGACAAGAGGGCGGCGGCCTGGGGCTTGAGGAGGCTGCCATTGGCTCTTATTGTGACATATGTACTGTACCTCCCCAACATACGAAGCAACGAATAGTGTTTGAGGGACCAAGGCTATACACACACTGAACTGGCATTGGCTTGTCAATCCCGATAACCTTTCCACACTGTAGTGTTGACCTGAAGCGTACTGTGCTGGCTTGGATATTTTATTTTCACATTGTCCTTTGCAGCAAGGTGCCAGGAACTATGGTGGATGCATAACCAGGCCAGCCCAGTACAGCTCAGCTTTGCTAGACCATATAGCGTGAAAAGGGTAGGTCTATATCTGTGAGCAAAAGCATCTCATGGGATAATGTTACTCATGCATTGAGGCTCCAGTGCAACCCATTTCAGGGTTCATCACATCATCATTTCAGTCAACGGAAATTAAATGGCCTGACATGACCATTGGCTGACACATAGAAATGATTGCATGAAAGTTGAAATATTTGTTTGTTTCTCTGACTAACTGACTGACTGTCAGACTGACTGACTGTCAGGCTGACTGATGCTTTATTTGTCTTGGCATAAAATTACACTCAAAGAGCAAGACGTTCTCAAAACGTTCTCACTCACAAATCTAACCTTTCTCGCTATAATTCCCGCGCTCATCTGCCAGTTACTCAAACAAGGGCTTCAGATAAGACACTTCACTCTCTCGCATCCCTCTGAAGAGGAGACATTAAAGCACACAAAGCTTCGCCCCAAACTCCTTCAACAGATAAAACACACACACACACACTAACATTGCAACATTTCATGTTCAAGCAGTCAAGGATCCGTCAGTTGCCACTCTGTAAAATCTTTGTTTCGTTTTTCCACCACCTGATTAGTCAATTTTCCCCTTCCTGAGCTTTGAGAAGTCTCTTATTGAACGTGTTTAAATGCCTCATCAGAGCTTTCTCCTGGAGCCTGACTGAGTCTTCTTCTCAGCACAAAGCCCCTCGCCGAGACAGCATGCTGTGACCTTTACTTTATGGTGTACGGGATGTAGAGATGATTAATTGGATTAGGCTGATGAAATTTAGAGAAATACAAAAGCCCTAGTCTGGTGCCTTGATGGGAATCTTCGAAAATATCAAATTCTGTAATTCGCAACATATTAGCCCATCATACTGTATGTGTTGTCACATGTATCGGTCGGTGGCTTAAAGAGGAAGGCGACCAGATTAGAAGAGACAGATGTTTTTCTCAGAAAAAGGAAAGTGAGATGGAGGGAGGGAGGGGTTCGTCAGATTACAATGGAAACATCACAAGATCAGAGACTAAACGTGGAGCAGCATGAGTTTGTGTTGTGCCACTCAAACCAGACCCAACACTCTAGTAAGAGGCAAGGCAATGTGATTGGAATTCCACTATTGTTCTCATCTGTAATGTAATGATATTTTATATGGCAAAGCTGCAGTCATTGTCTGCATCCCAAATGGCACCCTACCCTATTCCCTTTATAGTGCACTTCTTCTGACCAGGACCCATAGACCTCTGGTCAAAAGTAGTGTACTCCAGATATAGGATCCTAATTTGACCAGTTTCTCACAGCAGGAAAATAATCCTGCAGCAACAGGAAAAGTGAATTATTGTGTGGATTATAATTACTGGACATTTCTGTAGGGGTTGATACATCTTTAGTTAGGGCAAATGAAGTCTGACATTTTAAAGTGGTAATTAAAAACGTTACAAAACTTTTAAAAACTTGAATACACTAAAAGTTAGCATTTGCTGGTGTGCAAATGGGGGTGGGGGGGTTGGGGGGGGGTTGAAGGTGATTGGAGATGTGAACTATGTGTTGACAGCATGACATCTACTTTGCATTTCCTATATGACAAGTTTGAATGTGTTCTGTGAATATTGTCCTGATGTGAAAGAGATTGCGTGGGGTGCGGGATGATGTGTAGGCATGTGGAATATGGAACCCAGTATCACTTCCCATCGCCTCTCAATATTAAAATGTAGACTATTTCTAGCTATCTCACAAAACATTTAGCGATTAGCATATTGCTGTAGCTAGCTATCTTGGTTTTGTTTACAGTATGGAGCTCCTTGACTATGAGAGGAACAAATTCAAGACACAGTCACAGAAATGCCTTTTGTTTTTGCAAAGCTTCAAACGCCTATTCTCGTCACACTGCAAAAAGCCAGAAATTGAACTGTACTGCATGTGCCATCTGCTTAAAATAGCTACTTATGTGGTCATCTATCAGGTAACAGAATGGGAGCATCTGGAAGCAGATTTACCTCAATTAGCACTGAACTAAACTTGACAAAAACAAAAGAAATCGAGAAAAAGGGTCTTACAGTTTCTCCACCGAAAGTCTAACACTTCAACACCAGAGAGTACAAAGACCACCTCACTTTTTTCCATTTCATTGAACACCGTAATGAAACCCAATAAAAACATTTCAAAATGCAATCTCTTTCCCGCATAAGGATAAGCATAAACTGAATCAATACCCGAGATAACTTATTTTCTTCCTGCTATATTCATTATCTGGAAACACAGGTGGAGGGAAAATCAAGCCACAGTAGTACACATTACCAATTCAAAAACACATTATAGCCAAAGGCCATTGCTTTACTGTCTAATTGTCTCCTCCACCAACTGATCTGGTATAATTAAGCCATGGAAGAAGGCTCTATTCTCCAGTGACTTCTAGTCTTTTCATCTGCAACCACAACTACAGGCAGGTCAACCAAACATCTCTCAGCTGCTGCTTCTCAACAATGGACAGGGGTTCCTCTGGGATGTCTATTGGAGCTGCATGTGTCTCGGGAGAGGGAATACTGTACACACAATGTAATTGCAGGTAGAAAGCCTTTGGGGAAGAGTTGCCACTGTTTTCTTGGCCAACTACTGTATACTATGCACCAGTCTGCTGCTGTGTGTAGTCTACCTGTCTCCTCGCTGGAACAGCTAATGGCAGTTTATTTTACGCTACTCTTTCCACTTGTATTTATCTGGTGTTTTATAGGAAATTCTGTGGTAACAATGGGTGCAATTCATTACTGTTGGTGACTACCTGGTACCAATGGTGCCCAGTGGTTCTTTTTTAGTGAATCCCTGAAAACAAACAAGTAATACTGTACATACAGTTGAAGTCGGAAGTTTACATACACCTTAGCCAAATACATTTAAACTCCGTTTTTCACAATTCCTGACATTTAATCCTAGTAAAAATTCCCTGTTTTAGGTCAGTTAGGATCACCACTTTATTTTAAGAATGTGAAATGTCAGAATAATAGTAGAGAATTATTTCTTTCAGCTTTTATTTCTTTCATCACATTCCCAGTGGGTCAGAAGTTTACATACACTCAATTAGTATTTGGTAGCATTGCCTTTAAATTGTTTAACTTGGGTCAAACGTTTCGGGTAGCCTTCCACAAGCTTCCCACAATAAGTTGGGTGAATTTTGGCCCAGTCCTCCTGAGAGCTGGTGTAACTGAGTCAGGTTTGTAGGCCTCCTTGCTCGCACACACTTTTTCAGTTCTGCCCACAAATGTTCTATAGGATTGAGGTAGGGCTTTGTGATGGCCACTCCAATACCTTGACTTTGTTGTCCTTAAGCCATTTTGCCACAACTTGGAAGTATGCTTGGGATCATTGTCCATTTGGAAGACCCATTTGTGACGAAGCTTTAACTTCCTGACTGATGTCTTGAGATGTTGCGGCAATATATCCACATCATTTTCCTTCTTCATGATGCCATCTATTTTGTGAAGTGCACCAGTCCCTCCTGCAGCAAAACACCCCCACAGCATGATGCTGCCACCCCCGTGCTTCACGGTTGGGATGGTGTTCTTCGGCTTGCAAGCAACCCCTTTTTTCCTCCAAACATAACGATGGTCATTATGGCCAAACAGTTCTATTTTTGTTTCATCAGACCAGAGGACATTTCTCCAAAAAGTACAATCTTTGTCCCCATGTGCAGTTGCAAACCGTAGTCTGGCTTTTTTTATGGCGGTTTTGGAGCAGTGGCTTCTTCCTTGCTGAGCAGCCTTTCAGGTTATGCCGATATAGGACTTGTTTTACTGTGGATATAGATACTTTTGTACCTGTTTCCTCCAGCATCTTCACAAAGTCCTTTGCTGTTGTTCTGGCATTGATTTGCATTTTTCACACCAAAGTACGTTCATCTCTAGGAGACAGAACACGTCTCCTTCCTGAGCAGTATGATGGCTGCTTGGTCCCATGGTGTTTATACTTACGTACTATTGTTTGTACAGATGAACGTGGTACCTTCAGGCGTTTGGAAATTGCTCCCAAGGATGAACTAGACTTGTGGAGGTCTACAATAATTTTTCTGAGGTCTTGGCTGATTTCTTTTGATTTTCCCATGTTGTCAAGCAAAGAGGCACTGAGTTTGAAGGTAGGCCTTGAAATACATCCACAGGTACACCTCCAATTGACTCAAATGATGTCAATTAGCCTATCAGAAGCTTCTAACGCCATGACATCATTTTCTGGAATTTTCCAAGCTGTTTAAAGGCACAGTCAACTTAGTGTATTTAAACTTCTGACCCACTGGAATTGTGATACAGTGAATTATAAGTGAAATAATCTGTCTGTAAACAATTGTTGGAAAAATGACGTGTGTCATGCACAAAGTAGATGTCCTAACCGACTTGCCAAAACGATCGTTTGTTAACAAGAAATTTGTGGAGTGGTTTAAAAACGAGTTTTAATGACTCCAACCTAAGTGTATGTAAACTTCCAACTTCAACTGTATATGTACTGGGTGCTGATGAGCCCCATCTACACCAACAAGCCAAATCCAAAAACAATAATGAATCTCCTCAAATCAAATCCTCGTTATTATACGTGAAGTCTTTCACTGTCTTTTTTTATATTCTTCTTCTTTAATCTTCTCCTATTCAAATCCTAATAGCATTATTCCATGAGGCTCGGCCTAGACTTCATATAGTAGTTTGGAACTTAACAAATATAAATGCCCTTAGTGTAAAACTGTAAAACAGTGGTTGACTCATAGATGATTATGAGAGTCCCCTGGGGCCTGGTTGATGACAAATGTTTTTGGGGACAAAGCAAAAGCCTCACTAATCACAACAGTGCTCTAGCGTCCTAGCTAGAGCACCTCTGGGAAATGTAGACTTGTGGAGTCAAGTGGGTTTCAAGCCCGGGCTTGCTCAACGTGACAGAGCTACAGATGTAGGATCTTAATTTTGTTGCTGAGAATTTTCCTGCTTCGCAGGAAATGCAGATTAGCTTCATGATTTACATACATTCACTGAAAACCTGCACTAACACACGTCTATGTTAACAGTATTGCACTTTTCATGTAGCCCCATTTTGGCCAGCTAATAGCCTATCTACCGATCAAGCAACATGATGAACTAAACATTCAAATCCTGTTGCTGCAGGATTATTTTGCAATGAAAATACTGGTCAAATTATGATCCTACATCTGTATTATCAGTCATTTCACAGATGCACTGTTTGTTTGCACTCTACATAAATGGCTATGTAATTGCACTTTTTGCACAGTTTTTGTAATTTAACAGCAATGTGTGGTTACAGAGTTACTGTCTTCTAAATGTCAGACTGGAGAAGAAATATTTGGAGATAGCTGCAGCCTGCTTGAGGGGGAGAATGCACACACGTACATGAACATACTCTCTCTCTCTCTCTCTCTCTCTCTCTCTCTCTCTCTCTCTCTCTCTCTCTCTCTCTCTCTCTCTCTCTCTCTCTCTCTCTCTCTCTCTCTCTCTCTCTCTCTCTGTCTCTGTCTCTCTTTCTCTCTTTCTCCCTCTCTCTCTCTCTCCCTCTCTCCATCAGTCCACAGGAAATATGCATGGGGCCGCAGTCAAAGGGATGTTTGTCAACGTCATGTGGAACGCGGAGCTGCGACGATGCTTGCATGTTAAGCAGCCCCTCTGCCTTTATCAAGCCAATCACAGGCGCTAGGAAAATGAGAAAATGCGGTGGGGCCCAGACACCTGGCATTAAGACACTCTCCCTCCCTCCTTCCATCCATCTCTCTCCTTGCTTCCCTCCATCCCTCTCCCTCCTTCCCTCCATCCCTCTCCCTCTTTCCCTCCATCCCTCTCCCTCCTTCCTTCCATCCCCCTCCCTCCTTCCATCCATCTCTCTCCTTGCTTCCCTCCATCCCTCTCCCTCCTTCCCTCCATCCCTCTCCCTCCTTCCCTCCATCCCTCTCCCTCCTTCCTTCCATCCCCCTCCCTCCTTCCCTCCATCCCCTCCCTCCTTCCCTCCATCCCTCCTTCCCTCTATCCCTCTCCCTCCTTCCCTCCATCCCTCTCCCTCCTTCCCTCCATCCCCTCCCTCCTTCCCTCCATCCCTCTCCCTCCTTCCCTCTCCTTCCTTCCCCTCCATCCCCTCCCTCCTTCCCTTCGTCCCCTCCATCCTTCAATTCCCTCCATCCCCCTCCCTCCTTCCCTCCATCCCTCTCTCTCCTTCCCTCCATCCGTCTCCCTCCTTCCCTCCATCCCCCTCCCTCCTTCCCTTCGTCCCCTCCCTCCTTCCCTCCCTCCATTCCCCTCCCTCCTTCCCTCCATCCCTCTCTCTCCCTTCCCTCCATCCCCCTCCCTCCTTCCCTCCATCCCTCTCCCTCCTTCCCTCCATCCCTCTCCCTCCTTCCCTCCATCCCTCTCCCTCCTTCCCTCCATCCCTCCTTCCCTCTCTCTCCATCCCTCCATCCCCTAATTCAGCCCTATCAGACACCTCCAAGCTTTGCATATGAGATCATCAGAATCAATCTGCGGCCCTATTTGTCTCCCTCTCTCCTCTTTTTCATTAACCGAAACAAATAAAGGCCTCCCTAATCCTTCGGCAAAGGTGCTTTTTTATTGGACGCTTAAGCCGTCAAGACAGGCTACTGCGCCTGGGTTTTACAACCGCTCAGTAATTCCTTTGTGCCGGCTGGACTCAAGTTTATCACTGTGTTTTGCTCATGGAGAGGGCCATGACCTGAATGCTACCTGCGGGTACATAAAGGCCTGGACACAGCATAGCGGCATGCACTCGTTCCCCCTACTAACGCTTGACTTTACAGGACCACAGGACGGATCTGCACTCTTTCTTTCTTTCTTTCTCTTTTTTTCTTTTTTTTTTTTTCTTTTTTTTCTTCTTCTTTTTTTTTTTTTCTTTTTTCTTCTTCTTTTTTTCTCTCTCTCTTGCATCACTACATCAATACAATCAACCCCTATGCATGGTGGGGTGACTAGCTATATAATAGCAGTCTGCGCGGGGTGCAAAGCTGCAGCCTTGGCCTTCACTGCATGACGATTGGGCAGTTCGCACATCGAGCAATGATTATTCTTTCTGCTACCACCTAAAATAACATGTGGTGGTGGAGCTGATAAGCTGGATCAATGCGTCTGGCACACTGTAAAGAAAATCAAGTTGCTTCAACTAAATATTCTTAAGTAACTTGTTCCACAGCCTTTTTTTTGTTTACTCAACTTTTCTGTCAAAGTGTTACCTGAATTTAAAAATAAATTGTTGGCCTAAACTTAGCTCCAACATGAGAAAACTTTTTTTCCAATTGTTTCATATGTTCATTCAACTAGAAATTATTATTTCGGTATCTTACCTAAAAAGGCTCTGGAACTAGTTACACACACAGTAGTTTTAACATACAATGTTTTCAACTTGTTGAGCAAACAAAGCATAATAAATTGACTGAATTTTGTCTAAGTTTTCTCAAGTTGGAGCTACGTTTGGGCCAACTTATGCTTTTTAGTTCAGGTAACACTTGGATCGAAAAGTTAAGTAAACAAAAACAAAAAAGGCTATGGATTCAGTTACTGAATAATAATTAGTTGAAACAACTAAATTAGTGTGTATATATATTTGTTTTACAGTACAGTTGTTCAAACCCCTTTTATTTTGAAATAGCTTAGCACACACAAAACAAAGGAGGTAGATGGAAGCCAAATAATCTATTTTGTCAGGCCTCCAAATTCACGCTTGGCACAGCTCGCTCTCATCCACAGGTTAGTCCCTATACCCGGGTAAACCTCTGAAATGCCTTGATTTATTTCTCTCAAATGTATCTGTCTGACCAGAATCTGTATAGAAGATCTGGTATGTTTCTGGAACATATGACCTTATAACTGGGCCTGAAGTTGTGGCTCAATCTGTTGACAGAACAGCCCTGTTAAATGTGACCATTCATTCACGTTAGAGGTCTTCACGGATCCAAAAAGTTGGACCTGTTCCAAAATGTACCTGGGGCTTTCCCACCCCAAACCGATACACACATAATTTTTGTTAAACATAGACACCCGTTTCGAACAGACCTGATGACAACTACACCCGTTCTGTACAGATCTGGTCAGATCCAGACCCGGTCCGATCCGATCCGAGTAATGGAAGCAGCAGAAAAGTCATTTTTTAAGCTACTTTATTAAAAGTAGTTGATAAAGCGTGAGAGGAGGGAGAGAGAGGTGCCGCCCAAGCAGGCGGAGGAGGGGCCGTACTGTGAGAGAGTGACACAGGGAGCAGGGAGGAGGGAGGGAGAGACAAGAGACAGCAACCAACCAAGCTGATTCGCGCTATAGTGGACTAATAGCAGCCATTGCTAGGTTATTTATTATCCAATATGATTACGTAGTACCTGTCTTGATTGCATCAAACCGTGAGAACCTAGTTAAGATAACGTTAGCTAGCTAGGCTAATTCGGGCTGCAGTGAATGTGCTTTCTTATTCTACACTTACAAATAACAACAACTCCATCCAGAATATTAAGTAGCAGCCTATCTGTTCGCTCCTGGTTGTTGTAGCCTATCCTTCTCCTTTAACTTTTAATTCCGCCATTTTAATGCCATCTTCCACTGATTAGATATCTCTTAACTTTTGCCACACATGGAGGCACTATGACTGTAGGCTATTGCCGCTTTTATGACTTATGATTGGCCAACAACAACAACAAGCTACATACGCCACGCTACACTCTTTTGAAAAGAAAGAGCAGCAGCATACATTTTAAAATGTCTCTCTCTCTCTCTACTGCAGCAGTCGCATTCGGATCTGTATGGGCCCTTCCGGACAAGTCAGGTTATTCGGGTACAGGTGGATCCGTGAAGACCTCTAATTGACATATACCAGGTGAACCCAAATTGACTATACTCTCTACAAAGACTAGATTATAACCCTAGTGACTATACTCTCTACAAAGACTAGATCATAACCCACAGTGACTATTCACACTGCAAAGACTATATAATAACCCACACACTATACTCTCTACAAAGACTATATTATAACCCAGAGCGACTATACAACCTACAAAGACTATATTATAACCACAGTGACTATATACCCTACAAAGATTATATTATAACCCAAAGTGACTATACACCCTACAAAGACTATGTGTAACCCACAGCGAATATTACATTTACATTTTAGTCATTTAGCAGATGCTCTTATCCAGAGCGACTTACAGTTAGTGAGGGCATACTTATTATTTTATTATACTGGTCCCCCGTGGGAATCGAACCCACAACCCTGGCGTTGCAAGCGCCATGCTCTACCAACTGAGCTACACGGGACTATACACCCTACAATTACTATTTTATAACCCACAGTGATTATATTCGCTACAAAGACTATATTATAACCCACAGTGAATTTACACCCTACAAAGACTATATTATAATCCACAGCGGCTATAAACCCCTACAAATACTATTTTATAAACCAAAGCGACTATACTTCCTACAAAGACTATTCTATAACCCACACACTATACTCTCTACAAAGACTATATTATAACCCAGAGCGACTATACAACCTACAAAGACTATATTATAACCACAGTGACTATATACCCTACAAAGACTATATTATAACCACAGTGACTATACACCCTACAAAGACTATATTGTAAAGCACAACGACTATACAACCTATAAAACTATATTATAACCCACATCGACTATACACAATACAAAGAGTATAATATTACCCACAGCGACTATACTCCCTAAAAAGACTATATTATAACCCACAGTGACATTACTCTCTACAAAGACTATATTATAACCCACAGCGTCTATACCCCCTAAAATACTATATTATAACCCACAGTGACAATACACCCTACAAAGACTATATTATAACCGACAGAGACCAAACTCCCTACAAAGACTATATTATAACCCACAGTGACTATACTGTCTACAAAGACTATACTATAACCCACAGCGACTATAAACTCCTACAAAGACTGTTTTACAAACCACAGTGACTATACTCCCTATAAATACTATTCTACAACCCACAGTGACTATAGTCTCTACAAATAATATATTATAACCCAGAGCGACTATACCACCTACAAATACTATATTATAACCCAGAGTGACTATACTACCAACAAAGACTATTCTACAACCCACAGCGACTATACACCCTAAAAAGACTATACTATAACCCACAGCGACAATACACCATACAAATATTATATTATAACAACAGCGACTATACTCTATACAAAGACCATATTATAACCCACAGCGACTATACACCCTACAAAGACTATATTATAACCCACATTAACTATACTCCCTACAAAGACTATATTATAATCCACAGCGACTCTACACCCTACAAAGACTATATTATAACCCACATTAACTATACTCCCTACAAAGACTATATTATAATCCACAGCGACTCTACACCCTACAAAGACTATATTATAACAGACAGCGACTACACTCTCTACAAAGACTATATTATAACGCACAACGTCTATACACCCATTGGATGCTGAAGCACAACGCAGCCATGACAATGAGTAGTGAGACTGAGAGTCGACCGGGACCGTCTTAACCATCACTCTCCCCTGTCCTGTACACCCACCCCCTGTCCCCCCTCTCCCCCAGGGCATTGGCACAGATTGGCACAACAGCAACACGCTGCAGGGACAGATCAGATCAGAGCGAACTAAGCGTGGTCTCACCTCTGGCAGCGGCATGCCGTTGATGATGAGGTCAGGCTGCTGGGGACCCTGCCCGCTGGCGAAGGGATGCTGCTGATAGCCACCGTGGTTGGGCCCGGCATTGCGCGAGTTCTGGTTCTCCACGTTGAGGAAGGTGCTCTCGGAGCGCCTGCAGCCCAGCGGCAGGCTCTGCTGGTGGTAGTCGAAGTAGTTGAGCGAGGAGGTGAGAGACGAGCAACTCACCACGTTCATCTTGTCCGTCTCCTCCACGTCACGCGGCACGAGGCGAATGTCGTTCTTGCTCAGCTTCTTCTTGCTCGACTTCTTCTGGCTGCCATACGAGTACTCCGCCACCCTGCGTAAGTAGAAGAAACTGAACAGACTCAATAAAGCAGTGCTCTGTCGTACCTGCCCACAGGCACACGCCGTTCAGCCAGAGGCGCCCCGCCCTGCCATGCCAGGGTGCTGACCGAAGCGTGCCGTGGTGGTGGCAAGCACATTGGTAAGCATCCGGGGTAGTGAGACAGAGGAGCCACGCTCAAGTGACCCCCCCCTCCACCCAAGCCTGACCGCCTTCCCCGGGCCACCAATGGAGCCGTCATCCCTCATTTGTTTTCATTTGCATGCTCGGCACAGTTGACATGTCACAAACAACAAGCACACACAATGCAAACATGCCAAACCACAAAAGCACACATGGCAACAACAACAGACGATACTGAAGAGCACAAACCAGAATCTGCCATCATATTAAAGCCCCACTGCTAATTCACTTTATTTTTCATTGTCAAGCAAGGCCCACTGGCGAAATGGAGTGCAGGAGAACTGTAAATTCAAATTCATTTAGAGCCTAGTCTCTGTGGCTGTTCCCTGACTTGAGCAGAGCATTTTTATTCTAATCAGCCCAAATGAGAAAGCCGGAGATTCTTTATGGAAAGGACGCTGCTGATGCTCGGGTCCATTCTCCATCCAGGCTTGCAGATTCTTATGAGGGGAAGCTGTATTTTAAGCAGCTTGTGCTCTGAACCCTTGAATCCCTCCTGACCCAGGCCTTTCCTCAGAGTTTTTAACGTGTCAAACATTTGCATGGACTCCCACTCACCAAAAGTCTATTTTTAGCCCTGGTTGGAAAGAGTGTGTTATTTACTCTTGTTTCTACCCTGCATCTAATAACACATGAGGCCCTGGCTGCATCTGCTGAAATGGCCCTGAAAGATTATCCATCCTTAGTATTTACTGGATGGATTCTCCTTTTCATGTAAGATGCTGTCTGGTCTGTCTGTTCATCCATGCCTTCATTCTGGCAAAGAAAATGGTAATAGCAGACTTCGAAGGTATCTTTCTCCAACTGTTATTAATTTCCATCTCTCTCTCTCTCTCTCACACTCTCTTTAGAGTCTGAGTAGGGGAGAGAAGAGACTGTGAGGGTAAAAAAAAGAGTGCATCATTCTGTCATTGTTCTCTCTAGTGCTTCTGGGCCCAAAATCAGAAAATGGACAGGAGAATCAAAGAGAATGAGAAATAAATTGCAGATAAGCACTGCTCAGGTTTCAGGTGGTAGCTAGCTACTCAGGAGCACTGCACATCAATATTGATTAAAGTACCCGGCAGGAAGAGGATTTTTTTTTTTTAAAGAGGAAGGTTACGTGGTTAGGTGGTGTTGGTCAGATATTATTTGATTCACCTTAGTTATTTGTTTGAATGGTTGGTTGGTTTCTAGTGGGTTTTTTATTAGAGAAATAGTGCATTGTGGGTCACATTCAAATGAGAAAGCATGCTGAGAAATGTACTAGGCTATGTTAATCAACATGACAATGAAAGCCATCTTTGAAAAACAAATCATCTGTAGCTCAATTGGTAGAGCATGGCGCTTGTAACGCCAGGATAGTGGGTTCGATCCCCGGGACCACCCATACGTAAAAATGTATGCACACATGACTGTAAGTCGCTTTGGATAAAAGCGTCTGCTAAATGGCATATTATATTATTATTATATAAAATGCCCTAAAACTCCTATAAATTGTCTTAATAACATAACTTATGTCTAGAGTCCTTTGCTTAGCTCTCTAAGAGCATTGGGTTTTCAGAATTAAAATTATGTTTTTATTCCTATGTCATTTAATTAGTCTGTGTGCTGTTTGTGTTGACAACAATGACTTTACTGAACAAAAATATAAACGCAACCTGTTTCGTGTGCTGAAATAAAAGATCCCTGAACTTTTCTATGCGAACAAAAAGCTTATTTGTCCCAAGTTTTTGGGACCAATTTGTTTACGTCCCTGTTAGTGAGCATTTCTCCTTTGCCAAGATAATCAAAATGACAGGTGTGGCATATAAAGAAGCTGATTAAACAGCACGATGATTACACAGATGCACCTTGTGCTGTGGACAATAAAAGGCCCCTCTAAAATGTGCAGTTTTGTCACACAACGCAATTGGCATGCTGACTGCAGGAATGTCCACCAGAGCTGTTGCCAGAGAATTTAATGTTCATTTCTCTACCATAAGCCGCCTCCAACATCGTTTTAGAGAATTTGGCAGGACTGGCCACCCCTCAGAGCCTGGTTCCTCTCTAGGTTCCTTCCTAAGTTCCTGCCTTTCTAGTGAGTTTTTCCTAGCCACCGTGCTTCTACATCTTCATTGCTTGCTGTTCGGAGTCATAGGCTGGGTTTCTGTATAGCACTTTGTGACATCTGCTGATGTAAAAAGGGCTTTTTAAATGCATTTGATTGATTGATTGATGTCTCAAGTTTTGAGGGAGCGCGCAATTGACATGCTGACTGCAGGAATGTCCACCAGAGCTGTTGCCAGATAATTTAATGTTCATTTCTCTACCATAAGCCACCTCCAATGTCGTTTTAGAGAATTTGGCAGTACGTCCAACCGGCCTCACAACTGCAGACCATGTGTAACCACGCCAACCCAGGACCTCCACATCCGGCTTCTTCACCTGTGGGATCGTCTGAGACCAGCCACCCAGACAGCTGATGAAACGGAGGAGTATTTATGTCTGTAATAAAGACCTTTTGTGGGGAAAAGCTAATTCTGATTGGCTGGGCCTGGCTCCGCAGTGGGTGGGCCTGGCTCCCAAGTGAGTGGACCTTTGCCCTCCCAGGCCCACCCATGGCTGCACCCCTGCCCAGTCATGTGAAATCAAAAGATTAGAGCCTAATGAATTTATTTCAATTGACTGATTTCCTTATATGAACTGTTACTCAGTAAAATTGTTGAAATTGTTGCATGTTGGGTTTATCTTTTCGTTCAGTAGAAGCTATGTATCTTAACAAGTGAGGCTTTAGAGGTGCTATCCTACACATTTAGAATACTGAATGTAAAGATGCTCTCCTACTAGGTGAAACCCTCATCAAATCTACATCTCTAAAGAATAAGGATTGGAGAAACCTGATGTGGATATCTCACCAACCATCACATGATACTGCAAATACATGACTGCTTTAGATTTCAAATCAATAGGTGATCAATATTAACCATTAGCCATGAATATGTGAAAAGTTTCATTCCAGAACGCTATATATCAATTTTCAGAAATGTTGGTAAATTAGCTTTTATTCTTTAAAGAACTTATGAAAGAGATTAGTGTGTCTGTTCACTATCTAATCATGGCATGGGGTTGTTCAATGACAAACATATATTTGTTTGAAATCTATCACTTGAAACAAATAATCATGTTTTTTTTGCAAAACACTATATATCCGCCTCACTCTCTAAGTTTTACACAGTCAAATGTAACAAATAAAAAAATAAAAAAAATAAAAAATTAATTCAGTAATATGAGATCTGTATGTAAAACATTTACATTTGACATTTTTTTAATTTAGCAGATGCCTAGATGGTTCAAAGCTGCATGACTTAGTAGTTTTAGTATAATAATAGATCCCACTTGATTTGTATTTGTTTTCAATTTTTTTATGTATTATTATTAACACTATTATTATCATCTTGCAGAATCGTAGGCTATGCTGTCTCCTTTAGAACATCCATTTAAACCTTTGGGAATAACATGCACTAGAAATTCAATAACCGTAAAATTCAGCTAATTGTCCTCACCTAGCCAAGATTATTAGTCCTAGGTAATTGTGAGCGTTTGCAAAAAGAAGTAAGGCAACGACGCCTGGTCTAGGAGTCCATAAGTCATTTTTACTTATCAATTCTGGGCACCTGCATTCCTTAGTGCCGCCTTACATTCGGCCCCTCAACATGCACTAGAAATACAGCTACGTGCACTCACGACATCCGGAACAACACACACACACGGAGGCACGCACGCAAGGGCGCGCAAACCGCCAGCACACACACACACGCGCGCACCACTGAATGGGCAATAAATTGTGGAAATGTAGGCCTATGAGGAAAATAGGTAATTGGCTATAACCATGAGTGACTGAAACACCAAAGTAATGAGATGCGCATGAAGAGCTGTTTTCAGTACCTGCAGTTGTACGTTCGGATCTCCTTGTTATCCCTTTTGCACTTGACTGCCACAAAAATCATAGTGACGAACAGGATAGCAGCAATAGAGCCCAGGGCAATGATGAAAATCAATGACAGGTTTACTGGTCCAATAGATTCCTGGGCGTTCAGGTCAGGTGAGAGGTAGACAACAATGTATGCAGAGGCCGACAACGACGGTTTCCCGTGGTCGCGTGCCACCACTGTGATCTCGTAGGTCGACTTGACCTGCTCCCCGAACATCTTGTTGGACCGCACCTCTCCATTCACCTGGTCGATCTCAAAGAAAGGCCTGTCTCCCTCCGAAATGGTATAGGTCAGCCTTCCATTCTCCCCCTCGTCGTAGTCGTCGGCCTTGACTTGGGTCACCAGGTAACCCACTCCTGCGTTCCTTGGAATGGATACCTCCGCGGTGCCATTTACCAGGGGTGGAGTGGTCATAACAGGTGTATTGTCATTCACATCCAAAACGACAATGCGCACCGTCGCGTTACTGGATAAGGACGGATTCCCCTGGTCCCTGGCCAAAACTTTGAAGTCAAAAGTCCTAGTGTACTCGTGGTCGAATGATCTCATGGAGTAAATACGTCCTGAAGGATTTATGCTGACATATGTGTTTACGTCCATGTGTTTAATCTCACTGGGCACGATGGTGTATGAAACGGTGCCATTCATGCCCAAATCGGGATCTACAGCTGACACTGCCAGCAAACATGAGCCGGGCAGGTTGTTTTCTAGGACCATCTCTTGGTAATGGGGTTTTAGGAAGTGGGGAGGGTTATCATTTTCATCTGTGACTTTCACTACAAACGACTTAGTGGCGCGTAAAGGGGGGGTGCCACTGTCCTCTGCTTGGATAGTTAGATTGTACGTGTCCCTCTGCTCTCTGTCTAGCCTGCCATCGACAAGGATGGTTGAGAAACTCTCGTATTCCTGGAGCTTGAAAGGAACGTTGCCTTGTAGTCTACACTGCACCTTGCCATTCGCGCCCGCGTCCTTATCTGAGACCCTCACTAATGCAATAACGTATCCACGTAGCGCGTTCTCACTCACTTCAATCAGCTCTGTGTTCACCGACAATAAACTAATGACAGGTGGGTTATCATTTGCATCCATCACATTGACCGTGACTTTACAATGAGCCGGAATAGAATTGGGACCTAAATCTTTGGCTTGGACATCAATCTCGTAAATATGGGTTGCTTCATAATCCAAAGGGCCATTTACAGTGATAATACCGGTTCTAGGGTCAATTTTGAATACATCTCTAGTTTTCTCGGTGACGTAACTGTTAAACGAGTACACAACCTCACCATTAGTTCCCTCGTCAGGATCCGTTGCATTCAAGTCAATTACAAGTGTATTAATAGGATAATTCTCCATCACGTTCACTGTATACACAGGCTGGTCAAAAACGGGATTATTATCATTTGAATCCATTACTTTAATATTGAGCTGGACTGCGCCAATCTTTGGGGGGTCTCCGCCGTCTTCTGCACTGATTTCGTATGAATAGTGAGACTGGGTCTCCCTATCTAACGATTTTTGCACTACGAGTTCGGCAATCTTGGACCCGTCCCCCCTAGTCTTAATCTCCAACCCGAAGAGCTCATTCGGGGTGATCGAATATGATTGCACACCGAAGATCCCCGAGTCCGGATCGCTTGCCCCCTCTAGGGGAAACCTGGTACCAGGGGAGGCATTCTCTGAGATTTCAATGTCAATGTGGTTTGTGGGGAATCTGGGCGCATTATCGTTCAAATCCACAATTTCAACTTTAATGACACAGATCTCCATATAGTTTGACATCACCTCCAGAGAGACAGTGCACTTTGACGTCTGTCGGCAAGCCACATCCCGGTCTATTTTCTGATGTGTGAGGAGAAGTCCAGCCGGGCTGAGTTCCACCCATCGCGGCTCTGAATTCGAGATGACCCGCAAGTACGGTGCACGCGGTGCAATGGCAAATCCTTGAGTTTGTGCGTCCTTTGTCACATTTCCAATGATATACCCAGCCTTCTGCTCCTCGTTTATCGAGTATTTCAAATTGATAACAGAATCAGCCCCAGTCCAGCATAAAAGGACTATCCAAAGAATTTGCATAAAATCCATCTCCTTGGCGTACATTGTACCTGTTGATTTTTCCTTAGATTTAATTGGGACCTCGTATGATCATGCACACCTATGCATATCAGAGATAACGGGCACAATTCTCCAGTTAGCTAATCTAATCGAAAAGTTATCCTGGGAATAGGTTTCGATAACAGAAAAGGCTCCTCCTATCTGATATAAATATAACTTGATTATATCGATATGGTCTTAAGTCCATCTACCTCATTGTACTCTTCTGAGATAAACCACATTCTCCAATCTGCTGCAACGCATGAGATCTTGAGGATAGACCTTAGAAAACATTCTGAATGGTCTCAGAACACTTATGGTCTCAGAACACCATGTACATCTGCGCTGTTTATATCAAGCTACAACTATCGGAACGTCTGACATGATAAACCGACCATTTCCATGCAGGCTGGAAAACAATGTAAATAATGAATTTAAAAATCAAAAGGTAGGAAAATTCTAATGAACAGGTTCACAAATAAATAATGTTCACTGAAGATTAAACAATTGGCTAAAAATTATCCAGTTCAATTCTTCCCAGCATCATGATTCCGATACCATAACCATAAGGAGCATTTTAGACAAACTGGATTTTACGCAAACGTTCCACACATTCATATGAATGATTTGTTCAAGTTGTAATGACTTTTCCTCTTCAATGGGCAATTATATCACACCACATATCCGATGGAAACGTAAAAAATGAATCCGCATTGAGAAAATCCGTGAATAGCCAAAGTCCAGTCATCGAATGTAGACCAATGATGCTTTTGCCATAACGACTTTTATGGGCCTAATGCTATCAGTGAAGACCAAGGTTACCTTTTTATTTCCAGGCGAGCAGTTAGAGGTTTCTCTCTCTCTCTCTCTCTCTCTCTCTCTCTCTCTCTCTCTCTCTCTCTCTCTCTCTCTCTCTCTCTCTCTCTCTCTCTCTCTCTCTCTCTCTCTCTCTCTCTCAATGTCTTGTATCTTTCTTTTACTAATTAATTTCCTCCGATCTCACACATGGAGACATCGAACACGTCCCAGGGAGATATTGTCAATATCAAATCCAGTGTAAAAATATTGAGGCAAAAAAAATGATGTTATACCGTCACAGTAAAAAGCAGTTCGTTTCAAGCATGCAGCAGAGCCAAATGCATGAAAATATCCAGCACCACTCGTTGTCAGTTGGTTACTAGTTCACTCCAATACGCGCTCCGGCTCGGCTCGCATCAATAGTACACACTGCCGAATGCACAGCTCAGCGCTGAGCGCTAATTCTCAGGACCAGGACCCGCAATCCCCTCAACCAATCAGAGGTTACACAGGAGGGTTGGATTTGCTGGTGGGTGGGGAAATATACAGCAATGAAAACTCGCCCAGCTACCTGCACACTTGTTCATCTGTGGAATGGGTTAAGTAGTGTAAATACATGTATGTATTTATTACTCGATGTTTATAATGTAGTAGGACTATTTAACTACCCTATGTCTATATAGCCTAATGGTTAGACCTCTTAGTATGTTTACTCTATTTAATACTGCATGTTAATATCGCGTTTATCGTCATTCCAATGCAATCGGAGTGTTTACATGCTTTCTTTCTCAGTGTGATATACCGGTGGTATTCAGGGTTTGCCCAAAATGCAGCTGTTTTCGACTGGGATCTGAGGACAGAGAGAGTCCAATCCTTCAATGATGCCATGGCTTTATGTATCGAAATTATACTTGATCCACACATGATTGCTGATGACTTCCCGATGATTTGATATATGCTTTCCTTACATAATGGACGTATAGCAGCCTATTTTGTTACGGTGAGCCAAATTTGATTATGAAACGCTGGTCCTTTTGTCGGCTTCAGAATGTTGTACTGTAGATGCGTGAAATGTAACACCACTCATTCTTTTTTTTTTTTGTCATTTAGCAGACGCTCTTACCCAGAGCGATTTACAGGAGCAATTAGTGTTAAGTGCCTTGCTCAAGGGCACATCGACAGATTTTTCACCTAGTCGGCTCGGGGATTAGAACCAGCGACCTTTCGGTTACTGGCACAACGCTCTTAACCACTAAGCTACCTGCCGCCCATTCTTGAGAAACAGGTAGGTATAGTTTGTCATGTAAAACGAGGACACGTTCGTTACCAATATAATGACGACAAGGGTTATGTTGTATGTTATTTATGGCACATCATGTCTGTATTTCTGCACAATTAAACAAATGTGCTTGTAGACGCAGGCTGCAATTTCTCCCTCTCTCTCACACACACACTCAGTCACGTGCACACACACACGTACGTACATACATGCATACACATACACATTGCATTTCTTAGATGTGAAGAAAACGATATTACAATAACAAAAAAAATATGATTGCATTGATGCAGAAACATGTTCTAATTAAAATAATTTGAGAGCATTCTTTATGATAGTTCACTGCAGTCGTTCGGTCTGTTGAAATGAACACTTTTTGTGTCATGCCAGCTGATCCCTGATAAGGCTACTACTGTAAATTACCTGTAGACTAGGCTACTTCGATCTGCTTTTAGGTGCAAACAGCAATATAACCTCCCACGTCAATCAGTGGAAATGAAGGCTAGCCTACCTGAGAAGTCATATAAACGTACATTCAGAAGTTCACGATACTGAGTAGCAATATTTGATTGTTGTACTAATGGTACAGAAAGCACACTGATGTTTGTTACATTTGTGTCATGTGTATAAAAATTGGCCAGTTCCTATTCCTAAAATTACTATTTTGAGGATGCGATAGACTGCATATGTTATCCGTCGACAAAAATATTGGCTATTTGCTTGGATATGTCATGTAGTCTAATACATTTTTTTTTTGTGGCAACGACTAGGCCTAGTATGTGTGTTGTAAGGCTTATTTATCATTTAGAATATACATCCTTTCCCTCGTGGGTTTCGCTGCCTTCTCACTCCCCAGCTCACTCCTCCCATCTGGTAAACTTGGCTGCAGACAACCAAGACCATATCGAGGGTAACCCGGTTTAAAAGTCACAAGGGTGACACCTAGTGTCCTTTTGCTGCTTGGCTCGGTTATTGACATTGACCCAACAACATTTGTCACAAACATTCTGCCTATTGTTAAATTGCATAACCCACACCTTTCTCATTGTGGCAGACCATCTTGCGTTGTAATATGCAGTTATTTGGTTTTTCAGCGTTTTATTACGTTTGGATGTAATTTGTTTGATTTCCTGTTTGTATTACAGGTGGTTATTGTTTTCTTATTATCGACAAACAGTATTTGTCCACAACTTATGCTTTCACAGAAATGTTTTGTATTCCTCATATCTTACCTGAGATGTAATGAAAAATTGTAAAAGCCATACATCAAACTATTATACCAAATAGCCATATTTCTGTAATACAACACCAGGGGCGCAACTTTGGTTTTAGAAGTGGGGGGGACATAATATATGTTTATATATATATATATATATATATATATATATATATATATATATATATATATATATATATATATATATATATATTACCAGTCAAACGTTTGGACACACCTACTCATTCAAGGGTTTTTCTTTATTTGTACAATTTCCTACATTGTAGAATAATAGTGAAGACATCAGAACTATAAAATAACACATATGGAATCATGTAGTAACGAAAAAAGTGTTCAACAAATTAAAATATATTTTATATTTGAGATTCTTCAAATAGCCACTCTTTGCCTTGATGACAGCTTTGCACACTCTTGGCATTCTCTCAACCAGCTTCACCTGTAATGCTTTTCCAACAGGCTTGAAGGAGTTCCCACATATGCTGAGCACTTGTTGGCTGCTTTTTCTTCACTCTGCTCTCCGACTCATCCTAAACAATCTCAATTGGGTTGAGGTCGGGGGATTGTGGAGGCCAGCTCATCTGATGCAGCACTCCATCACTCCTTCTTGGTAAAATTGTGCTTACACAGCCTGGAGGTGTGTTGGGTCATTGTCCTGTTGAAAAACAAATGATAGTCCCAATAAGCGCAAACCAGATGGGAATGGCGTATCGCTGCAGAATGCTGTGGTAGCCATGCTGTTTAAGTGTGCCTTGAATTCCAAAAAAATCACAGACAGTGTCACCAGCAAAGCACCCCCACACCATAACACCTCCTCCTCCATGCTTTATGTTGGGAACTACACATGCGGCGATCATCCGTTCACCCACACCACATCTCACAAAGACACGGCGGTTGGAACCAGAAATCTCAAATTTGAACTCCAGACCAAAGGACACATTTCCACTGGTCTAATGTCCATTGCTTGTGTTTCTTGGCCAAGCAGGTCTCTTCTTATTATTGGAGTCCTTTAGTAGTGGTGTCTTTACAGCAATTCGATCATGAAAGCCTGATTCACACAGTCCCCTCTGGACAGTTGATGTTGAGATGTGTCTGTGACTTGAACTCTGTGAAGCATTTATTTGGGCTGCAATTTCTGAGGCTGGTAACTCTAATGAACTTATCCTATGCAACAGAGGTAACTCTGGGTCTTCCAATCCTGTGGCGGTCCTCATGAGAGCTAGTTTCATCAAAGTGCTTGATGTTTTTTGCGACTGCACTTCAAGAAACTTTCAAAGTTCTTGAAATGTTCCGTATTGACTGTCGTTTCTCTTTGCTTATTTGAGCTTTTCTTTCCATAATATGGACTTGGTCTTTTACCAAATAGGGCTATCCTCTGTATACCCCCGCTACCTTGTCACAACACAACTGATTGGCTCAAAGGCATTAAGAAGGAAAGAAATTCCACAAATTAACTTTAAGAAGGCACACCTGTTAATTTAAATGCATTCCAGCTGACTACCTCATGAAGCTGGTTGAGAGAATGCCAAGAGTGTGCAAAGCTGTCATCAAGGCAAAGGGTGGCTATTTGAAGAATCTCAAATATATCATATATTTTGATTTGTTTAACACTTTTTTGGTTACTTCATGATTCCATGTGTTATTTCATAGTTTTGATGCCTTCACTATTATTCTACAATGTAAAAAATAGTAAAACTAAAGAAAAACCCTGGAATGAGTAGGTGTGTCCAAACTTTTGACTGACAGTGTATATATATTTTTTTTCTGTTGGATAACACTCCAAACAGCCTACCCGACCGCTCGGAGGCGTCCGCATGGTCCTAAAGCACACCTTTTCCTCGTTTGGTTTCACATTCCAACGATAAACCCTATGAAGCTCTTTGCCATCTTCTCCTCCCTGCTGAATCCTCCTCCTCCTCCCCTCCCTCCTCCCTCTCTGTGGATGATTTCATCAACCATTTTGAAAAGAAGGTTGACGACATCCGATCCTCATTTATTAAGTCAAATGACACCGCTGGTCCTGCTCACACTGCCCTACCTATGATTTGACTTCTTTCTCCCCTCTCTCTCCAGATGAAATCTTGCGACTTGTGACGGCCGGCCTCCCAACAACCTGCCCACTTGACCCTATCCCCTCCTCTCTTCTCCAGACCATTTCCGGAGACCTTCTCCCTTACCTCACCTCACTCATCAACTCATCCTTGACCGCTGGCCATGTCCCTTCCGTCTTCAAGAGAGCGAGAGTTGCACCCTTCCTCAAAAAACCTACACTCGATCCCTCCGATGTCAACAACTACAGACCAGTATCCCTTCTTTCTTTTCTCTCCAAAACTCTTGAGCGTGCCGTCTCTAGCCAACTCTCCTGCTATCTCTCTCAGAATGACTTTCTTGATCCAAACCAGTCAGGTTTCAAGACTGGTCATTCAACTGAGACTGCTCTTCTCTGTGTCACGGAGGCTCTCTGCACTGCTAAAGCTAACTCTCTCTCCTCTGCTCTTATCCTTCTAGACCTATCCGCTGCCTTTGATACTGTGAACCATCAGATCCTCCTCTCCACCCTCTCCGAGTTGGGCATCTCCGGCGCTGCTCACTCTTGGATTGCGTCCTACTTGACAGGTCGCTCCTACCAGGTGGCGTGACGAGAATCTGTCACCGCACCACGTGCTCTCACCACTGGTGTCCCCCAGGGCTCAGTTCTAGGCCCTCTCCTATTCTCTCTATACACCAAGTCACTTGGCTCTGTCATATCCTCACATGGTCTCTCCTATCATTGCTACGCAGACGACACACAATTCATTCAACCTTCCCAAGTCCTCTCATGTCACCCCGCTCCTCTGCACACTCCACTGGCTTCCAGTTGAGGCTCGCATCTACTACAAGACCATGGTGCTTGCCTACGGAGCTGTGAGGGGAACGGCACCTCCTTACCTTCAGGCTCTGATCAGACCCTACACCCAAACGAGGGCACTACGTTCATCCACCTCTGGCCTGCTAGCTCCCCTACCTCTACAGAAGCACAGTTCCCGCTCAGCCCAGTCAAAGCTATTTGCTGCTCTGACACCCCAATCGTGGAACAAGCTCCCCCACGACGCCAGGACAGCGGAGTCACTGACCACCTTCGGGAGACACTTGAAACCCTACCTCTTTAAGGAATACCTGGAATAGTATGAAGTAACCTTCTTCCCCCACCCCCATAAAAAAAAATAAAAAAATTGGTTGTCCCACTGGCTATCATAAGTTGAATGCACCCCCCCACACCCCTGTACAACACACTCTAACAGTTGTGGCTATTTTCCATTTCTTAGCATATTTATTATACTTAAGCCTCAAACAGCCCTCCACTTTCAGAGTGGGAGAACTGTTATATTCGAATTTCTGGCTATACATCCCAACGTGGAAAAAGCCAAGACACTGATTGCTTGTGAAATATGCATCAGAGTATCTCGCAGTCTTACCGCCACGTGACATAAGAGGCTCTATTAATACAAGAATCCCTATAGATCTGTAACAGTATGTGGATATAGAATGGGCTTGGATGGATGGATGCATTTTTGTCCTGAGTTATTTTACGTCTAACTGTCAACTGTAGGCTACTCTACTCTGTTATTCCTGCTTTTTTTTAAAAAGCAAAACAAGCAATGTTTTTCTCTGTGTAGCCTGTAATAGGGTACATTGCTGGTGCTTTTACAAGACATAAGATACTTGGTGGATTCTGAGGCTAGATACAGTATCCTCGTAATAAATTCTTAATGGACAGGGAATTAAAACAACCATGGGCAGCTGTGTGGCTTTTTACTCAAGGCTTTTTAGATGCCATATTTAAATCACGTTGCATAGTAAAGGCCTGCACATTTTATTCTGTACAGTATTGCATTTGAAACTGTGCACAGGTTGAAACAAAGTTGCTATTTCATAGGAGAGGGGTATTAAAGTGAACAAATCAATACTGTCAGTAGGCTAGCCACTAGTTATGTCTCTGTCTCCATGGAAGTGGACTACTGGACAAATTACACTCATTGGTTTGTCCTTTTGATTTTAATGATTTGAGTGCTTTGTGTTGAGTGGTTGTAAAGATAATTGTTTACATTTCTAAGTATGGTGTTGTTTTATCTGTATCATTTGGTCGAAGCCAGATATTGATCTCAGACACTAATCTACTGTATCTCTTCTGTCATCTAAAAGGAGACGACGGTGATTGGCTAGGCTACTTCTCCCTTCATTATGATTGTGACTTTTTATTGTTTCAGAGTCTAATTACCCAGAATGTACTGCCAATTTAACTCTCATTAACAAACTGCCCATGACAATGTGTTTCTCCGTAGCCAAAGACATTGGACCACATGTGGAGCACAGTCAGCACACCCCTACTGTGCATGGGGAAAGGTGTTACTTGTTTGCAATTAAAGGAACCATAACCATTACCCAGATGGTGTTGGGTTCTGTTTACCTATGAGTCATGACCACCACCTAGATGTAATTAATTTCTGCTATTAACGTTGGGTGAGGGACACAGAGAGAAGTGAGAGAAGGGTGGTATTAAGATTGGGTGAGGGACAACAAGCGAGGATGAACTCCTTGTGCCTTTCATCATCAACAAGCTTCCATCCAGACCATGGCTTATTGTCAAGCTCATAATACAAAAAAACATCATAAAATTTACAAAGGACAACATTCCAGTTATAGAGTGGGGAGAACAAGTATTTGATACACTGCCGATTTTGAAGGTTTTCCTACTTACAAAGCATGTAGAGGTCTGTTATTTTTTATCATAGGTACACTTCAACTGTGAGAGACGGAATCTAAAACAAAAATCCAGAAAATCACATTGTATGATTTTTAAGTAATTAATTTGCATTTTATTGCATAAGTATTTGATCACCTACCAACCAGTAAGAATTCTGGCTCTCACAGACCTGTTAGTTTTTCTTTAAGAAGCCCTCCTGTTCTCCACTCATTACCTGTATTAACTGCACCTGTTTGAACTCGTTACCTGTATAAAAGACACCTGTCCACACACTCAATCAAACATACTCCAACCTCTCTACAATGGCCAAGACCAGAGAGCTGTGTAAGGACATCAGGGATAAAATTGTAGACCTGCACAAGGCTGGGATGGGCTACAGGACAATAGGCAAGCAGCTTGGTGAGAAGGCAACAACTGTTGGCTCAATTATTAGAAAATGGAAGAAGTTCAAGATGATGGTCAATCACCCTCGGTCTGGGGCTCCATGCAAGATCTCACCTCGTGGGGCATCAATGATCATGAGGACGGTGAGGGATCATCCCAGAACTACACGGCAGGACCTGGTCAATGACCTGAAGAGAGCTGGGACCACAGTCTCAAAGAAAACCATTAGTAACACACTATGCCGTCATGGATTAAAATCCTGCAGCGCATGCAAGGTCCCCTTGCTCAAGCCAGCGCATGTCCAGGCCTGTCTGAAGTTTGCCAATGACCATCTGGATGATCCCGAGGAGGAATGGGAGAAGGTCATGTGGTCTGATGAGACAAAAATAGAGCTTTTTGGTCTAAACTCCACTCGCCGTGTTTGGAGGAAGAAGAAGGATGAGTACAACCCCAAGAACACCATCCCAACCGTGAAGCATGGAGGTGGAAACATCATTCTTTGGGGATGCTTTTCTGCAAAGGGGACAGGACGACTGCACCGTATTGAGGGGAGGATGGATGGGGCCATGTATTGCGAGATCTTGGCCAACAACCTCCTTCCCTCAGTAAGAGCATTGAAGATGGGTTGTGGCTGGGTCTTCCAGCATGACAACGACCCGAAACACACAGCAAGGGCAACTAAGGAGTGGCTCCGTAAGAAGCATCTCAAGGTCCTGGAGTGGCCTAGCCAGTCTCCAGACCTGAACCCAATAGAAAATCATTGGAGGGAGCTGAAAGTCCGTATTGCCCAGTGACAGCCCCGAAACCTGAAGGATCAGGAGAAGGTCTGTATGGAGGAGTGGGCCAAAATCCCTGCTGCAGTGTGTGCAAACCTGGTCAAGACCAACAGGAAACGTATGATCTCTGTAATTGCAAACAAAGGTTTCTGTACCAAATATTAAGTTCTGCTTTTCTGATGTATCAAATTCTTATGTCATGCAATAAAATGCAAATTAATTACTTAAAAATCATACAATGTGATTTTCTGGATTTTTGTTTTAGATTCCGTCTCTCACAGTTGAAGTGTACCTATGATAAAAATTACAGACCTCTACATGCTTTGTAAGTAGGAAAACCTGCAAAATCGGCACTGTATCAAATACTTGTTCTCCCCACTGTATTCACATATGGAGAAACTAATTGTTGTCTAACTGGAGTCTATGGCAAAACAACATCCCTGTTATGTTGCCATACAGTATATGGAGTCCAAGTGGAATCCACCTAGCCGTGCTTTTAGGACTGTGGCTAACCAACAAAATGCTTGGTTATATTGGCATAAGAACAAATTATATTGTCATCCAACTTATACCAGTGCTTCTAGGACTGTGGCCTCGGATAGAGAGAGTGGATAGAGATATTAATGGACGTATCATCACCGTGTCCATGGCATGGAGTGGAGGGCGTAACATCATTGAGGGACAGGGCTCGTAGACAGATTAAGCCTGTCACTTTCTCTTCCTTCAGCCTCTGGCCACGGCGGTGAGGGAGAATCAATTTCTCGCGATGCCGTGTGGATGAAGACCAATAATAAGGTTGTCCTCCGCCACAGCCAAAACAAGCACCGCCATCTTGCCCGTTCCGAATCAATGCACCACTGTCTGTCTCTGTCTTCCGCTAGCTACCTGTAGCTATGTGTCTGAGCGTGGGCCAAGTTTCAGCGGACAGAGAGGCATGGACAGGCGGGTTGGATAGCGAGGGGTGAGGATAGTGCAAATGCAGCGATAGAGGGACTCAGCTACTACTCTCGAGCCGAGCAGCAGGGACAGAAAGTCAGACTACAGAAGAACACTCTTAGAAAAAGGGTTCTAAAAGGGTTCTTCTGCTGTCCCCATAGGATAACCCTTTTTGTTCCAGGTAGAACATCGACAGGGCTGTAGTGGAGCGGATCGAGAGCTTCAAGTTCCTCAGTGTCCACATCACTAAGGAATTAACATGGTCCACACACACCAATACAGTCCTGAAGAAGGCACAATAACCCCTCTTCCCCCTCAGGATGCTGAAAAGATTTGGCATTGGCCCTCCGATCCTCAAAAAGTTATACAGCTGCATAATTGAGAGCATCTTGACTGGCTTCATTACCGCTTGGTATGGCGCTACAGAGGGTAGTGCGTATGGCCCAGTATATCACTGGCGTAGTGTGTTACTGATGGTAGGCTTTGTTACTTTGGTCCCAGCTCTCTGCAGGTCATTCACTAGGTCCCCCCGTGTGGTTCTGGGATTTTTGCTCACCGTTCTTGTGATCATTTTGACCCCACGGGGTGAGATCTTGCGTGGAGCCCCAGATCGAGGGAGATAATCAGTGGTCTTGTATGTCTTCCATTTCCTAATAATTGCTCCCACAGTTGATTTCTTCAAACCAAGCTGCTTACCTATTGCAGATTCAGTCTTCCCAGCCTGGTGCAGGTCTACAATTTTGTTTCTGGTGTCCTTTGACAGCTCTTTGGTCTTGACCATAGTGGAGTTTGGAGTTTGACTGTTTGAGGTTGTGGACAGGTGTCTTTTATACTGATAACAAGTTCAAACAGGTGCCATTAATACAGGCAACGAGTGGAGGACAGAGGAGCCTCTTAAAGAAGAAGTTACAGGTCTGTGAGAGCCAGATATCTTGCTTGTTTGTGGGTGACCAAATACTTATTTTCCACCATAATTTGCAAATAAATTCATTAAAAATCCTACAATGTGATTTTCTGGAAAAAATATTCTCAATTTGTCTGTCATAGTTGACGAAACTTTGAACATCCCACCGAGCACCATTAAATCCATTATTAAAAAATTGAAAGAATATGGCACCACAACAAACTGCCAAGATAAGGCCGCCCACCAAAACCCACGGACCAGGCAAGGAGGGCATTAATCAAAGAGGCAACAAAGAGACTGAAGATAACCCCGAAGGAGCTGCAAAGGTCCACAGCGAAGATTGGAGTATCTGTCCATAGGACCACTTTAAGCCGTACACTCCACAGAGCTGGGCTTAACGGAAGAGTGGCCAGAAAAAAGCCATTGCTTAAAGAAGAAAATATGCAAACACGTCTGGTGTTTGTCAAAAGGCATGTGGGAGACTCCCCAAACATATGGAAGAAGGTAATCTGGTCAGATGAGACTAAAATTGAGCTTTTTGGCCATCAAAGAAAACCCTATGTTTGGCGCAAACC
This sequence comes from Coregonus clupeaformis, assembly GCF_020615455.1. Classification (NCBI taxonomy): domain Eukaryota; kingdom Metazoa; phylum Chordata; class Actinopteri; order Salmoniformes; family Salmonidae; genus Coregonus; species Coregonus clupeaformis. The sequence continues at coordinate 12,202,125 of NC_059194.1, read as the reverse complement.
CAACACCTCTCATCACCCCGAGAACACCATCCCCACAGTGAAGCATGGTGGTGGCAGCATCATGCTGTGGGGATGTTTTTCATCAGCAGGGACTTGGAAACTGGTCAAAATTGAAGGAATGATGGATGGCGCTAAATACAAGGAAATTCTTGAGGGAAACCTGTTTCAGTCTTCCAGAGATTTGAGACTGGGACGGAGGTTCACTTTCCAGCAGGACAATGACCCTAACCCTAAGCATACTGCTAAAACAACACTCAAGTGGTTTAAGGGGAAACATTGAAATGTTTTGGAATGGCCTAGTGAAAACCCAGACCTCAATCCAATTGAGAATCTGTGGTATGACTTAAAGATTGCTGTACACCAGCGGAACCCATCCATCTCGAATAGTTATGCACGCTCAAGTTCTCTATTTTTTTGCCTTATTTATTGTTTGTTTCACAATAAAAATTAGTATGCATCTTCAAAGTTGTAGGCATGTTGTGTAAATCAAATTATACAAACCCCCCAAAAATCCATTTTAATTCCAGGTTGTAAGGCAGCAAAATAGGAAAAATGGCAAGGTGGGTGAATACTTTCGCAAGCCACTGTAGCTACTAGAACTAACACGTTAGTAAACCCGCAACAATCATGCAGTACAGTGTACAGTTAGCAAGCAGTTTAGCAGTTACACCGGTTGGCTCCGGTGGCAATAAACTAATAAAACCAAAAGCTTACTTTGACATGGAAGAGTTCCAGTGTTGGATATCCATAGCGAGCTAGGTAACATAGCATCCCCACTTTGTTTGAGCCGGGTGTTTGAGTAGGCTAAACTAGCTAGCTGCATTTGCTAGCTAAGTAAGTGAAAGTGAAAAAATACTAAATATAGCTAGCTCTCACTCTCTCTCTTTCTCTCTCTTGCTTCGCCTTCATTTAAAAAAAAATGAATTTGTTCAAAACTGTTCAACTATTGTCTTTCTCTCTCTTTCAGTCAACTACTCATCACATGTTATGCACTGCAGTGCTAGCTAGTTGTAGCTTTTGATTTCAGTACTAGATTCATTCTATGATCCTTTGTTTGGGTGGACAATATGCCAGTTCATGCTGCAAGAGCAGCAAGTTGTCATAATTACTGTATAAGTCTATGGAAGGGGGTGAGAACCACGAGCCTCCTAGGTTTTGTATTGAAGTCAATGTACCTAGAGGAGGACAGAAAGTAGCCATCCTCCGGCTACAGCATGGTGCTACTGAGTGCTGTTGAGGCTATTGTAGACCTTCATTGCAAAACGGTGTGTTTTAATCAATTATTTGGTGGCATGAATATATTTAGTATAGTTTTATCTAAAAACGGATAGCTTTTTTAATGTTTCAAAATTTATATTTTTCTGAAATTCACTGAGGAGGATGGTCCTCATCTGAGGAGCCTCCACTGTTAAAGGCGCTGCATTGTCAATCCGACGTCTGCATTGGCGTGCAGCATTTACGGTGATATGGCCTCAGGTCAGGGCATTCAAGTCAGGGCATTCATACTTCTTGCGCTTTGCGGAGCAGCGCAGATCTGTTGTGAAGGAAGTTGTCAAGGAAGTGAGTTTGTGTTTATACAGGACCTCCCGCCCCACCCCACCTACCATCAACCAATCATGTCAATGCGGAGCTACAGTATACAGAGCCCTCCGCATTGTTACAAAATTTGAGAGGCACACGGAGATCCGCCGGAGGCTTCGCAATTGCGTCACACCATCCATACGACGCCTCCGACCACATTTTCAGATCAAGCATAAATTGGCTCTTAGAAAGAGCTGATAACAGTGCAGAGAGCAACAAACAAATGTCAGCAATAGTGGTACACTATAAAAGTACAAAGAAAAAGTCTGAGCCGCCTCAAACACTTCCCCTTGAGAAGAACTGTAACAGCCTTTGTCATCTCTGATTAGCAGCTCCCCCCCATCTTCACCTGATAGCAATTCCAAAGCATCTCGGTGCAGTCCAGTCTCTACGTTTTCTGACAGAGAGCCATCTCATCTCGCCACTTCAAACTACCGAGGCAGCAGAACCCATCTCTGACAGAGAGCCATCTCATCTCCCCACTTCAAACTACCGAGGCAGCAGAACCCATCTCTGACTGTCTCTCACTCTCCGCACAACAGCCAGTGCTCCTTGCTCCCTTTGATGGTAATTTCTGTTCCATTAAAAAGAATGGAGCCAAGATGGATTAAAACCCCATTCGTATGCATCACTCCATATTGCGAGATCAAAAAATCTTGCAGTCTGTCTGTTAAAAGTTGAGCACATTTCTAAGTATGATAGTGATGAGAGCTCACGGTGTGTTCCAATCTGTTAATACCACCCTTCTCTCACTTCTCTCTGTGTCCCTAAACCAACGTTAATACCACCCTTCTCTCACTTCTCTCTGTGTCCCTCACCCAACGTTAATACCACCCTTCTCTCACTTCTCTCTGTGTCCCTCACCCAACGTTAATACCACCCTTCTCTCACTTCTCTCTGTGTCCCTCACCCAACGTTAATACCACCCTTCTCTCACTTCTCTCTGTGTCCCTCACCCAATGTTAATACCACCCTTCTCTCACTTCTCTCTTTGTCCCTCACCCAACGTTAATACCACCCTTCTCTCACTTCTCTCTGTGTCCCTCACCCAACGTTAATACCACCCTTCTCTCACTTCTCTCTTTGTCCCTCACCCAACGTTAATACCACCCTTCTCTCACTTCTCTCTTTGTCCCTCACCCAACGTTAATCCCACCCTTCTCTCACTTCTCTCTTTGTCCCTCACCCAACGTTAATACCACCCTTCTCTCACTTCTCTCTTTGTCCCTCACCCAACGTTAATACCACCCTTCTCTCACTTCTCTCTTTGTCCCTCACCCAACGTTAATACCACCCTTCTCTCACTTCGCTCTGTGTCCCTCACCCAACGTTAATACCACCCTTCTCTCACTTCTCTCTGTGTCCCTCACCCAACGTTAATACCACCCTTCTCTCACTTCTCTCTTTGTCCCTCACCCAACGTTAATACCACCCTTCTCTCACTTCTCTCTGTGTCCCTAAACCAACGTTAATACCACCCTTCTCTCACTTCTCTCTGTGTCCCTCACCCAACGTTAATACCACCCTTCTCTCACTTCGCTCTGTGTCCCTCACCCAACGTTAATACCACCCTTCTCTCACTTCGCTCTGTGTGGTGCTCTGATTGGGAATGAAGTGGATGCATTTGTGTTTGATGGCATGTGATTATTACATTCAGAGTAGTGTTTGTGGTGGAAGCCGCTTCTGATCAGTGCACCCTATTCCCTAGAGGCCAGAAATAAGGATTTTCCCCATGGCTGGTGTTTGGAACACACTGTGGCTCTCTCTCCCCGTCATCAGCACGACAACCAGCAGCCAGTTGGCACGGCAACCAGCAGCCAGCACATTTGCATTTTGGTTTCCACTCAGTTTGATTTGGATGTTTCTCTTGTCAAATATGTCATGGATTTCTGGAACTGTGCTCTCGCAGGTTTAATAATCAAAATGTTATCCCCTCTATCCCCTCTTTTCTTTGGCACGGGATAAGAATTACGTGCAGATGGTATTGTATTGGAATAGTTGTGTGGCTCTAGATGGGGAATGAGATGCAAATGAATAAAGGAATATTGTTTGAAGTGTGCAGGAGGGTTGGTAGGGTTCCTGGTCATCAAACACTGCCAAATGCTGATTTAATATGCGGTTTGTGGATATTTAAGCAATTCATAATTAGTCACCCAATAACCCATTTGCTTCTGAAATGAAACATGTTTAAGAGAAATATGCTATATTTGTGCATGATTAATCTGAATATTTATGCCATTAGATGGCAATTAACATGCACTATGTAGTCCTCCCTATGGGAATGGCCTAATGTTCTCCTACAACTGCTAAACTTAGAAGATGTCGGACTAATTAACAGCTATTATATCTAACCCCCCTCCCCAAAATGTTGAATTAGCTCTTTCTTGCAATCAATGTGCAATTATCTGGCCTTGAAAGTTTTCCAAATGAATATGTTGAATTTATTAATCTGACAAAAAAACTGGTTATTATAAAGTATGTGTTCTTTGCATATCGATACATTTTCCACACTAATTATGAGAACGAGCACTCGAATAAAAAAGCAATGTATCAATGTATCCCTTTTTCCTCTATGTGATTCAGCTAGGCCTGAGAAGGGCCCTAGTTTTAGTACAGGTCAATAATGCCATGAATCAGGACCCAAGTCTGAATGAGTTTGCCCTATTGATGTCTGTTAGACCTGAATAGAGCCTATGTTACTGCTTTGCCTGTCTGTTTGAACCCTGATATTTTACAATCCTCCCACCGGTTCACTAGCATTTAGCATAATAGGACCAATCACGCGCACAATGCAGTGCCAGAGATTTTCATTTTGATCTGGCTACCACTATGTGTAAAATCAGAAGCCTTTGTTGTGAAGCCCGGGGCACCTGACAAGAAAGCCACACAAACACAATGTCCTGAATGCACAAGGACCCGGTTCTATAGTCCTATAGGGTGCGTTGTTAACCTGGTATACGCTCAATTAGCTTTGTACTCCGTGTGTTTATTCAGTGTCACCCTCCCTGATTAATTGGGGAACATGGAGGATGGTAACACCTAAAACTGAATCAGGCCTTGGTGGGGCATGCCTCTCTGTCTGATAGCATCTCCACGACCCACCACAGGAGTGCTTAACTCCGCGTCCCCTCGGGGGTGTTTACAGTTGTTTTCTAGTCAAGACAAATTAGCGCTCTGCGACCGATTGTGTTCCCCTTAGAGGTTGTGGGTGCAGAAAGGCGGATGTTGGTAGCTTAGAGAGGACATTTAATTCTATTAAAATCTATGGCTGGTTGATACTGTATAGTCTCTCTATGTAACTGTATTGATGCATGTCGAATTCTGAGCTGAGGCTTAAGTTGAAGGCCATAGACAGCAAACGAAGGATAAAGAGGTCATTGACATCAGCCTACTACAGTACAAGAGCACGAAGTATACTGACTACTGGGTACATCCGGCAGCATGTGTAAGTGTGTTTGTGAGTTGATATGTATTTATGGTGGCGGGGACTTAAGTCGGAGAAACATATTGATATTGCCATGTTTATTTTCCTCCCCAAATCTGTCTATCAAATATCTAGTTCATGAGCAGCTGCTCTGGCTGATTTAGATCCCCAGTAATATTCTAAATCCCTCCCTAGTCTCAGTTGGCTATTGTGTGGCTTATCAGGAGGACAAGAGGTTATAGTGACAGGGGATAACCCTCTCTCTCTCTCTCTCTCTCTCTCTCTCTCTCTCTCTCTCTCTCTCTCTCTCTCTCTCTCTCTCTCTCTCTCTCTCTCTCTCAATGACACTGGGGATTGTTAGTGTTTAATTGAGAGTGGAAACCAGGGAAAACTTGGATATGCCTAATCTTCTTTTGTTGATATATTCTTGCCTCATAATACCTCTGATGAATGATGACATGTCATTAGAATGTGACACTTTCACCTTTCCACTGTCCAGAGTACTGTGGTTATCACCCGTGGGGGGTTACCCATATGTTGCCACTGTTGATAAACGCGGTAGCTTTACGTAATGTGCCACCGGGCTTGGCGGTAATGGGGACTTTGCCCTATGATTGTGACAGCTTTAAATGTTACACTTCATCACCTTTGCCATCGGACTCCAGCAGGGCTGAAATGTACACTGCTGGCAGGCTCCATAAGGCAGGTGTAATCAGAACCCCTGTTTATTTATATAGCCCCTTATCAACCAACCACTTATCTTCGCTTCTCTGCTAAGAGCCTATCGGTCCCTAAGCAATGTAGATCTCCCACAATGTGGCAATCATGGATGGTTCAATGTCGACCTCCCACAATGTGGCAATCATGGATGGTTCAATGTAGACCTCCCACAATGTGGCAATCATAGATGGTTCAATGTAAACCTCCCACAATGTGGCAATCATGGATGGTTCAATGTCGACCTCCAACAATGTGCGAAATCATGGATGGTTCACTGAGTATTGGTTATGGGAGAGGTGTGTGTGGGTGGGGAGGGTTGTGTATGTGTGTATGTGTGTGTGTGTGTGTGTGTGTGTGTGTGTGTGTGTGTGTGTGTGTGTGTGTGTGTGTGTGTGTGTGTGTGGGTGGACATGTGTGTGTGAGCCTCACTGCACATGTCAAGTTATTTTATCCCCATAAAACCTGACAAACAAGCCCAGAGACTAATCTGGCTTAGCATTCAGTGGCGGTGGTGGGACTTGTTTGCGCTGCTATGATTGGCGCAGGTCTACTAAATTGGACTCGTAACAGCAGAGTCACAGCGTTAGCCCCAGTGGAGTCACGCTGCCTGGGGACGGTAATACTGCTTCTATCTGGCCAAAGATATCAATAAAGGCAGAAGCACTGCACTCTTTTGGGATGGCTGGACAGTCCAATTTTCTCTTCCCTGAAGGAGGGTTATTAATTGTCCCTATGTCATATGTGGTCTGCCTGCATAGATGCCGCCTGCGTTTCCCCTCACATTCTGAATTCCGAGCGTGTAACCCAGAATGCAATTAATCTTCCGCCATTGGATCAAGAGACACACATCTGCTTGCCTGGCGCCCGGCGCTGGAAATAAGGCCAGTGAGTAGAGAAGAAAGAAATTAGTATGGAAATTAGCCCCCTTTAATGCCGCTGGCGATTAAAGGTGGTTTAGGGAGCAAGCCGAGAAGGTGTCAGTTTCCCTTTGCAGATATCTGAGGTGTAGAAAACTGGAGGATACGGGGCGATTGCTTTCCTTGGGAGACTCATTTTCCCTCCTTTGCAGAGTTGGGGGATTAAGGAAATAGCATATGAAAGGCATGGCACACTCTTTAGTGTACCCTAATTGCACATGCAGTATATCTTTTTTTGGGGGGTGGCCAGATTGTACTATACTTTACTTCAGTTTTTTTAGATAAATTGGGTGCTCAGCTCAGCCTGGAGGTAGGTGCGCCGGGGCCCCAAATTAGTTAGTCCGGCCCTGTTCCGACGCATTGCGTCTCATCTGCTCAGCCGCACTGTCTATAGACAGCCAGTCTGTCCCTCCCGACTCATTTCAGTACGGGGGAGGGGGGGGGGGCACCCTTGGTGATTGGCCACCCTTGGTGCCCCCCCATTCTCATTGGGTCAGATCGCTGTCAATCTGGCTCAGAGGAAAAGATGACGCGTTAGTTCTGGTTTTCCCATTGGCTGGAATAATTGTTTTGGCTGCTCCATTGACTTTAACGAGATGTAAACGCCGCTGGCGCTGACCCTGAACCCCTGGCAGGCTAAAACGAACGCACCATAACAGTCGTCGTCATTAGAAGAAAAACTTTCAGAATGACCGAGTGGATGCTGACATAATACGGTCGGGAGACAGACTCGGGAGTCGGGATCAACATTTGAGCCTTACAGAAGAAGAACCATTTTAAATTATTTTAACAGCTGAAGTAGTTGCATTTGTGTAAACAATCTAAGTCATTTGGAGTTAGAGTGTTACATCACCTAAAAGGACACAACCTTTACTATCTACTTCTATGTCTCTAAACAACTCTTGATGTTAGTCAGCAGACAATGACATTTGAAAACATCACTAATCTGAACATTTTAAAGGCACACAGTGTATATGGTTCTTCGTCTGTAGGGTTAATTTAATGGTGTAATAATAATAATAATTTGGTGGCTGCTAATATTTGTCCTATTTCACAAATTTTTTTTGCATATCCCAACGTGTGTTTTTTGCATATGTCCTCTGAGTCACCCTCGGAAAGTGGGGTCACTGCCAGGGTCTGCCATTATCGATGACAACCATGAAGCAATTAGCGCTTTTCTCAAGGGCACATCGACAGATTTTTCACCTTGTCAGCCCAGGGATTCAAACTAGCAAACGTTCAGTTACTGGCCCAATGCTCTAACCGCTTGGCTTCCTGCCACCAGTGTCAGTCTATGTCCATGGAATGTTCACACTCAATTACTATATTTAAAAGAAAATGTGGACTGGGCATAAGGTAGGCGAACTCCAACTCTTAAAAAAACTCAGTCTTTATCTTTTGTGTCTTCTTAATACTATACCCCTCCATATACCCATCCATATACCCCTCCAGAGGCACAATAAGTAATGTCAAACTGTGTAGAAATGCTTTTAAAAATGTTGAAAAAACTTCCCGGGGGACTACTGTTCACACCCCCCCAATATCTACACCACAATTTTGTCCTTGCTTGACCTAATTGCTGTTTGATACTGTTTCCATAGGGATTTACATGGTATAGCAGATAGACTGACTGTATATGGTGTGTTAAAGAGACAAACATCCCTTTCTCTGCATGCATGGTTCAACAATAGGTCAGAATGTCACAAAGTCAACACTGCTCTCCTAGATTGTTCTATCTCTTAATCCCCAGCTTTCTCTCCCAGTCGCATGTTCGTTCGCCCACAGTGTGATGCTCTGCATTCTTGAGGCATTTGTTAAACTGCTAAACTCACTAATACCCACCTCCCTGGTTTTGGGCCCTGTGGTAATTGCTGCCCCCATTCCTCATGGCTTCATTATCTAGCCTTGCCAGGTAGTGGGCAGTAGGGCTGCGTATTGTGCCAGGAGGAAAGCTAGCCCCGGGGCTATGAGAATTCCTTGCCCCCATGTGTCAGTTAATGTTTGCTAAGCCCTGAGGGACCGGAGACGGCGGGGAAAAAGCACAACATTTCACAATCCAGCGGCCCTGTGCTTGGAGGCAGGGAAGAAGAATTCTCCTTGTGTCAACAGTTGTTTCATTCATGGGTAATTTCCCCTCACCGCTAGCCATAGAACCTAGGCTGGATTCACACTCTGTGGAGACTGGAGAGAGAGGGTCTCTCTCTCTCTCTCTCTCTCTCTCTCTCTCTCTCACAGCTACTTTACGATACGGCTGTAAACCCTTATTGGGATTTCACCTGCATTCTCGACTCCCCCATTCATGTCTCTTAACCATTCATTTGCAATTCCAGTCATTTATGAGAGCTATACAAGTCAGGCTGTTTATTACAGCCACAGTCAGCATTTCTTTAAGCAAAAGGCAGCAATCTTTGACTCACTGTTTTTGTTTTGCAGTTATTTGACTTTGGCACAGTTCCAAAATATCCAGGCTGGCTGTCTGCTGGGAGGTAAGCAAGGGCACGTAGCTAGTGACCTCGGCCGTAGATCTTGCGAATACTCATGTGCTTTTCTCCTCTCCTCGGCCATAGCCCTGATATCTTCCCTTCACATAAGACTGGGCTCAGGAGCAAGGCACATCTTAAGCTGGATTTAAAGGGGGACTTTCTTTATCGGAAGGGTTGGCTGGATTCACTATTCTGTGATGATTTGAAAGGGCAGTGTATTCCTGATGTGGAAGCCCAGTGGGTGCATTCATTCATGTAATGTCTATTTGTATTCTTCTCACAGAGGACATGGAAATGTACAGTAACGTTTTGTCAATGGATTCGGAAACAGGTGCAGAGATGTTGTACAGTAGCCCACATGACGTCATGTGAGATAAATAATTAGTGTGATATATTGTCGAAGGAGTAGAAAGGAGTACACTTGACTATTGTAATCCCAGCTTAATGTACATGATGTAGTACACAGTAGAGAAACAGAGAGGCACTTTCTGTGTTAACATGGCCTTTGAGAATCGCAATGGGGACAAAAGCATTGATTAGACACCCTATGTCACTTGATTTCTCATTAACTATTGTAAAAAAAAAGATGTGCTTCCATAAAAGTTTGAGGGGAAGTTCAGGGGAAAGGCGATATGTGTAAATTGAATGTAGGCCCCAGCGAGGGCATCGTGAATTGTGCGTGGGAATGGGTGTGGGTTATAAATAACATATTGCAACTGTGGGTGTGTGTGAGTGCGTGCGTGCGGCATGTGCTTTTGAATGTGCGTGTGTACTGTTAGTGCATGCATGTTTGTGCTTAGGCCTATTGTACATTCAGGCATGATAGTGTGTGTGTATGATTGCGAGCATATGTCTGTCTGTCTGTCTGTATGTCTGTCTGTATATGGTCTGTGTAATGCAGACATTCTGCATGCAGGCATCCCCCCCTGTAAAATATAGTAAACACATAGCCCACCATGTATTCAGGGGGATGGCTTAGCCTAGCATGGTGGGCTAAGCGAGGCAAGCCGAGAGGGATTGGCTTTACCATGAACCACCTCTACCGCAGAGCACGTTGGAGAACCACATAATCTATGCACACAATTGGAGACCGATTCATTTCTAACTGCCACCTCACTGGTGGCAAGGAAATTATTTCTGTCAACAGCGTTGTAAACAAGGGGAGCGTGGAAGCATAATCTTCCCGCAAATCACAGGATATAGAATTGTTTTTCTATTTTGGATATTAACTGTAATAACAGTGGAGAGGGAGGGAGAAAATAAACATATTTAAGGTGGGTGTTGTTTTTCAATATTCCTAAGAAACTATCAATTGCCAAGCCCTTGCCAACGTTGATGCTTGTGTCCACCCGCTGAGAATCAACCCCACTACTCAGTCAGTCCCTCAGTGTTAGATAAGAATGTAATATGATATACTCAAAGCCGGGCCATTAATCAGATATTGCACCTCGGCAGATAGGAAAGATATAAAAACGTATTAGGATTCTGCACTAAGAGGATTAGTGGATGGAAATGGATGTGTGCTGGCGTTTTAAATCCACTCACGCTTAACCCTTTTCAAGCTGCCCAATCTTCCACCATGCAAAATAATGATTCTTTGTCCTTCTCCTTTGATGCCGACTTGTGGTAACAGATTCAGGCCATTTCTCTCTCCCTCCCTCCCTCCTTCCCTGCCTCCCTCCCTCCTCTCGCAGGAAAGAAAAGCCGATAATGGAGCTATCTAGCTCTGGTGTTTGATTAAGGGCCACTGTCTGGTGACAACACAGCTGCAGCACTGGTTTGGGTGTGTCTGTGTGTGTGCATGTCTGTGTATGTGTGTGTGTGTGTGCATGTGTATGTGTGTGTGTGCTGTAGCCTATGTCTGTCCTAGGTGTTTCCACCAAGCACTAGCAGTGCTCCAGCGACTGTAGAAGGCTTTGACACTGTAATAGCAGTCATGCACAGGTAGCGTAGCCGTGTAGCCACTAGCCACAGAGGCTACAGCTATCATCTGGCGTTGGGGTCATCACTCGTTGATCTGACCTCTGTGACCTTATAGCGAACACACGGGAGGTTCATCTGACCCAACAGAAGGTCACCGCCAGCCGTCAATAAGGAGCCACGCATGTGGTGGTTGTCACGGCAATAACAGGTGTCAATCTTCATTACCTGCGATCCGACACCTCTCCAGATTCCAAATGATTGACCAATTAAGAAGAAAAATGAAGGCGAGGGCGCTCTTTGAATTTGACATCCTAATTAATTACACACTCTCCCGTTTCATGTCACCTTGGAACTAACTCTCTTTTGTGTTTTGTATCACATAATTAGTCCAGAAAGCCTCCCATAGAAAATATAAGAAACTTGATCTTGCATACAGTTTGTCTCCAAGATAATAGTTATTGTAAAGCGTAAGTCCCCATTCAATCAATTTAAGTTCACTCAGAATGTTGACTTTACTCTGTATTGTAAGGACAGGGTGTTTCACATCATTATCAATGTGCGCCAGAGGATTCGTATAATCAATTACAGGTTGATTGGGAATGATTCACTGTGAGCGCGAAAACAGAGAGAAAATATGAAAATAGGATTTCTACTCCACTGGGAAATTGTGCCAATATGAGTGGTTGTTTTGCTGAAAGCGACACAAACAAGTGTGTGTGTGTGTGTGTGTGCAGGTCCCTGCATGTGTGCCTGCATCTGTGAATGCAGACAAACACACACACACACATTCTATATATAATCCATAAGTGAGTGAATGGCTGTAACTGATTTGTTATGAATCAAATATCCATAGAATGACTATCCAGATGACTTGATAAATGACATCCTTCATTAACATTTATCTTAGCTGACAAGGAAAGGAGAACCCTTAGCATGTGTATGTACAGAAATGAGTGGAAGACACCAAGCATCTACAGCTGTTTGAGTTTGGAATAATTGTCAGTAAAACTCCCTGTTCATTGAATTGATGTTAAGCTACGTTAATTCTCAGCCTTCCATCCCTCACTCCACTGTATTCAACTGCTTAGCAAATTGTCAGAAAAACCTACAAAGAGAATTATGGGCCCTGAGGCCTAGGTACTGGGGGAACTGCACCACTGGCAGTTTTTCCTCCGGCAGAGTTGCGGGGCTTAGACGACGCTCCATTTAAGTGTGATGACAGCGTGAGGGGAATATGCACCCTATTCTCTATATAGTGCACTACTTTTGAGCAGGGCCCCTATGACACTGGTCAAAAGTAGTGCACTATACAGGGAATAGGGAGCCATTTGGGATGCATCCATAGTCCACAAGCATTAGAAAGCCAGGAGCTCCAATGACAACTGAGGGCTTCAACAGAAAAATACATATTACGCCCCACAGGGCAAAGGTCAAGGAACATGACATAACTGTTTGCCTTCAATGACATGATGTGCTATCCCTGACCTATCCTTGGCATTAAGGCACTGTAAAGTAGCAATTGCTTATGTATTATTACAATTTTGTCATAACGCTCTATTTCGCAGCACATTGGGCCAGTTGAAGGTAGGGCATAGTTTGTGATGATGTGTACCCTACCCATTTCTATTACCTTTTGATATCCTATATACAGGTAACTGCCAAAATAACGGGAACACTTGAGTAAATGAGGGATACAAAGTATATTGAAAGCAGGTGCATCCACACAGATGTGGTTTCTGAGTTAATTAAGCAATTAACATCCCATCATGCTTAGGGTCATGCCCCCATTGGATGACAGTGCCCCCATCCACAGGGCACGAGTGGTCACTGCATGGTTTGATGAGCATGAAAACTATGTAAACTATATGCCATGGCCGTCTAAGTCACCAGATCTATACCAAGGTGCACTGAAGCTGTTCTGGCTCGTGGTGGCCCAACGCCCTATTAAGACAATTTATGTTGGTGTTTCGTTTATTTTGGCACTTACCTGTAGATTATCAATGTAAGTATTTGTTCTTGAACAAACAATCCTACCCAGTCATACACTAAATATGTTCTTCTTAACGCCTTACGTGTTAAAACAAACCTGAGTATCAAAACACATGCAGACAGATGTGTACGTGCAGTGCCACAGACTCTGAAGATTAGCAGGTCGGCATTTCTGTGTCTGCTTGCAAATATGTTTACATGTATTCAGCTCCGGGGGATCACAACGGTGATGGATAGACCTCGACAGTGGCGACGGTGCCGCAGAGAGGCGTTCAGGAAAAGCCTATTTGCTTTGAAGTGGATATTAATACACAGAGAGAAATTCCTGCAGGGATCAAACCGAGACGCTGGAGAGAGATACTGGAAAACGGGAGTAGCAGTGCTGCTACATCTTGGGAGTCTTATTTTTTTGTTGTTGGGTTAAGATGATGGTTTGATACATTTGCCGTTTCCATGTAATTTAAACTAAGCACCGTATATGATCCGGAGAGTCTGGTCACAAATTGAAATTAGCTCGCAGTCATCGGCTGTATTTCTGATGGCGTTCATATACATAACATGACAAACATCCCCCTCTTACTCTCCCCCCACAGTATCCTCCCTCCCAGTTACAATATGTGCACTTGACAGTAGGCTAGGTTAACTGGGCTATGCCGTATGGTAATGTATCAATGCTGGGTAGGGTAGTTTAGCAGCCCAATGGAGGACAAAGTCAATCCAGACACACATATACTTTCCATGTGAGCTGCAGCAGGCTAAATAAGTGAACATTATAAATCCCCTTATTTCAATACAGAGAGAGAGAGAGTGAGAGTGAGAGTGAGAGTTTGTGTGTGTGTGTGTGTGTGTGTGTGTGTGTGTGTGTGTGTGTATACATGGACGTGTGTAATAGAGAGAGAGAGATAAACAGCGGAACGAGAGTTACTCTTTGCATAGGAGATGAAAACGTTGGAAAAGATTCAAGGTGCAGTGGGACTGGATACTGTAGCATGCCTGACTACTGAGCAGATTTTATTCTAAAATTCTAATCTACTTTGGTTTGTCATGGGAGACCAAACACACACACAAGGGGCGAGAGGCGTCCTGAGGGAGGGGGAACACGGGGCTATTTCAATGGAAACTTATCCTTTATTAAATATCTCCTTTATTATTGGCTGGTTGTCTGGTTCAGTGGAATTTGTGATTTGTAGTTTTTCCTCCATTTTCCCCATGCCGTACAGCTTTGCATTAATATCCACATTCATTACAAAGTGACAGTTATTAACAGAGCAACTACAAAGATTTCAGCGAACACTCCTCACAATGTTCTATTAGAATGATGGGTTAGACTGATTACTGGCTCTGGACGCAGTTTCCCAAAAGCATCTTATGGCGAAGTTCATCGTTAGAACCTTCATAGGAGCATGTTTCCCAAAACCGTTGTTATTAACGTTGCACTTGAAAACGCTGGTAATCTAACGCCTGCCTCAGACCACCTCTAGAACAGTGCGTTGTTAGGGTCTTCTTTTGCTGATCAAATAAAATAAAATTTTATTGGCCACATGCGCCGAATACAACAGGCGCAGACATTACAGTGAAATGCTTACTTACAGCCCTTAACCAACAGTGCATTTATTTTGAATAAAAAAGTAAAATAAAACAACAACAAAAAAGTGTTGAGAAAAAAAGAGCAGAAGTAAAATAAAATAACAGTAGGGAGGCTATATATACAGGGGGGTACCGGTGCAGAGTCAATGTGCGGGGGCACCGGCTAGTTGAGGTAGTTGAAGTAATATGTACATGTGGGTAGAGTTAAAGTGACTATGCATAAATAATTAACAGAGTAGCAGCAGCGTAAAAATATGGGGTGGGGGGGGGGGGTGGGGGTGGGGGTGGGGGGGGCAGTGCAAATAGTCCGGGTAGCGATGATTAGCTGTTCAGGAGTCTTATGGATTGGGGGTAGAAGCTGTTGAGAAGTCTTTTGGACCTAGACTTGGCACTCCGGTACCGCTTGCCGTGCGTTTGCAGAGAGAACAGTCTATGACTAGGGTGGCTGGAGTCTTTGACAATTTTGAGGGCCTTCCTCTGACACCGCCTGGTATAGAGGTCCTGGATGGCAGGAAGCTTGGCCCCAGTGATGTACTGGGCCGTACGCACTACCCTCTGTAGTGCCTTGCGGTCGGAGGCCAAGCAGTTGCCATACCAGGCGGTGATGCAACCAGTCAGGATGCTCTCGATGGTGCAGCTGTAGAATTTTTTGAGGATCTGAGGACCCATGCCAAATCTTTTCAGTCTCCTGAGGGGGAATAGGCTTTGTCGTGCCCTCTTCACGACTGTCTTGGTGTGTTTGGACCATGATAGTTCGTTGGTGATGTGCACACCAAGGAACTTGAAGCTCTCAACCTGTTACACTACAGCCCCGTCGATGAGAATGGGGGTGTGCTCAGTCCTCTTTTTTTTCCTGTAGTCCACAATCATCTCCTTTGTCTTGGTCACGTTGAGGGAGAGGTTGTTATCCTGGCACCACACGGCCAGGTCTCTGACCTCCTCTCTATAGGCTGTCTCATCGTTGTCGGTGATCAGGCCTACCACTGTTGTGTCATCAGCAACCTTAATGAAGGTGTTGGAGTCTTGCCTGGCCATGCAGTCATGGGTGAACAGGGAGTACAGGAGGGGACTGAGCACGCACCCCTGAGGGGCCCCCGTGTTGAGGATCAGTGTGGCAGATGTGTTGTTACCTACCCTTACCACCTGGGGGCGGCCCGTCAGGAAGTCCAGGATCCAGTTGCAGAGGGAGGTGTTTAGTCCCAGGATCCCTAGCTTAGTGATGAGCTTTGAGGGCACTATGGTGTTGAATGCTGAGCTGTAGTCAATGAATAGCATTCTCACGTAGGTGTTCCTCTTGTCCAGGTGGGAAAGGGCGGTGTGGAGTGCAATAGAGATTGCATAATCTGTGGATCTGTTGGGGCGGTATTCAAATTGGAGTGGGTCTAGGGTTTCTGGGATAATGGTGTTGATGTGAGCCATGACCAGCCTTTCAAAGCACTTCATGGCTACAGACGTCAGTGCTACGGGTCGGTAGTTATTTAGGCAGGTTATCTTAGTGTCCTTGGGCACGGGGACTATGGTGGTCTGCTTGAAACATGTTGGTATTACAGACTCAGTCAGGGACATGTTGAAAATGTCAATGAAGACACTTGCCAGTTTGTCAGCACATGCTCGGAGTACACATCCTGGTAATCCGCCTGGCCCTACGGCCTTGTGAATGTTGACCTGCTTAAAAGTCTTCCTCACATCGGCTACGGAGAGCATGATCACATAGTCATCCGGAACAGCTGGTGCTCTGATGCATGCTTCAGTGTTGCTTGCCTCGAAGCGAGCATAGAAGTGGTTTAGCTCATCTGGAAGTCTTGTGTCACTGGGCAGCTCGCCGCTGTGCTTCCCTTTGTAGTCTGTAATAGTTTTCAAGCCCCGCCACATCCGACGAGCGTCAGAGCCGGTGTAGTACAATTCAATCTTAGTCCTGTATTGACTCTTTGCCTGTTTGATGGTTCGTCGGAGGGCATAGCGGGATTTCTCCTTGAAAGCGGCAGCTCTACCCTTTAGCTCAGTGAGGATGTTTCCTGTAATCCATGGCTTCTGGTTGGGGTATGTACGTACGGTCACTGTGGGGATGACATCATCGATGCACTTATTGATGAAGCCAGTGACTTATGTGGTGTACTCCTCCATGCTATCTGAAGAATCCCGGAACATGTTCCATCTGTGTCATCTGACCACTTTTTTATTAACCGAGTCACTGGTGGGAAAGGTCCGTTGTCAGTATTGTGAAATAATTCTAATGTTAGATCCTATCAGTATCGACACATGTTCCAACAACGTGCTTAGCGACCGTTCTCTCTGTGTGGTGTTTTGGGAAACGCATGTTACATCTCGGCCATTGTTGCAAAGATGCATCATTAAAACACTATCGGGAAACTGGGCCCTGTATATTTCTCACCAGAGTGAAAAGTAACGTTGCATTCTTGTCTTCAATGCCAATTGAGTAAATTAAATGGAACGGAAATGTCAGTAAGCTATTTAGAAACAGGTAACATGCTATGATAAAAACAAGTCCATATTGAATATTGTTTTGCACATACAAGCCGCATAGTGTCAAAAGGCATCTTGCTCGATTTAGATTTTCTACACCTGTCACTGGGTTCACAGCAACCACTTGACTGAGTACCACTGAGGTGAGGCTGATAACGATTCCATGGTCACAAGGTGGTCGTGGCTCTGGTGTGGTGGGAGGGGTTTAACCGGTAACTGCCCCTATCTGAGTAAGAGTGAGACGGGCCGCCCTCCTTCCTCATCAAAGTCAGAGCTGCTGTTTACGTCTATAGAGCCAGCAGCGAGCCGCCACCCAGCCCTGCTATGCCTGCAGAATCTCCCTCGGTTTGATCAGCTTTCAGAGTCGGCTTAATCTTGTCAGCTACTGACAATGAGGCCTGATCTCCTCTGTTCTTCTCCGGCAACTGCAGTCGGCCTACAGCTCAGCCTATTCAAACAGCCCCAGATTCCTCTTCGGAATCCATAATCATTTCTATTAAGAATATTTCTGAATGTATTGAACATTCTCGAGTAATGGCAGTGATCTGCATTCATCCCAAACATAAGCCGGCCCAAGTGAATACATAACGGCCCTACTAAATTCCCCCCAACTCCCTCGATTTTAACTGCCTAAGATATGCATAAAGGATAAAATAAGATAGAGACCGAGAGAGAGAAGTCATTCCTTCTTTGAAAGAGACTGGAGACAAATGTCTTACTAGAGCTTTCTGGGAACGTCAGAGCTGACAGAAGCAGCCAGGATCCAGGCATTACTACAAGGCCACTTAAATCCTCCACAGAGGGCACTAATGGAGTGATGTGTAATTGAGTATTATTTTTGCTATGCTGGCAGGGTAAAACAAAAAATGCTCTATATCCCATGTAGGGGACTGAGAGTGGGTGTTCGGCCTCCCAAAGTGTCTAGTTCAACCAGATAGAAAACAAACTGTAATTCATTGTCAAGTAATCCATTCTCTGCTTCATGTGATGAGCATTATTTGAATTAACCTTGATGCAAAGGGCAGAGTATTTTAGCTGTTTGTTCTATAATGGCATCAACAGCATGACAATGGGACTGATTGTATAGATGGGTTGGTTGTTTAGCAACAAAACCGACGCGTGCGCAACTATAGGCAAAACAGACAGGGTTGGCTTAGACTGTTGAAATGGAAACTATATTTAGTCTCCAAATGTTTATTGAAAACAGAAATACATTTGCATAATAAGCACTTGTTGTCTCTCAAATAAATTGTTACAGTTGTTGGTTAGCTAGCTAGCAAATATTTTGCCATATTAGCATAGACATGACATCAGTCAAAACACCTCAAAACAAGACAACCCACTGGGCACACACTGGTTGAATCACCATTGTTTCCACATAATTTCAATGAAATGACGTTGAACCAACATGGAATAGACGTTGAATTGATGTCTGTGCCCAGTGGGATGGTATCAATTACAAGATACAATGAGCTGAAATGAGCCACCTACAATTCCCCACATGGCAGCTTCTTGTCACTATTACTAGCTATCTGACCATTCAGAATCATAACAACGCACAGCTTCCGGCCACATCGATGGGTGCGCATCATTTTCATTTGTCTATAGGAGAGAATTTTGGGGAAGAAACCGTTTCTGTAGAGTCATTCAATGAGCTTGTAAACTATCAAATTCTTCTGCAACAGTATGGCTACAGACCTAGGTCTAATGCACACATCCTTTATTTAGGAGTGCTGGATTTGGCTTGGACTTTGCACTTTTGGGACAATTCCATTGGTTCCAGTTTACCAAGCAAACTAAATCACATGCAGCTCAAGTATTTTAAAGTATTTGACCAAAGTCTGACTGCTAAGCTATCGTCTGTGTCTGAACCCCTATCAAATTGTCCCCTTTCTCTCAGATCCTGAATATGGCGTTGTACCAAAACCAAGGCTTTATACTCTGTGTGAATGAGTCGAATGGCATGGTCATGTCTTTCAATATTCTGGTGTGATTGTCAACTCACCTTTTGAAATTGTCGTTCTATTCAATAGCAAATATTGTAGGTGCCAAATGGCAATTTGCACCATTTGTGTTGCAGTGGAGTTTAGGGTGTCATGGCTTTCCACCGTAAAAATGGTTTCTATTCAGTGTATGAGTCTATCTGACCTGAGTGAGAGCATCCTCCACTTCTAGTATGTTCTCTGAGATGGTCCTGATAATGCTTGATCTGTAGGTGAAGTGTTGTAGTACAGTCTCCAAGTTCCATTCACCATCATATACCTAGTCTGGCTATGACAAAAAACTGGCTACGAAAGGTGTCTACCTCTCTGAATCATAAAACTCAGCACTCAAACCATTAGAATTATTTGGTTAAAGTGTTCTGTAACTCCCATTAAATATGTTTTATGCGTATATACACTACTGTTCAAACGTTTGGGGTCACTTAGAAATGTCCTTGTTTTCGAAAGAAAAGCAATTTTTTTGTCCTTTACAATAACATAAAATTGATCAGAAATACAGTGTAGACATTGTTAATGTTGTAAATGGCTATTGTAGCTGGAAACGGCAGATGTTTAATGGAATATCTATATAGGCGTACAGAGGCCCATTATCAGCAACCATCAGTCCTGTGTTCCAATGGCACATTGTGTTTGCTAATCCAAGTTTATCATTTTAAAAGTCTAATTAGAATTAGAAAACCCTTTTGCAATTATGTTAGCACAGCTAACTAGTTGAGACTAGTTGAGTATCTGGAGCATCAGCAATTGTGGGTTCGATTACAGGCTCAAAATGGCCAGAAACAAATAACTTTCTTCTGAAACTCGTCAGTCTATTCTTGTTCTGAGAAATGAAGGCTCTTCCATGCGAGAAATTGCCAAGAAACTGAAGATCTCGTACAACGCTGTGTACTACTCCCTTCTCAGAACCGCGCAAACTGGCTCTAACCAAAATAGAAAGAGGTGTGGGAGGCCCGGTACACAACTGAGCAAGAGGACAAATACATTGGAGTGTCTAGTTTGAGAAACAGATGCCTCACAGGTCCTCAACTAAATAGTACCCGCAAAACACCAGTCTCAACTTCAACAGTGAAGAGGCGACTCCGGGATGCTGACCTTCTAGGCAGAGTTGCAAAGAAAAAGCCATGTCTCAGACTGGCCAATAAAAAGAAAAGATTAAGATGGGCAGTCTGAGATATGGCTTTTTCTTTGCAACTCTGCCTAGAAGGTCAACATCCCGGAGTCGCCTCTTCACTTTTGACGTTGAGACTGGTGTTTTGCAGGTACTATTTAATGAAGCTGCCAGTTGAGGACCTGTGAGGCGTTAGCAAACACAACGTGCCATTGGAACACAGGACTGATGGTTGCTAATAATGGGCCTCTGTACGCCTATGTAGATATTACATAAAAAATCAGCTGTTTCCAGCTACAATAGCCATTTACAAAATTAACAATGTTATTTTAATGGACAAAAAATTTGCTTTTCTTTCGAGAACAAGGACATTTCTAAGTGACCCCAAACTTTTGAACGGTAGTGTATATCTCAACGCTCATATTTCATATGAGACCTATGCATTAGCCAACGTTTGCTTTGCGTTACACAAAAGTCATTATTTTAGTGGCATGGCTAAACTTCATTCGGAGGTGCAGGGATCACAGCTTTAACTGAGTCATGATTGGATTTTTTCCAGCTGCGTAAATCAGACAAGGAATTCGGAAACAACGGAACCGATTTTGATTAACACTGTGGGGCAGAAATCGGTGTTGACAGTATTGACTGAAAGAGCAATCAAGAGCTATCTGTACTGATATAGCTATCAAGAGCTATCGGTACTGAAATAGCTATCAAGAGCTATCAGTACTGAAATATCTATAAAGTTAGGCGCCATGAAGCATAATAGTGATCGGGAGGGAACCATTGCAACTTTGAAATACAATCTATGAAAGCAGTTGGTAAAAAATAGTGGTGAAGGTAGGCATCAGATGGGGTGTTCATAATACAACAAAGTATGAGTCCTGAATCTACCATTCAGTCAATTCTGTTTGAGAAGTTCCACTCAGCTACATTGATAGGCAGCAGCTGCTACAGGAACAGTACTATTGGCAACATACCTGGTACACTGTGTAGAAGGGGTGGAGAGGAGTTGAAAGGGGGAGGGGGATGGAGGGGGTACTGGACACAGGAGCTAACTTGAGCCCAGGGGTGTGTCAACAGAAGGCCTTTATCTATCCCCCTGGTCCCTGCTTTTGTTCTGAGGCAGGCTGTTGAGAGAGGCAATGAGTAGTGGTTGATCACAGGGCCAGAGGCCCAGGACTGCACAGAGTTTGAGCGGGGAAGAAATTGGCCGCGAGTTGAAAGAGAATCTTGAGAGTGGGGAGTTGGAGTTGAGGTCTCCTCTCTCCATATCTCTTGCTGTGTCTCTCTCTCCACTCTCTATAATGATTACTTTAGTTCCCCTGCATGAGCACCACTGGCCTCAGGCCCCTTTGTATCACTAGGCATCAGAACTGCATCTCATGCACACTCCTCCTCGCCCGCTTTTCATCTCCCACCCCAATCGCAACTCATGTGCTGTTTATCCTTAACTATGCAGTACAAGTGGAATAATTTAGGGATGTCCCGGTTTAACACCCGGCGCCTGGAATGTTCTGTCACATTTTCACTCCTGATTATCTTGAATAAAGGAGGGCAAAGTCTTTGACAGTGCGCTATTTTTAGAAACACTTAAAGGGACGTATCTGCGCAGGAAGATACATTTCACAACATGCGTAGAGTAAATGAGAGTCTAAATACTGTGAATTATGAACATCAAGACTTAACACAGCCGTATGTCTGTACTGACAGCTACAACATAGTTTCCCCACTTTTGTCATATGTAGGACCTGGAGTTCTCCAAGGTAACTGTACGCCAAGTGCTAAGGAAAAACTCCTGTCCATAAGACATAAGAAGTTCACAAAGGTATGACAGAACTCATTAGCATTGTCATCACTATGATAGGGAGAAAAGGTCTAGTAATGCTGCATTATACACCTCACACTGCTTTTACATACAAATGAGGAAATGGTTATGAGTGGTTCAAACTTTGACTGGTCTCATAATATTATTATGTCAAGGATTATTTCAACTTTTCTAAGAATTTGAATGAATCCAATCAAAGTTCGAACCACTGATAACAATTTCCTCATTTCCACAACCACTCTATGCAGCTCAGTCATCGTCGTGAGTTATTTTAAATAAAAATTCGGAATCAAATTTTGATTACCATAAAACGAGCTTAAAAGCAAAAAATAAAGCAGGAAGCACCAGTGACTCGGGAAATAAAAAAGTTGTCAGATGATGCAAATGCTAAGCTACAGGACTGTTTTGCTAGCACAGACTGGAATATGTTCCGGGATTCTTCAGATAGCATTGAGGAGTACACCACATCAGTCACTGGCTTCATCAATAAGTGCATCGATGACGTCGTCCCCACAATGACCATACGTACATACCCCAACCAGAAGCCATGGATTACAGGCAACATCCGCACTGAGCTAAAGGGTAGAGCTGCCACTTTCAAGGAGCGGGACTTTAACCCGGACGCTTATAAGAAATCCTGCTATGCCCTCCGACGAACCATCAAACAGGCAAAGAGTCAATACCAGACTAAGATTGAATCGTACTACACCGGCTCTAACACTCGTCGGATGTGGCAGGACTTGAAAACTATTACAGACTACAAAAGGAAGCACAGCCGCAAGCTGCCCAGTGACACAAGCCTACCAGACGAGCTAAATCACTTCTATGCTCGCTTCGAGGCAAGCAACACTAAAGCATGCATGAGAGCACCAGCTGTTCCGGATGACTATGTGATCACGCTCTAAAGAGCCGATGTGAGTAAGACTTTTAAGCTGGTCAACATTCACAAGGCCGCAGGGCCAGACGGATTACCAGGACGTGTATTCTGAGCATGTGCTGACCAACTGGCAAGTGTCTTCACTGACATTTTCAACATGTCCCTGACTGAGTCTGTAATACCAACATATTTCAAGCAAACCACCATAGTCCCTGTGCCCAAGGACACTAAGATAACCTGCCTAAATGACTACCGACCCGTAGCACTCACGTCTGTAGCCATGAAGTACTTTGAAAGGCTGGTCATGACTCACATCAACAAAATTATCCCAGAAACCCTAGACCCACTTTAATTTGAATACCGCCCCAACATATCCACAGATGATGCAATCTCTATTGCACTCCACACTGCCCTTTCCCACCTGGACAAGAGGAACACCTACGTGAGAATGCTGTTCATTGACTACAGCTCAGCGTTCAACACCATAGTGCCCTCAAAGCTCATCACTAAGCTAAGGATCCTGGGACTAAACACCTCCCTCTGCAACTGGATCCTGGACTTCCTGACGGGCCGCCTCCAGGTGGTAAGGGTAGGTAACAACACATCTGCCACACTGATCCTCAACACAGGGGCCCCTCAAGGGTGCATGCTCAGTCCCCTCCTGTACTCCCTGTTCACCCATGACTGCATGGCCAGGCATGACTCCAACACCGTCATTAAATTGCTGACGACACAACAGTGGTAGGCCTGATCACCGACAACAATGAGACAGCCTATAGGGAGGAGGTCCGAGACCTGGCCGTGTGGTGCCAGGATAACAACCTCTCCCTCAATGTGATCAAGACAAAAGAGATGATTGTGGACTACAGGAAAAAAAAGAGGACTGAGCACACCCCCATTCTCATCGACGGGGCTGTAGTGGAACAGGTTGAGAGCTTCAAGTTCCTTGGTGTGCACATCACCAACGAACTATCATGGTCCAAACACACCAAGACAGTCGTGAAGAGGGCACGTCAAAGCCTATTCCCCCTCAGGAGACTGAACAGATTTGGCATGGGTCCTCAGATCCTCAAAAGGTTCTACAGCTGCACCATCGAGAGCATCCTGACTGGTTGCATCACCGCCTGGTATGGCAACTGCTCGGCCTCAGACCGCAAGGCACTACAGAGGGTAGTGCGTACGGCCCAGTACATCACTGGGGCCAAGCTTCCTGCCATCCAGGACCTCTATACCAGGCGGTGTCAGAGGAAGGCCCTCAAAATTGTCAAAGACTCCAGCCACCCTAGTCATAGACTGTTCTCTCTGCTACCGCACGGCAAGCGGTACCGGAGAGCCAAGTCTAGGTCCAAAAGGCTTCTCAACAGCTTCTACCCCCAAGCCATAAGACTCCTGAACAGCTAATCATTGCTACCCGGACTATTTGCACTGCCCCCCCACCCCCCTCTTTTATGCTGCTGCTACTCTGTTTATTATTTATGTACATATTACCTCAATTACCTTGACTAGCCGGTGCCCCCACACATTGACTCTGCACCAGTACCCCCCTGTATATAGCCTCCCTACTGTTATTTTATTTTCCTGCTGCTCTTTAGTTATTTGCTTTTTTTTTTTTACTTAACACTTAACAAAAACACAAAAATTAAATTAAAATGATTTGATTTGATATTACTCCACTTATCGGGACATTGGTTAAAAAATAACAATCTTATCGGTATACAGTACCAGTCAGAAGTTTGGACACACCTACTCATTCTGTCACGATCGTTGTAAGCAACGGACCAAGGCGCAGCGTGATATGCGTACATCTTTTAATGAGTACTTTAAACAATAAAACGATACGTGAAGTCCTAAGGTTAACAAACACAAACCTCTCCGGAACAAGATCCCACAAATGACAAGTGCAAAACAGGTTGCCTAAGTATGGTCCCCAATCAGAGACAACGAGCCACAGCTGTCTCTGATTGGGAACCACCCTGGCCAACATAGAAATAAACAATCTAGAAAGAAACACATAGAAAACAAAAACATAGACACACCCTGGCTCAACATTTAAGAGTCCCCAGAGCCAGGGTGTGACAGTACCCCCCCCCACCCCCCCCCCAAAGGCGCGGACTGCGACCGCGCCACACAAACTCAAGAGGGTAGGGGCTGGGTGGGCATTCCGCCTCGGAGGCGGATCCGGCTCCGGGCGTGACCACCACTCTCTCGCTACCCCCCCGTAGCGCCCCTGGTCTGGTCCCGCTGGCTGGAGCTGGACTGGACATCTGTGGAGCGGATTGCTTAGGCTCCGGTGTGGAGCAGCTGACCGGTACCTGACCAGGCACCGGTGGAACAGGCACGGGCTGTGCCGGACTGACGACGCGCACCACTGGCTTGGTGCGGGGAGCAGGAACAGGCCGGACCGGGCTGGCGACGCTCACCACTGGCTTGGTGCGGGGAGCAGGAACAGGCCGGGGCAGGCTGGCGACGCGCACCACAGGCTTGGTGCGGGGAGCAGGAACAGGCCGGACCGGGCTGGCGACGCTCACCACTGGCTTGGTGCGGGGAGCAGGAACAGGCCGGGGCGGGCTGGCGACGCGCACCACAGGCTTGGTGCGAGGGGCAGGAACAGGCCGGGCCAGGTTGGCGACGCGCACCACAGGCTTGGTGCGAAGGGCAGGAACAGGCCGGGCCGGGCTGGCGACGCGCACCACTGGCTTGGTGCGAGGGGCAGGAACAGGCCGGGCCGGGCTGGCGACGCGCACCACAGGCTTGGTGCGAAGGGCAGGAACAGGCCGGGCCGGGCTGGCGACGCGCACCACAGGCTTGGTGCGAGGTGCAGGAACAGGCCGGGCCGGGCTGGCGACGCGCACCACAGGCTTGGTGCGGGGAGCAGGAACAGGCCGGACCGGGCTGTGGAGACAGACTGGAGGTCTGGAGCGAAGAGCTGACACAACCCATCCTGGCTGAATGCCTATTTTTACACACTCTGTGTGAGGCATCAGCACAGGACGTACAGGGCTGTGCACTCGTACTGGCAATACAGCTCGTGGCACTGGCGCAGGATATCCGGGACCGAGGAGGGGTACTGGAGGCCACGAACGTTGAGCCGGCACACTCCGTCCTGGCTGCATGCCCACGACACGTGCGTGGTGCTAACACAGGACGTACAGGACTGTGCTGGACCACTCGCGGCACAGTACGCAGCTCCGCGTACCTCGGAACCTGCCCAGTCTCACGCTGCCTAGCCTGAGTACGGGGAGTTGGCTCTGCTCTACCTCTAGGCTCCGCCAACCTCCCTTCCAGCCCCCCAAACCTGGTGGCCTCCTAATCCACAAACTCGCCCTGTAGCTGCCTCCCGCAGCCCCGTCGTCCATACCGTGTGCCCCCCAAACATTTTTTCTTGGGGTTGCCTCTCGCCTGTCCGATGACGGCCCGGTTGGCGCCGCTTCTCCTCTCCTGCCTGGGCATCCTCCCTCATCGCCCTCCGGTAGCGGACGGCCACCTCCTCGGTGATCTTCCCCCAACCGAGGAGGACATCCACTAGCGTTACCTCCGGCGTTTGCTCCTGGACACGCTGCTTGGACCTTATTTGGTGGGATCTTCTGTCACGATCGTTGTAAGCAACGGACCAAGGCGCAGCGTGATATGCGTACATCTTTTAATGAGTACTTTAAACAATACAACAAAACAACAAAACGATACGTGAAGTCCTAAGGTTAACAAACACAAACCTCTCCGGAACAAGATCCCACAAATGACAAGTGCAAAACAGGCTGCCTAAGTATGGTTCCCAATCAGAGACAACGAGCCACAGCTGTCTCTGATAGGGAACCACCCTGGCCAACATAGAAATAAACGATCTAGAAAGAAACACATAGAAAACAAAACATAGACACTACACACCCTGGCTCAACATTTAAGAGTCCCCAGAGCCAGGGCGTGACACATTCCAGGGTTTTTCTTTATTTTTACTATTTTCTACATTGTAGAATGATAGTGAAGACATCAAAACTATGAAATAACACATATGGAATCATGTAGTAACCAAAAAAGTGTTAAACAAATCAAAATATATTTTATATTTGAGATTCTTCAAGGTGCAAATATGGGGCAGCTATAATGCGCTCTCATCCCTAAGCAAGAATTCCGTCTGGCTCATGACCGTAGCTGTTCTATGTCTATACTCCAGGGGAGTTCGTAAGCTACCTACCCTGGCAATTAGCTCATTTCCAGGTGAGCTTATTGTAATAACAACAAAGCAAATAGCTATCCGTTTCAGTAATGAACATAGAGCAAGAGACGATTTAAACCTATCTGTGCCTGGTTGGCTACATCGCAAGATGTTAATCTGCATAGGCAGGGATGAGAGAGCATCATTTCACCTGTTAACACCAAAGCCTCTTGGAAATGATGCACAATAAATGTGCATGCCTTTCCTTTCTGCCTCTGATGAGTCACATGCACAATTGTAAACAACATAAACACATCCAGGCACTTGGCTGACCTATGTTTTACTGGACGTATGGTCCTAACTTTATGCATGAGGGGTAAAACAATGGGTGGCGGGGATGAGAGGCGCGCAAAATGGACAACTGTTAATGTTGTCCAAGTGGCATAAATCCGAGTTTGCACAAAGTGTAACCCTTTAGGCCTACCTATTATTTGCCCTTATGATTCGGGTGCAAATGAAAACACTAAAACTAGAAATAAGCTATTCAATGGTCAGTGATCATCACCATCTGAAAAGTAAATAATTCACTAAATAGAATTACATTTAGGTTGCAATATGTTATCGGTCAAGTGGGACCGACGATGGAACTAATAAAAAATCAGAGGGAATGGATAAAAAAACGGAGGGAATGGATTAGCCTGGATGTTTTTTTTCTCCACCATGACCCCTAAGGGGCTCCGTAGTTTCGCCCACCAAAGCAAGGAGTTTTTATATGGAGGTCAATGAGAGTGTCGAATTTGGTCAACAACAAAAATTAATGGCTTGTTTGCTACGTGAGGTTTATTTGATTTAGTTATTACGAGTGTACTGATATAAGTAGGACACGTAACATCCCAGCAACTTTGAGAAAAACACTTTATATCGGAGTTGTCTCGAGATGGCTATGCATATTCATGGAATGAGGCTAGTAGCATAGCATCTCTCCATTGAATACAGGCGGTTGACGTCAACAACCCTCATCGAATATTCAAAAATAATTAGATGTATCCACCAATCCAAATAAAGGATAGGTGGGAGCTAAACAACCCGCTGTGCCGCTTTGTAGACAACGACTCCCATTGTTAGGGCGGAGAGACAAGTATCTTGTCAGTATATCCATAATCTTTGGTATAAATTATTAGCCTTTAGCTGTGGATAGCGCCCCTAACCTTTTCTTAAAGAGATATTGCAAGGCGACGCAACAACCAATGGTTGCCTGCCACGTCATCGACTGTATCATTGACTGACAAATTGCTATAACATATGATGTGGTTAGCTGATACTTAAAATATCTATCCAGTAAGATCTGTCAGGCGTCAGCAATGTCTAAACATAGGAACACGCCCTATGCCTACCTTTTGGGGAGTTTGGTGTGTGTATCCTGTTGCTGAGTTTTTAGATGTTGTAAAGGACGGCAGGTAGCTTAGTGGGTAAGAGCGTTGTGCTAGTAACTGAAAGGTCGCTGGTTCTAATCCCTGAGCTGACTAGGTGAAAAATCTGTCGATGTGCCCTTAAGCAAGGCATTTAACCGAATTGCTCTGGATAAGAGGGTCTGGTAAAAATGTTTAAAGCCCTTTGGCAGCCTTAAATTACCCTTAAAGGGGCAGTCCAGGCAAAAACATGATTTCCCTGTCTTTTATATACTGTATATTTCCACACTATGAGGTTGGAATAATACTGTGAAATAGTGAAAATGATGATAAAGCACTTTTAGTGTAAGAGCTGTTTGAAAAGAAATGACATTTTGCTAAGAAGCTATTCTTGTTTCTTTTTGACCATTTTAACTGAAAACAATCATAAATTAATTGATAATGAGATTTTAAAAAACTGCTGCATTGGACCTTCAAGATGAATAAACGTAGCTCCCTTTTGTGGGATATACTCACCTTCGAAGGGTTACTATTTGGTTGGTTTCTGTCCAGATCCTTGATAATTGAGCCACCTGAAGAATCTCTGGATTTCAATGCAATGCCACATTTCTCTTTCCACTATTTTCCGGGAAGATCCATGCCATTTTTTAAGTT
Source organism: Coregonus clupeaformis (assembly GCF_020615455.1). Lineage (NCBI taxonomy): Eukaryota > Metazoa > Chordata > Actinopteri > Salmoniformes > Salmonidae > Coregonus > Coregonus clupeaformis. The sequence goes on along the minus strand of NC_059194.1, from coordinate 12,172,985 downwards.
GTGCAACACAATGCAAGGTTGAATCCTGGCTTTCCTAATTAAAATTGGACATTGGACATTAGAAATTGGACATGAGACTTTTGATTATGGTTATCTTTGGGATTTTAACTTTATGAGACCTTAATTGAAAGAAAATAAATTGGTTGATTGAAATTCTTTTGCTCATTTCATAGTTGTCTGTAATTTTTCTGCCATTCTCATATTGACACAATAGTTCCTTGCTGATTGTTATAAATCCATAGTCACAGAAATTGAAACGTGTCCTAAATGAACAGTACCTTCCCTGTGTCAATAAGAGGGACTCCCCCATCGGCAATGCCTTTCTAAAGAAAGTGTTTAGGGAAGTGTGCCTGTGTGCCTGTGAAGAGGGGTGTGGGCCGCTTGCTGCTACAGCTGTTTTGGCAGTGCAGCAATGTGTCAGGGATTAGTTCTGTTTGTCTGCAGCAAAAGCCCTCTCCGAACAGACAGCTGCTGCTACACAGGCTCCATGGGTTCAGTGATGTGACGGGGCCACCACTTATGCAGCCACAGAGGCTTCTGGGAGATGGTGTTCTGAGAGCCCTGGAGAAATTAACCAGGAGGCCTCGTGTAATTACGATTAACACCAAGTAATTAGATGACAGTTGGGATATCAGACTGTATGTACACAGAAACAGATTGGCTGGTTTACGTACCAATCCACTGTATTAATAACGTTTGATCGAAACTTTGAATTCTTTCAAAAACAACCTGGCTCTAGGTGCCGTTGTAAATGACAACCCTCATTCTTCCTCAATGAAACATCACATTAATACATGTTTTGTGCTTCAGTCGATTGCTCATACTTCGCACATCTAACTGTGAATTAATCCCTTTCCTTCCAGTACATCACATATCTGTTCCATATAAATGAGTTTGGACCTTTACAGCAGGGAGAACAATACATTGTTTAGCCATGCACTTCTTCATTGTGGATATAAAAAAATCTATCAAACCCCTTAGGCAACAACACTAAGTAGATAGCTGATCCAATAGCAAGTACCTTCCATGCCAATTTAAATGTGTTGTGCTGTTGTTGCAGTAGAGGCAGGCAGACCACCAACATATTTAACTTGGACCAGTGCCTGGGGAAGCTGGGTGTATTTCTGACTCCATCCACAATACTCTCACTGCTGAGTGCCAAGCACAGTGTGTGTGAATTGAAACTGTACTTTTCCCCACCATGTACTGCAGTCCATCTCTGATTCCCACCATGACACATAGCCCTGATACCACTGTAGTTTTCACATTTTAACCTTATTTTCTGAACTCTTAAAAGCACCTGTCATTCTACAGTCTCAGGCATTAGCCTTGTTACAGCCTGGTTGGTAACACAGTCATAACACAACATGTTGACTCATGCTGAGGTGGGACGGCTAGTGGAGAGGGGAATACTCACACGCCACATCTCTTTTTGATGTGGTGTACTGTAAATGAGGCCTGCTGGGGTGGGGGAAACAGGGGGAACGGGTAGAAGCGGGCCATCAGAGTTCTGGTGCGGAGCGGGATGGCGGGATAGCTGTCAGGGCCAGTCATGGATGAGGTGCTCCCTATTCAGGGCCTGTTAGCTCCTATTCAAGGCCTGCTTATTAATGTGGCTTTGGAATTGCCACAGCAGCGGCACCGCCTGTTTTGCCAGATTTGGAAACTGGTACATATGGCGGCACTACAGTTCATTACTGGGCAATGCAGTGCGATGCTGGCCCCCTCGCCCAACACTAATTTGATTCCAATGAGGAGGCAGGTGAACTGTGACTGTTGCGAGATTGCGGACTCCCGTTCCTCCAGACGGACCTGGCACAGGTGTGGCTGTGTGTGTGTGTTTGTGTGTGTGTGTGTGTGTGTGTGTTTGTGTGTTTGTGTGTGTGTGGAGTCATATTCCCAGACAGAGGCAACATGTGGGATACTCTAGGTTCCTATGAGACCATACAGTAAAAAGGGAAAGAGATCTGTAGGGTTAGAGGATATGTCAACTCAACTATTGGACTGTACAAAAGGGCATTTGAGGGTCGGCCTTGAGCTTGTTCTGACAGGCATATGGATCTCAATGGAGCATCATCATACAATGCAATATGATACATCACACATTGTAACTTTGTCCCAACAGCCCAATTGTAGTTTGTAACAGAACTACAATTAACAGTGCTTCCTGTAAATTGCTCAGTTAGCTGTCATAGACCTACATTATATTCACAGCAGATGAGATTTCAAAGTGGATTTCTTCCACTTTTGTGACGGTTGGAAATTAAATTGACCTCAGATCTTGGCACTCAATGCACCAGTGCAGGTTATTATGACATTTTGAATTTTTAGATCCCTTTGTTTCGGAACAAGGGATGCCGAACATAAAATCTTGGGGAAAACTTCTAGCAATCTTTTTCTGGGTTAATAATTCAGATGAAAGCTGGAGGCTTGAATGGAGGTGAAACTATGCAGACATCTTGTTAAACATTCATGTTCTCAGCTGTGCTTCGTCTCTTGCAGCCGTTTGACCGCTCGAGCGATAACTGGCTTTTCACCAGCATTAATATAAATTTGATATACATTTCTGCAGCAGTGAACAGTGGTTCTGTAGTATGTCTGCAGTGAGGATAAGCTGTAGCAGAGCCACCGCTGCCCCTTTATTTCTCACATGCATCGAATACAACTGGTGTAGACTTTACCGTAAAATAATAACACAAGAGGAATAAAATAAAATACACAAGAATGGAGCTATATACAGGGAGTACCAGTACTAGATCAATGTGGAGGGGTACAAGCAAGTGTGTGTGCGCGCGCACGTGTGTGTGCATGTGTGTGCGTGTGTATGTGTGTGTATGCGCGAGTGTGTGTGTGTGTGTGTGTGTGTGCGTGTGTATGTGTGTGCGTGCGCGAGTGTGTGTGTGTGTATGTGTGCGTGGGTGGTTGCGTGCCTGCGTCTGTGTGCTGTAGTCAGCAGAGGTGGGCTGGAGACTGTCTGTTGCTTTGTCTTACCCAGCACCCCCTACAGTAGCAATACCCAGAACCCCCTACAGTAGCAATACCCAGAACCCCCTACAGTAGCAATACCCAGAACCCCCTACAGTAGCAATACCCAGAACCCCCTACATTAGCCATACCCAGCACCCCCTACAGAAGCCAAACCCAGCACCGCCTCTCTTCATATGAGCACAGCTAGTGGAACTGTATCATTATTTACAATAGCAGCTGCCAGTCAGTCATGTATGAAGGAGGATGAATGGGGAATAGGGGGGCTTTACTTACTGCTGGAGTAAAAGCGGTTGCTGTCAACAAAGATTGAGCAGCAGGACGGGAGAGGAGACCCAGCTGAGTTGAAACAAATACAGGCATTTTTTCCCTCCAATCTTTTTATCTTTGCAGCTGGTTGCCGCCACATACAGTATTTACTGGTGGTGGTGATGGTGCGCCGCTGTCCAAAATAATGTGTCTCTGCCTTGTTTCTGCTGTGTCTCTTAAAGCTTTTGATTATTTCATCTCTTGGTGGGAGGGATACTGTTAATTCCATCAAACCAAATGTTATTTGTTTCGTCGTAGGCATGCGATGCCACTTGAAGAGTGCATGAAAACAATTTGTCTGAAATGGTTAATAATATCACGCACTACTGTTGAATCGTGTGGGGGAGGGATGATTCCCCTGTAATCGTAAAGCGGTTTAATCAATCATGCTCACAGTACAGTTTCAACAATAACACATATTAGTTGTTTTCGGGTGGCAGTGATTGATGAGAAATGCAACTGAGGATCTGTTTTGCTTTGGAGTTTCATTATTCATTTAATTCTGCAAACATCACTTCTAGAGCAGGTTGACATTGTCCTGGGTGTTTGTGCCCGTTAAACATAAATTGAGATAATTGTTTGTCTTGGGACAATATATGAAATCATGCCCTATTCCCTATGTGGTGCACCACTTTCATTTCACAGAGAATTGGGGATGCCACATTGGGCTCTGAGGGGCTCATCTGTCATGGCTCCTGAGACCTTATTTAAAAGGTGTCTCAGAGTGCTGATCTAGTCCCCACTGTCCATGTAAGCTTATTAATTATGATTATTAAAAAGGTAAAACTGATCCGAGATCAGCACTCCTACTCTGTGATGCTTTGTGAATACGGGTCCTGGAGTTTAGCACCAGGTGGTGCTGTCTCTGTTAGGACGAGATAGATAAACAACCTTTGCTTTAGGCTACGAGGAAACAGTGCATAATGACCTATTTTACCTATCAGTGGAGCAGACTCCCTGCAATATGAATCACTATGCGTTGATAGTGATACAAGGCTACTTGGAAGAGGCCCTCATCGTATGCCTACTACAGTACTAAGTAAACATAACCCAGTGCTGAAATGATTAACATTAGTCTACTACCCACACACACCCTGCTGTCCATATTGACTCCATGTTGCCAGTGCCATTTTGCAGATGGAAAATATGGCTCTATGCAAATATGAGGATGCTACCTAATGTCAGCATAGAGTCCTCACTATACATAAATAGCTTGTGGAATAACATTATTTTCTCCTTCCTGCTTAATCAAATCGAGCCAGGAAGTGGACAAAGCCCTTTGGTTATGAATGGGCCACAGGGTGGAGGGTGGGGTGCACGAGCTAGGGGTTGTAACTTAAGTACATGAAGCTTACGCATGGTTCAGGGTGTAGGGAATGTGAGGAGAGAGATGCATCACTTTGATGACATCTCTGGATTGTTCTTAATCTTTCTTCTCCCCAAGCGCATTAATTAGCCAGGGTCAGAGACAGGTCGCTCAATCACGCTATTGGCTCGGATTAGTGTCTGGGCACAAACGTTTTGGAGAAGGGATTAGGCTTGTCAGACGAGGCGAGGCCTCGACCTTCACCCCGATGAAAGGATTCTGAAGGTGGGGGTGCTGAAATGGTTCCTCTTACCTTACATGTTATCAGTTGTTTAGCCATCAGTGAATACCTTCAGTAGGCCTACTATTCAATAGCTACATGGAATAGGCCAATTATTCAATAGCTTCCTGGAATAGGCCTATTATTCAATAGCTACCTGGAATAGGCCTACTATTCAATAGCTACCAGGAATGGGCCTACTATTCAATAGCTACCTGGAATAGGCCTATTATTCAATAGCTACCTGGAATAGGCCTACTATTCAATAGCTACCTGGAATAGGCCTACTATTCAATAGCTACCTGGAATAGGCCTACTATTCAATAGCTACCTGGAATAGGCCTACTATTCAATAGCTACCTGGAATAGGCCTACTATTCAATAGCTACCTGGAATAGGCCTACTATTCAATAGCTAGGAGTACGGTGGAAGGCAAAGATTGATAAAACCTTGGTTCATATTGTACCACTCTCTAACCTGGAGGGCTCTGTGAAAAGTCACATTGTCCCAAACAACAACATAGATGGGATGCTCATCCTGCTGCCCTGACAAAGCATCTCGCATGTGATTGAGGAAAATGAGGAGCTGGTGAGTGTTGTAGGGCCCCAGGTTGGCATGATGGTGGACAACCCCATGATTGCTGATGGCAGCACATAATGTGACATTGCCACCACGCTGCCCAGGAACACCAACAATGGCCCGATGGCCAATCACATTACGGCCTCTACTTCTCCTTTTGGTGAGATTAAACCCAGCTTCATCCATGTAGATGTATTGATGGGGTCTTTCCATTGCATCCAGTTGAAAAACCCTCTGTAGAAATATGTATAGTTTTGTAAGTGATACGAAAAAGTTATTTAGGCCACTACAGTAAATCACTACTTAGAGTAATCAACATTGAATGTGTCTGGATATATGCCAACCTGTACATACTGGAATCTTTGCTCTTTGACTCTGTCTGAGTTGCGATCAAAGGGCACTCTGTATAGCTGTTTCATGCGCAGTCTGTTGCGCTTGAGGACACGATCAACAGTAGAGAGGCTGACACTGTTGATACCCTCAAAATTTAAATGGTCCTCAATGATCTTCTGCTGATTTTCGCTCAGTTTAATGGCATTGTTCTCACGGACCATATCAACAATTAGGGTCTCTTGGTGTGGGGGAGAACATACCTGTCCTCCCACCCCCATGTGGCAGTCTTTCAATTCTACAAAAAGAGAACATGGAGTTACAAAAAATATACATGGAATACTAGGCCTACAAACAGTTAGACCAACCCTCCATTACAATACTACAGTACATTGGTACAGTGATGTACTGAAACATATATTTACTTACAGTATACTGTGGTACAGTATATAGTATGTCATACAGTAATTGCTGTCAACATTTACATACTGTACTATAATGTCAAAAAAGGTAATTACCTGTTCTCTTCTCTAAATCTTCGGATTATGGTGGACACAGTGAATCTACTGATGTTTGGTTGTACCCTTTGTCCAGCCTCCCTCATGCTCATACCATGGACAAGAACATGGTCAATCACAGTAGCTCGGATTTCATCAGATATTACTGTTCTTTGTCTTCGCTGACCACCTCGACCACCTCGACCTCCTCTCACACGAACTCTTCCTCTCAGATTTCTATCCATTGTAGGGCCTCACAAACCAGTGCTCTCTGAACTGGCTTACTGTATATGTTCCCTCACATCATTAGCCACAAGTGTGATCAATTTTGAGTTGTTGTGTTCAAGTGGTGACACCTGTGCTCTAATTGTGTTTGACTTTTGTCACCTGTGCTCACCATTATGCAGCACGGGTGCATCACAATGAAAATGTGTTGGCAAGTTATGTCTAAACAGGTGAAAAGTGCTTATGGTTTTGCCAAAAGAGTGATTGATTCAATCAGTGGGGTTCAGGCAACTGAGCATTTGGTTCAGACAATAGGGTTTAGTGTTTTAGCAATTGAGAAAAACTGTAATGGAGTCGATTCAGGCATCACTATTGTAAGACTCTTCTACTAACATCTCAACCCATCTTAAATTGACAATGTCTCTCACACTACACGGAAAGGGATTAATACATAACAGTAAATACTTTCACTTTCCCAAAAGGGGGGAACAAAGACACTTGAAGCCAGCCAAGGCTATGGGGGGAAAGCGAGCTAAGCGTCTTTCCTTCCTAGCTCTGAAGGATTAAGGTAACAGTACGGAAAAGACAGGGAAAGACTGATGGGTCTCCAAAAGTCTCTTCATATTTCATCCAGTAATCAAATTGAATTATAAAACAGTCCTAATCTTCTCTTTGACGAAAAGTTGGAATGGCTTCCTGATGCAGACACTGTGCCAGGGCCCCATATCTCCATATCTATTTTCAGTTCAGGTTTCAACATCAACAACATAGAGTTTGATAATCCCCTTTTTTGTGAAATCAAAGATTCAACCCCACACACGCCATTTTTACTGCGTCCTGTTCCAAGTGTGCTTTGCTGCCTCGGTAAGATCTCAGATTGATTTTATACCTCGACTTGTTTTGAAATAAGGTTCTTAGTAAACACTGATGAAATTCTTCCTTTCTCAAGACAAAATCTGCATCAAAAAGCGCTAAGAATGGCAAAATGATGATTGAAGCAAGTATAAGGTGATGAAAGGGAATGCACACTTTTCTGTCCCTTTTTATATAACGTTCATGTTATTTCTGAACCCTTGCCCTCTGTTCACACTCTTATCCAAGCTTGGTCTCCAACTGTTCATAGGAGAACATAATAGCTTGTCATTAAATGGGCAGCATATAGAGATAATATTTAAAAATCTACATTTAATAAATCTGACTATCTGACTAATATTATATTTAAACAATGTGAAATACTATGAGATTAGCTAACTAAGATAAAGAAATGGTCATGAGAAGCGAATGCAAAACCTAAAGTATTATTTAATATCTTTGTATAATGAACGAAATCACATACAGTACAAGGCATAAATCTTAAATTACAAGGCAACACTGGAATTAACATAGCATTCACATTCTAGGCATACAGATCTTACGGTTAAAAGACAAAACATTAACAAAGAGATGCCTACTAGGCCAGAGGCCTAGAAGACTAGGAAATGAGAATTCCGCATACAACCTTTCCGTAAAGTCCGTACCAGGACAAGAGGGAGAAGAAAATACTTTCATTCCATTTATACCAGATCTGACTTGTTTATATTTAAAAAATATAGATAACGGAAAAGTGGTGCGTGCATATGGATTCACCCCCTTTGCTATGAAGCCCCTAAATAAGATCTGGTGCAACCAATTACCTTCAGAAGTCACATAATTAGTTAAATAAAGTCCACTTGTGTGCAATCTAAGAGTCACGTGATCTGTCACATGATCTCAGTACACATACACCTGTTCTGAAAGGCCCCAGAGTCTGCAACACCACTAAGCAAGGGGCACCACCAAGCAAGCGGCACCATGAAGACCAAGGAGCTCTCCAAACAGGTCAGGGACAAAGTTGTGGAGAAGTACATATCAGGGTTGGGTTATAAAAAATATCAGAAACTTTGAACATCCCACGGAGCACCATTAAATCCATTATTGAAAAATTGAAGAATATGGCACCACAACAAACCTGCCAAGAGATGGCCGCCCATCAAAACTCACGGACCAGGCAAAACTCACGGACTTAATCAGAAAGGCAACAAAGAGACCAAAGATAACCCTGAAGGAGCTGCAAAGCTCCACAGCGGAGATTGGAGTATCTGTCCATAGGACCACTTTAAGCCGTACACTCCACAGAGCTGGGCTTTATGGAAGAGTGGCCACAAAAAAGCCATTGTTTAAAGAAAAACATAAGCAAACACGTTTGGTGTTCGCCAAACGGCATGTGGGAGACTCCCCAAACATATGGAAGAAGGTGCTCTGGTCAGATGAGACTAAAATTGAGCTTTTTGGACATCAAGGAAAACACTATGTCTGGCGCAAACCCAACACCTTTCATCACCCTGAGAACACCATGTGAAGCATGGTGGTGGCAGCATCATGCTGTGGGGATGTTTTTCATTGGCAGGGACTGGGAAACTGGTCAGAATTGAAGGAATGATGGCTGGCACTAAATACAGGGAAATTCTTGAGGGAAACCTGTTTCAGTCTTCCAGAGATTTGAGACTGGGACGGAGGTTCACCTTCCAGCAGGACAATGACCCTAAGCATACTGCTAAAGCAACACTAGAGTTGTTTAAGGGGAAACATTTAAATGTCTTGGAATGGCCTAGTCAAAGCCCAGACCTCAATCCAATTGAGAATATGTGGTATGACTTAAAGATTGCTGTACACCAGTGGAACCAATCCAACTTGAAGGAGCTGGAGCAGTTTTGCCTTGAAGAATGGGCAAAAATCCCAGTGGCTAGATGTGCCAAGCTTATAGAGACATACCCCAAGAGACTTGTAGCTGTAATTGCTGCAAAAGGTGGCTCTACAAAGTATTGACTTTGGGGGGGGTGAATAGTTATCCACGCTCAAGTTTTTTGTTTTTTTTGTGTTATTTCTTGTTTGTTTCATAATCAAACATATTTAGCATCTTCAAAGTGGTAGGCATGTTGTGTAAATCAAATGATACAAACCCCAAAAAAATCCATTTTAATTCCAGGTTGTAAGGCAACAAAATAGGAAAAATGCCAAGGGGGGTGAATACTTTTACAAGCCACTGTATACCAAGCATGGCTCCAGTAGTATTATCCTATCACACATTCCAATAGTCAGTCTGCTGGATACTGTAACAGAGCGAGAGAGACATTTTGGCCCCTCAACAAAATATTTTGTGTTTTGTTGAGCCATTTGCGATGCGGCCAGAGATGACAGAGAACACACTAATTAGGGCCGGGCTTACAGCATGTCCATTTCCCATAGCAACAGGTGAATGACGGTGCTTATAGCGCCACCTTAATACAATTCTATGCTCTCCACACCATACCCCCGCATTAAAGACTACTAAGTATTTAATAAACCTCCCTCTTTGGCTGAATGTGTCAATGTATATTTCAAACATGAGCAGAATTACTGTCTTACCTCAATTAGCCACGAAATTCCTAGTTTGAATGTATTAAAAATATATATATATATTTAACCTTTATTTAACTAGAAAACTGTTTTTCTGGAAGCTGTGCTGCTCCATCTAGCCCCCTAGCAAATGTGCATTCAACCAATGAGCTTCAGCCCCTCACCATGTGAGTGACAGCTAGCATGATGCACCCACATCAATGACGTGGTGCACATATCTGCAAATATGTGACGTAGTACGCAATCTTCGGGGACCACCTTTGGCTCGTGAGCTCTACTTTCAGAACTACTGGCTAAAAAGTATACAAAAGTACCTCAGAATCTCTTTAAGCTTTCATGCATCCAGTAACTCTGCAGAGAAAATGTACCATATTTACCTTTCTCCATCCGCAATCAACATGTGTCAGCCTGCATGAACCTCTAACTTTAGTTCAGTGCCTGCCAGTCATAGGTGGTAAAGACCTGTCAGAATCTAGAAGACCGAGAGGAGAGCCAGGCGAGAGGAGACTGTGGAGCGCACACAGGCCCAGGCAACGCTGGATACATTATTCTGTATGGACGAGGCCCTTAGCATGTTTAGCCTCATTCAGCGAGACAGCTGTGGCGCAGCCCAGCCCAGTGCCTGCCTGCTTTTGCATTCGCCTATGGTCCTCCCTGGCCCCCACAAGGCAGGCACATTCATCATCCCCCAACTGCCCTCCTCTAATTGGGCTGCATCCCCACCTGCTGTCACTCACCTCCTCCACGCCACGAAGCGTCCGGGTTAGGTACAGTACAGATGTGCGATGCCCAACACACCCCCATGTCAGGAGCATGAAGAGGCCTACCAGCTGAATTGCAGATGTGGACAGCCAAGTAGAGGCATGACTAGAAGCACAACTCTCTCTCTATCTGTCCCTCTACCCAGAGTGCAGTGCGAGGACAGTAATGATGTGCCCTATCAGTTTACCTGGATCCAGCCAGAGACGGCCCACAATGCCCCGGGGCTGGAGGCAGCATGGCGCCGGGCACCACCACCCCCCTCCCGGGAGAGAGACATTAAACATTCCGCTATTTCCTACAAGTTTTCTGGAGCCGAGTTTTATCACCGAGCCGACTGAGTCCCCCATTTGTTTATTAGCCCTTGTCTTATTTGAGCGAGCCATGCCACTTCAGATATGAATTGCAGATGCCCTTCAGCAGCAGCGGAGAAGGTCCCAGAAGACAAGCTAATGAGCCTTTGAGGTTTCACTGTTAAACCTAGCAAAAAACACCCAGTGTGCACCAGGCTGCAATTCCACGATTTCAGGTTTACTGGGCTTAATAGACAAGTGCAGTTTATTCAGCTTGATTTTATGAATAAAGAAAGGCTTAAAAGGTCTTTGTCCAATGGGAGATTAGGTTAAGATTCTGGGAATTAGGCGCTTTGCAACTCTGTCACATTAGCATTTCGTTCACTCTGTTCTGCTGTTCTGTTTCTGTATGCTTTACACCCTGGCTCCCCTTGTCAGGAGCTGCTAATATCCCTGTCCATTATCATTAATGTCTGACAGTCAGACAGGGTGGCACACTTCATATTAATACAACAGATGGAGTGACACTGGTTGTCTTTGACCTTGGACATAGTTTAAACTTTTGACACTGAAAACTTGTCAACTTGTTTTGGTTTAACTTTAAGGTACAGACAGTAGTAAACATGTACTATATTTCACAAGCTCCCATAAATATAAGAGCAATCTGTGTCTGGCTGCTCTTGCTTGTGGAGCACATTATGGTTTTAAGTAGTAGTTAAGTGATTTATCTAAGCCTGATGTAAGACTTCAACTCTAATGACACAAGGCTGGATATTGCGGCGGGGGGGGTTGGGGGGGGTAGATCAGCTTTAATATTGCAGATAGATTATAACTTCCATCAATGTACAGTTGAAGTCGGAAGTTGGAGTCTGAACACTTAGGTTGGAGTCATTAAAACTCATTTTTCAACCACTCCACAAATTTCTTGTTAACAAACTATAGTTTTGGCAAGTCGGTTAGGACATCTACTTTGTGCATGACACAAGTAATTTTTCCAACAATTGTTTACAGACAGATTATTTCACTTTCAAAGTTCTTGAAATGTTCCATATTGACTGACCTTCATGTCTTAAAGTAATGATGGACTGTCGTTTCTCTTTGCTTATTTGAACTGTTCTTGCCGTAATATGGACTTGGTCTTTTACCAAATAGGGCTATATTCTGTACATGTTAATTGAAATGCATTCCAGGTGACTACCTCATGAAGCTGGTTGAGAGAATGCCAAGAGTGTGCAAAGCTGTCATCAAGGCAAAGGGTGGCTATTTGAAGAATCTCAAATATAAAATATATTTTGATTTGTTTAACACTTTTTTGGTTACTACATGATTCCATGTGTTATTTCATCGTTTTGATGTCTTAAACTATTATTCTACAATGTAGAAAATAGTAAAAATAAAGAAAAACCCTTTAAAGAGTAGGTGTTCTAAAACTTTTGACCGGTAGTGTATATATACATACATACACATACACATACACTTACATACACATAAATACATATACATACATATACAGTGGGGAGAACAAGTATTTGATACACTGCCGATTTTGCAGGTTTTCCTACTTACAAAGCATGTAGAGGTCTGTAATTTTTATCATAGGTACACTTCAACTGTGAGAGACGGAGTCTAAAACAAAAATCCAGAAAATCACATTGTATGATTTTTAAGTAATTAATTTGCATTTTATTGCATGACATAAGTATTTGATCACCTACCAACCAGGAAGAATTCCGGCTCTCACAGACCTGTTAGTTTTTCTTTATGAAGCCCTCCTGTTCTCCACTCATTACCTGTATTAACTGCACCTGTTTGAACTCGTTACCTGTATAAAAGACACCTGTCCACACACTCAATCAAACAGACTCCAACCTCTCCACAATGGCCAAGACCAGAGAGCTGTGTAAGGACATCAGGGATAAAATTGTAGACCTGCACAAGGCTGGGATGGGCTACAGGACAATAGGCAAGCAGCTTGGTGAGAAGGCAACAACTGTTGGCGCAATTATTAGAAAATGGAAGAAGTTCAAGATGACGGTCAATCACCCTCGGTCTGGGGCTCCTTGCAAGATCTCACCTCGTGGGGCATCAATTATCATGAGGAAGGTGAGGGATCAGCCCAGAACTACACGGCAGGACCTGGTCAATGACCTGAAGAGAGCTGGGACCACAGTCTCAAAGAAAACCATTAGTAACACACTACGCTGTCATGGATTAAAATCCTGCAGCGCACGCAAGGTCCCCCTGCTCAAGCCAGCGCATGTCCAGGCCCGTCTGAAGTTTGCCAATGACCATCTGGATGATCCAGAGGAGGAATGGGAGAAGGTCATGTGGTCTGATGAGACAAAAATAAAGCTTTTTGGTCTAAACTCCACTCGCTGTGTTTGGAGGAAGAAGAAGGATGAGTACAACCCCAAGAACACCATCCCAACCGTGAAGCATGGAGGTGGAAACATCATTCTTTGGGGATGCTTTTCTGCAAAGGGGACAGGACAACTGCACCGTATTGAGGGGAGGATGGATGGGGCCATGTATCGCGAGATCTTGGCCAGCAACCTCCTTCCCTCAGTAAGAGCACTGAAGATGGGTCGTGGCTGGCTCTTCCAGCATGACAACGACCCGAAACACACAGCCAGGGCAACTAAGGAGTGGCTCCGTAAGAACCATCTCAAGGTCCTGGAGTGGCCTAGCCAGTCTCCAGACCTGAACCCAATTGAACATCTTTGGAGGGAGCTGAAAGTCTGTATTGCCCAGCGACCTGAAGGATCTGGAGAAGGTCTGTATGGAGGAGTGGGCCAAAATCCCTGCTGCAGTGTGTGCAAACCTGGTCAAGACCTACAGGAAACGTATGATCTCTGTAATTGCAAACAAAGGTTTCTGTACCAAAATATTAAGTTCTGCTTTTCTGATGTATCAAATACTTATGTCATGCAATAAAATGCAAATTAATTACTTAAAAATCATACAATGTGAATTTCTGGATTTTTATTAGATTCCGTCTCTCACAGTTGAAGTGTACCTATGATAAAAATTACAGACCTCTACATGCTTTGTAAGTAGGAAAATCGGCAAAATCGGCAGTGTATCAAATACTTGTTCTCCCCACTGTAAATATATATATACATATCCTTTTAAAAAATATATATTTCCCTTTATTACTTTCCAACCCCACCACCCCTTCCCTAATTGGAGTTAACTAGTGAACATCAACGCTTAGGCCTCTACTTCCAGCTTATACATTTTATGGACACAGTCAATTTTACAATAATTCTATTTTGTTTGTTTTTACTCCTGAACGTCCTCTACCCTCAACCTCTCAAATCATTTTCATGATGTCCATCCTTTTTGTTTCTATATGACATATCTCTCCAACTGTGCTCCTTTACAAAAGCTCTCAACCTATAACCTATATACTTATTATGGACACAGCATGCCCTACATTAGTTATCTTGCTGTTATTAGTTGTTGTTAGTTGCTATTAGTCCCATCCTTCAGCTCCATTCAACACCTCCCATCTGTCTCTTAACACCATCCATATTGGATTTCTTTCTGCCATATATTTTTCAACTGTACTGTGATGTTTCACAAAAGTTCTGAACCCTTCTATTCTCATTGTTTCTACAGATTGTAAATTGAAAATAAATTTTTTTGCTAAAAGTATTGTTATATTATTGATCGATTGTCTATGACTTTTCAGATCACCCAGTAGTGCTATCTGCAGGGTTAACTCCAGGTAAATATTGCAATCCTTCAGCCATTCCTGGAACTTTGACCAAAAACAAGCCACAAATGGACAGTACCAAAACAAATGATCTAATGATTCTGTCTCTTCACAGCAAAATCTGCAGAGCTGGGAAGATTGTATCCCCCATATAAATAACATTCTATTGGTAGCAAGAATTTTGTATAATAATTTCAATATAAAAATTATGAGTTTTGAATCCGGCGTCGTTTTGCGTATCAGTTCATAAACACTATGCCATGGAATCGGTACGTCAAAAATCTCTTCACAACTATTTTGCAATCTATATGTGACGGCTGTCAATCCTTTGGTCCTTAAATGAAACTGGTATTCTTTTTTATTTATCACAATTTTCTTTAACCAATTATGTTCTTTAATGCAGGACCGACAGACAAGTTCCTTACTTTTCCCCCTTCCACTTTCCTCTTCCATTCAGGTTGTTGGTAATTTGCAGGCAGGCCATGTGATGTATCATGAATCATACAATAACCAACCGTCATCTCGCTCGACTGACTCGGACGGACGCGTTTGAAGCTCAGGTGAAGTCCCTGAAAGGCACAGAGATTCTCCCAAATGATGGGAAGCTTATATTCCCCATGATAATCACTAGCTTGAGTATGGAAGGGAACACAATCCACTTGACGGCCCCGGCTGCATTAGGCCGGAATTAATGACGGTGTAATGATCAAACATTAGTCCGTGTAAGGATGATTCAGTAGCAGCCATTTGCATATTCATTTAGCATTCACTTTGAGCTGCGTGTGTCTATTAGAAAGAGAGTGAGTGAGAGAAGGAGGAAGAAAGAGAGAGAGACCTGTCGCCACTGCACTTAGAGAGAACAAGACCCATTGCTATGAGACAGACACATATTTGATTTCAAGAAACCGCATGCATTATGAGGGGAATAAAACTCCAAAGGCACCTTTCCGACTTGCAATAAATTACATTGCAAGATTCCCTGATCATAGTTTTATAGTCAGTGTTCCAGAAATTATTTGACAAGGTCAAAGGAACATATCTTATTTTTTTATTTTTCTATGTTATAATCCAACATTCAAGGAATGTCACCCTGGAGTTGTGAAAGTGTTGCTAAACTATACCTGAAATGCTTCTGGTAGGGATGTTGTACTCTGAAAGCTCTGGGAACCACAAATTGTTTTCGAGTTGGCAACCTGACAACCATACCATAGAGAATACAAGAAAGCATGCCTACACCTACCATGGTGTCTTTCTGAAATACACAGCAAACATAAACATAAAGAGTTCTGGAGGACTCTCCATTGAGATTGTTGTCCTTTTCGAAGCCGAGTGTTGCATGCTGGGGTTTATGCTAATCGACTGGGCCTTTTGATAGGGCTACCCTTGTGCGAGGGTCTGGGTTGACAGAGTTGCACAAGGCTGCATCCGCCAGCCTCATTAAGGCCTGTCCAATTATAAAATAGTAATTGATCGCTTGTTTGCCGAAACCCTGCTTTCTCTCTGCCTGTCTCGGAGGTGGGCTCGAGGTCAATTTAAAATGCATCAAAACTCTAACGTGGCTAAGTCCCCGTAGGCTGCCTGTGGCCTTCCTCACCTTCCCTTGTTAAGCCTCCTGCAAGCAAAGCACCTGCTTACTAAACAGAGTCCCCTCCTTCCCTTTGCCTGCTTACCAATTCCTCAGCCTTCTTAACATGCATGGGGTTTCTAGGGGGATTTAGGAGGGAAAACGGACTGAAACAGGGAGGGACTACCTGGACGTATACAATAATAAACGTTAATTTTCCTTTTGTAATTTTTTCTTTTGCTAAACGTTTTGAAACATTTTCCGTTGTGTGTCCTTGTTACACATAGAGTTGTCCAGAGATGGAACCTGGTTCTAGCTAATAGATTCACACAGGAAGCCTCATGTACTGTACATGCCCTTGAAATGTGTTTACACTTAGACGGGAGAAAGATGCTTGCATGCTTCACCCAAGGAAAGCTACATTCCTCTCCTCTTTCTTCTTCATTTGCCACAGATACTGAAGGAAAGGAATCTAAATGGACTAATTAGACACCTACAATACGGTCGTAGAGTTCGCCATGAGAGACTCTAAGTGATTTGTGTTTTCTGTGCCACATGTTTCAGCCTGATTACTTGTGCCGTATGTGTTCTCATCGAAGCAACGATCAGGATCTGCTTGTCAATTGACAAGATACAGTGCATTGCAAAAGTATTCATCCCCCTTGGCGTTTTTGCTATTTTGTTGCATTAAAACCTGTAATTTAAATGGATTTTAATTTGGATTTCATGTATTGGACAAAATAGTCCAAATTGGTGAAGTGAAATGAAAAAAATAAAATGTTTCAAAAACGTCTAAAAACTAAATAACGGAAAAGTGGTGCGTGCATACACTATTTATCTACATAGGCGTACAGAGGGTCATTATTAGCAACCATCAGTCCTGTGTTCCCTGTACTCAACTAGACTCAAGAAGGCTGGTTTTATTGCTTCTTTAATCAGCACAACAGTTTTCAGCTGTGCTAACATAATTGCAAAAGGGTTTTCAAATGATCAATTAGCATTTTAAAATGATACACTTGGATTAGCAAACACAATGTGCCATTGGAACACAGGACTGATGGTTGCTGGTAATGGGCCTCTGTACGCCTATGTAGATATTCCATAAAAAAATCAGCCGTTTCCAGCTACAATATCCATTTACAACATTAACAATGTCTACACTGTATTTCTGATCAATTTGATGTTATTTTAATGGACAAAAAAATTGCTTTTCTTTCGAAAACAAGGACATTTCTAAGTGACCCCAAACTTTTGAATGGTAGTGTATGTATTCACCCCCTTTGCTATGAAGCCCCTAAAGAAGATCTGCTGCAACCAATTACCTTCAAAAGTCACATAATTAGTTAAATAAAGTCCACCTGTGTGCAATCTAAGTGTCACATGATCTGTCACATGATCTCAGTATACAGTGGGGAAACAAAGTATTTAGTCAGCCACCAATTGTGCAAGTTCTCCCACTTAAAAAGATGAGAGAGGCCTGTAATTTTCATCATAGGTACACGACAACTATGACAGACAAAATGAGAAAAAAAAATCCAGAAAATCACATAGTAGGATTTTTTTTGAATTTATTTGCAAATTATGGTGGAAAATAAGTATTTGGTCAATAACAAAAGTTTCTCAATACTTTGTTATATACCCTTTGTTGGCAATGACACAGGTCAAACGTTTTCTGTAAGTCTTCACAAGGTTTTCACACACTGTTGCTGGTATTTTGGCCCATTCCTCCATGCACATCTCCTCTAGAGCATTGATGTTTTGGGGCTGTCGCTGGGCAACACAGACTTTCAACTCCCTCCAAAGATGTTCTATGGGGTTGAGATCTGGAGACTGGCTAGGCCACTCCAGGACCTTGAAATGCTTCTTACGAAGCCACTCCTTCGTTGCCCGGGCGGTGTGTTTGGGATCATTGTCATGCTGAAAGACCCAGCCACGTTTCATCTTCAATGCCCTTGCTGATGGAAGGAGGTTTTCACTCAAAATCTCACGATACATGGCCCCATTCATTCTTTCCTTTACACGGATCAGTCGTCCTGGTCCCTTTGCAGAAAAACAGCCCCAAAGCATGATGTTTCCACCCCCATGCTTCACAGTAGGTATGGTGTTCTTTGGATGCAACTCAGCATTCTTTGTCCTCCAAACACGACGAGTTGAGTTTTTACCAAAAAGTTATATTTTGGTTTCATCTGACCATATGACATTCTCCCAATCCTCTTCTGGATCATCCAAATGCACTCTAGCAAACTTCAGACGGGCCTGGACATGTACTGGCTTAAGCAGGGGGACACGTCTGGCACTGCAGGATTTGAGTCCCTGGCGGCGTAGTGTGTTACTGATGGTAGGCTTTGTTACTTTGGTCCCAGCTCTCTGCAGGTCATTCACTAGGTCCCCCCGTGTGGTTCTGGGATTTATGCTCACCGTTCTTGTGATCATTTTGACCCCACGTGGTGAGATCTTGCGTGGAGCCCCAGATCGAGGGAGATTATCAGTGGTCTTGTATGTCTTCCATTTTCTAATAATTGCTCCCACAGTTGATTTCTTCAAACCAAGCTGCTTACCTATTGCAGATTCAGTCTTCCCAGCCTGGTGCAGGTCTACAATTTTGTTTCTGGTGTCCTTTGACAGCTCTTTGGTCTTGGCCATAGTGGAGTTTGGAGTGTGACTGTTTGAGGTTGTGGACAGGTGTCTTTTATACTGATAACAATTCGTTGGTGATGTGGACACCAAGGAACTTGAAGCTCTCAACCTGTTCCACTACAGCCCCGTCGATGAGAATGGGGGCGTGCTCAGTCCTCTTTTTTTTCCTGTAGTCCACAATCATCTCCTTTGTCTTGGTCACGTTGAGGGAGAGGTTGTTGTCCTGGCACCACACGGCCAGATCTCTGACCTCCTCCCTATAGGCTGTCTCATCGTTGTCGGTGATCAGGCCTACCACTGTTGTGTCGTCGGCAAACTTAATGATGGTGTTGGAGTCGTGCCTGGCCATGCAGTCATGGGTGAACAGGGAGTACAGGAGGGGACTGAGCACGCACCCCTGAGGGGCCCCCGTGTTGAGGATCAGTGTGGCAGATGTGTTGTTACCTACCCTTACCACTTGGGGGCGGCCCGTCAGGAATTCCAGGATCCAGTTGCAGAGGGAGGTGTTTAGTCCCAGGATCCTTAGCTTAGTGATGAGCTTTGAGGGCACTATGGTGTTGAATGCTGAGCTGTAGTCAATGAATACCATTCTCACGTAGGTGTTCCTCTTGTCCAGGTGGGAAAGGGCAGTGTGGAGTGCAATAGAGATTGCATCATCTGTGGATCTGTTGGGGCGGTATCCAAATTGGAGTGGGTCTAGGGTTTCTTGGATAATGCTGTTGATGTGAGCCATGACCAGCCTTTCAAAGCACGTCATGGCTACAGACGTCAGTGCTACGGGTCGGTAGTCATTTAGGCAGGTTATCTTAGAGTCCTTGGGCACGGGGACTATGGTGGTCTGCTTGAAACATGTTGGTATTACAGACTCAGTCAGGGACATGTTGAAAATGTCAGTGAAGACACTTGCCAGTTGGTCAGCACATGCTCGGAGTACACGTCCTGGTAATCCGTCTGGCCCTGCGGCCTTGTGAATGTTGA
Organism: Coregonus clupeaformis; assembly: GCF_020615455.1. Lineage (NCBI taxonomy): Eukaryota > Metazoa > Chordata > Actinopteri > Salmoniformes > Salmonidae > Coregonus > Coregonus clupeaformis. The sequence goes on along the minus strand of NC_059194.1, from coordinate 12,153,111 downwards.
CCTGCTTAAAAGTCTTACTCACATCGGCTACGGAGAGCGTGATCACATAGTCATCCGGAACAGCTGGTGCTCTCATGCATGCTTCAGTGTTGCTTGCCTCGAAGCGAGCATAGAAGTGGTTTAGCTCGTCTGGAAGTCTTGTGTCACTGGGCAGCTCGCGGCTGTGCTTCCCTTTGTAGTCTGTAATAGTTTTCAATTCCTGCCACATCCGACGAGCGTCAGAGCCAGTGTAGTACGATTCAATCTTAGTCCGGTATTGACTCTTTGCCTGTTTGATGGTTCGTCGGAGGGCAGAGCGGGATTTCTTATAAGCGTCCGGGTTAGAGTCCCGCTCCTTGAAAGCGGCAGCTCTACCCTTTAGCTCAGTGCGGATGTTTCCTGTAATCCATGGCTTCTGGTTGGGGTATGTACGTACGGTCACTGTGGGGACGACATCATCGATGCACTTATTGATGAAGCCAGTGACTGATGTGGTGTACTCCTCAATGCTATCTGAAGAATCCCGGAACATGTTCCAGTCTGTGCTAGCAAAACAGTCCTGTAGCTTAGCATCTGTGTCATCTGACCACTTTTTTATTAACCGAGTCACTGGTGCTTCCTGCTTTAGTTTTTGCTTATGAGCAGGAATAAGGAGGATAGAGTTATGGTCAGATTTGCCAAATAGAAGGCGAGGGAGAGCTTTGTATGCGTCTCTGTGTGTGGAGTAAAGGTGGTCTAGAGTTTTTTTTCCCTCTGGTTGCACATTTAACATGCTGGTAGAAATTAGGTAGAACGGATGAGTGAGAAGCGAGGTCATGAGAATGAACTTCTGAAGCAATAATGTTTTCCTGGATTTGCACTGAAGGACATTACAGTGAGTACGGTTACTTACACATAATAATACGATTATTGTGGATAGTCATATTACTATAATAGTTATTTAAAAATGTTTACATGCTTTGCAAGAATAATACTTTCTCTAATAATCCTGTTTACATGGGCACATCTGAAAGCAGGCTACCTGATGATGGGACTTAGATAAATGCAGAAAATTGCAGATCAAAATAAACGTTCTACCACAGCAACCATGTTATTTTTGTGAAGCCTATTTGATTCGGACATATATAGTTTTTATCTGAAAACTATACTGAACAAAAATATAAACGCAATAATTTCAAAGATTTTACTGAGTTATAGTTCATATACAAGATTTTACTGAGTTACAGTTCATATAAGGAAATCTGTCAATTGAAATATATATATATATTTTTTTAGCAGACGCTCTTATCCAGAGCAACTTACAGGAGCAATTAGGGTTAAGTGCCTTGCTCAAGGTGCAAATCAACAGATTTTTTCACCTAGTCGGCTCGGGGATTAGAACCAGCGACCTTTCGGCTACTGGTACAACACTCTAAACCACTAAGCTACCTGCCGCCCCATTAGGACATCTATGGATTTCACATGACTGGGCAGGAGTGCAGCCATGGGTGGGCCTTGGAGGAAAGCCAGGCCCACCCACTGGGGAGCCATGCTCAACCAATCAGATTGAGTTTTCCCCACAAAAGGGCTTTATTACAGACAGAAATACTCCTCAGCCCCCTCCCCCTCCCCCCTCAGACGATCCCGCAGGTGAAGAAGCCAGATGTGGAGGTCCTGGGCTGGCATGGTTACACGTGGTCTGCGGTTGTGAGGCCTGTTGGACATACTGCCAAATTCTTTAAAACGATGTTGGAGGAAGTTTATGGTAGAGAAATTAACATTAGATTCTCTGGCAACAGCTCTGGTGGACATTCCTGCAGTCAGCATGCCAATTGCACACTCCCTCAAAACTTGAGACATCTGTGGCATTGTGTTGTGTGACAAAACTGCACATTTTATTGTCCCCAGAACAAGGTGCACCTGTGTAATGATCATGCTGTTTAATCAGCTTCTTGATATGCCACACGTGTCAGGTGGATTATCTTGGCAAAGGAGAAATGCTAACTAACATGGATGTAAACAAATGTGTGCACAAAATTTGAGAGAAATAAGCTTTTTGTGTACAGTGGGGGAAAAAAGTATTTAGTCAGCCACCAATTGTGCAAGTTCTCCCACTTAAAAAGATGAGAGAGGCCTGCAATTTTCATCATAGGTACACGTCAACTATGACAGACAAAATGAGGAAAAAAAATCCAGAAAATCTCATAGTAGGATTTTTTATGAATTTATTTGCAAATTATGGTGGAAAATAAGTATTTGGTCAATAACAAAAGTTTCTCAATACTTTGTTATATACCCTTTGTTGGCAATGACACAGGTCAAACGTTTTCTGTAAGTCTTCACAAGGTTTTCACACACTGTTGCTGGTATTTTGGCCCATTCCTCCATGTAGATCTCCTCTAGAGCAATGATGTTTTGGGGCTGTCTCTGGGCAACACAGACTTTCAACTCCCTCCAAAGATTTTCTATGGGGTTGAGATCTGGAGACTGGCTAGGCCACTCCAGGACCTTGAAATGCTTCTTACGAAGCCACTCCTTCGTTGCCCGGGCGGTGTGTTTGGGATCATTGTCATGCTGAAAGACCCAGCCACGTTTCATCTTCAATGCCCTTGCTGATGGAAGGAGGTTTTCACTCAAAATCTCACGATACATGGCCCCATTCATTCTTTCCTTTACTCGGATCAGTCGTCCTGGTCCCTTTGCAGAAAAACAGCCCCAAAGCATGATGTTTCCACCCCCATGCTTCACAGTAGGTATGGTGTTCTTTGGATGCAACTCAGCATTCTTTGTCCTCCAAACACGACTGAGTTGAGTTTTTACCAAAAAGTTATATTTTGGTTTCATCTGATCATATGACATTCTCCCAATCCTCTTCTGGATCATCCAAATGCACTCTAGCAAACTTCAGACGGGCCTGGACATGTACTGGCTTAAGCAGGGGGGACACGTCTGGCACTGCAGGATTTGAGTCCCTGGCGGCGTAGTGTGTTACTGATGGTAGGCTTTGTTACTTTGGTCCCAGCTCTCTGCAGGTCATTCACTAGGTCCGCCCCGTGTGGTTCTGGGATTTTTGCTCACCGTTCTTGTGATCATTTTGACCCCACGGGGTGAGATCTTGCGTGGAGCCCCAGATCGAGGGAGATTATCAGTGGTCTTGTATGTCTTCCATTTCCTAATAATTGCTCCCACAGTTGATTTCTTCAAACCAAGCTGCTTACCTATTGCAGATTCAGTCTTCCCAGCCTGGTGCAGGTCTACAATTTTGTTTCTGGTGTCCTTTGACAGCTCTTTGGTCTTGGCCATAGTGGAGTTTGGAGTGTGACTGTTTGAGGTTGTGGACAGGTGTCTTTTATACTGATAACAAGTTCAAACAGGTGCCATTAATACAGGTAACGAGTGGAGGACAGAGGAGCCTCTTAAAGAAGAAGTTACAGGTCTGTGAGAGCCAGAAATCTTGCTTGTTTGTAGGTGACCAAATACTTATTTTCCACCATAATTTGCAAATAAATTCATTAAAAATCCTACAATGTGATTTTCTGGAGAAAGAAAATTCTCAATTTGTCTGTCATAGTTGACGTGTACCTTTGATGAACATTACAGGCCTCTCTCATATTTTTAAGTGGGAGAACTTGCACAATTGGTGGCTGACTAAATAAAATTTTTCCCCACTGTATATGGAGCATTTCTGGGATTTTTATTCCAGCTCATTGAACATGGGACGTTTTTTTTTGCATATTTTTTTTGCGTTTCTAAGATGCATATTTTCAGGTTTTCTGAACTCACTTCAACTTGCGCATAAGAGGGAGGCTTGCGATACCGGTGCTGGCACTTGCACAGATCAAATACACAGCTGGAATGCCGATTAAGCTGTTTACGGGTCCTAATAATTGAAAAGATTGTTCAGAAAACCAGGTATTTTAATCAGGGTATGCTTACTTCGATTTTGACCTTCACGCCGATTAAGATAAGCAGAGTAAGGTGTTTACATGACTATTGTATTGTCTGCCTACTGCCAAAATCTGTTTAATATCCAATTATTAGTTTGTATGTAAACATACTCAGTAGCTCAAAGTGCAATCATCCGAATGACTACATCTAGAGATCTAGACCCTTCACTGATCTGCTTAAAACTGAAAGAAAGTATTAATCGTCTCTCTCTCTCTCTCTCTCTCTCTCTCTCTCTCTCTCTCTCTCTCTCCCTCTCTCTTTCGCTCTCTTTCTTTCTCTCTCTCTCTCTCTCTCTTTTTCTCTCCTCCTCTCTCTCTGATGTGAATAGAGAGACCAAACAAAAAGGAGGGTCTCTCTCGGTTATTGAGAGACAGTACCTACACAAACACGCTGCCAACACTGTTCGTTCAGATCTCCATATTTAGGAGCAAGCGCCACGCTCTCTCTTTATGACACACGGATTAGGCGTTGCGGCAAGAAATGCAGAGCTGTCGGCTTTCGACAGACTCCTCAAGCGAGGCCTTGATTCTTTATATCAACATGAGGCACAAAGTTCAGCGTCGGCTCCTTGAGTCAATCAGCTGCAGAGAGAGAGAGAGAGGCAGCATTCATCTCTCAATTAAGATCTATCAGAGTGCATTGCCGCTGTCTGCCACGATTTGTACACAGCCAGCGAGACAGCCCCATTATGAATAGAGAAACTGCCTTGTGTGGTCTCATTATTAAATAAGTAAGGGGATGGAGGGATGGAGAGGAGGCAGACAGAAGTTTTTAAGCCCCGTCGAAGGAGACGCCATGGCCATTAGAAGCCGAGCATTACCAATGGCAGAGAAACGACACAAATGAGAGGAGGAGGGAGGGAGGGAAAGGGGGATGGGAGGTGGAAGGAACAGAGGGACGGAGGCAGCCATGAAAGAGAGGAGCATGCAGTAATTATGGTAATATTGCCACCTTGTTTACGTAGTCTGTACTGCACGAACAGGCAGGCAGGAATGAAGAGCACTATCAAAGCTGGTGTTCAGATCCAGTCAGTTCACAGGGATAATAGTAGTATGTATGAACCACGGCCGTGTTCATTTGGGCACGCAAAGGAACAAGGTTTTAAAAACATTTTACAATGGAAAATGGGTGTTTCTTATTGGACAAGTACAGGTAGTCCTACCCTGTTTCAGTCTGGTTTCTTCAGTTTGGTGCCTAATCAACACAACCGAGAGGTATAATCATTGTACATCTTACTGACTTTACTGCCCAGATGTATGATGATTAATGGACATTAGACAGCAGCGCTTGACTTCCTATATGTATGACAAGTTGAACGTAGCAAACACAATATGAATGGCCCATTATTGATGTAATTCATTAACAAGATGACGGTGATTGGTTATTTGATAATTACCAATTTGTTGAAGTACACCAGAGAACTGTGTGTGGAGCCCTAATGGCCAACCAGTTGGAAGACTAAGTCATTCTGATTTGTGTCACCGAATCATTAAGTCTCCTTTGAGGGAACTCGTCAGCAATCTGATCCATCACGACAATAATAAGGGTAAGATGAGATCATCAATTTTACTCCTCCAAGCATCACACATGGATGACGGCAAGCAGATTCAGTCTCAATCGCTCTCTCTCCTCTCTACATTCTCCCTTGTTTCTCCTTCCTCTACCAGTGCTGCTCTCTCCTCCTCTCTCTTCCTCTCCCTCCCTCTCCCTTTCTCTATACTTTCTTCTTCTCTCCCTCTTTCCCTTCACCTCCCACATCCCATCCTCTCTCTCTCTCTCTCTCTCTCTCTCTCTCTCTCTCTCTCTCTCTCTCTCTCTCTCTCTCTCTCTCTCTCTCTCTCTCTCTCTCTGTCTGTCTCTCGCTCTCGCTCTCGCTCTCGCTCTCTCTCTCTCTCTCTCGCTCTCTCTCTCTCTCTCCCCCTCCTCCCCTCTGACTGAGTGCAGGCAGTAGTGTTAGAGTGTTAAAGTGGACACGTCTCCAACCTCTGTGACTCCAGGATTGATCCTTTTCTTTATGCAGCAGCACACAGACAGACTATGAGCTCTCTGCTTCACCGCCCCAGTGTCTGTCTGTCTGTCTGTCTGTCTATCTGTCTGTGTCTGTGTCTGTGTCTGTGTCTGTGTCTGTCTGTCTGTCTGTCTGTCTGTCTGTCTGTCTGTCTGTCTGTCTCCCCTTTCTCTCCTTCCCCCTGCTCTTGTCAACCAATCTGCTGATCTCGCCGTGTGCATCCCAAATGGCACCCTATAGGGCCCTGTTCAAAAGTCGTATACTATAAAGGGAATAGGGTGCCATTTGGGACATATCTTCCACCTCCTCACCAACTCACTCACTGTCACCAATCTGTGTTTTAACGATACTGTGTCAGTGTTGCATCAGCCGCCATCTTTCTTTTAACATTGTGTTAACTCAATTAGAGTGGGAACTATCTAACTGTTAGATTGTCGCTAGATTGTTGCATTTATCACAGGTATCTGCGATCTTCTCACATTCACACTGTATAATTAGATGACATGGAAGACATATGCATGCTGGGTAGTGATGGTGGGGATGGTAGTGATGGTAGTAATGGTGGTGATGGTGGTGATGGTAGTGATTATGATGATGGTGGTGCTGGTAGTGATGGTAGTGATGGTGATGATTGTGGTGATGGTGGTGGTCATGGTTGTGATGATAGTGATGGTTTTAAAACTAATTAGTGATGGTAGTGGTGGTAGTGATGGTTATGATGGTAGTGATGGTAGTGATGGTGATGATGGTGGTGATGGTAGTGATGGTGAGATGGAGGTGATGGAAGTGATGGTGGTGATGGTAGTGATGGCGGTGATGGTGGTGATGGTGGTGATGGTGAGATGGTAGTGATGGTGGTGATGGTAGTGATAGTAGTGATGGTAGTGGTGGTAGGGATGGTAGTGATGGTGGTTTTTGTAGTGATGGTAGTGATGGTGGTGATGGTAGTGGTGGTAGGGATGGTGGTGATGGTGGTGATGGTAGTTATGGTGGTGGTGGTGGTGGTGGTAGTGATGGTAGTGATAGTAGTGATAGTAGTGATGGTAGTGATAGTAGTGATGGTAGTGATTGTGGTGAAGGATACATTTTTTTTTTTCTTTCTCTATCTTCTCTTCTTAGTTCCAAGATGGTGGCGGGCAACTTTCTTCATTCACTTTCTTTATACACTTTCTTTATTAACTCTAATTACCACATTACGATGTGAAATGAGTAGCACGGGGAGAAAAGTTAACGACACTCATTGTACAGACACCTGCCTTACTCACTCTCTACCTCAAAGGGCTATCAGTGTGTGCTATCGTTCACACATAGACATCTGTTTGGAATGTTCTGTCCACTGTTGCCCTCACACTGCACCACACTGCCTCCATTTCTTTGATTGTGCAGTTCATCACAGGGCAGATTGACCATTACTACCGCCTAATGATTCATGAATGGAGGAAGTCATGAAGTACTTTACCTCGTTGTAATTGAGCGAAGCTATTACAGCAAAAAGCCGACCCTGGTTAATGTGGACACTGATCAAAGAAGGAAACAACGATGTGATGAGGACAGAATCTGACATCAAGGCCCAAACCCGGTTCCACATTATCATGCCTTTGAAAGAAGGAACACGCTGGTTCCAGGTTTTAGAACTTTCACAGACCTGTGGTGACAAGGTACTTTTCCAAGATCCTTTCTTTGGATTCCATCCCTTTACATAGATGAAATGAGACTAAGAAGAAGCTTCCATCGAGACAGCTCTGACAACAACGCTGATTAGGATGAAAGGAGATAAGATAGTAAAGGCATCATGGCGGCTCCTGGGGTTGCTAGCTAGAGTTCGCTGTTTAACTCTCAAGGCTTAACTTTAAGAGTCATAATCTAATTAATGGACTCTGGGTCTGTCTCTGTCACCTGTGTGCACAAACACTTAGAAGTCAGACGTATGACAAACACTCACTTAAATAAACCATACTTCTTCCACTTCTTCTTCTTCTTTAACATGTTAATGTTAAATGTAGTTGTTTTAACCATATTAATGTATTATCTCTGTCTGCAATATGTGCGTATGTGTGTAATTACACTAATTGCATGATGTGATATTCTATTTTCATATGGAGAGGTGGGAGCAAATGTTTCTACAACACCATTACTAACCATTTTGTGTACATCGTTGTCTACATTTGAAGTTGTTATGTCCTCCATGTGTTTCCCACTGCACACTAAATCAATTAAATGAAGAAGCACATACAGTATGGCTCTTTCTAACCCACTGGACTTCATATACTGTACTCTCTTTATCTCTCTCCTTCGCCCTCTCTCTCTCTCTCTTTATTTCTCACTATCTCTCTGCCACCTCTCTCTCAGGTTTGTTCTCAGCAGTGTCGTATATGATGAATGGTGGCAATTATTGCTGTCAACAAAGAGTCCGTTATGCTGCATCATGTTAGAAGTTTTATTCATACCACGAGGTTACAGCATAAATTACAGACACGCGTTGTCCGGAGAACGACTCGTCAGATTGTTATGGCCGTTCTAACGTCTCACCGTTTAACCCCTATTTATAAACACTGCTGCCCCCTCTTCTGGCCAATCACCAGTCTCCCCTGTCTACAACCCACCCCCTGTCTGTGGTATGTGGTATTACACCTAAAACATTCCCTCTTGATACTACCATAAACAACATTCTATTTCTTCATGAAAAACATTTAACAAAGGCATAATCTTCAGATACTATATTCCCCCCTTTCGAGACGAACTAAACGTCTCGAAACCAAACAGAATAGGATTATGACTAGTAACAACTTATCTTATTAAGTATCTTTAACCTTAAACCAAAACATTCTCCTCTAGAGTGTAAATACCTTTCTTATGAAATATGAATAACTGTTGATGAAGTGTGAACACATTACTATGAATTATGAACAAACTGTTTATGAAGTGTGAACACATTACTATGAATTATGAACAAACTGTTTATGAAGTGTGAACACATTACTATGAATTATGAATAAATCTTTATGGAGTGTGAGAGCGAAAAACTGTCCGGCAACCTTTGTTCCAAATCCATCCATCCATCAATCAAGACAGTAAAATTCTCTCACGGTCCCTCTGCCCCAGGCAACCACCGTCGGTACTCCAGATAACCTCATTAACCATGTAAATGCATTTGAAACTATGATGTAATTAAATACACATGTAAACAAAATCCTATCCATAAATATCCATTGTACGGCTGGTCAACCCATCGAATCGTACAATGAATCTCTCCCTTCCTAGACCTTCTGTCCCTAAACCCCATCGAAATAAACAAAAGCATCTAAGATCCTCATCTGCATTCAATAACATCAAACATCATTCTACTAAAATCAATACCTAAGAATATGACACAATTATGTATTACACATCAAATATGTCTATATTTCATTGCAGACACTGGAATGTAGTCCACTACACTTCATCTCCTCCGTATTCTCCTCCTCCAATCTCGACTTCCACTGCATCGTTGATGATGGAATCAGCCACACCCTCCTTGTTTCATCTCCTCCAGTCATATTGTCCCTTCATATTGTCTTTGTTTGAGTCACATGTTCCCCCAAATGCTTCTGGAATGACAAGAAAATAAACGACCAAACAGTATCCTTTGCAAAACAACCACTTTCAAATTAAACCTCCATTTCACCTAAGAATTTAAAAAATGATACATAAATGATGCATGAATCACATTAACCTATCCCCCCCTTGATTCATAAATCATACTAAAAATCATACTAAAATCAGCCTACAAAATGTTTTCTTTGAAACAATAAACATAAAATGATCAAATAATCAAAAAGGATATTTATCCATCAGTTCCACTTGTCAATCTTTATCCAGATCAGGAACAGTCAACACCGGCATCTGAGTGTTGTCTCCAGGCACCACTTCTCCAACCTATCTCAATCTCATAACTTTATCAAAAGTCAGTACAAACATCACACAGTGTTATCAAAGCTGAAACTAAAATCTGACCCATCACTGCCCCTACTGGCCTAACTGATCTTGCAACCAAATCTTCTCAGATCTCCCAAATGTTACACCATATCATGGAAGAGGTCCCCCCCTTCTCCCTTAGACTCATTCTCCAATGGTAGGCTTGAAGACTATGACATGTAGCCATGTCACCCTTTTAACCCTAGATTTAGCTGTGTTCGGTGCTAACTCTCTTTTAATAGTAAAAGCCTCATATGGAAGCTTCAATGTTGACATGTAACCAAATCCTGTCCATCCCTAATGTAAGAATATAGATGCTTTATCACCCCCAAACCCCTAAATATCTCTAAGATTCCCCATAGTCACATTGTCAGTCAAAAGCTAATCATTTAACCATCAAAGTCCTGCTTTTCTACTACCTGGTACATAAAAATTACATTATATTTGTCATCACTACCCTTAAAGTCATACTTATCCAAAGTTATACTATACTCATCACCCTCTGATATTCCCATAAACATACCCCTTACCTCATATGTTTTATTATAACAACAATAACTTTTAGCCCTCAATGTTTCACCTGAATACTTCAGGTTTCCACTGTTACCTGACCTTACTTTCCAACTAACAATTCCCATAGGGTAATCCCTTTACCCCAGAACACTTAAACCCTACTGTTCTGACAACTACATTATGTTATCTGTCAATGACTGTTGCCGATACCACAGTCATGACAAAGCATAACCCTGACCCAGACCCGCTAGAGGCTGCGCAACCGTCCAGCACGTCTTGGGCTGGCATCCCCAACAGACATCAACCCTCAAGATTCCTCACTGATTCTTACAGAATGAGTTAATCTATCTCTAATTTTCACAACAGAGGAACGAGCAGCACTGATCAGATGCCCCCCCTCTGTCATCAAAATCAAAAGACCCCATCCTGCAGCTTCCATGATGAATCTCTCTTCTCCATTTCAGATTAACCTATATTGCTCTCTACTACTATCTGCTCTACTTTTTAACCCTATTCGTAGTAACCTAAACCCCTGAGTCTCTCTTGCTGCCTCCTTTAATTTCAGAAAAGTTGTTGTCATCCTTCCTACATTTGCTATTACCATCGTATCATTAATCCCTTCCCAAAGTTACCATTAACGTTGTTGATTTAGTTGATGAATTAAAACCCTTAATTCCCTCTAGTGGGAAACTACCAACATCCTATTCGATTATTCCCTATTGGAGTGACTACTGTAATAAACTTATCCTTAACTCCCTCTGTGATGTGGAAAGTTTTACAGACCTCAACTCTTCCATTATAAGCATAACTTTATGAATTACATAGCCCTTTACCCAATAATTCCCAACCAAAACAAATTCTAATGCTTGCACTAGATAAGTACACATATTCTCCCTGACCTTTCTCTGTAACATTACGCAACATAAGTGAACAGTCACTCCTAACCCTCTTCTAAACTATACCTCCTTTTACTCCTGGTCCTGATAACAACACTTATTCTCCATAATTATCTCTCCATATGGGAGAAACGTCCCCATCCTAAACCCTAATAAGTGTTTTCCCCCTAAAATTGGTGCTGTATTGGTTCCCTTATAATCAAATGCGATATATTTATGACTTTAATACCTATCAATGTTGAAAGAGTTAAATTGCTTCTCTCTGTTGTTCTAATAGACTGAAGTGTTAATGTCCTTATTTACTCCTAGTTTCCCCCCAGTTTTCCCCTAAAACTTTGAACTCTTTCCTTGTACTTCCATCCATCACCACTAGTGTCACTTTTTCCCCAAATCTCAGTCCTATCTCTAAATCCCTGACTTTCAAACTTTTGATTACACAAAGTACACCTATAATGACCTTGATCTCCCTGCTGGAAACTGTAAATATAGATACTCAATCACCCTCAAATCATTCAGCAACACATACTTTCTCAATGCATCTGCTCCTAATCGATTTAAACTCCTACCATATCTTCCCACTAAACTTTAAAATGTCCTTCCTCACTGTTCTCTCTCTGTCTTACTACTAACTTTGAAACTTAGCTCACTGTCTCAGAGTTCCTTCACCCCTAGTTCTCCTAACTTATTTGAATCTAATCTTTTCTCTCATAACATTTAAAACCTTTTCCCACTGATTTATTGACAAAATTCCTTCCCCACCAATTTTTAGAATACGTGATTGGGAATTCCCCACCTGCTCCTGACTCCTTTACACAGACTTGGCAAAACCGACTAAACACCTTTTAGCCTAACCTCAAATCTCTTAGTATAAGAATATAACCCAAAATAACAGTCACCCCTATTAAGTTTTTTTCCCAGACAGATTGTCTAACAGGCAATCTAATACATTATCATCCTTCCTATGATATTATCTTTTAAGCAACTGATTCCCAAACACCCCACTTCTTAAAATATTCCACCAGACAGTCAGTCGTCCAGTGTGCCTCTGATCGAACACTTCAATTTACACCATGCATCTCTTCCCACAATATCCTTGATCTATTGTCCTAATATTAGTATGTCTATTGTAATTCCTATTTGACTTCTATAGCAGAGCTCAATTGATTCCCGAAGAGTAAACTGTTTTACTACTTCAAATCCCTATCCTAACCTAATTAGTTTATTTTACAGAGTGATATGTTTAACCTCTTTAGGCTGAACCCAGATAAGTTTTTCCCCTATTCACTATCACTTCTAATGGTCGGTTGTTTTTACTTCAATTGTTGGCTATTTTCTCTTCTTCTCTAATCGATGCTATCAGCTGATACCCCCCTTCTGGATATTCTAGGCACTCTAGAATATTTTGTGTTCACCTGGAGAACAGGTGATCTTCACTTGCTCCTGTATCTTCCTTAAAAATGTTCTCTTGTTTCCTCCTGACTTGTTGCTGTGGATAGGGAACATCTGGTACCCCCTTTGCTGGTACAATTGCATTTGATATTGTTCAGTTGAAGCTGTAACAGTGATTGTTGATTTGGTTCACTCTGATTCTTCATACTTTTCTTCTTCTCCACCACCAGTTATAAGTTGTATTTGATTGAGTTTTCTTCGTCCAGTTCTTCTCGTTGTGGACCTATCAGTATTCTTCAAAAGGTTATCTTCTAAGTTCTGTTCTTGAAATATCATCTTCCATCATCTTCTGTGCCCGTCCTTGTAGGACAAACTCCTCTTGAAAATAAAGCACCTTTAATCTCCAAATCTTCATCGCTTTCTTCATCTTCAACTTCCATCAGAGATCAAATCTCTAGTATCCATTTCTTCTTTCCTCTCTTGCCACTTCCCTCTGATCACAGAGTCACCTCCACCCATGACCTCTCATCAATCACTCTCATCTCCTTCACGTTCCAGACATCTCATTTTCTTCCATCTTCATCTTTCTGAACCTCCTTCTCTTCGTTTCCAGACATGTCGGTTCTTCTTACTTCTGGAGTTTTGAATTCATCTTCATCGTTGTTTCTGCTGGTACCCTATCTATTATTAATCTATATTTCTGATGCAATAATCACTCCTGGATGATTATTGTAAACTGAGAATAAACCTCCCTAAACTCTACTTTTAAACCTATCTTATCGCTGACATATTTTATCAATTTCTGTTTGAGAATGAAGGGCAACTTTTGTTTCACTTGCCGGATACCCTAGCAACACTTTAGTTAAAGGATTACCACTATGCACTATATCAACCAATGTACTGACTTTCATAGTCCTGATAATTTTTTACCCACTTGTAACAAGCCTTTCTATTCCTTTATTGTGAACTATCCTATTTTAAACTATATAGGTTATGTAGCCTTCTTCCCTGTAATTCTTAATATAACCTAACAACTCCAAATAAATCCCAATAAGTCCATTAAAAATCATGAATAATTAAAACCAATTTTTATTCCTATATCCTATGTCCCCAATTTATCCATTAGTGTTGACTATATTACCACAACCCATCAAATGCAAATAAATTAGTCAACTCCAAAGCAATCCCAACACAAAGCTTTTAACCCTTCAATGAATGATACAATTCCCATCAAATGCCAGTGATACACAGAGCATCCAAAATGCAATTTTTAATGAAATAGTATTTGCCAAGCCCATGCAAAATCGTCATAAGCTCACATATCTTGTAACAGTAACCTGTTTGATGACTTGATCCCTCCACCGCGTCACGTGATCACTTCCTGTATCTCCTCGCTCCCCCTCTCTCCTGTCTCTCATGACAAGGGACAAAGACACAGAAACAGCTTTTAATAGTTAATGCCATCACTGAGTGTTTCCAACCATTCAATATTAGTTCGTTCTACATTCACTCTAAAACTTTAACTCAGGACTAATTATAGATCGCCCAAAAACATTTTGATTTTAATCCGTCATTTAATTATTTAATTCACTCTATTATAATCCATTACCATATATTTAATTTATAAATTCAATAGATACCAAACAAGTTTCATCTTAACCCACCACCGTTTAAACTAGAATCATCGTGTTAAAATTTCTCCTTATGCCTATTTGTTCCGTCGTCTGTGTTCCTCTGTCTCCCCCTGCAGTTTAACCAATGTGTTGTTTTGCAGAAGCCCACGCATGCGCAAATATCATTTATTACATAGATCGCTCCAAAACATTTCATTCAATTTTAATCGTCTTTTAATTTAATTAATTATACTCCGTCAACATATATTTGATTTATAACTTTACTACATATCGCCAAATAGTTTCCCGTTCAAATAAAAGTCACTCTAACGATTTTAAAAGATGGTGTCCACCTTTCCTTCTCAGTAGCTATTAAACCCCTGCAAAGAAACCCCAAAGACCTCTGACCCTAAGCCACCATTTTGTTTTGTAGGCTCAACGCGACCTCATGTCGTAGTTGTTAGCCCCGTAAAATCACACGCACATGCGCACAACCCCTTAAGCCCATGCTTCCCACACAATAGACCGATAGCATTACGCTACAGCGTCACCATTATATACCTTATAATCACACAATTACACATAACAGAGCTCACAAAACATATAACCTGACTTACAAACACATAAACAAGTTTAAGAGACTTTCACCCGTCGCAACGGAATCTCTAAGGATACGTTAGCCTGTAGCACACAACACAACTAGCCCTTAGCCTTAGCCACTAGCTACCTGCAGCCTACCACACAGAAACATACCCTGCACTGGCCTATTTATTTTTTAACCTATTTCTCCTACCGTTTTTGTTGCCGAGACTAATGACCATTACACCGAGAAATCAGATCCAATCAAACATCTCGTCGGACGAGAGTCAAATCATAATCACAATCAGATAAACCTCATTAATCCGAGCTCTCTTTAAAAAAAGAAACCCACCGAATATACATTCTATCGTACACACGGATTTGCCAGCCCATTATCTAAAATGGCCCCCTCGGGGTCCTGAAGCGGTCCAGTGCCCTAAAGAATGCGCATATCTGCCTTAATCGTCATTGTCACCCGTTACCAATGAAATCTATCTTAATGCTCTAAATCCTCATTGTCACCCGTTACCAATGAAAATCTATCTTATCATTGCCTATCGTTACCAATGAAATATAAACTTATTGCTCTAAATTATCATTGTCTATCGTTACCAATGAAATAACATTTTAGCAGACTCCAGTCGACCAGCAACAACGCCACCTGAGGCCAGGTTATAATGGAACATCCCCTCAGTGTACACAAGTCATATCCAATCCAACAAACTCCGAAGCAGCAAGAACACTCACCCTTTCCATGCCTCAGAGAGAGTTAGCTCGAGCGATTGACTGAAACACAGAAGAGACGCAAAACCAGCCCCACGTTGGGCGCCATTATGTCGTATATGATGAATGGTGGCAATTATTGCTGTCAACAAAGAGTCCGTTATGCTGCATCATGTTAGAAGTTTTATTCATACCACGAGGTTACAGCATAAATTACAGACACGCGTTGTCCGGAGAACGACTCGTCAGATTGTTATGGCCGTTCTAACGTCTCACCGTTTAACCCCTATTTATAAACACTGCTGCCCCCTCTTCTGGCCAATCACCAGTCTCCCCTGTCTACAACCCACCCCCTGTCTGTGGTATGTGGTATTACACCTAAAACATTCCCTCTTGATACTACCATAAACAACATTCTATTTCTTCATGAAAAACATTTAACAAAGGCATAATCTTCAGATACTATAGCAGGCTCCATTGTGCCAGCACATATTGTGGGGGAGGGAAGTGTTGACAATTTCCCTTCTTCTGCCTTGTCACTGAACAACTCTCTGTCACACTTCACTGCCAGCTTCATTCTCAGACGTCCCTGTCAAGAATTTACATTTAATTTTCACACCGCTTCTCTTTCTCTCTGCAATTTTATTCTCAAGTGACACCCCCGGCACATTGGCTGTCTCGTCTGGCAGTATCGATGTCTCTCTGACTACACTGGAGTCCTTTACCTTTACCTGTATAGCTCTGCCCACTCTTTAAGTCTGTCTGTCTTTGTTTTGATAGATAACTTAGAAGGAAGGTCACCTTAAAGTGCAGAAGGACACCTGTACCTGCAAGCTTTATGTGTCCCAACCATGGCTGAAACGCTGCATCGATTGGCCTGTGTGGCCAATTCGGTTGGCTCCATGGGTTTCTCGTGGGCCCTAGAAATCAAGACATAGTGTACAATTAACCTCCAAGATAGACTATGTGTAATTATAGGGAACTGTAATGGGGGATATAGACTATATATGGAATGGGGGGAACTGTAATGGGGGGCCACTGAGCAATTCTCTGGTTCCCATCTGGTTTCCATTTTAGCCACACTCGTAATTGGCTAAATTGACTGTGTACTTAAGGTTTTCGTGAGTATTAGGATCGACCCATGGATTCAGTCTGTACGACCACAAAATGGAGCCTGGAAGTATACTGAGTAGCACTGCTGTGCTCTCTTTACCTCAACTCAAGCTCCACTTCTCCACTCCAAGTTTATGGCCTTCATGTGGGCTTCCTCTTAAGTAGGTGACTGGGGGGACTTAATCCACTGGTTTGAAACAGGCCCTGTTTCATTACCAAGAGGCTGGCCTCTGAATTTGAGTTTATGGGTGATTACGTTCAGCCGCCCCCCTTTTTGGGTGGGAAAAAACAGATTTAATCCCCCCCCTTTGGTTCTTCATCTGAGGGTGCCCAGGGACGGCTGCTTGGTCTGCATCCATCATCACAGGGCCAAAAAAAAGAGACAGAACATACGGAACCAGGAGGAGACCTGGCCTAGGTTGTTCAGGGAATGAGGCCAGTTGGCCGGCGAACAAGAGGTGCTGGGTCTGATCAGGCAGGAGGGAGTTAGCCGCTAGCCTCCACTTGGCCCGAGATCACAGTGGTCAGTGGGGACGTTGCTGGATTTTGCTGGACCAACTGACAGGCCGAATGCAGGGGGAGATCTCGGGTGCCGGGAGCTCGGTGTTGACATTAGTGGCATTGATAGCATCGCGGCTATCTGTGTGAGTGTGTTCCAGGTCCCCCCTCCTCGCACTGGCCCTGACAGCCCTGACAGATAGCTCTCGGAGCTGTATGACCGCTGTCCTACTTAGCGAACGCCCGTTCATTGCCCACTTGCCTGCCACGGTATAAGGGTCATTCATAGTTAACTCAAAGCTATTTTTGGTCGAAAGCGAACTGGTTTATGATATCATTGACACAGGAATACAGACACCTCCAGAATTATTGGCACCCTTAATAAAAATGAACAAAAAAGACTATTAAATAAATAATACAAATACAATTATATACATACTTTTATACTAATACAATTAGTTTAAAAAATATATATATTTTAAATGATACAGTGCCTATAGAAAGTCTACACCCCCATGGATTTCTTCACATTTTATTGTGTTACAAAGTGGAATTCAAATGGATTTAATTGTAATTTCTTGTCAATTATCTACACAAAATACACTGTAATGTTAAAGTGGAAGAGAAATTTGAACATTTTTTAAAGATTAATGAAAAATAAAATACTAATATACCTTGATTAGATCAATACATGTTAGAAACACCTTTGTCAGTGATTATAACTGTGAGTCTTCTTGGGTAAGTCTCATAAGAGCTTTGCACACCTGTATTGTGCAATATTTGCCCATTATTCTTTTCAAAATTAGTCAAGCTCTGTCAAGGTGTTGGGGCTCATTACATTTACATTTACGTCAGTTAGCAGACGCTCTTATCCAGAGCGACTTACAAATAGGTGCATTCACCTTATAGCCAGTGGGATAACCACTTAACAATTTATATATTTTTTAAATTATTTTTTATTTTTTATTTTTTTTATTTTTTTGGGGGGTGGGTTGGAGTAAAGGGGGGGGTGGGGGTAGAAGGATTACTTTATCCTATCCCAGGTATTCCTTAAAGAGGTGGGGTTTCAAATGTCTCCGGAAGGTGGTGAGTGACTCCGCTGTCCTGGCGTCGTGAGGGAGCTTGTTCCACCATTGGGGTGCCAGAGCAGCGAACAGTTTTGACTGGGCTGAGCGGGAACTATGCTTCCGCAGAGGTAAGGGAGCCAGCAGGCCAGAGGTGGATGAACGCAGTGCCCTCATTTGGGTGTAGGGACTGATCAGAGCCTGAAGGTACGGAGGTGCCGTTCCCCTCACAGCTCCGTAGGCAAGCACCATGGCCTTGTAGCAGATGCGAGCTTCAACTGGAAGCCAGTGGAGTGTGCGGAGGAGCGGGGTGACGTGAGAGAACTTGGGAAGGTTGAACACCAGACGGGCTGCGGCATTCTGGATGAGTTGTAGG
This sequence comes from Coregonus clupeaformis, assembly GCF_020615455.1. Classification (NCBI taxonomy): domain Eukaryota; kingdom Metazoa; phylum Chordata; class Actinopteri; order Salmoniformes; family Salmonidae; genus Coregonus; species Coregonus clupeaformis. The sequence goes on along the minus strand of NC_059194.1, from coordinate 12,134,479 downwards.
GGTTTAATGGCACAGGCAGGGAGCCCAGCCAACAGCGAGTTGCAGTAATCCAGACGGGAGTTGACAAGTGCCTGGATTAGGACCTGTGCCGCTTCTTGTGTAAGGCAGGGTCGTACTCTCCGAATGTTGTAGAGCATGAACCTACAGGATCGGGTCACCGCCTTGATGTTAGCGGAGAACGACAGGGTCTTGTCCAGGGTCACGCCAAGGCTCTTCGCACTCTGGGAGGAGGACACAACAGAGTTGTCAACTGTGATGGCGAGATCATGGAACAGGCAGTCCTTCCCCGGGAGGAAGAGCAGCTCCGTCTTGCCGAGGTTCAGCTTGAGGTGGTGATCCGTCATCCATACTAATATGTCTGCCAGACATGCAGAGATGCGATTCGCCACCTGGTTATCAGAAGGGGGAAAGGAGAAGATTAGTTGTGTGTCGTCAGCGTAGCAATGATAGGAGAGGCCATGTGAGGATATGACAGTGCCAAGTGACTTGGTGTATAGCGAGAATAGGAGAGGGCCTAGAACTGAGCCCTGGGGGACACCAGTGGTGAGAGCACGTGGTGCGGAGACAGCTTCTCGCCACGCCACTTGGTAGGAGCGACCGGTCAGGTAGGACGCAATCCAAGAGTGAGCCACGCCGGAGATGCCCAGCTCGGAGAGGGTGGAGAGGAGGATCTGATGGTTCACAGTATCAAAGGCAGCAGACAGGTCTAGAAGGACAAGAGCAGAGGAGAGAGAGTTAGCTTTAGCAGTGCGGAGAGCCTCCGTGACACAGAGAAGAGCAGTCTCAGTTGAATGACCAGTCTTGAAACCTGACTGGTTTGGATCAAGAAGGTCATTCTGAGAGAGATAGCAAGAGAGTTGGCTAAAGACGGCACGCTCAATAGTTTTGGAGAGAAAAGAAAGAAGGGATACTGGTCTGTAGTTGTTGACATCAGAGGGATCGAGTGTTGGTTTTTTGAGAAGGGGTGCAACTCTCGCTCTCTTGAAGACGGGAGGGACATAGCCAGCGGTCAAGGATGAGTTGATCAGCGAGGTGAGGTAAGGGAGAAGGTCACCGAAGATGGTCTGGAGAAGAGAGGAGGGGATAGGGTCAAGCGGGCAGGTTGTTGGGCGGCCTGCCGTCACAAGTCGCAAGATTTTATCTGGAGAGAGAGGGGAGAAAGAGGTCAAAGCATAGGGTAGGGCAGTGTGAGCAGGACCAGCAGTGTCATTTGACTTAACAAACGAGGATCGGATGTCGTCAACCTTCTTTTCAAAATGGTTGACGAAGTCATCCACAGAGAGGGAGGGGGGATTCAGCAGGGAGGAGAATGTGGCAAAGAGCTTCCTAGGGTTAGAGGCGGATGCTTGGAATTTAGAGTGGTAGAAAGTGGCCTTAGCAGCAGAAACAGATGAAGAGAATGTAGAGAGGAGGGAGTGAAAAGATGCCAGGTCCGCAGGGAGTCTAGTTTTCTTCCATTTCCGCTCGGCTGCCCGGAGCCCTGTTCTGTGAGCTCGCAATGAGTCATCAAGCCACGGAGTTGGAGGGGAGGACCGAGCCGGCCGGGAGGATAGGGGACATAGAGAGTCAAAGGATGCAGAAAGGGAGGAGAGGAGGGTTGAGGAGGCAGAATCAGGAGATTGGAGGGAGAAGGATTGAGCAGAGGGAAGAGATGATAGGATGGAAGAGGAGAGAGTAGCGGGAGAGAGAGAGCGAAGGTTGCGACGGCGCATTACCATCTGTGTAGGGGCAGAGTGAGTAGTGTTGGAGGAGAGGGAGAGAGAAAAGGATACAAAGTAGTGGTCGGAGACTTGGAGGGGAGTTGCAGTGAGATTAGTAGAAGAACAGCATCTAGTGAAGATGAGGTCAAGCGTATTGCCTGCCTTGTGAGTAGGGGGGGACGGTGAGAGGGTGAGGTCAAAAGAGGAGAGGAGTGGAAAGAAGGAGGCAGAGAGAAATGAGTCAAATGTAGACGTAGGGAGGTTGAAATCCCCCAGAACTGTGAGGGGTGAGCCATCCTCAGGAAAGGAACTTATCAAAGCGGCAAGCTCATTGATGAACTCTCCAAGGGAACCTGGAGGGCGATAGATGACAAGGATATTAAGCTTAAATGGGCTAGTGACTGTGACAGCATGGAATTCAAATGAGGAGATAGACAGATGGGTCAGGGGAAAAATTTAGAATGTCCACTTGGGAGAGATGAGGATTCCTGTGCCACCACCCCGCTGACCAGATGCTCTCGGGGTATGCGAGAACACATGGTCAGACAAGGAGAGAGCAGCAGGAGTAGCAGTGTTTTCAGTGGTAATCCATGTTTCCGTCAGCACCAAGAAGTCGAGGGACTGGAGGGTAGCATAGGCTGAGATGAACTCTGCCTTGTTGGCAGCAGAACGGCAGTTCCAGAGGCTGCCTGAGACCTGGAACTCCACGTGGGTCGTGCGTGCAGGGACCACCAGGTTAGAAAGGCAGCAGCCACGCGGTGTGAGGCGTTTGTGTAGCCTGTGCGGAGAGGAGAGAACAGGGATAGGCAGAGGCATAGTTGACAGGCTGCAGCAGATGGCTACAATAATGCAGAGGGGATCGGAATGAAATGAACTAAACATCTGGGAAAGGAGAGAGCGGGGCCTCCCTCACCACAACTCCCAAATATAACTCTCCCAACTTCCACCTCAGAAACTATAATTGTTGTAAACTACAGCGGTTCAATGTTTTCTAGGAATAGACTAACTTAGTTTATTCAGCTAACTAACTAGGTGCAGTATTATTCCGTGAAAAACGTCTGGGCACCTCGTCATAAGACGCCACAGCCAGCTAGCATGCCGGTCTCCAACAACATGGTTTAGCGCCAATACTCAGCCACAACAAACCACCAGTGTATCAACACGCAAGCAGATCGTTCGTGTCCGTGTCTAACGTTGTGGGTTAGTCCCGACAGCTTGAGCGAGTCCGTCGTCAACTTATTCAGCCAGTTAGTTAGCTAGGATAGTTAGCAAACTAGCTAGCCATTGCTTTCAGACAAAGAAGAACCCCTCCTTTCACGGCACGAACACAAAGAGAGCCAAACTAACGTTAACTAGTCACCCATGTCCCGAATTCCTTGAACGACTCGGGCTATCAATATGTAACGAACAAAACACAAGTGTAGGTTATGACTTACCCCTAGCAGCTACTGTTAGCTAGCCAAGTGCAAAGCTAGCCACTGAATTGACTCAGCCAGTTCGCGTCTGTTCGCTCGGTCGTTCCAGCTATTGTTTACTAGTCGCTTTCCAGGTAGCAACACGCTAGCTAAATTTCAAGCACAGTAGCCACTTGCTACCTAACGTTAACGGTTCAGACAATGAGGTTAGAAAATAGCTGAATGGTAGGCAGTTCTTGTATGTAATTATTGTAGGCAGCCAGCTGGCGTAATTACAAGCACTCTCAGGCGTGAGACAACTATACCGTTGCTAATAGCTACTCGCCAGCTAGTCCAGGTGGTGAGTTAGCTAGCTAGCTAGCTAGCTTCGTGCTACACCCGGCACCGCCGAATACAGTACTAACCTACAATAATTACATACAACAACCCACGATATCTACCTACAATACCTAACTACAATCTAAATACATAGTTTAAGCCTTACTCGACAAAGCCCAAGCTATGTATAAAGCCAAACTTACCCGACGACCTCCTCCTCACCAGAGAGCACAAATATCCTTCTACAATCTACAATCTAGAGCAAAGCTGGCTAGACAGCAATTTTCAAGTCTTGCCATAGATTTTCACAACTGTAACTTGGCCACTCAGCAACATTCCCTGTCTTCCTGGTAAGCAAGTCTAGTATAGATTTGGCCTTGTGTTGTAGGTTATTGTCCTGCTGAAAGGTGAATTATTCTCCCAGTGTCTGGTGTAAAGCAGACTGAAGCAGGTTTTGCTCTAGGATTTTGCCAGTGCTTAGCCCTATCCCGTTTCTTTTTATCCTGAAAAACTCCCCAGTCTTTGCCGACGTCAAGCATACCCATACCATGATGTAGCCACCACCATGCTTGAAAATAAGGAGGCAGTTACTCAGTGATGTATTGTGTTGGATTTGCCCCAAATATTAAGGCATTTAGACCAAAAAGTGTATTCCTTTGCTGTGTTTTTTTGCAGTATTACTTTAGTGCCTTGTTGCATACAACATCCATGTTTTGGAATATTTGTATTCTATATATTTCACTACAGTGTTGTTGATCCATGCTCTGTTTTCTCCCGTCACAAACATTGAACTCTGTAGCTGTTTTAAAATCACCAATGGCCTCTTGGTAACATCCCTGAGCATTTTCCTTCCTGTCCTGCAGCTTAGTTCAGAAGGACGACTGTATCTTTGATGTGTCTGTGTGTGTCTGATTTGTTATTGTTACCCATCTACCAATCACTGCCTTTCTTTATTACGTTTTCGAAAAGCTCCCTGATCTTTGTGGTTGAATCTGTGCTTACAGATGTTGTACGGTATGTATGGGGGACAGAGGAAGGGTTTGTCATTCAAAAATCATGTCAACCACTATTATTTCCATATAACTTATGTGATTTCTTAAGCCACATTTAGCTCCACCAACTGACCACAGCATCCTCCTGGGTCGATTGAAGGAACACATGATATTTATGCCTCTGTAACTTTCTCAATCATCATTATTCACGATTCATTCAGGATTATCTGTTATCATGGTAGCATCCACATTTTAATGTAGAAGTGTTTAGGCACATATTCTATTCTTATTTACAATAAAAGTGACTCCAAAATGACACAATACATTATTTAACATTCATTGGTATTGGGCACAAAATAATCTGAAACACAACCAAAACAAACAGCAAATGCATCCAACTAATCTGGAGTGTCACAAGCTTGATGTAGTCATCGCGTGCTATGAATATGGGACCAAATACGTAACTTTTAACTACTACAATACACATAAGTGAATTTGTCCCAATACCTTTGGTCCCCTAAAAACGGGGGGACTATGTACAAAACGTGCTGTAATTTCTAAACGGTTCACCCGATATGGATGACAATAACTTAAAATTAGTCATTGTCATTGTATTATTTCAAATTCAAAGTGCTGGAGTACAGAGCCAAAACAACAACAAATGTGTCACTGTCCCAATACGTTTGGAGCTCATTGTATGTTGTGGTGCCTGTTGTTGGTCTTCTACATTAGTTTCCAGTTCTAGTGTTTTGTCCTTGTTGCCTCCTGTATTATTTTGTGTATCTTGTATAGTACTAGACCGCTATCTAGCTTTTAATTACTCGCCTACTGTTTTTAGCCTTTTTATTCAAGATTTTTTATTTTAATTGTTGCTGTCAATGTAAAGAGCTTTGTGATTTACGTCTGTAAATGAAAAGCGCTTTACAAATGCAATGTATTATTATTATAGGCGCTACCTCCATGCCAATAGGCTATTTGGAAGGGTAAACACCTGAAGTTTGTTAAACTGCATCGGCACTTGGATTGGAACCGGGTGCTATGGTCAGATGAGACAAAAATAGAGCTCTTTGGCCATGCACACCAGCGGTGGGTTTGGCCTCGAAAAGAAGGATGCATATGCAGAAAAGCACCTCATACCTAATGTAAAATATGGTGGTGGGTCTTTGATGTTATGGGGCTGTTTTGCTTTCACTGGTCCCGGGGTCCTTGTGAAGGTCAACAGCATCATGAACTCTACCAAGTACATTTTAGCCAAAAAAACTGGTTGCCTCTGCCAGGAGACTGAAACTGTGCCGCAAGTTGATCTTCCAGCAAGACAATAACCCCAAGTGCACATCAAAATCTGCAAAGAAATTATTAATGGACCACCAAAGATCTCAGTCTCCGGATTTGAACCTGTGGTTTTAATTGAAGAGGGCAGTCCATAAGCGTAGTCCGCAGGATATCAAGGATCTGGAAAGATTCTGTATGGAGGAGTGGTGGAGGAGTGGCCTAAGATCCTTCCCAATGTGTTCTTCAATCTCATAAAACATTATAGAAAAAAGCTAAATGCCATTATGCTCGCAAGGGGAAGGTGCACATTGAAAACAGGGGTGCCAATAATTTTGACACTGTCACGCCCTGGCTCTGGGGACACTTGTATGTTGAGCCAGGGTGTGCGTTTCATTTGTTTATCTAGTAGTTGCATTTCTATGTTGGCCAGATTGGTTCCCAATCAGAGGCAACGAGTGTCAGCTGTTGCTGGTTGTCTCAGATTGGGAACCATATTTATACAGGCTGTTTTCCCACAGTTGTTGTGGGATCTTGTTTCTAGTTGGTTTGTGTTAGACCGTGAACTGTCAGGTTATCGTTTTGTTTATTTTGTCATAATATCGCTAAATAAAGAGTATGTTTGCCTGCAACGCTGCGCCTTGGTCCTCCTCTGTTCCCGACGAGCGTGACAGAAGATCCCACCAAAACTGGACCAAGCAGCGTGTCCAGGAGCCATCGCCAGGGGAATCGCTAGCAGATCTCTGTGGCAGCCTCGACTGGGTCAAGCCTAGTGAAGAGCAGAGAGGGTGGACTTGGGAACAGTGGAGGAAGAGTCTCGACTGGGTCAAGCCAAATGAAGAGCAGAATGGCTGGAGTTGGAAGCAGAAGAGCGAGAGTTGGGCGATAACTATAGAGGCCTGGCCCACGGGGAGGAGAGACCCCCAGACATTTTTTAGGGGGGGGGCTCACGCCGGGGACGACGGGGCAGCAGGAGGCCGCGATGGAGCGGTCCAGCGGGTGTGCAGAGGAGGCCGCCAGGTTAAGGGGGCCACTGGTCACAGAGGAGAGGGAAAGTGTGGAGGCACGGCGAGAGGTACTGGGGTGTGTTACCAGTCCGGTCCGGCCCGTTCCTGATCCCTGCATAGGGCCAGTGGTGTGTGTCCCCAGTACGGTCCGGCCTGTTCCTGTTCCTCGCATCGAGCCTGTGGTGCGCGTCGCCAGCCCGGCCCGGCCTGTTCCTGCTCCCCGCACCGAGCCTATGGTGCGCGTCGCCAGCCCGGCCCGGCCTGTTCCTGCTCCCCGCACCGAGCCTATGGTGCACGTCGCCAGCCCGGCACGGCCTGTTCCTGCTCCCCGCACCGAGCCTATGGTGCGCGTCGCCAGCCCGGTCCGGCCCGCTCCTGCTCCCCACACCAAGCCAGTGGTGTGAGTCGTCAGTCCGGCACGGCCCGTGCCTGTTCCCCACACCAAGCCAGTGGTGTGCGTCGCCAGCCCGGTCCGGCCCGCTCCTGCTCCCCACACCAAGCCAGTGGTGTGCGTCGTCAGTCCGGCACGGCCCGTGCCTGTTCCCCACACCAAGCCAGTGGTGTGCGTCGCCAGTCCGGTCCGGCCCGCTCCTGCTCCCCGCACCAAGCCTATGGTACCCGTCGTCAGTCCGGCACGGCCCGTGCCTGTTCCACCGGTGCCTGGTCTGGCACCGGTCAGCTGCTTCACGCCGGAGCTAGAGCAATCCGCTCCACCAGTGTGCAATCCAGCTCCGGTCAGCGGGGCCAGACCGGACCAGGGGTACTTTGGGGGGTTGGAGAGGGAGTGGGGATCAGGCCCGGAGCCGGATCCGCCGCCAAGGCGGAGTGCCCACCCGGTCCCTCCCCTGTGGTATTTAGTTGACGCGGTCGGAGTCCGCGCCTTTAGGGGGGGGTACTGTCACGCCCTGGCTCTGGGGACACTTGTATGTTGAGCCAGGGTGTGCGTTTCATTTGTTTATCTAGTAGTTGCATTTCTATGTTGGCCAGATTGGTTCCCAATCAGAGGCAACGAGTGTCAGCTGTTGCTGGTTGTCTCTGATTGGGAACCATATTTATACAGGCTGTTTTCCCACAGTTGTTGTGGGATCTTGTTTCTAGTTGGTTTGTGGTAGACCGTGAACTGTCACGTTATCGTTTTGTTTATTTTGTCATAATATCGCTAAATAAAGAGTATGTTTGCCTGCAACGCTGCGCCTTGGTCCTCCTCTGTTCCCGACGAGCGTGACAGACACCTATCTTTTTGAGATTTGTTTTTATTACTTGTTAAACAAAATATTTTTCAGTTCAGTGAAATGTGTTGTTTTCCATTGTCAGCCATAGTAGTACGGCACACCTGGAGCACATTAGGGTGAGGTGGCTGTATATGAAGATTTACATTACTTTATCTAACTGTTGTAATACTGTTGTTTACAGTAGAGCTGTAGTTAAGGCAGATAAACCAAAGAAGAGTTCAGCAACATCATATAGCCATCTCATTATGAGGTTCAGGATGAGTTTTTTTGTTTAGGAAGAAAAAGTGAGCACGGTGGAACTACTGAGTCTCCATTTAAAGTTTGAGATGACAGGCGTTGTATTGATCACCCCAAGAGTTTTGTTCTCATTATACGCTGCCTGTTAGATCGAGATCATTCTAAACCCCTTCTTCTCTTCAGAATAATTCATTTTCAACTGGCAGTACTGTGCTTTTTCACCAGGCATCTTGTTGCAGGATAGAAAAAACAAGGGTTTTTCTGATCTCGATCAATCTAGCACTTATTCCTTCCATTCCTATTTGTGATTTTTATGGAAGTCTGGGGAGACGGACACTAATCATGGAGTCTGTGGATGGAAGACATGCTGGTAGAATAAATCATTACTGACTGTGAATGGAGTTGCTGTTGGAAACCTGGGGTGTAATCATTAGTCCAAACCGTTGTAAACAGTTGTGTTTTGCAACGAAAACAAGACTTTCTATTGGACTAATTCAGATAGGTCCCTCCTCGTTTTGTTCCGTTTGGTTCTGTTTGCTTCTGTTTGCTTCTGTTTGGTTCCTAGTGTTAACACCCCTGCTTTGCCTCTTTGTCACGGCAAGTCTTATACCACTAGCAAAGTAAACCCAAGTGTACATGTTGTATTGTAAACTTCTGTTTCTACCACAAAGTCGACATCTAAAATTGTGTGTTCAGTTGGCTGTTTCCAAGGGATGCTTTTTATTGGATGTTTTACGCAACTATGACTTCCCCCTTGTCACTCACTCACCAGGTGTTTTCTAACATGTGATCGCCGTTGTGTCACTACATGTCAATGTCTTCCGAAAGCTCTTTCGCTCTTGGGTTGACCTAGCTAGCTGTAAATATTTATGTTTATTATCAGGGTTATAAATGGTTCAATATTAAACTGTTTTAATGATTTACGGTGGCATAGTAACAGATGTCAGCGCCGTGTCTACTCCTTTGTTTCCATCTGTGGTGCTGGAAGAGACGTGTGGCCTCGTACTCTAGCTGTGCTATTCGGTATCACTTCCCAGATAATGAGGGGGAACTTAATGATCCTAGCCAATCTCCCGTGTTTAAGACACCGATTAAACTCAGTTTGTCCTCACCTAATTGTGTCGTTATTTTCTGACAAGGACGGAGGGAACGATCAAGGGGAAGGAGGTGACTTTATCTCGTCTTGCCCAGTCTCCAAACAACTTAGCATAAATGTGCCCGACTCCCTTGCCCCCACACACTACCGCCAGACTGAAAGTCAGGTAAGTACTCTTACGGCAGGGTCAAATCAAATCAACGTTTATTGGTCGCGTACACATATTTGCAGATGTTATCGCAGGTGCAGCGAACAGTGAAGTAATACCTAACAATACAAAATAATACACACATAATACTAATAAATTAAGAAATATCAGAACGAGCAATGTCAGAGACCGGAATATAAACATAAACACTGAGTGTACAAACATTAAGAACACCTGCTCTTTCTATGACATAGACTGACCAGGTGAATCCAGGTAAAAGCTATGATCCCTTATTGATGTCACTTGTTAAATCCACTTCAATCAGTGTAGATGAAGGGGAGAAGACAGGTTAAAGAAGGATTTTTAAGCCTTGAGACAATTGAGACATGGATTGTGTATGTGTGCCATTCAGAGGGTGAATGGGCAAGACAAAAGATTGAAGTGCCTATGAATAGGGTATTGTAGTAGGTGCCGAGCGCACCGGTTTGTGTCAAGAACTGCAACGCTGCTGGGTTTTTTACACTCAACAGTTTCCCGTATGTATCAAAAAAGGTCCACCACCCAAAGGACATTCAGCCAACTTGACACAACTGTGGGATGCATTGGAGTCAACATGGGCCAGCATCACAGTGGAACGCATTCGACACTTTGTAGAGTCCATGCCCCGATGTATTGAGGCTGTTCTGTGGGCATACAGTTGAAGTCGGAAGTTTACATACACCTTAGCCAAATACATTTAAACTCAGATTTTCACAATTCCTGACATTTAATCCTAGTAAAGATTCCCTGTCTTAGGACAGTTAGGATCACCACTTTATATTAAGAATGTGAAATGTCAGAAAAATAGTAGAGAGAATGATTTATTTCAGCTTTTATTTATTTCATCACATTCCCAGTGGGTCAGAAGTTAACATACACTCAATTAATATTTGGTAACATTGCCTTTAAAGTGTTTAACTTGGGTCAAACATTTTGGGTAGCCTTCCCAAAGCTTCCCACAATAAGTTGGGTGAATTTTGGCCCATTCCTCCTGACAGAGCTTGTTTAACTAAGTCAGGTTTGTAGGCCTCCTTGCTCGCACACACTTTTTCAGTTCTGCCCACACATTTTCTATAGGATTGAGGTCAGGGCTTTGTGATGGACACTCCAATACCTTGACTTTGTTGTCCTTAAGCCATTTTGCCACAACTTTGGAAGCATGCTTGGGGTCATTGTCCATTTGGAAGACCCATTTGCGACCAAGCTTTAACTTCCTGACTGATGTCTTGAAATGTTGCTTCAATATATCCACATAATGTTCCTTCCTCATGATGCCATCTATTTTGTGAAGTGCACCAGTCCCTCCTGCAGCAAAGCACCCCCACAGCATGATGCTGCCACTCCTGTGCTTCACGGTTGGGATGGTGTTCTTCGGCTTGCAAATCACCCCATTTTTCCTCCAAACATAACGATGGTCATTATGGCCAAACAGTTATATTTTTGTTTCATCAGACCAGAGGACATTTCTCCAAAAAGTACAATCTTTGTCCCCATGTGCAGTTGCAAATCGTAGTCTGGCTTTTTTATGGCGGTTTTGGAGCAGTGGCTTCTTCCTTGCTGAGTGGCCTTTCAGGTTATGTCGATATAGGACTCGTTTTACTGTGGATATAAATTCTTTCGTACCGGTTTCCTCCAGAATCTTCACAAGGTCCTTTGCTGTTGTTCTGGGATTGATTTGTATTTTTCACACCAAACTATGTTTATCTCTAGGAGACAGATTAAGTGAAATAATATATCTGTAAACAATTGTTGGAAAAATTATGCACAAAGTAGATGTCCTAACCGACTTGCCAAAACTATAGTTTGTTAACAAGAAATGGGTAGAGTGGTTTAAAAACAAGTTTTAAATATTCCAACCTAAGTATATGTAAACTTCCGACTTCAACTGTATGGAATCATGTAGTAACCAAATAAGTGTTGAACTTCAAATAGTCACCCTTTGCCTTGATGACAGCTTTGCACACTCTTGGCATTGTATCAACCAGCTTCATGAGGTAGTCACCTGGAATGCATTTCAATTAACAGGTGTGCCTTTCTTTCCTTCTTTCTTTGTGAATTTCTTTCCTTCTTCACAAGGTCCTTTGCTGATGTTCTGGGATTGATTTGCACTTTTCGCACCAAAGTACGTTCATCTCTAGGAGACAGAACGAGTCTCTTTCCTGAGCGGTATGATGGCTGTGTGGTCCCATGGTGTTTATACTTGCGTACTATTGTTTGTACAGATGAACGTGGTACCTTCAGGCATTTGGAAATTGTCTACCATTTTTTTCTGAGGTCTTGGCTGATTTCATTTGATTTTCCCATGATGTCAAGCAAAGAGGCACTGAGTTTGAAGGAAGGCCTTGAAATACATCCACAGGTACACCTCCAATTAACTCAAATGATGTCATGACATCATTTTCTAGAATTTTACAAGCTGTTTAAAGGCACAGTCAATTTAGTGTGCCGTTTGCAGCGACGTCGTTTTTCAAACAAAGTCAACACCGCAGCCATTGCTAGCTAGCCAACACTACCAGCTTACAGTACTGTAGCAACTAAATACAATATCATTTTAGTAAATGAGAATTTTGCAACGTAAAGCTTCACTTTCTGAACATTCGAGATGTGTAGTCCACTTGTGTAGCTAGCATGACTGACTTTGTGCTAGCTAGCCAATGTTTAATTATTTCTGCATTATGAAAGGAACTAGACACAGACACAAATGATCTGTTTAGTGTGTTAACACACTATTGGTAGTGTGTTGTAACCAAGTATTGGTGCTAAACCGTGTGTTATTGGATGCTAGCATGCTAGTTACCTATGGCGTCATAGGATACAGTGCCCTGGGCGGTTTTCACAGAAGAATACTGTACCAAGTTAGTTAGCTGAATAAACTAAGTTAGAGTCTGTTCCTAGAAAACATTGAACTGCTGTAGTTTACAACAATTATAATTTCTAAAGTGGAAGTTGGGAGAGTTATCTTTGAGTGTTTCAGTGAAAGGTAAGTGAAGGAGGCCCCGCTCTCTCGCTTCCCCAGATGTTTTGTTAATTTGATTCCGATCTCTTTTGCATTATTGTAGCCTTTTCTGTAGCCTGTCAACTATGAATCTGTATATCCCTGTTCTCTCCTCTCTGCACAGGCCATACAAACACTTCACACCGCGTGGCTGCTGCCACTCTAATCTGGTGGTCCCTGCACGCATGACCCACGTAGAGTTCCAGGTCTCCGGCAGCCTCTGGAACTGCCGTTCTGCGACCAACAAGGCAGAGTTAATCTCAGCCTATGCTACCCTCCAGTCCCTCGACTTCTTGGCGCTGACGGAAACATGGATTACCACAGAAAACACTACTACTCCTACTGCTCTTTCCTCGTCTGATCATGTGTTCTCGCATACCCCGAAAGCATCTGGTCAGCGCGACGGTGGCACAGGAATCCTCATCTCTCCCAAGTGGACATTCTCTCTTTTCCCCCTGACCCATCTGTCTATCTCCTCATTTGAATTCCATGCTGTCACAGTCACTAGCCCATTCATCCTTATCATTTATTGCCCACCAGTTTCCCTTGGAGAGTTCATCAATGAGCTTGCCGCTTTGATAAGTTCCTTTCCTGAGGATGGCTCACCCCTCACAGTTCTGGGTGACTTTAACCTCCTTACGTCTACCTTTGACTCATTTCTCTCTGCCTCCTTCTTTCCACTCCTTTCCTCTTTTGATCTCACCCTCTCACCATCCCCCCCTACTCACAAGGCAGGCAATACGCTTGACCTCATCTTTACTAGATGCTGTTCTTCTACTAATCTCACTGCAACTCCCCTCCAAGTCTCCGACCACTACTTTGTATCCTTTTCTCTCTCGCTCTCCTCCAACACTACTCATTCTGCCCCTACTCAGATGGTAATGTGCCGTCGCAACCTTCGCTCTCTCTCTCTCCTGCTACTCTCTCCTCTTCCATCCTATCATCTCTTCCCTCTGTTAAATCCTTCTCCCTCCGATCTCCTGATTCTGCCTCCTCAACCCTCCTCTCCTCCCTTTCTGCATCTTTTGACTCTCTATGTCCCATATCCTCCCGGCCGGCTCGGTCCTCCCCTCCTGCTACGTGGCTTGACGACTCTTTGTGAGCTCACAGAACAGGGCTCCGGGCAGCCGAGCGGAAATGGAGGAAAACTAGACTCCCTGCGGACCTGTCATCTTTTCACTCCCTCCTCTCTAAATTTTCTTCCTCTGTTTCTGCTGCTAAAGCCACTTTCTACCACTCTAAATGTCAAGCCTCTGCCTCTAACCCTAGGAAGCTCTTTGCTACCTTCTCCTCCCTGCTGAATCCTTCTCCTCCTCCCCCTCCCTCTCTGTGGATGACTTCGTCAACCATTTTGAAAAGAAGGTTGACGACATCCGATCCTCATTTATTAAGTAAAATGACACCGCTGGTCCTGCTCACACTGCCATACCCTATGCTTTGACTTCTTTCTCCCCTCTCTCTCCAGATGATATCTTGCGACTTGTGATGGCCGGCCGCCCAACAACCTGCCCGCTTGACCCTATCCCCTCCTCTCTTCTCCAGACCATTTCCGGAGACCTTCTCCCTTACCTCACCTTGCTCATCAACTCATCCTTGACCGCTGGCTATGTCCCTTCTGTCTTCAAGAGAGCGACAGTTGCACCCCTCCTCAAAAAACCTTCACTCGATCCCTCCGATGTCAACAACTACAGACCAGTATCCCTTCTTTATTTTCTCTCCAAAACTCTCTATCCATCTCTCCTGCTATCTCTCTCAGAATGACCTTCTTGATCCAAACCAGTCAGGTTTCAAGACTGGTCATTCAACTGAGACTGCTCTTCTCTGTGTCACAGAGGCTCTGCGCACTGCTAAAGCTAACTCTCTCTCCTCTGACCTTATCCTTCTAGACAAATGGTGTCCCCCAGGGCTCAGTTCTAGGCCCTCTCCTATTCTATCTATACACCAAGTCACTTGGCTCTGTCATATCCTCACATGGTCTCTCCTATCATTGCTACGCAGACGACACACAATTAATTTTCTCCTTTCCCCTTCTGATAACAGGTCTGGCAGACATATCAGTGTGGATGTCGGATCACCACCTCAAGCTGAATCTCGGCATGACGGAGCTGCTCTTCCTTCCGGAGAAGGACTGCCCGCTCCATGATCTTGCCATCACTGTGGTCCTCTGTAGCTCAGCTGGTAGAGCACGGCGCTTGTAACGCCAAGGTAGTGGGTTCGATCCCCGGGACCACCCATACACAAAAATGTATGCACGCATGACTGTAAGTCGCTTTGGATAAAAGCGTCTGCTAAATGCATATTATTATTTATTATTACTGTTGACAACTCCATTGTGTCCTCCTCCCAGAGTGCAAAGAACCTTGGCGTGAACCTGGACAACACCCTGTCGTTCTTCGCTAACATCAAAGCGGTGACCCGATCCTGCAGGTTCATGCTCTACAACATTCGTAGAGTACGACCCTACCTTACACAGAAAGCGGCACAGGTCCTAATCCAGGCACATCTCCCGTCTGGATTACTGCAACTTGCTGTTGGCTGGGCTCCCTGCCTGTGTCATTAAAGCCCTACAACCTATCCAGAACGCTGCAGCCCGTCTGGTGTTCAACCTTCCCAAGTTCTCTCATGTCACCCCACTCCTCCGCACACTCCACTGGCTTCCAGTTGAAGCTCGCATCTACTACAAAACTATGGTGCTTGCCTACGGAGCTGTGAGGGGAATGGCACCTCCTTACTTTCAGGCTCTGATCAGACCCTACACCCAAACGAGGGCACTACGTTCATCCACCTCTGGCCTGCTAGCCCCCCTACCTCTATGGAAGCACAGTTCCCGCTCAGCCCAGTCAATGCTATTCGCTGCTCTGGCACCCCAGTTTTCCTGCCTGGGTTGTGGGATCTTGTTTTTGTTCGGTGAGTTTGGCTTGTTAGTGTATAGCCTTCCGACATCACGTTTCGTTGCCTTTTTGTATGTTTATTCAGTTTAATAAATATGTTCGCCTACCATGCTGCACCTTGGTCTAACCCGTTCTTCAACGACCGTGACACATGGTAACATCCCTGAGCAGCTTAGTTCAGAAGGACGACTGTATCTTTGATGTGTCTGGGTTGTTTAATACATAATTCACAGCATAATTATTAACTTGACCATACTTAATGAGATAATCAATGTCTGATGTGTTATTGTTACCCATCTACCAAGCACTGCCCTTCTTTATGAGGCTACCTGGTCTTTGTAGTTGAATATGTGCTTGAAATTCTATACTTGACTGAGGGACCTTGCAGATGTTGTATGTTTGGGGGACAGAGGAAGGGTTAGTCATTCAAGAATCATGTCAACCCATATTATTTCACACAGTGAGTCTACATTTACATTTACATTTTAGTCATTTAGCAGACGCTCTTATCCAGAGCGACTTACAGTTAGTGAATACATATTATTATTATTATTATGATTTTTTTATACTGGCCCCCCGTGGGAAACGAACCCACAACCCTGGCGTTGCAAACGCCATGCTCTATCAACTGAGCTACATCCCTGCCGGCCATTCCCTCCCCTACCCTGGACGACGCTGGGCCAATTGTGCGCCGCCCTATCTAACTTCTGTGATTTGTTAAGCCAAATTTTACACCTGAACTAATTTAGGCTTGTCTAAACAAAGGGGCTGAGTACTCATGCAACGACTATATTTTAGTAAAGATTGTATTATTAATAAAATAAATAAAAGACTATTCTTCCACTTTGACATTACAAAAAAAAAATCCATAGATTGTTGACAAAAAATGACAAATCAATTTTAATCCCACTTTGTGGCACAATAAATGTGAAAAGATCCAAGGAGTGTGAATACTTTCTGAAGGTACAGTATATAGGATAAGCCTTGACTAGAATACAGTATTTACATATGAAGTGGGTAAAACAGTATGTAAACATTATTAAAGTAACCAGTGTTAAATGACTCTCTATATAGGGCAGCAGTCTCTTGGGTGCAGGGTAGAGTATCGGGTGTCACAACAAACTGGCCAGAGTCAATGACTAAGCCACATGCACCACCCGAGGAAGCATCTCATTCTGACCAAGTTCGCTGATGAATGTCATGATTCATTCATTACGGAGTTAACGCTTTCCAGTGTGTCAACAGCTTGTATTTGAAGTGATAATCTTAACATTGAAGGGAGTCCTTGAAATGTTATCTTGATTAAATTGGTTAATGAGAAAGGATCTCTATAATTCAGCGAAGAGGAGTTGCTCAGGCCTCCTGTTAGTTAAACTGTGTCTAATAAATCTTTGGGGAAAACGGCGAGAAGAGAAGTGAAAAAAATAATAGTCCCAGCAGCCTGCAGCCATTATTTTTCTCTGAACTTTTTTCCTCTCTCTGCTCTGGTTGCTGGTTGAGTGTTAAATTGGATCTTGTGGTTTGAGAGCCTGGGCCTGATTGGCAATATTACACCATATCCACATCTCATTTTGCAAGGTGGAAATTACATTTTACAATTACAATGTAATATCTACAGTAGGTACATGCATGTGCAGTAGGTACAAAGTACAAAGTTAATATCTGGGCTACATTATGTACATAGAGGAAGCTATACCCGTAGATATATTCAGGAGATATGTGAGTAAGTATTCACATGTGCAATGTCATTACTGTGTGTAGGTATACATTGTTGGTTACAGGGTCCGCACTCAAAAAATAGATTATCAAAGTTATTTAATGCTATTTTATTAATTTGATGACAACAAGAGCAAAACAAAACAACATTTCAGCTGTTAGACCATCATCAATGTTAAATTATTGGTTACACAGCAGTTGCAACAGTGATGGCTGTTTGCAATTGGTTTAATTACATATTGCAAATCTTTGTGTAAAGGAAGTCCAAAGAACTCTAATTAACTGTGTTTTACCTCCCATCACTGTAGCATTATTGCTTAAGATTAGAGGTATCTTCATCTTGAGTTTATTTGCAAAACTTTGAAATTGTAGTTATTCTGTAATTACACAGTAGTTACATAAACTTGTCTTGCATGCTTTCTGTACCATTTATTAAAAGCGGGGTCATGTTTTGATACTTCTTAAGGTCTCATTTGATTTCCTCCTTCAAAATGAGAGAATATGCTCACACTTTCCTGCTAATATTTGCCAGGCTGTAACTGAAGCCTATATCAAATAGGGATAATTCAAAACAATGCGACAAAAATGTGTTTTGGTTGAGGCAAATAGAGGCCTGACCTTGACATTTAGAGAGAATAGAGGCTTCACCTTGACATTTAGAGAGAATAGAGGCTTCACCTTGACATTTAGAGAGAATAGAGGCTTCACCTTGACATTTAGAGAGAATAGAGGCTTCACCTTGACATTTAGAGAGAATAGAGGCTTCACCTTGACATTTAGAGAGAATAGAGGCTTCACCTTGACATTTTGGGTCGACATAGCCATGTTCCAAACCCTGCGACCTGCGATTCAGAAACCTTTTAAAAAACAGCCCAGATGTAATGAAGAGGCACCAACATCCACATGAGTAGTGCCGGTGATTTGCTAGAGAAGGAAGGACATTTAAAATTAATTCTAGAAACATGCAGGAACAATGGAAGCCTGCACATAGCAATGACAAAGTAAATAATGTTAGTACATCTCATCATGTCAATTCAATATGTCAGGTCCGCAATCAGGGGAACATCAGTTATGTCAATAAATCCCCCCCCGAATCATAAATAAATCTATATTTTATCCTGTGTACTTTACTGAAAACCTCTTAGTAGCTATCATTGCTAAATCACTGGAATTATGTTTCAGATTTTTCTGTGTACATTTAGAGTATGGACACTGCAGTTATAGGGTTCTCCACAAATGAGTCATCTAAGATCTCCAATTGGTCCGTGCTCTAGTCTACAAGCCTATTTCAAGCTTATATTAAAAAACCTACTAAATAGGGGCATTTTAAACACACACATATGGCAATAGATTAATAGCATAAGTATTCCCATCGGGGTGCCGATCTAATAACAACATCCCTTTTTTGATCTGTAACGCTGCCCTTTTGACACCCGGCATTACTGATGCATTGATCAAGGACAGCTACATGGTCATCCCAGGCATGAAAGGGATGTAATTTAGCAATATGAGCAACAGTATTTTAAGTAGTGGAGATGTAGGTCTCGTCCCAAATGGCACCTTATTACCTACATAGTGCACAACTTTTGTCCAGATCCCTATGGGCCCTGGTCAAAGGTAGTGCACTATATAGGGAATTGGGTGCCATTTGGGATGCAAGTGTAGTATACGCTATTTACACAACTGTACATTCGGTCCACATTTGACACCGTTTAGTTTTGTCATCGGATATCATGAAATACAACACAGGGAGAAATGGCCTGAAAAGCTGTGCTCCAACAGGACATACAGTACTGTAAATGTATGCACCGATTTGTGATTAAGATGTGGCTTTGTATGAAATGGATGTTCATTGTTGGACTGTGATTAAACCAAATGACTGCTCTGAGAAAGTCTCCCCAGTCTGAATGACTGCTCTAAGAAAGTCTCCCCAGTCTGAATTACTGCTCTAAGAAAGTCTCTCTAGTCTGAATGACTGCTTTAAGAAAGCCTCCCCAGTCTGAATTACTGCTCTAAGAAAGTCTCTCTAGTCTGAATGACTGCTTTAAGAAAGCCTCCCCAGTCTGAATGACTGCTTTAAGAAAGTCTCTCTAGTCTGAATGACTGCTCTGAGAAAGTCTCCCCAATCTGAATGACTGCTCTGGGAAAGTCTTACCCAGTCTGAATGACTGCTCTGAGAAAGCCTCCCCAGTCTGAATGACTGCTTTAAGAAAGTCTCTCTAGTCTGAATGACTGCTCTGAGAAAGTCTCCCCAATCTGAATGAAGCTCTGATAAAGTATTGCCAGTCTGAATGACTGCTCTAAGAAAGTCTCCCCAGTCTGAATGACTGCTCTGAGAAAGTCTCCCCAGTCTGAACGACTGCTCTGAGAAAATCTCCCCCAGTTTGCTGAGATTGATCTCCCATAAGAACATGCAGTTTGTTCTGGCCGGCTGCAAGCTGCAAGCTGGAGCCTTCGAGGCTGGGGACTGGGGCTGATTCAGAGAGAGAGATAAGCTGAGCTGAGCTTTTCATATCTGGGGCACTTGGTCCCCAGTGACCCGGTCCTCTGCCTTTGGCAAACACAATTTCTATTGTGACTTGGCCAGTTCAAAACAGCCAGTGCTAGCAAAGCCCCCAGTAATGAAGTCGCTCATTTCTAGACTAGAGAGAGGACACAAAGGAAGATGTGTTTGGTATTCATCTGGTCATCTACTCACTGTGTGCATGTGTAGCCGCTCATCAGTTGATTCCAATCAGTAGTGCTCCGTACTCAGACCACCCTTAGCAGATTACATCATCGTCAAGACAACTGGAGAAGGCCTTTAAGATGATTTCAAATGGAAACAATTAAAATTATGCAATGAATCATGATGCATGCTTGCTGTTGTAATTAAGAGAGATAAATGTGATCTTTAAAAAAAAAACTAGCATGCTAGCAGATACCCATAGACATCCAGTCATTGTGCTAACGCTAGTTAGCATTGGCTCGCGAAACTACCTCTAACTTCCTTCATACTGGTATCCACGAGTTCATCTGGGGAAGCAGATAAAGGGCCGCATTCCCAAAATCCAAAGTATCACTTTAAAGTATTTAAATACCCAAAATGTTCCCAGGGAACTGGTCCTTGCTTTACCACAGGTATACAAAAATCGCTGGTGCATTTGGCCCAATTTGAAACACTCTCTCACTATTTGTCATCGACAATTTCCAGCCGATCTCCGAACGACAATAAGTGCACTAGAATTTCCCTACTAAGCAATCAGGCGTTTTGAAGGCATTATGTGCCCACCAGAGTTTTTTTGCATGTCATTAAAGCTTCTATTTGTAGGATGAATGCGTTTTGCAGGGCTAGACACGCGGTCGGTACCGCTGCACGCTCCACACTCTACGTCTGGGTGACTCGAACAGCTGTTTCCCCCAGCCTGGGGAGAGGCAGGTCGAGTCAAATGCCTCCTCCTGTCACAGGCTGCTCACCACCCAAGGCGCTTATTAAAAAACACATACCAACACATACACACACTGTATCTCTCTAATTCTTCCCCCGGCGACATGGAGCAGCATGGGTCCTCGTGGGAACGGGTCGAGTGGTTGATACCTCCACAGTTGGTGGGATGATCCAGGGATCATCGCTGGGTTTTGGGGCCTGCACTGCGTGGCCAGTCAGTGGGGTAACACTACTCATCGGAGGTCCCACAGGGCACTGGAGGAGATATCTCACCTCGGATGTCTCACGGACCAGATGGGAATATGGATTAGAAGGTAGGCTCAGTGGAAGCCAGTTCAAATGCAGTAATACTGTTGCCCCATCTTCCCTAATGTAACACGCTCACACACACACATACTCACGCATACTCATGCTCACACACACACACACACACACACACACACGTCTGTACATCTGGAATTCTGTTCCATCATGTTTTTACTCATGCAATTTGATTTGTGGAAGAGTGAAGATGTCAACCCCAGGCCTCCTATTATAGAGGAGCAGCACAACATCAGATACCTTCTCATTTCTGACAGGGACCTCAGATTTGTGGGCTGAGGTTGTCAAATTAGCGACACCGCTAGCTAGTATGGCTACCATGGTGTTGGCTGACAGCAGTTTGGAATGGGATTACATTTTTCACATTCAGTCCGGGCACATAAAGAGAGAGGCTCTATTTTGCCTTAATAGATTCACCTCCAGTCACTATTCCTGTGTGCTTTTGCGAGTATGTGGACACTGAGAGATGCCTCCGCAACATAATTTACTTAAATGCTGTACCCATGGCAACTTTATGTTGAAATAATTGAGGTAGAAGGGTATTGTTTGCTGTCAACTACAGTTGGGTACAGAGCGTTGATTTGTCCGGGGTGACAACCCACCAGATGAATGGCACACTAATTAGCTAGCTGGTCCCTCGCTGACAGGCGCATTTCAACTCCCCTAATGGAGACGGGGTCCTGGGGTTAATTTAGCACCCGTGGGTGGGTTGAACACACACACACAAACAGACATGGACATACACACACATATCCACACACATACATGTCACACTCACCATCTCTAAATAATATTATTATATTCATATAATATCTCTCTGTTACACATATACAGTATATATACACACACCAGACAGAATTAGTGATCGTTCCCTTGTTCGCTATTAGCCATTGGCACCGCCAAATGCAAATCACCAGGAGCTTCTTTAGTGTCATTAATAATGTTGTCAATACAACACAATAGATCTAATAAGAACCACAGAAAAGACTGGTGCTGCTCTGTCTGTCGTCATCCCACCCTGTGCTAAATTACATGTCTCTGAGGAGCGCGGACTGTGTACCAGTGTGTACTATGTCACCTAGGAACCGTGCTTTTATTCATGACTACAGTGTCTCCTTTA
The DNA here is from genome assembly GCF_020615455.1 of Coregonus clupeaformis. NCBI lineage: Eukaryota > Metazoa > Chordata > Actinopteri > Salmoniformes > Salmonidae > Coregonus > Coregonus clupeaformis. The sequence continues at coordinate 12,112,556 of NC_059194.1, read as the reverse complement.
TTTAAGAGTGGTGAGGGGTCTATTCATCAGACTGGGGCTAATTAATGTCTACATGATTGAGGGTAGGGAGGAACACACCGGAGAGATGATGCACACCTACAATGCTGTCGGAGCACTCCAGATATGAAGATTAATCCATTCCGGCACACCCCTATTACAAATTAAAACAGCCGTGGCGCATCCTTTGTGTCAAATACTCCTATAAACAAAAGCGGGAGTAATTCTTTACTTGTAATTAGCAGTATTTCACTCTTTCTCTCTCTTCCCTCTTTCTCCTCTCTCTCTCTCTCTTCCCTCTTTCTCCTCTCTCTCTCTCTTCCCTCTTTCTCCTCTTTCTCCTCGCTCTCTTTCTCTCCCCTCCCTCTCTCTCTCTCCCCTCCCTCTCTCTCTCCCCTCCCTCTCTCTCTCCCCTCTCTCTCTCTCTCTCTCTCTCTCGCTCTCTCTCTCTCTCTCTCTCTCTCTCTCTTTCTCTCGCGTGGTGGAGATGGAGGAGAGCTTGAATGTGTCTTGTCCCTGAGCCGTGGCTGCTTTGATTGTAACAGATTGGTGAGGAAGGAAGCTATTTGAAACTGAGCCTCTAGAACACTGGCTTTGGGGAGTTAAGGTTAAATGGGATTGCTCTCTTTGAATCATTTTGACGACCCGCCGCAGCTGAGTCTGCAGCTTGTCCCACTTGTTCTAAAGCGTATGACGGGGATCTGAGATTGAGAAGAAACCACAGAGTTCATCACTGGGTGTGTGTCACTGGCGTGCCGGACACCCCCGCAGCCCCTGCAAGGAGGGGGGGCCCACGAGCTCTGGGGGCCCATGCGCCTGTCATTGAGATCAATTTCCATATGTACTAGGAAGCTAAGAACATTTTAAACTGACTGAAAGTAAGTGGATATCGGTGAACAAATGTCGTGGTCAAGGCTACGCGGCGCCAATGCAATGAGTGGAGCTTACTCAGGCATTCAAAGGTGCATATCAGACCAAGACCTAATGCTTCTTAGGTAGTTCTGTATGAGTTTTAGTTTAGAAAACGATCTCTCCGCAGAAGCGACAGTTACAGGGATGGTAAAAACAGCTTGATTGCCGTAGCAACATCAGAGAAACTGGGCAGAAGGGAGTGGTGCTTCAAATACAGCAGTTCTGCAACATCTTTCATTGAGCCTCTCATTTTCCTTAATTGCCGGCCTCAACACATTACGGAAAGAGATTAACTGTATAGGAAGCTCTGGGGTCAGGTCGTCTGGATACTGGATAGCCAATAAATTGGCAGATGCAAACAGATTATCATCTTTAGCGGACAACAGTTAGTCTGAGCTTGAACAAAAAAAGCGGTTTGGGATTTTGTTCATACTGGTGAACCGGCGTTTGAGTTGAGTGGTTGCAAAATCAACAGTCCCTAATCTTTGCATGGATCATTCAAGACTAAGTTTAAATTGTGTGCAGCGCAATGGACATATAATGCACAATGTCTCAGGAAAAAACGTATAGGTTGGCAATACTCAGTATAGAAAACAGTTGTGCACGCTACCTGGACCTACAGGCCATGGTGAAAACATTTGCAAACAAAAATGCAAGGCAACGCAGACGCATACTGTAGCTACTATAGGCCTCTACGTAGAAAGAAAGAGAGGAAAAAGCACAGACACAGAGAGACTTTCTTCTAAGAGAAAGAAAGACAAAAAGAGACACAGAAAGAGAGAGAAGTAGCAAGGAGCTCTTCAAGGGGAATTTCACCCTGGGGGAATCTGGGCTTGTTTTCATAATGTCTGAGGCATATCTAGGACAGTGAGATGTGTTTCACACATAATTGCCCAGGAGGAAGGCAGGTCAGGACTTCGCGTGCTGAATGGTACACCCTATGACGGCTTACGGTGTATTGATGGCAGGGGCGAGATCTAAAAATACATGTAGTCCTGCTATGTGGCATTTCGCGAAGGCTCTATGTTATACTGATCGCACTATTCATTTTTGTGGGTGTACAGTCGTGGTCAAAAGTTTTGAGAATTACACAAATACTAATTTTCACAAAGTCTGCTGCCTCAGTTTTGATGAAGGCAATTTGCATATACTCCGGAATGTCATGAAGAGTGATCAGATTAATTGCAATTAATTGCAAAGTCCCTCTTTGCCATGAAAATTAAATTAATCCCCAAAAAACTTTCCACTGCATTTCAGCCCTGCCACAAAAGGACCAGCTGCCATCATGTCAGTGATTCTCTCGTTAACACAGGTGAGTGTTGACGAGGACAAGGCTGGGGAGTATCTTATGATAAGCTGTAGACCACACTATTTACCAAGAGAGTTTTCATCTATATTTTTCATTGCTGTCTATTTACCACCACAAACCAATGCTGGCGTTAAGATTGCACTGAATGAGCTGTATAAGGCCATAAGTCAACAGGAAAACGCTCATCCAGAGGCAGCGCTCCTAGTGGCCGGGGACTTTAATGCAGGGAAACTTAAATCCATTCTACCTAATTTCTACCAGCATGTTAAATGTGCAACCAGAGGACAAAAAAACTCTAGACCACCTTTACTCCACACACAGAGACGCATACAAAGCTCTCCCTCGCCCTCTATTTGGCAAATCTGACCATAAATCTATCCTCCTGATTCCTGCTTATAAGCAAAAACTAAAGCAGGAAGCAATTTTAGAAAAAGCTGTTGCGCAGCAACTCACTGCCTTTCTGAAGACAAACAATGTATACGAAATGCTTCAGTCTGGTTTTAGACCCCATCATAGCACTGAGACTGCACTTGTGAAGGTGGTAAATGACCTTTTAATGGCGTCAGACCGAGGCTCTGCATCTGTCCTCGTGCTACTAGACCTTAGTGCTGCCTTTGACACCATCGATCACCACATTCTTTTGGAGAGACTGGAAACCCAAATTGGTCTACACGGACAAGTTCTGGCCTGGTTTAGATCTTACCTGTCGGAAAGATATCAGTTTGTCTCTGTGAATGGTCTGTCCTCCGACAAATCAACTGTACATTTCGGTGTTCCTCAAGGTTCCGTTTTAGGACCACTATTGTTTTCACTATATATTTTACCTCTTGGGGATGTTATTCGAAAACATAATGTTAACTTTCACTGCTATGCGGATGACACACAGCTGTACATTTCAATGAAACATGGTGAAGCCCCAAAATTGCCCTCGCTAGAAGCCTGTGTTTCAGACATAAGGAAGTGGATGGCTGAAAACTTTCTACTTTTAAACTCGGACAAAACAGAGATGCTTGTTCTAGGTCCCAAGAAACAAAGAGATCTTCTGTTAAATCTGACAATTCATATTGATGGTTGTAAAGTCGTCTCAAATAAAACTGTGAAGGACCTCGGCGTTACTCTTGACCCTGATCTCTCTTTTGACGAACATATCAAGACTGTTTCAAGGACAGCTTTTTTCCATCTACGTAACATTGCAAAAATCAGAAATTTTCTGTCCAAAAATGATGCAGAAAAATTAATCCATGCATTTGTTACTTCTAGGTTAGACTACTGCAATGCTCTACTTTCCGGCTACCCGGATAAAGCACTAAATAAACTTCAGTTAGTGCTAAATACGGCTGCTAGAATCCTGACTAGAACCAAGAAATTTGATCATATTACTCCAGTGCTAGCTTCCCTACACTGGCTTCCTGTTAAGGCAAGGGCTGATTTCAAGGTTTTACTGTTAACCTATAAAGCGTTACATGGGCTTGCTCCTACCTATCTTTCCGAGTTGGTCCTGCCGTACATACCAATACGTACGCTACGGTCACAAGACGAGGCCTCCTAATTGTCCCTAGAATTTCTAAGCAAACAGCGGGAGGCAGGGCTTTCTCCTATAGATCTCCATTTTTATGGAACAGTCTGCCTACCCATGTGAGAGACGCAGACTCGGTCTCAACCTTTAAGTCTTTACTGAAGACTTATCTCTTCAGTAGGTCATATGATTGAGTGTAGTCTGGCCCAGGAGTGTGAAGGTGAACGGAAAGGCTCTGGAGCAACGAACAGCCCTTGCTGTCTCTGCCAGGCCGGTTCCCCTCTCTCCACTGGGGTTCTCTGCCTCTAACCCTGTTACAGGGGCTGAGTCACTGGCTTGCTGGTGCTCTTTCATGCCGTCCCTAGGAGGGGTGCGTCACTTGAGTGGGTTGAGTTACTGACGTGATCTTCCTGTCTGGGTTGGCGCCCCCCCTTGGTTTGTGCTGTGGTGGAGACCTCTGTGGCAGAGTGGGTGGGGTTATATCCTTCCTGTTTGGCCCTGTCCGGGGGTTTCTTCGGATGGGGCCACAGTGTCTCCGGACCGCTCCTGTCTCAGCCTCCAGTATTTATGCTGCAGTAGTTTATGTGTCGGGGGGCTGGGGTTAGTTGGTTATACCTGGAGTACTTCTCCTGTCTTATCCAGTGTCCTGTGTGAATTTAAGTATGCTCTCTCTAATTCTCTCGTTCTCTCTTTCTCTCTGAGAACCTGAGTCCTAGGACCATACGTCAGGACTACCGGGCATGCTGACACCTTGCTGTCCCCAGTCCGCCTGGCCTTGCTGCTATTCCAGTTTCAACTGTTCTGCCTGCGGTTACGAAACCCCTACCTGTCCCAGACCTGCTGTTTTCAACTCTTAATGATCGGCTATGAAAAGCCAACTGAGAGACCTGAGCCCTAGGACCATACGTCGGGACTACCGGCCGTGGTGACTCCTTGCTGTCCCCAGTCCGCCTGGCCTTGCTGCTATTCCAGTTTCAACTGTTCTGCCTGCGGTTATGGAACCCCTACCTGTCCCAGACCTGCTGTTTTCAACTCTTAATGATCGGCTATGAAAAGCCAACTGAGATTTATTCCTGATTATTATTTGACCATGCTTGTCACTTATGAACATTTTTGAACATCTTGGCATGGTTCTGTTATAATCTCCACCCGGCACAGCCAGAAGAGGACTGGCCACCCCTCATAATATGGTTCCTCTCTAGGTTTCTTCCTAGGTTTTGGCCTTTCTAGGGAGTTTTTCCTAGCCACCGTGCTTCTACACCTGCATTACTAGCTGTTTGGGGTTTTAGGCTGGGTTTCTGTACAGCACTTCGAGATATTAGCTGATGTACGAAGGGCTATATAAAATAAAATTGATTGATTGATTGAAGCACCAGTGACTCGGTTAATAAAAAAGTGGTCATATGACGCAGATGCTAAGCTACAGGACTGTTTTGCTAGCAAAGACTGGAACATGATTCTTCAGATAGCATTGAGGAGTATACCACATCAGTCACTGGCTTCATCAATAAGTGCATCGATGATGTCGTCCCCACAGTGACCCAACATACCCCAACCAGAAGCCATGGATTACAGGAAACATCCGCACTGAGCTAAAGGGTAGAGCTGCCACTTTCAAGGAGCGGGACTCTAACCCGGACGCTTATAAGAAATCCTGCTATGCCCTCCGACGAACCATCAAACAGGCAAAGAGTCAATACCGGACTAAGATTGAATCGTACTACACCGGCTTTAACACTCGTCGGATGTGGCAGGACTTGAAAACTATTACAGACTACAAAAGGAAGCACAGCCGCAAGCTGCCCAGTGACACAAGCCTACCAGACGAGCTAAATCACTTCTATGCTCGCTTCGAGGCAAGCAACACTAAAGCATGCATGAGAGCACCAGCTGTTCCGGATGACTATGTGATCACGCTCTAAAGAGCCGATGTGAGTAAGACTTTTAAGCTGGTCAACATTCACAAGGCCGCAGGGCCAGACGGATTACCAGGACGTATACTCTGAGCATGTGCTGACCAACTGTCTAGTGTCTTCACTGACATTTTCAACATGTCCCTGACTGAATCTGTAATACCAACATGTTTCAAGCAGACCACCATAGTCCCTGTGCCCAAGGACTCTTAGATAACCTGCCTAAATGACTACCGACCCGTAGCACTGACGTCTGTAGCCATGAAGTGCTTTGAAAGGCTGGTCATGGCTCACATCAACACCATTATCCCAGAAAACCCTAGACCCACTCCAATTTGCATACCGCCCCAACAGATCCACAGATGAGGCAATCTCTATTGCACTCCACACTGCCCTTTCCCACCTGGACAAGAGGAACACCTACGTGAGAATGCTATTCATTGACTACAGCTCAGCATTCAACACCATAGTGCCCTCAAAGCTCATCACTAAGCTAAGGATCCTGGGACTAAACACCTCCCTCTGCAACTGGATCCTGGACTTCCTGACGGGTCGCCCCCAGGTGGTAAGGGTATGTAACAACACATCTGCCACACTGATCCTCAACACGGGGGCCCCTCAGGGGTGCGTGCTCAGTCCCCTCCTGTACTCCCTGTTCACCCATGACTGCATGGCCAGGCACGACTCCAACACCATCATTAAGTTTGCCGATGACACAACAGTGGTAGGCCTGATCACCGACAACGATGAGACAGCCTATAGGGAGGAGGTCAGAGACCTGGCCGTGTGGTGCCAGGATAACAACCTCTCCCTCAACGTGACCAAGACAAAGGAGATGATTGTGGACTACAGGAAAAAAAAGAGGACTGAGCACGCCCCCATTCTCATCGATGGGGCTGTAGTGGAACAGGTTGAGAGCTTCAAGTTCCTTGGTGTCCACATCACCAACGAACTATCATGGTCCAAACACACCAAGACAGTCGTGAAGAGGGCACGACAAAGCCTATTCCCCCTCAGGAGACTGAAAATATTTGGCATGGGTCCTCAGATCCTCAAATAATTCTACAGCTGCACCATCGAGAGCACCCTGACTGGTTGGATCACCGCCTGGTATGGCAACTCCTTGGCCTCCGACCACAAGGCACTACAGAGGGTAATGCGTACGGCCCAGTACATCACTGGGGCCAAGCTTCCTGCCATCCAGGACCTCTATACCAGGCGGTGTCAGAGGAAGGCCCTCAAAATTGTCAAAGACTCCAGCCACACTAGTCATAGACTGTTCTCTCTGCTACCGCACGGCAAGCGGTACCGGAGTGCCAAGTCTAGGTCCAAAAGACTTCTCAACAGCTTCTACCCCCAAGCCATAAGACTCCTGAATAGCTAATCATGGCTACCTGGACTATTTGCACTGCCCCCCCACCCCATCTTTTTACGCTGCTGCTACTCTGTTAATTATTTATGCATAGTCACTTTAACTCTACCCACATGTACATATTACTTCAACTACCTCAACTAGCCGGTGCCCCCGCACATTGACTCTGCACCGGTACCCCCCTGTATATATAGCCTCCCTAATGTTATTTTATTTTACTTTTTTGTTGTTTTATTCTACTTTTTTATTAAAAATAAATGCACTGTTGGTTAAGGGCTGTAAGTAAGCATTTCACTCTAATGTCTGCAACTGTTGTATTTGGCGCATGTGGCCAATAACATTTGATTTGATTTGATTTGAGATCACTCTGTCATCCTAATTGAGTTAGAATAACAGACTGGAAGCTTTAAAAGGAGGGTGGTGCTTGGAATAATTGTTCTTCCTCTGTTAACCATGGTTACCTGCAAGGAAACACGTGCCGTCATCATTGCTTTGCACAAAAAGGGCTTCACAGGAAAGGATATTGCTGCTAGTAAGATTGCACCTAAATCAACCATTTATCGGATCATCAAGAACTTCAAGGAGAGAGGTTCAATTGTTGTGAAGAAGGCGTCAGGGCGCCCAAGAAAGTCCAGCAAGCGCCAGGACCGTCTCCTAAAGTTGATTCAGCTGCGGGATCGGGGCACCACCAGTGCAGAGCTTGCTCAGGAATGGCAGCAGGCAGGTGTGAGTGCATTTGCACGCACAGTGAGGCGAAGACTTATGGAGGATGGCCTGGTGTCAAGAAGGGCCGCAAAGAAGCCACTTCTCTCCAGGAAAAACATCAGGGTCTGACTCATATTCTGCAAAAGGTACAGGGATTGGACTGCTGAGGACTGGGGTAAAGTCATTTTCTCTGATGAATCCCATTTCCGATTGTTTGGGGCATCCGGAAAACACCTTGTCCGGAGAAGACAAGGTGAGCACTACCATCAGTCCTGTGTCATGCCATCAGTAAAGCATCCTGAGACCATTCATGTGTGGGGTTGCTTCTAAGGCAAGGGAGTGGGCTCACTCACAATTTTGCCTTAGAACACAGCCATGAATCAAGAATGGTATCAACACATCCTCCGAGAGCAACTTCTCCCAACCATCCAAGAACAGTTTGGTGACGACCAATGCCTTTTCCAGCATGATGGAGCACCTTGCCATAAGGCAAAAGTGATAACTAAGTGGCTCTGGGAACAAAACATCAACATTTTGGGTCCATGGCCAGGAAACTCCCCAGACCTTAATCCCATTGAGAATTTGTGGTCGATCCTCAAGAGGCGGGTGGACAAACAAAAACCCACAAATTCTGACAAACTCCAAGCATTGATTATGCAAGAATGGGCTGCCATCAGTCAGGATGTGGCCCAGAAGTTCATTGACAGCATGCTAGGGCGGATTGCAGAGGTCTTGAAAAAGAAGGGTCAACACTGCAAATATTGTCTCTTTGCATAAACTTAATGTAATTGTCAATAAAAGCCTTTGACACTTATGGAATGCTTGTAATTATACTTCAGTATACCATAGTAACATCTGAAAAAAATATCTCATAACACTGAAGCAGCGAACTTTGTGAAGACCAATACTTGTGTCATTCTCAAAACTTTTGACCACGACTGTAGATATGGTTGTCCTTGTTCGATAGAGCCATTGGACGTCTTTCAGAGATGTTCCTACCGACGGATTCATTAGTAAATATACAAGCAGACACATTTCTTCCAGTCTCTGAAAGACTACAACTTGTGTTGGGCGGTGCTTCGTGCTCCGGCCCCAATCCCTCCCCCAAGTGGGCTTTTTTCAAAGGAGGTGGACACTAACAACAATCCTTTGGGAAAACTGAAAGAACTGACCGGACGCAATAGCTTCAAGTGATTCCTCTTATCAACACGAATTCAACGTTGGAGCATCTATTAGCTACATGGTGACATTTAACCATACATGTTTCAACCGGAATTTAGCTAGAAGCTCAGCTACAGCTGATGCCAGCACCAAAAGAGGGCAGATGACAAATACGGTGGTTTAGTAAGATACTTTTTCTGCAAGCCACCTAGCTTGCTAACTTTAGTTTATCTACTGAAACCCATATTGTGTATTGCTGGCTAAAAACGACTATGGTACAGTGAGGGTTATTATTTTTCTGTTTGCTAACTTAGCTAGCTACACTATATGTACAAAAGTATGTGGACACCTGTTCAAATTAGTGGATTCGGTTATTTCAGCCACACCCGTTGCTGACAGGTGTATAAAATTGAGCACACCGCCATGCAATCTCCATAGACAAACATTGACAGTAGAATAGCCTTACTGAAGAGCTCAGTGACTTTCAACATGGCACCGTCATAGGATGCCACCTTTCCAACAAGAGTTCATCAAATTTCTGCCCTACTAGAGCTGCCCCGGTCAACTGTAAGTGCTGTTATTGTGAAGTGGAAAATTCCAGGAGCAACAACAGCTCAGCCTCGAAGTGGTAGGCCACACAAGCTCACAGAACTGGAACGCCGAGTGCTGAAGCGCGTAGCATGTAAAAATAGTGTGTCCTCGGTTGCAATACTTACTACCAAGTTCCAAACTGCCTCTGGAAGCAACGTCCACGCAATTACTTATAATGGGTTTCCATGACCGAGCAGCCGCACACAAGCCTAAGATCACCATGCTCAATGCTCAACGTCGGCTGGAGTGGTGTAAAGCTCGCCGCCATTGGACTCTGGAGCAGTGGAAACGCGTTCTCTGGAGTGATGAATCACGCTTCACAATCTGGCAGTCAGACAAACGATTTTGGGTTTGGCGGATCAATCAATCAATCAGATTTTATTTATAAAGCCCTTTTTACATCAGCAGTGTCACGTCTCCTCCCGTTGCTCCCCTCCGGCGCTCTGATTCGCCGGTCCACTGAGCCACCGGTCTGAGCACACCACCTTGGCAACACAGGAATGGAAACCCAACACACCCTAATCACCTCCAGCGCACCTGCACCTCATCATCTCATCACCACCGTTATAAAGCCCTGGACTGTTCAGTCATTGTTGTGTGTAATTGTTAGCGTCGTTTACTCGCTCATTGTTATTCTCTTTCTCATTGTTAAGTAAACCTTTACCTTGTAGATTCCTGTGTCTGCATCCTGCCTCTTCGTATCCTCAGTATTCGTCACAGAATTACACACCTCTCAGGAAAATGGATGCAGCAGGTAATCCTCCTGGAGTTTCCCAGCGCCTCGACCAGCACCAGCAGCAGCTTCCCCAGTTGAACGCCGCCATGCAGGAAGTGTTCCAAACTCTGCATAATCTGCCCAGCGCTCCGGTTCTACCTCAGGGAGCGGCGAGTGCACCCAGTCCACCTGTTCCCGTGCTATCACCAACTTTTGAGGGACCCCTCGCCCTACCGGAGCGCTATGACGGTAAAATTACTAAATGTAGCGGCTTCCTGCTACAGGTTTCACTTTATCTGGCACATCAGCCTTGGGCATATCCATCGTATCAAGCCAGGATAGAGCTGGTGATTTCACTACTTAAAGGAAAGGCGCGGCATTGGGCCACGGCAGTCTGGGAAGGAGGTGAGGCCACGGCGCTTCCCTACTCCACCTTCCTCGCTCGGTTCAGGGCGGTGTTTGATCATCCCACGAAAGGGAAAGGACGGGGGTGAGCGTCTCCTCCAGCTACAACAGGGAGAGGGGCCCGCGTCTGAGCATGATCTGAGCTTTCGCACAGGAGGCTTACGAGAGGACATCAAGACGGAACTCGCATGTCGGGATGACGAGATGGACCTTGATACCCTCATCGCCATGTCCATCCGTCTTGACGACATGTTGAGAGACAGACAGCGTTCCCAACACCTCCCAGAGCCTCGACGCTCACCCCATCTGAGCTATGGAAGCCGCCCTGCCTCAGAGTCCTCACCCATGGAGGTGGGCAGCACCCCCTACACCACCACAGACCACATATCTCCTGGCAGCTCCCAATCTAGGCAGCATGACTCCCGTCGCCGCTCCGTGAATGTTACGTTATCTCATATCACAAAACCATTGTGTTTAGTTTCATAACGGTGACTGGTTATTCCTTCTCTTCCATTTCCACTGCAATGATAGATTCCGGATCAGCGGGGTACCTTATAGATAGGGAGCTGGTCTCTGAATGGGGGTTGCCCACCGTGCCACTGCCTTTTCCGCTACACGTCACTTCGCTGGACAATAAACCACTTGGATCAGGCACCATTACGCACGTCACTCTCCCCATCACCATCACCATTCCCACACTACCGGAGCACCACGAGCTGTCATTCCACATTGTCACGTCACCCCTTCACCGGATCGTCTTGGGATTGCCCTGGCTCAGACTACACAACCCCACCATAAATTGGATCACCAAGAGGATCACAGCCTGGTCCACCTCATGCCGGAAGACCTGCCTGCCGGTGGTTTGTTGTTCCACGTCAGTGGAGAGTCCGGAGTCCGCCCTCCAGCCCAACATTCCATGTGAGTACGCAGATCTCTCCGATGTCTTCTCTTTATCAAAGGCTAGGTGTCTCCCTCCTCACAGGCCCTGGGACTGCGCCATTGACCCACTGGAGGGACAACACCCCCCGAAGAGTCGCATTTACTCCCTTTCCATGGTGGAGACTGAGGCCATGGAGAAGTATGTGGCGGAGACCCTGAAACAGGGGTTCAGACACTCTACTTCTCCTGCCTCCGCCAGCTTCTTCTTCGTGGCCAAAAAAGACGGAGGACTGAGGCGACTACAGGGGGCTGAATGCAGTTACCACCAAGTACCGGTACCCCCTCCCTCTGGGTCCGTCGGCCATTGAGCAGCTACGAGGGGCCCGGTACTTTACCAAGTTGGACCTGAGGAGTGCCTACAATCTGATCCGAATCCAGGAAGGAGACGAGTGGAACACGGCATTCAGTACTACCTCAGGCCACTATGAATACTGCGTCATGCCCTTCAGCCTCTCCCACGCACATTCTTGTTCCAGTCCTTCGTCAATGACGTGTTCCGAGACATGCTGAGTAGACAGGTGGTGGTGTACATCGACGATATCCTGATCTACTCGGCTATGTTCGAGGAGCACGTCAGGGACATCAGAGCTGTCCTATTCCGCCTCCGGGAACACAGCCTGTTGGTGAAGGGGGAGAAAAGCGAATTCCACCAACAGGCCATCTCCTTCCTGGGATACAGGATCAGTCCTCAGGGGTGTTCATGGAAAGAGAGAAGACGGACGCCGTCAGGTCATGGCCAGTCCCCACCACCATCAAGGGCCTACAGAGCTTCCTGGGCTTCGCCAATTTCTACCGGCGTTTCATCAGATCCTTCAGCTCCATAGCCGCCCCGCTCACCTCTCTCCTTAAGGGTGGGCCTCAGAAGCTGGCCTGGAACCCTGAGGCTGAGACTGTCTTCAAGAGGCTGAAGGGGAGGTTCACCACAGCGCCCATCCTTAAACACCCAGATCCATCTCGTCCTTTCATCCTGCAGGTGGACGCATCTGAGGAGGGTGTGGGTGTGGTCCTCTCGCAGTGGCAAGGTAAGCCAGAGAAAATGTATCCCTCTGCCTTTTTCTCTAAAAAGCTTACCCCAGCAGAGAGGGACTATGGAGTTGGAGACAGGGAGCTGTTGGCGGTGGTCCTCGCTCTGGAGGAATGGAGACACTGTCTGGAGGGCGCAGTCTATCCATTCTGGATTCTTACTGTCCACCAGAATTTGGAGTACATACAGTGGCTTGCGAAAGTATTCACCCCCCTTGGCATTTTTACTATTTTGTTGCCTTACAACCTGGAATTAAAATTGATTTTTGGGGGGTTGTATCATTTGATTTACAGAACATGCCTACCACTTTGAAGATGCAAAATATTTATATTTTGTGAAGTGTATGGCTTAAAGTGGTCCTATGGACAGATACTCCAATCTCCGCTGTGGAGCTTTGCAGCTCCTTCAGGGTTATCTTTGGTCTCTTTGTTGCCTCTCTGATTAATGCCCTCCTTGCCTTGTCTGTGAGTTTTGGTGGGTGGCCTTCTCTTAGCAGGTTTGTTGTGGTGCCATAGTCTTTAATTTTTTTATAAAGGATTTAATGGTGCTCCGTGGGATGTTCAAAGTTTCTGATATTCTTTTATAACCCAACTCTGATCTGTACTTCTCCACAACTTTGTCCCTGACCTGTTTGGAGAGCTCCTTGGTCTTCATGGTGCCACTTGCTTGGTGGTGCCCCTTGCTTAGTGGTGTTGCAGACTCTGGGGCCTTTCAGAACACGTGTATATATACTGCGATCATGTGACAGATCATGTGACACTTAGATTGCACACAGGTTGACTTTATTTAATTATGTGACTTCTGAAGGTAATTGGTTGCACCAGATCTTATTTAGGGGCTTCATCGCAAATGGGTGAACACATATGCACGCACCACTTTTCCGTTATTTCTTTCATTATTTTTTCATTTCACTTCACCAATTTGGACTATTTTGTGTATTTTTTCATTTTATTTTATTTTATTTCCACCTTTATTTAACCAGGAAGCCAGTTGAGAACAAGTTCTCATTTACAACTGCGACCTGGAAGATAAAGCAAAGCAGTGTGATAAAAAACAACAACACAGAGGGGGTAAACAAAACAGTCAAAAATACAACATAAAATATATATACAGTGTGTGCAAATGTAGCAAGCTATGGAGGTAAGGCAATAAATAGGCCATAGTGTAAAATAATTACAATTTAGTATTAACACTGGAATGATAGATGTGCAAGAGATGATGTGCAAATAGAGATACTGGGGTGCAAATGAGCAAAATAAATAACAATATGGGGATGAGGTAGTTTGGTGGGCTAATTTCAGATGGGCTGTGTACAGGTGCAGTGATCGGTAAGGTGCTCTGACAACTGATGCTTAAAGTTAGTGAGGGAGACAAGAGTCTCCAGCTTCAGAGATTTTTGCAGTTTGTTCCAGTCATTGGCAGCAGAGAACTGGAAGGAATGGCGGCCAAAGGAGGTGTTGGCTTTGGGGATGACCAGTGAGATATACCTGCTGGAGCACATTCTACGGGTGGGTGTTGCTATGGTGACCAATGAGCTAAGATAAGGCGGGGATTTGCCTAGCAGTGATTTATAGATGACCTGGAGCCAGTGTGTTTGGCGACGAATATGTAGTGAGGACCAGCCAACACGAGCGTACATGTCACAGTGTTGGGTAGTATATGGCTTTGGTGACAAAATGGATGGCACTGTGATAGACTACATCCAATTTGCTGAGTAGAGTGTTGGAGGCTATTTTGTAAATTACATCACCGAAGTCAAGGATCGGTAGGATAGTCAGTTTAACGAGGGCATGTTTGGCAGCATGAGTGAAGGAGGCTTTGTTGCAAAATAGGAAGCCAATTCTAGATTTAACTTTGGATTGGAGATGCTTAATGTGAGTCTGGAAGGATAGTTTACAGTCTAACCAGACACCTAGGCATTTGTAGTTGTCCACATACTCTAGGTCAGACCCGCCGAGAGTAGTGATTCTAGTCGGGTGGGCGGGTGCCAGCAGCGTTCGATTGAAGAGCATGCATTTAGTTTTACTAGTGTTTAAGAGCAGTTGGAGGCTACGGAAGTCGTGTTGTATGGCATTGAAGCTCGTTTGGAGGTTTGTTAACACAGTGTCCAATGAAGGGCCAGATGTATACAAAATGGTGTCGTCTGCGTAGAGGTGGATCTGAGAGTCACCAGCAGCAAGAGCGACATCATTGATATACACAGAGAAAAGAGTCGGCCCGAGAATTGAACCCTGTGGCACCCCCATAGAGACTGCCATAGGTCCAGACAACAGGCCCTCAGATTTGACACATTGAACTCTATCTGAGAAGTAGTTGGTGAACCAGGCGAGACAGTCATTTGAGAAACCAAGGCTATTTAGTCTGCCAATAAGAATGCGGTGGTTGACAGAGTCGAAAGCCTTGGCCAGGTCGATGAAGATGTCTGCACATTACTGTCTATTATCGATCGCAGTTATAATATCGTTTAGGACCTTGAGCGTGGCTGAGGTGCACCCATGACCAGCTCATAACCGGATTGCATAGCGGAGAAGGTACGGTGGGATTCGAAATGGTCAGTGATCTGTTTGTTAACTTGGCTTTCAAAACGTTCGAAAGGCAGGGCAGGATGTATATAGGTCTGTAACAGTTTGGATCTTGAATGTCACCCCCTTTGAAGAGTGGGATGATTGCAGCAGCTTTCCAATCTCTGGGGATCTCAGACGTTACGAAATATAGGTTGAACAGGCTAGTAATAGGGGTTGCGACAATTTCGGCTGCTAATTTTAGAAAGAAAGGGTCCAGATTGTCTAGCCCAGATGATTTGAAGGGGTCCAGATTTTGCAGCTCTTTCAGAACATCAGCTGTCTGAATTTGTGTGAAGTAATGTAATGTATGTCCATTACATGAAATCCAAATAAAATCAATTTCAATTACAGGTTGTAATGCAACAAAATAGGAAAAACGTCAAGGGGGATGAATACTTTTGCAAGGCACTGTACGGGCAGCGAAACGGATGAACTCTTCTCAGGCCAGGTGGGCCGAATTTCTTAGTCGCTTTCAATTCATTTTGTCCTACCGCCCAGGATCCCAGAATGTGAAAGCCGACGCACTCTCCAGGATGCACCATACCGGAGAAAGGAAGGATCTGGGGGGTCCTATCCTGCCCCCGTCTCTCATCGTTGCACCTGTCGTTTGGGAAGTGGACGAAGACATCCACCTGGTGGCTCAGGAGGACCCAGCGCCTGCCAACGCCCCTCCGGGGTGGGTGTATGTACCCACCAGTTTCTGTGACTGCCTGTGATCTGGGCGCACACCACCCTTACGGCAGGGCACTCCGGTATTACGTGCACCCTGCATTCTCTGTCACAAAAATACTAGTGGCCCGCCGTGGCTACTGATGTCCCTCGCTATGTCAACTCCTATTCCGTATGTGCACAAACGAAGACACCTCTGAACGCCCCAGCAGGCAAACGAGTTCCTCTGCCAGTGCCTCCGCGACCTTGGTCACAGCTGTCCATGGACTTTGTCACCGACCTCCCACGTTCTGACGGCTTCACCACAGTCATGGTGGTCGTAGATTGGTTCTCAAAATCTTGCAATTTTTTGCCACTAACTGGTCTTCCTTCTGCTCTCCAGGTCGCTGAGGTCCTGTTCCAACAGGTCTTCCGGCACTATGGACTTCCGGAGGACATCGTCCCGGACCATGGCCCCCAATTCACCTCCCGAGTGTGGAAGGCTTTCCTGAAGAAGATCGGGGCCACGGCCAGCCTCACTTCCGGGTATAGGCCTCAGTCAAATGGGCAGGTGGAGCACATGAACCAGGAGCTGGGGAGGTTTCGTCATTGCCACTGTCAGGACTGGCAGGGTGAGTGGGCGAGGTTTCTTCCCTGGGCAGAATATGCCCAGAACTCCCTCGTTCACTCCTCCACGGGGCTCACTCCCTTCCAATGGTTTTGGGGTACCAGCCGGCCCTGGCCCCTTGGACAACCAGCCAGACAGATGCGGTCGCTGTCGACGAGTGGTTCCGCAGGGCCGGACAGGTCTGGGAAGCCACCCATGTCTGTCTCCAGAGGTCCAATTCGTCGGCAGAAGGACCAAGCCGACCGCCACTGCTGTGAGGCTCCCGTATTCCACTCGAAACCTCCCTCTCCACCTGCACTGCAAGAAACTGAGCCCCCGGTTTGTGGGGCCGTTTAAGGTCCTCCGGCGGATTAATGAGGTGTCGTACCAGCTGCTCCTTCCCTCTCACTACCGTGTCTCATCTACTTTTCATGTGTCTCTCCTCAGGCTGGTGGTTCCTGGTCCTCTGGCGGATGCCGTCCCCCGTGGTATGCGCCCTCTGCCCCTGGAGGACACTCCGGCGTATGCTGTCAGGGACCTGCTGGACTCCAGGTTCCGTGGGGGACGGCTCCGTTACGTGGTGGACTGGGAGGGGTATGGCCCTGAGGAGAGGAGCTGGGTTCCGGCTGGGGACGTTCTGGACCCCTACCTAATTCGGGACTTCCACCGTCGCCGCCCTGACCGGCCCGCTCCTCGTCCTCAGGGTCGTCCTCATGGCCGGTGATGTCCAGTGGCGGGAGCCTCTCGTGACCACCCCGTGAGAGCCCTCTGTAGACATGAGAAGGTGGGGTTGTGGAGTGCTAGCCAAGGGATACCTAATACCACAGGGAAAACAGGAGATTCAATAATCGAAAAAATAACCTGCTCCAAATGAGTCTCCTGGTTGATCATGGTGACTGGTATCATGACTTCCGTAAACAAACCCGGACCCTATTGGTCGACTATTGAGTGCTCTGATGGGGAGTGGAATGGATAGGGGAAACAGTGTTATGCCTTGACGGCGTGCGAATGCCCATAAAGTTCCCAGCTGCGCCTGAATCGACTAGCGCCTTACACTGGGGAACTACCATGAGATCGGGAAAGTGGATAGGTAGGGTACAGTGCGCAGCAGAGGGCTCTGAACAAGTGTGGGTGTTCGATACCTGGGGTGATACGTGAGTGCCCTGCCTGCCGCCTCCCGGCCCAAAAGAACGTTGACTACGACTTGTAGTGTATTGTCCCTTTGTGCCACCAGAGTGGCACTGTCGCTGTCCTCCTCCGCTCTCTCAGCCGGTGGCTCCACCCAGCTCCATCGGCTCGGGATCCGAGTCGTCCGGGGTGGAAACGGGCAGACCCGTTGCTCCCCTCCGGCGCTCTGATTCACAGGTCTACTGAGCCACCGGTCTGAGCGCACCACCTCGGCAACACAGGAATGGAAACCCAATGCACCCTAATCATCTCCAGCGCACCTGCACCTCATCATCTCATCACCACCACTATAAAGCCCTGGACTGTTTAGTCATTGTTGTGTGTAAATGTTAGCGTTGTGTCGTTTACTTTGCTCTTTGTTATTCTCTTTCTCATTGTTAAGTAAACCTTTACCTTATTGATTCCTGTGTCTGCGTCCTGCCTCTTCGTATCCTCAGTATTCGTCACACAAAGTGCTATACAGAAACACAGCCTAAAACCCCAAATAGCAAGCAATGCAGATGTAGAAGCACGGTGGCTAGGAAAAACTCCCTAGAAAGGCAGAAACCTAGGAAGAAACCTAGAGAGGAACCAGGCTCTGAGGGGTGGCCAGTCCCCTTCTGGCTGTGCCGGGTGGAGATTATTACAGTACATGGCCATTAAGGCCAGATTTTTCTCCAAGATGTTCAAACATTCATAGATGACCAGCAGGGTCAAATAATAATCACAGTGGTTGTAGGGGTTGCAATAGGTCAGTACATCAGGAGTAAATGTCACTTGGCTTTTCATAGCCGGGCATTTAGAGGTTGAAATAGCAGGTGCGGTAGAGACAGAGAGTTGAAAAGAGCAAGTCTGGGACAAGGTAGCACGTCCGGTGAACAGGTCAGGGTTCCATAGCCGCAGGCAGAAGAGTGGAAACTGGAGCAGCAGCACGACCAGGTGGACTGGGGACAGCAAGGAGTCATCAGGCCAGGTAGTCCTGAGGCATGGTCCTAGGGCTCAGGTCCTCCAGGATGGGAGGGAGAGAGAGAGAATTAGAGGGAGTATACTTAAATTCACACAGGACACCGGATGAGACAGGAGAATAACACCAGATATAACAGACTGACCCTAGCCCCCCGGCACATAGACTATTGCAGCATAGATACTGGAGGCTGAGACGGGGGGGGGTCGGGAGACACTGTGGCCCCGTTCGACGATACCCCCGGACAGGGCCAACCAGGCAGGATATAACCCCACCTACTTAGCCAAAGCACAGCCCCCACACCACCAGAGGGATATCAACAGACCACCAACCTGCTACCGTGAGACAAGGCTGAATATAGCCCACGAAGATCTCCTCCACTGCACGAGCCCGAGGGGGCGACAAACCGGACAGGAAGATCACGTCAGTGACTCAACCCACTCAAGTGATGCAGTTATTTGAACAGTGAGAGACAGAATAACAACAACAAAAATCCAGAAAAACACATTTAATTGATTTGCATTTTAATGAGGGAAATAAGTATTTGACCCCCTCTCAATCATAAAGATTTCTGGCTCCCAGGTGTCTTTTATACAGGTAACGAGCTGAGATTAGGAGCACACTCTTAAAGGGAGTGCTCCTAATCTCAGTTTGTTACCTGTATAAAAGACACCTGTCCACAGAAGCAATCAATCAATCAGATTCCAATCTCTCCACCATGGCCAAGACAAAAGAGCTCTCCAAGGATGTCAGGGACAAGATTGTAGACCTAAACAAGGCTGGAATGGGCTACAAGACCATCGTCAAGCAGCTTGGTGAGAAGGTGACAACAGTTGGTGCGATTATTCGCAAATGGAAGAAACACAAAATAACTGTCAATCTTCCTCGGCCTGGGGCTCCATGCAAGATCTCACCTTGTGGAGTTGCAATGATCATGAGAACGGTGAGGAATCAGCCCAGAACTACACGGGAGGATCTTGTCAATTATCTCAAAGCAGCTGGGACCATAGTCACCAAGAAAACAATTGGTAACACACTACGTCGTGAAGGACTGAAATCCTGCAGCGCCCGCAATGTCCCCCTGCTCAAGAAAGCACATATACATGCCCGTCTGAATGATTCAGAGGAGAACTGAGTGAAAGTGTTGTGGTCAGATGAGACCAAAATTGAGCTCTTTGGCATCAACTCAACTCGCCGTGTTTGGAGGAGGAGGAATGCTGCCTATGACCCCAAGAACACCATCCCCACCGTCAAACATGGAGGTGGAAACATTATGCTTTGGGGGTATTTTTCTGCTAAGGGGACAGGACAACTTCACCGCATCAAAGGGACGATGGACGGGGCCATGTACCGTCAAATCTTGGGTGAGAACCTCCTTCCCTCAGCCAGGGCATTGAAAATGGGTCGTGGATGGGTATTCCAGCATGACAATGACCCAAAACACACGGCCAAGGCAACAAAGGCGTGGCTCAAGAAGAAGCACATTACGGTCCTGGAGTGGCCTAGCCAGTCTCCAGACCTTAATCCCATAGAAAATCTGTGGAGGGAGCTGAAGGTTCGAGTTGCCAAACGTCAGCCTGGAAACCTTAATGACTTGGAGAAGATCTGCAAAGAGGAGTGGGACAAAATCCCTCCTGAGATGTGTGCAATCCTGGTGGCCAACTACAAGAAACGTCTGACCTCTGTGATTGCCAACAAGGGTTTTGCCACCAAGTACTAAGTCATGTTTTGCAGAGGGGTCAAATACGTATTTCCCTCATTAAAATAAAAATCAATTTATAACATTTTTGACATGCGTTTTTCTGGATGTTTTTGTTGTTATTCTGTCTCTCACTGTTCAAATAAACCTACCATTACAATTATAGACTGATCATTTCTTTGTCAGTGGGCAAACGTACAAAATCAGCAGGGGATCAAATACTTTTTTCCCTCACTGTATAGTGAAAACAATAGTGGCCCTAAAACGGAACATTGAGGAACACCGAAACGTACAATTGATTTGTCAGGGGACAAACCATCCACAGAGACAACTGATATCTTTCCGACAGATAAGATCTAAACCAGGCAAGAACTTGTTCATGTAGACCAATTAAGTTTTCCAATCTCTCCAAAAGAATGTGGTGATCGATGGTGTCAAAAGCAGCACTAAGGTCTAGGAGCACGAGGACAAATGCAGAGCCTTGGTCTGACGCCATTAAAAGGTTATTTACCACCTTCATGAGTGTGGTCTCAGTGCTATGATGGGGTCTAAACCAGACTACAGCGTTTCGTATAAATTGTTTGTCTTCAGGAAGGAAGTGAGTTGCTGCACAACAGCTTTTTCTAAAAAATGTTTAGAGGAATGGGAGATTCCTCTCAACATTTATTATGTTCAACATAGGAGGGCCAATCACAGGAAGTAGCTCTTTCTGTAGTTTAGTTGGAATAGGGTCCAGTATGCAGCTTGACGGTTTAGAGGCCATTACTATTTTCATGAATGTGTCAAGAGATATAGGATTAAAAAACTTGAGTGTCTCCATTTATCCTAGGTCCTGGCAGTTTTGTGCAGACTCAGGACAGCTGAGCTTTGAGGAAATACGCAGATTTAAAGAGGAGTCCGTAATTTGCTTTCTAATGATCATGATCTTGTCACGACTTCGGCCGAGGCTGCCTCCCCTCCTTGTTCCGGCAGGCTTCGGCGTTCGTCATCACTAACCACTGCCGCCCCAATCATCATCACAATTGTCTTGTCTCGTTATCACACACATCTGATTCTAATCCCCTAATTAGTCTGTGTATAAGTGTTCCCTCTGCCCCCTTGTCCTTGTGGGTGATTGTTTATTGTGTAGGTTAGTGAAGCTCGGTGGAGCTCGTGTATTTTGTTCGACTGGAGTATTTTCCTGTGTGCCTTGTATTTTCCAGTGCTCTGGAGTGTGTTTGACGCAGTTCTGCGTAAACCTGTATTTTGCGGATTAAAGCCTGTTATTCTGTGATTTACCCTCCTGTTCTTGACTTCTTCAACACCACCTTATCACAGAATCACCCACCCGAATATGGAGGCAGAGCACATGCCTGGAGTCGTGGCACGGGTCCAGGAGCATTCCACGATGCTTGCCAGCTTGGGGGAAGCGATGGATCGGGTTCTTCAGGTCATCCAACGCCTGGAGAGGAGAGAACCCGATCTGTCGAGACCAGCTGGCCAACCGGATCCAGCCTCATTGGAGGACTACAGGGAGTTCGCTCGCCTCTTTCGGGCGGTCTTCGATCACCCGCCCGAGGGTAGAGAGGCGGGTGAGCGACTGGTCCATCTGAGGCAGGGGACGAGAACCGCGCAGGACTTTGCATTGGAGTTTCTGACGCTGGCAGCGGGGTCCGGGTGGAACGAGCAGGCCCTGATCAACCATTTCCGGTGCCATCTGCGGGAGGACGTCCGATGGGAGCTAGCCTGCCGAGACACCATGTTGTCCTTCAACAAACTGGTGGACATGGCCATTCGTTTGGACAACCTGCTGGCAGCCAGAGGACGTCCTGGTAGGGGTCTGCCCGTTTCCACCCCGGACGACTCGGATCCCAAGCCGATGGAGCTGGGTGGAGCCGTCGGCCGAGAGAGCGGAGGAGGACAGTGACAGTGCCACTCTGGTGGCACAAAGGGACAATACACTACACGTCGTAGTCAACATTCTTTTGGGCCGGGAGGCGGCAGGCAGGGCACTCACGCATCAACCCAGGTATCGAACACCCACACTTGTTTAGAGCCCACTGTACCCTACCTATCCACTTTCCCGATCTCATGGTAGTTCCCCAGTGTAAGGCGCTAGTCGATTCAGGCGCAGCTGGGAACTTTATGGGCATTCGCACGCCGTCAAGGCATAACATTGGTTCCCCTATCCATTCCACTCCCCATCAGAGCACTCAATAGTCGACCAATAGGGTCCGGGTTTGTTACGGAAGTCACGATACCAGTCACCATGATCAACCAGGAGACTCATTTTGAGGAGGTAATTTTTTCGATTATTGAATCTCCTGTTTTCCCTGTGGTATTAGGTATCCCTTGGCAAGCACTCCACAACCCCACCTTCTCATGGCTGCAGAGGGCTCTCACGGGGTGGTCACGAGAGTGTCAGGGTAGGTGTCTAGATGTTTCTGTTGGTGCAACCACGGTGGAAAGTCCAGACAGTACCTCCACCGTGCGCATTCCCCCTGAATACCTCGATCTGGCACAAGCATTCTCTAAAACACAGGCGACTAAATTACCACCTCATCGGGCGGGGGATTGCGCGATAAACCTCCGGGTAGATGCTGTACCTCCCAGGAGTCATATATACCCCCTGTCACAGGCTGAAACGGTGGCTATGGAAACCTATGTCACCAAGTCCCTGCACCAGGGCTATATACGTCCCTCCACTTCACCCGCCTCCTCGAGTTTCTTCTTTGTGAAGAAGAAGAAGGGAGGTCTGCGCCCGTGCATTGATTATCAACTACTGAACAGGGAGACGATCCTCTCCCCCTCATTCCTTCGGTGATTGAATCAATGCATGGAGCGCGCTTCTTCACCAAATTAGATCTCAGGAGTGTGTACAACCTGGTGCGTATCCGAGAGGGAGATGAGTGGAAGACAGCATTCAGCACAACCATAGGGCATCATGAATACCTGGTGATGCCCTATGGTTTGATGAATGCTCCCTCAGTTTTCCAGTCCTTTGTGAACAAGGTGTTTCGGGACATGCTTGGTCGCAGCTCCCATTACCTCCCTGTTGAAGGGTGGGCCGTCCCGGCTCCGCTGGTCTGCTGAGGCTGTCCTGGCCTTCAGCTGCGGGGTCTGTTCACCTCAGCCCCAGTACTGGCCCACCCCGATTCATCACTACCGTTCGTAGTGGAGGTGGATGCGTCCAAGGTTGGGATAGGAACTGTCCTGTCTCAACGCTCGGGTACGCCACCCAAGCTCCGCCCCTGTGCCTTCTTCTCTAAGAAGCTCAGCCCGGCGGAGCAGAACTACGACGTTGGTGATCGGGAGCTGTTGGCTGTTGTCCGAGCCTTGACCGTGTAGAGGCATTGGCTCGAAGGGGCGAAACACCCTTTCCTCGTCTGGACGGACCACCGTAACCTGGAGTACATCCGGGCAGCGAGGAGGCTGAATCCTCGCCAGGCCAAGTGGGCCCTATTCTTCACCTGGTTTGATTTTACACTATCATACATTCCGTGTACGAAGAATGTGAAGGCAGACGCACTGTCCCGGCTGTATGACACAGAGGAGAGGCCCAGAGACAACACCCCCATACTCCCGGTCTCCAGCATTGTGGTGCCGGTAGTATGGGCGATGGACGCGGATATAGAGCAGGCATTACGCACAGATCCATCTCCACCGCAGTGTCCAGCTGGGCTGCGGTCCGTGCCTGCTCTTATCCGTGATCGTCTGATCTTCTGGGCACACACGTCACCCTCCTCTGGTCACCCAGGTATCGGCCGTACAGTGCGCTGCTTGAGCGGAAAGTACTGGTGGCCTACCTTGGCTAAGGACGTGAGGGTGTACGTCTCCTCCTGCTCGGTGTGCACCCAGAGAAATGCACCTAGGCACCTCCCAACGGGTAAGCTACAACCAGGGAGCTAGTTTAACAGGGAGCTAGTTTCTTGTGACAAATATGTTTTGTTTTTAGGGGTGCGACTGCATCTAGGGTATTACGCAAGGTTACATTTAGATCCTCAGTTAGGTCGTTAACTGATTTTCGTACTCCAATGTCCTTGAGTAGGTAGAGGGAGTCTGGAAGGGCCACTAGGAATCTTTGGGTTGTCCGAGAATTTATAGCACGACTTTTGATGGTCCTTGGTTGGGGTCTGAGCAGATTATTTGTTGCAATTGCAAACATAATAAGATGGTGGTCCGATAGTCCAGGGTTATGAGGAAAAACATTTAGATCCACAATATTTATTCCACGGGACAAAACTAGATCCAGGGTATGACTGTGGCAATGAGTAGGTTCGGAGACATGTTGGACAAAACCCACTGAGTCGATGATGGCTCCGAAAGCCTTTTGGAGTGGGTCTGTGGACTTTTCCATGTGAATATTAAAGTCACCAAAAATTAGAATATTATCTGCCATAACTACAAGGTCCGATAGGAATTCAGGGAACTCAGTGAGGAACTCTGTATACGGCCCAGGAGGCCTGTAAATAGTAGCTATAAAAAGGCTGCATAGATTTCATGACTAGAAGCTCAAAAGACGAAAACGCAGTCATTTTTGGAGGGGTAAATTGACATCTGCCATCATAAATTTTAACAACACCTCCGCCTTTGCGGGATGCGCGGGGGATATGGTCACTAGTGTAACCAGGAGGAGAGGCCTCATTTAACACTTCATCAGGCTTAAGCCATGTTTCAGTCAGGCCAATCACATCAAGATTATGATCAGTGATTAGTTCATTGACCATAACTGCCTTGGAAGTGAGGGATCTAACATTAAGTAGCCCTATTTTGAGATGTGCGATATCACAATCTCTTTCAATAATGACAGGAATGGAGGAGGTCTTTATTCCAGTGAGATTGCTAAAGCGAACACCGCCATGTTTAGTTTTGTTCAACCTAGATCGAGGCACAGACACGGTCTCAATGGGGATAGCTGAGCTGACTACACTGACTGTGCTAGTGGCAGACTCCACTAAGCTGGCAGGCTGGCTAAAAGCCTGCTGCCTATCTCATTGTGGCGCTAGAGGAGTTAGAGCCCTGTCTATGTTGTTAGATTTACATTTACATTTACATTTTAGTCATTTAGCAGACGCTCTTATCCTGAGCGACTTACAGGAGCAATTAGGGTTAAGTGCCTTGCTCAAGGGCACATTTACGTCATTTAGCAGACGCTCTAGTCCAGAGCGACTCACAAATTGATGCATTCACCCTATAGCCAGTGGGATAACCACTTTACAATTTTTTTTTGGGGGGGTAGAAGGATTACTTTATCCTATCCCAGGTATTCCTTAAAGAGGTGGGGTTTCAAATGTCTCCGGAAGGTGGTGAGCGACTCCGCTGTGGGGTGGGGTGGGGGTAGAAGGATTACTTTATCCTATCCCAGGTATTCCTTAAAGAGGTGGGGTTTCAAATGTCTCCGGAAGGTGGTGAGTGACTCCGCTGTGGGGTGGGGTGGGGTGGGGGGGTAGAAGGATTACTTTATCCTATCCCAGGTATTCCTTAAAGAGGTGGGGTTTCAAATGTCTCCGGAAGGTGGTGAGCGACTCCGCTGTGTGTGTGGGGGGGGGGGTAGAAGGATTGCTTTATCCTATCCCAGGTATTCCTTAAAGAAGAGATAAGATGAGAGCACCCCTCCAGCTAGGATGGAGTCCGTCACTCCTCAGCAGGCCAGGCTTGGTCCTGTTTGTGAGTGAGTCCCAGAAAGAGGGCCAATTATCTACAAATTCTATATTTTAGGAGGGACAGAAAACAGTTTTCAACCAGCGATTGAGTTGTGAGACTCTGCTGTAGAGCTCATCACTCGCCCTAACTGGGAGGGGGCCAGAGACAATTACTCGATGCCGACACATCTTTCAAGCTAATCTACACGCTGAAGCTATGTTGCTCTTGGTGACCTCTGACTGTTTCATCCTAACATCGTTGGTGCCGACGTGGATAACAATATCCCAGTTTTTGCCTTAGCCAGCACCATCTTCAGATGAGCCTTTACGTTGGTAGCCCTGCCCCCTGGTAAACAGTGCATGATCGCTGGATTATTATTTTTCAGTCTAATATTGCAGGTAATGGAGTCGCCAATGACTAGGGTTTTCAATTTGTCAGAGCTAATGGTGGGAGGCTTCGGCGGCTCAAACCCCGTAACGGGTGAGGAGAGACCTGAGAAGGCTCGGGCTCTGGCTCCGACTCGTTGCTTAATGGGCAGAACCGGTTGAAAGTTTCTGTCGGCTGAATGAGCGACACCGGTTGAGCATGCCGACAGCATTTATTTCCAGAAGCCTTGAGAAAATTGTCCTGCTGCGGGGACTGTGTGAGGTGATTTATACTACTATCTGTACTTACTGGTGGCACAGACGCTGTTTCATCCTTTCCTACACTTACATTGCCCTTGCCTAACGATAGCGTCTGAAGCTGTGCTTGCAGGACGGCTATCCTCACCATAAGGCAATAGTTCTCCTGTATATTATGAGTACAGCGACTGCAATTAGATGGCATAGTGTTAATGTTACTACTTAGCTTCGGCTGGTGGAGGTCCTGTAGAACCATGTCCAGATAAAGCGTCCTGGTGTGAAAAAGTTGAATGAAAAAAGTTGAGCGAGGAAATTAAAATAAATAACTAATAATAACTAAGACGTTGGTAAAATGTAAAATGAAGATAGATTAAATGGTAATTTTTTTTTTTAAACTCACGTTTGGCAGGTAGCCAAGCTGCAACAAACAGCCTAGCATGGAGACAAGTGACGCAGGAGACCAGAGGAGTCTCTCAAGTTGGATTTAATTTACCTTGAATATTGCAGCTCATTTGTGTAGGCTATTAGCCAGACAAAACCCGCTGAGCTCAACAATAAATAGTAGCTGAATTTATCCTTAAGCCGACTACTTTTTTCTTCATTGTTAGGCTATATGATGTGTAATTTTTACAAGTTTATAAATAGCAGCTAAATAAGGTAGGCTATATAAAGTAGCCATAGACAGTAGACTACATTGCATAATGAAACAATCCCTAGTAAGCTTGTGTTTTGAGGGGGGACTTATTGTATTAGTTTGAATTATTAGACTGGTTAACACACAACAACTTTCTATCCAAGCTGGGAGAGAGCGAGAGGACGGCTCATATCATGCAGGCTCAGGTAGCCTATACAGGACAGTTGTATATTCCAAAAAATCTATTGGTAGCTGATTCGTATGCTGTTGTATCGAACATTTATTTTACAATCTGCAATGCTTGAATTTCCAACTTGAATTACTGAACAAGTAATTACATTATTGCCAGCAGTCTAAATCAATGGCAGCATTGTGACACTGTGTATACTGTAGCTTCGTGAAATATTAGGCTTAAGATGAGGAAATGATTATGTAATAGGCCTGTCGCCTTGTTTGACTCCAAACGGAGTGTGAAACCATCGAGTCTTCAAGTCATTTACCTGTCCACAGGAGACTGGAGCTTTATATAGGAAACCATCCAGTCTTCAAGTTATTTACCTGTCTACAGGAGACTGGAGCTCTATATAGGAAACCATCCAGTCTTCAAGTAATTTACCTGTCCAATGGAGTCTGGAGCTCTATATAGGAAACCATCCAGTCTTCAACTCATTTACCTGTCCACAGGAGTCTGGAGCTCTATATAGAGCTTTAATTGCATCATAATATTTGCCATCCACCCCAGCATTTATACGTTTGAAAGCAAGAACATCTTTATTTACCCAATCAAAGGCCTTTTGGAAATCAGTAAAACAAACATATATATGTTTTTGTTCTTGTAGTCTGGCTCGAATCACAGTGGATACAGTGGAAATGTGATCTATACAAGCCCTGATCTGACCAAACCCATTCTGCTCATCTACAAGTAAACCTGACATTTCCAAATACTGAGTCAACCTGTTGTTTAAGATACCAGAGTATAGCTTGTAGACTGTGCTAATAGGCGTATGCCTCTGCAATTTAATGGGACCCATGGACCATTATTTGATGACTTTGGGATTGGTTTAATGATAGCACTGTACCAAGTTGAAGGGATGATACCATTTTCAAAACAAATTTGAAAAATACAAAAGAGTCTGCAGTAACCTAGGAGACTTTAAGACTTAATTGGCAAGCTCCTCTACTCCTCAAGCTTTTCTTGTTTTTGCTTTCTTAACAGCCTTCCTAACTTCCTCCATAGTACATTTTTCATTCAGGAATGAGTTTGAGGTGTAACCAGTCCTATTCAGTCATCATCAAACACAGATGGGATATTGTTGCCTGAAAATATGTTAGCGAAATCATTTCCCCAGGTATCTAATACACCACTGATCAATATTACACTGAACAAATATATAAATGCAACATGCAACAATTTCAAAGATTTTACTGAGTAAGAGTTCATATAAGGAAATCAGTCAATTTAACTGAATGAATTAGGCCCTAATCTATACATTTTACATGATTTGTAATACAGATGTTGGTCACAGATACCTTTAAAAAAAAAAAAGGTAGGGGCGTGGATCAGAAAACCAGTCAGTATCTGGTGTGACCACCATTTGCCTCATGCAGCACAACACATCTCCTTTGCATAGAGTTCATCAGGCTGTTGATTGTGGCATGTGGAATGTTGTCCCACTCCTCTTCAACGGCTGTGCAAAGTTGCTGAATATTGGCGGGAACTGTAACACGCTGTCCCAGAGCATGGGTGACATGTCTGGTGAGTATGCAGTCTATTTTATTTGTTATTTATTTTACCTTTATTTAACTAGGCAAGTCAGTTAAGAACAAATTCTTATTTACAATGACGGCCTACACCGGCCAAACCCGGACGACGCTGGGCCAATTGTGCGCCGCCCTATGGGACTCCCATCACGGCCGGTTTTGATACAGCCTGGAATCAAACCAGGGGGTCTGTAGTGACGCCTCAAGCACTGAGATGCAGTGCCTTAGACCGCTGCGCCACTCGGGAGCTATGGAAGAACTGGTAGATTTTCAGCTTCCAGGAATTTTGTACATATCCTTGCGACATGGGCCGTGCATTATCATGCTGAAACATGAGGTGATGGCAGTGGATGAATGGCATGACAATGGGCCTCAGGATCTCGTCACGGTATCGCTGTGCATTCAAATTGCCATCGATAAAATGCAATTGTGTTTGTTGTCCGTAGCTTATGCCTGCCCATACAATAACCCCACCTCCACCATGGGGCACTCTGTTCACAACGTTGACATCAGCAAACCGCTCGCCCACACAACACCATACACGCTGTCTGCCATCTGCCCGGTACAGTTGAGACCTGGATTAATCCCTGAAGAGCACACTTCTCCAGCGTGCCAGTGGTCAGCGAAGGTGAACATTTGCCGACTGAAGTCGGTTACGATGCCGAACTGCAGTCAGGTCAAGACCTTGGTGAGGATGACGAGCACGCCAATGAGCTTCCCTGAGACGGTTTCTGACAGTTGGTGCAGAAATTCATCGGTTGTGCAAACCCACACTTTCATCAACTGTCCAGGTGGCTGGTCTCAGATGATCCCACAGGATGTGAAGGTCCTAGGCTGCCGTGGTCTGCGGTTGTGAGACCAGTTGGACGTACTGCCAAATTCTATAAAATGACGTTGAACGTGGCTTATGGTAGAGAACTGAACATTAAATTCTCTGGCAACAGCTCAGTGGACATTCCTGCAGTCAGCATGCCAATTGCACGCTCCCTCAAGACATCTGTGGCATTGTGTTGTGTGACAAAACTATACATTTTAGAGTGGACTTTTATTGTCCCCAGCACAAGGTGCACCTGTGTAATGATCATGCTGTTTAATCAGCTTCTTGATATACCACACCTGTCAGGTGTATGGATTATCTTGGCCAAGGAGAAATGCTCACTAACAGGGATGTAAAGAAATTTGTGCACAAAATGTTAGAGACATTTATATTTCAGCTCATAAAACATGGGACCAACACTAGTTGCATTTATATTTTTGTTCAGTATATAGTGTTTTCTGGCAAGCTTCCAGGTTATCAATTATGTCTATAAGAACAGTATAGCACATATCATATGAAAGAAAATGGTCAGGTAGGTTTCAAGGCCTTGTTTTGGTCTGATATGCACTTGACTTAGATGAGCCTACATCCCCTTCCTCCCCACTATAGTTTACCACCATGAATTTCAGAAACAACAATGAATGATCAGGTAGTCTACTACGGTCTCCAATCAGGCCAATACACTCAGGACCTTTATTTTCACAAGCTCAGTTGAGGTAATCACATTCAACTCCACACGTATTCACACAGTCTTGGTATTACAATATATAGTTGACGACTGCTTTTACCTTTGTTGATATTGATGTGAAATTATCATTTTGTGGTGATAATCTACCATTCAGAATAAAGCACTTGGAATCCTTTAAGAATTCAATGAACGTTTCCCCATGCCTATTTACACCTGTGTCTATAGCAACTCTAGGTGCAATACCATCAATGTCAATTATACAGTCTTTCCGATCAGAGACACGACTTTCCAGGTCACCACATACAGTTGAAGTCGGAAGTTTACATACACCATAGCCAAATACATTTAAACTCAGTTTCTCACAATTCCTGACATTTAATCCTAGTAAAATTCCCTGTTTTAGGACATTTAGGATCACCACTTTATTTTAAGAATGTGAAATGTCAGAATAATAGTAGAGAGAATTATTTATTTCAGCTTTTATTTATTTCATCACATTCCCAGTTGGTCAGAAGTTTACATACACTCAATTAGTATTTGGTATCATTGCCTTTAAAGTGTTTAACTTGGGTCAAACGTGTCGGGTACCCTTCCATAAGCTTCCCACAATATGTGGGTGAATTCTGGCCCATTCCTCCTGACAGAGCTGGTGTAACTGAGTCAGGTTTGTAGGCCTCCTTGCTCGCACACACTTTTTCAGTTCTGCCCACAAATGTTATATAGGATTTAGGTCAGGGCTTTGTGATGGCCACTCCAATACCTTGACTTTGTTGTCCTTAAGCCATTTTGCCACATCTTTGGAAGTATGCTTGGGGTCATTGTCCATTTGGAAGATCCATTTGCGACCAAGCTTTAACTTCCTGCTTGATGTCTTGAGATGTTGCTTCAATTTATCCACATAATTTTCCTTCCTCATGATGCCATCTATTTTGTGAAGTGCACCAGTCCCTCCTGCAGCAAAGCACCCGCACAGCATGATGCTGCCACCCCGTGCTTCACGGTTGGGATGGTGTTCTTCGTCTTGCAAACGTCCTTTTTCCTCGAAACATAACGATGGTCATTATGGCCAAACAGTTCTATTTTTGTTTCATCAGACGAGAGTACATTTCTCCAAAAAGTACCATCTTTGTCCCCATGTGCAGTTGCAAACTGTAGTCTGGCTTTTTTATGGCGGTTTTGGAGCAGTGGCTTCTTCCTTGCTGAGCGGCCTTTCAGTTTATGTTGATATAGAGCTCCTTTTACTGTGGATATAGATACTTTTGTACCTGTTTCCTCCAGCATCTTCACAAGGTCCTTTGCTGTTGTTCTGGGATTGATTTGCACTTTTTGCAACAAAGTACGTTCATCTCTAGGAGACAGAGCGCGTCTCCTTCCTGAGCGGTATGACGGCTGCGTGGTCCCATGGTGTTTGTACTATTGTTTGTACCTTCAGGCGTTTGGAAATTGCTCCCAAGGATGAACCAGACTTGTGGAGGTCTACAATTTTTTTTCTGAGGTCTTGGCTGATTTCTTTAGATTTTCCCATGATGTCAAGCAAAGAGGCACTGCGTTTGAAGGTAGGCCTTGAAATACATCCACAGTTACACCTCCAATTGACTCAAAATATGTCAATTAGCCTATCAGAAGCTTCTAAAGCCATGACATCATTTTCTGGAATTTTTCAAGCTGTTTAAAGGCACAGTCAACTTAGTGTATGTAAACTTCTGACCCACTGGAATTGTGATACAGTGAATTATAAGTGAAATAATGTCATGCCCTATATGTTGAGTCAGGGTGTGAATATTCTATGTTGTGTATATCTATGTGAATGATCTAGTATGTGTAGATCTATGTTGGCCGGTGTGGTTCCCAATCAGAGGCAGCTGTCGCTCGTTGTCTCTGATTGGGGATCATACTTAGGCAGCCTATTGGCACTCGTTAGTTGTGGGATCTTGTTCTGTGTTCAACCTTAGGACTTCACGTTTCGTTTGTTTATTGTTTTGTTGTGTGTTTCAGTTAAATAAACATGTACGCATTTCACGCTGCGCCTTGGTCTGACCCGTCCTTAAATGAACGTGACAGAAGATCCCACCTTTCATGTCTCCTGCCTCAAGCCTGTTCTCCTCAGTCCTCTGTTGCCCCCTCCGCCTCCTCCTCCTCGGATGATCGGAGGTGGTCCTGTCTACACAGTGCGCCGCATCATGGATTCCAGACGGCGGGGTCGGGGTTTCCAGTATCTCGTGGACTGGGAGGGGTATGGTCCTGAGGAGAGGAGTTGGATTCCTCGGCGTCAGATCCTTGATGCTGACCTCCTTCGTGACTTCTACCGCCTCCATCCTGGCGCTCCGGGTAGTCCGCCCGGTGGCGTTTGTCGGAGGGGGGGTACTGTCATGAATCCCGCTTCCTGAGTCTGTTTCTGCCTGTGTCGCCTGTTTTCTGTTCTGGAGTCTGTTTCCTGAGGTTCCTGAACGCACCCTGTCTGGTTGCCAGGCAACGAAGCTAGGCGGGAGATCTCTCTATTACCCGCACCTGCATCTCATCAGCTATCTGCACACCTGGTCCTGATCATCACCTCTCCACTTCATAAGCTCTGACCTGACATCCACTCCCTGCCGGATCGTTAGCCATGAACAGTATTTTGTGTCAGCCTCAAGTTTACTAGAGTTAGTTTTGTTGTTTTGTACTTTTTGCTTGCCGTGTACTCACCTCCGTTTACTCTGTCTACAGTCATTCTCCCGGAACATTCACCCCACCCCTGCCTGGTCGTCGGAGGCTTCTGTGACACCATTGGATCTGCCTATTCACTCCCACCAACTCACCTCCGCTGCCCGCTCAGTCTCCTGGATTATTCTGCTCCCACCTTTGAGTCTGTAAATAAATAAATACTCACCTTCGTTCTACTCACCGGGTCTGCTTCTGGGTTCTGCTTTAGAGAATCGTGACAGAACGATCCGGACTGTCACGTTCGTTTAAGGACGGGTCAGACCGAGGCGCAGCGTGAAATGCGTACATGTTTATTTAACTGATAAACACACAACAAAACAATAAACAAACGAACCACACCGGCCAACATAGATTTACACATACTAGATACATACTATACACAACATAGAATATTCACACCTTGACTCAACATAAGAGTCCCCTGAGTCAGGGCGTGACAATCTTTCTGTAAACAATTGTTGGAAAAATTACTTGTGTCATGCACAAAGTAAATGTCCTAACCACTTGCCAAAAGTGTAGTTTTTTTAACAAGAAATGTGTGGAGTGGTTGAAAAACTAGTTTTAATGACTCCAACATAAGTGTATGTAAACTTCCAACTTCAACTGTATGTACATAGCATCAGTGTCCAGAGAATACCCCTGCGCCAACAATGGCTGAAAAAAACATATGAGTCCCGTCCACTTATAGAGCCCTCCGGTGGTAAATAACACGATAAAATAACAAAAGAATATTGTGACACACAGTGTTCAAATCTTACACCAATTATTCCATCCATTGACTTGTCACAATGTTCACTCTATATTGTTCAAATTATTTGTTCCTAACAAAATCTCTGACTCCATCTGAATCTTTAGGGGCTTTTATATGAACGTTTCGGTTGTGTCCAAACCAAGAATAACCATCCAAGTCAATAGTGGAGTCACCATACAAATGAGTTTCATTCAAAGAAATGTAGAGGGTTTAGGGACTGTAGTAGTAATGTACAGTTTGTGGTCGTCCATCCATTAACATACCAGAGAATTAAAGAAAATTGTTCAGCACTTAGGGATTGGGTAGATGGTTTTCAGCCTTCGTGGGCATGATCAGCGGGTCCATCTCCCCGGCCCCTTTGGTCGCCCTCGGGATCAGGAGACAACTTCCTCATCCTCCCATTCCCTGAAATGTAGAAATCTCTCGCAGGAGTGTTCTGAATTTGAGTTTGATGACTTGATCTGTGTGGGAATTTTTGGCTGCTCTTCAGATGTTGCTTCAGCCGGCGGACATCCACTTTAACTTTGACCCCCCGGAATTCAACCTTCACGACTCTTGGTCCCCAGCCTCTCACTCTCATCCTTTCAGTGGCCAGCTCTGGCAACTGCTCACAGTGCAGACCCTCGGTGAGTAGCTCCCTCAACTTTTTTGCCATATCTTCGTTGTCCTCATAAGGTAGACCTGTTACTGTTATAGAAAAGTCAGGGTCCAAACGGTTAGTTGGGTTCTTTTGTGGTTGTTACATTTTTGCCTCGATACTGTCCGTTTTTTAACTTGAGCGCTATATCCAGGTCAATACCGTCACAGATTTATTTGGCTTTATTTGCTTTTCAACAGTCGTTTGCATTGTGTCCATTTTCACATTGAACAACTTCAATTATTTTATTATACCTGCGGCGTCGTTTTTGCCAAAGCGACGCTCCATTAGGTTATTTTCCGCCATACCCGTAGCAGCAGACTTCTCACGTATGATTAAGATAACCAACTGATTTTAAAGTTATCAAAGTAACTTTAGGAAGTTTAAAACAACGTATCCACATCTTGTTTTCAAGGTTTTGTCTCAACGTTTGCTAAATGCTATTCAGCACACTGTTCACCAACCGGTTCTCCGACCTAGTGGGGGGGTCCAGAGAAACTGTGTTATGCAAGTGGTGTGTGTGTGAACACACAAACACAAACACACACACACACACTTGTTTACCTACAAGTAAGTGATGTATCCAAATTAAGTCCTGAGGAATTGGAGGTTTTCCAGTGAAATTATTATATCAGTGTTGTTGTGATTTAGGAAGTGAACTGTAATAGAGACAGAGACAGAGGCATGTTCAATCTAAAGCAGTGACAGCGACCTTTCATCACCTGTGTGTCAATATGTAGTTCTCATTCAATTCCCTTTTCTTGCGGGTGGCAACACAAAAGTTATTGATTTACATTGACAGCCATCAAAATAATACTGTTACCATATGTTTTCCAGTACCAGATACAGTGTCAACTCTCTGGCCTCTGTATATGGAAAACAACCAGACACACAGTAGGTTACCGATCAGAGGACGCTGGTGGGAGGAGCTATAGGAGGACGGGCTCATTGTAATGGCTGGAATGGAAAAAATGGAACAGAGTGAAATATGTGGTTTCCTTATGTTTGATGTGTTTGATACTGTTCCCTTTATTCCATTTCTTACAATGAGCCTGTCCTCCTATAACTCCTCCCACCAGCCTCCTCTGCTACCAATCTATTATTTTCCCCTTGATGTGTTTGAAATCATTTGATATTAACAGCTAACATGGTGTGAACGGGACACCTCCCATACTAGGAGTTGTTTAAGTGCCCTCTGAGCTCCATCTGCACTCAAAGCCTCCTGAGAGCAAAATTTTCATTATTGCCTCCATTGTAGACCATCTTTGAATGGATGGGTTTCACGCTGTTCCGCAAATCTGCATCTTGTATTTTGCCTGGGAAGATTAACCTCTACGGGATCGGTGTCCCGTATACGGGACGGTTGAGCTAACGTGCACTAATGTGATTAGCATGACTGTTGTAAGTAACAGCAAACTTTCCAGAACATAGACATGTCTTATATGGGCAGAAAGATTAAATTCTTGTTAATCTAACTGCACTGTCCAATTTACAGTAGCTATTACAGTGAAAAAAATACCATGCTATTGTATGAGGAGAGTGCACAACAACAAAAAACTTATCACGGAAACTGGTTTGATACATTCACCTCTGAAGGTAAATTACGTACTTACATTCAGTAATCTTGCTCTGATTTGTCATCCTAAGGGTCCCAGAGATAAAATGTAGCATAGTTTTGTTTGATTAAATCTATTTTTATATTCAAATGTAGGAACTGGATTCTACAGTTTGAACCCTTGCTGTCTCTGGCTCCACACCCACCCTGCCCGGCCATCTAGATGTGTGAAAGTTAGTGTATAAGCTAATGATCCATCATATATGACATTCAAATCATATCAAATCAAAACAAATGTTATTAGCCACATGCGCCGAATACAACAGGTGCATACATTACAGTGAA
This sequence comes from Coregonus clupeaformis, assembly GCF_020615455.1. Taxonomy (NCBI): domain Eukaryota; kingdom Metazoa; phylum Chordata; class Actinopteri; order Salmoniformes; family Salmonidae; genus Coregonus; species Coregonus clupeaformis. The sequence continues at coordinate 12,076,212 of NC_059194.1, read as the reverse complement.
ATGCTTACTTACAGCCCTTAACCAACAGTGCATTTATTTTTAATAAAAAAGTAGAATAAAACAACAAAAAAGTGTTGAGAAAAAAAGAGCAGAAGTAAAATAAAATAACAGTAGGGAGGCTATATATACAGGGGGGTACCGTGCAGAGTCAATGTGCGGGGGCACCGGCTAGTTGAGGTAGTTGAAGTAATATGTACTATGCATAAATAATTAACAGAGTAGCAGCAGCGTAAAAAGATGGGGTGGGGGGCAGTGCAAATAGTCCGGGTAGCGATGATTAGCTGTTCAGGAGTCTTATGGCTTGGGGGTAGAAGCTGTTGAGAAGTCTTTTGGACCTAGACTTGGCACTCCGGTACCGCTTGCCGTGCGGTAGCAGAGAGAACAGTCTATGACTAGGGTGGCTGGAGTCTTTGACAATTTTGAGGGCCTTCCTCTGACACCGCCAGGTATAGAGGTCCTGGATGGCAGGAAGCTTGGCCCCAGTGATGTACTGGGCCGTACGCACTACCCTCTGTAGTGCCTTGCGGTCGGAGGCCAAGCAGTTGCCATACCAGGCGGTGATGCAACCAGTCAGGATGCTCTCGATGGTGCAGCTGTATAATTTTTTGAGGATCTGAGAGTGTGTAAACTTACATTTTGTATTACCATATCATTTTTATATGTTCTATATAGCTATGTACTTGAAAATGTATTAATTGACCAATTCGGCACATTTGGGCAGACTTGATACAAAATAGTCCAGTATTGCAATGCTTCACTGGATCAATCTGAAACGTTGCACACACACTGCTGCCATCTAGTGGCCGAAATCTAAATTGCGCCAAAAATGCAATATTATATTGTGGCCTTTCTCTTGCATTTCAAAGATGATGGATCAAAAAAATATAGAGAAAACGCATGTTTTTTTGTATGTATTATATTTTACCAGATCTAATGTGTTATATTCTCCTACATTAATTTCACATTTCCACAAACTTCAAAGTGTTTCCTTTCAAATGGTATCAAGAATATGCATATCCTTGCTTCAGGTCCTGAGCTACAGGCAGTTAGATTTGGGTAGATCATTTTAGGCGAAAATTGAAAAAAAGGGTCAGATCCTTAAGAGGTTAACAAACATCAACCATGGAGACTTCTTTTAATGTCAGTCTGCTTTTGATACGCGGGCGCTCACACCAGGGTTCCGATTGAGATCAGATATCGCACAAAGCAAGTGTTAATAACAAGGAATGGAGAGAGGCTCTATTATTGAGAGGGCACACACTCACACACCGTAGATGGAGAACTCAACTCCCTCTTGAGAGCGGTGGTGGTGTAGTCATTATCTCTGATACGTGTTGTGCTGAACCCCTGTGCTCCCTCCCACTGTGCGCTCTCTCTCTCTCTCTCGCTCTCTTCTCCCTCTCTCTCTCTTTCTCTTCCTCCCTCCATAAGCCCAAATCACACTGGGAGCATTTTTTATACACATGTGAACGACCGTGCTTACGCTTGAAATGGAATGCATTGGAGTGAAAGAGAGAAAACATATAGGCCGCGAGCGTCAACACCGTCAATGGCGTCTACGTCAAGCAACGTTGGTAAAATTTGCTAATAAATTGTATGAAAATAGACTATGTGCATTGTTACCTCTGGAATTGTGAAATGTATAGGTACAGTTTTTCTCAATCGTGTACATACAGGGTGCTGGGTGGAGTCCGGCTAGTGATGGCTATTTCATAGTCTGATGGCGTTGAGATATAAGCTGTTTTTCAGTCTCTCGGTCCCAACTTTGATGCACCTGTACAGACCTCGGCTTCTGGATGATAGAGGGGTGAACAGGCAGTGGCTCGGGTGGCTGAGGTCCTTGATGATCTTCTTGGCCTTCCTTTGACACCGGGTGCTGTAGATCTCCCTGTGATCCGGTGATGCGTTGGGCTGACCGCACCACCCTCTGGAGAGTCCTGCGGTTGAGGACGGTGCAGTTGCTGTACCAGGCGGTGATACAGCCTGACAGGATGCTCCCAATGGTATATCTGTAAAGGTTTGTGAGGGTCCTTGGAGCCAAGCCACATTTTTTCAGCCCCCTGAGGATGAAGAGGCGCTGTTGCACCTTCTTCACCACACTGTCTGTGTGGGTGGACCATTTGAGATTGTCAGTGAGGAACTTGAAGCTTTTACCTTCTCCACTGCGGCCCCGTCGATGTGGATGGGGGCATGCTCCCTCTGCTGTCTCCTGGTCCACAATCAGCTCCTTTGTTTTCCATGGCATAAACTGACCAGGTGAATCCAGGTGAAAGCTATGATCCCTTATTGATGTCCCCTTCAATCAGTGTAGATAAAGGGGAAGAGACAGGTTAAATACAAATGTTTTATCCTTGAGACAATTGAGACATGGATTGTGTATGTGTGCCATTCAGAGGGTGAATGGGCAAGACAAAAGATTGAAGTGCCTTTAAACAGGATATTGTAGTAGGTGCCAGGCGCACCGGTTTGTGGGTTTGCTGGGTTTTTTACACTCAACCGTTTCCCGTATGTATCAAGAATGGTCCACCACCCAAAGGACATCCAGCCAACTTGACACAACTGTGGGAGGCATTGGAGTCAACATGGGCCAGCATCCCTGTGGAACGCTTTCGACACCTTGTAGAGTCCATGCCCCAACGAATTGAGTCTGTTCTGTGGGCAAAAGGGGGGGTGCAACTCAATATTAGGAATGTATTCTTAATGTTTGGTATACTCAGTGTATGTCGCGTTGTCAATTATTGCTTAGAGACGATTTGATTGATACAGTTCAAACAAAGTGCATGGTTAGTGAGTGCCTTGGTTCAAATTAATCAAATCTGGTATAGAGATTGAGTGGGTCATTTGTAGAAAGGAATTTAGAGGAATTGATCTTCCCTACTTTGCTAAATAAAGTTGTAAGGTAAAAAAAATATATTGGGCTGTATGCTTTGGTTTATCTGACAAATAGGCTATTTAAAACAATGCAGCAGTCTATCTACCTGTGTTGATTTAATCATGGGTACATAGCAGCCTACCTACCTGTGTTGATTTGATCATGGGTATATAGCAGCCTACCTACCTGTGTTGATTTAATCATGGGTATATAGCAGCCTACCTACCTGTGTTGATTTAATCATGGGTATATAGCAGCCTACCTACCTGTGTTGATTTAATCATGGGTATATAGCAGCCTACCTACCTGTGTTGATTTGATCTGGAAAACTCATGGAATGATTTAACTCCGATTTCAAGAGAGAACCGTCTATTTATAATTCAATGAAATAACGCTTGCTTTACTCGCATGCACAAACTCACAACGTTGACGGACGTTCCCTGTGTGATTTCCTCTCTCCCTCTCTTCCTCCGTCCCTCCCTCCCTCCTTCCTTACCCCCTCTTCCTCCCACCCCTTAGATAGCTATTTTCTGCCGCAGCGAGGTAGCTGTGTGCTACCTGGCAAGGCTAGGCAGTGGAGGTGGTAATGGAAGGCCTGACCGGGCCTGTCAGTTCATGCCACCCTAGGGAACGGGCTGGTGGGCCTGTCAGTTCATGCCACCCCAGGGGACGGGCTGGTGGGAAAGTAATGGCCAAGGCTGCCAGATGTAGCCGTCACTTCTAATCAAGTGTGCCACTGTCACTTTGGCTGTATTGATCCCTCCCTATGTGAAGTCCCCATGCGGCCCCAACCGGCCCCCACTGGCCCCCAGCCTCCACTGGTTCCCGCCACAATCAGACTAGTTTCTTACCCACAAACAACTCTTGTTTTCCCCGTTGACTCGTCTGTCTTGCCTTTCTAACAACTCCCCAATGTGGTGGTAGCAGGGTTGACTGCGCCTGGGCTGAGTTAATCATACTGTGTTGTGTTTGTCTCTGGGTGAGGAAAACATGGGCAGTGGAAAACGAGATGTGACAGGGTCAGGGGTCCCTTCAGAACGCCGTAGCCATATGTATATCATCTCTATGTGTGCTCCTTTCTTCCTATAGGTATCTCTGGAAGCTGTGGGTGTGTGTGTGTCAAGTCAAATCAATTGTTAATGGTCACATGCTTGGTAAACAACAGGTGTAGACTAACAGTGAAATGCTTACTTACGGGCCGTTCCCAACAATGCAGAGAGAAAAATAAAATAATAGAAAGATAATAACACAAGGAATAAATACGCAATGAGTAACGATAACTTGGCTATATACACGGGGTACCAGTAACAAGTCGATGTGCAGGGGTACGAGGTAATTGAGGTAGATATGTACATATAGGTAGGGATAAAGTGACTAGGCAAAAGGATAGATAATAAACAGTAGCAGCGTATGTGATGAGTAAAAAAAGTTAGTGTAAAAAGGGTCAATGCAAAAAGTCCAGGTAGCTATTTGGTTAACAACTTAGCTAACTATTTTAGCAGTCTTATGGTTTGGTAGTAGAAGCTGTTCAGGGTCCTGTTGGTTCCAGACTTGATGCTTCGGTACCACTTGCAGTGCGGTAGCAGAGAGAACAGTCTATGAGTTGGGTGGTTGGAGTCTTTGACAATTTTTATGGCCCTCCTCTGACACCGCCTGGTATAAAGATCCTGGATGGCATGGAGCTTTGCCCCAGTGATGTACTGGGCTGTACGCACTACCCTCTGTAGCACCTTGCGGTCAAATGCCAAGCAATTGCCATACCAAGCGGTGATGTACCCAGTCAAGATGCTCTCAATGGTGTAGCTGTAGAACTGACAAATCTTTTCAGCCTCCTGAGGGGGAAGAGGCATTGTCATGCCTTTTTCACGATTGTGTTGGTGTGTGTGGACCATGTTAATTCCTTAGTGATGTGGACACCAGGAACTTGAAGCTCTCGACCCGCTCCTTTACAGCCTCGTTGATATGGATGGGGGCGTGCTCGGCCCACCTTTGTCTTGCTGACGTTGAGAGAAAGTCGGTGTCCTGGCACCACACTGCCAGGTGACTGACCTCCTCCCTATAGGCTGTCTCATCGTCGTCGGTGATCAGGCCTACCACCGTCATGTTGTCAGCAAACATAAAAAGTGACACTTCAGGATTTTGGCAATGATGCCCTTTATCTACTTCCCCGGAGTCAGATTAACTTGTTGATACCATTTTTATGTCTCTGTGTCCAGTATGAAGGAATTTGGATGTAGTTTCGCAAGCCAATGCTAACTAGTGTTAGTGCAATGACTGGACGTCTATGTGTATCTGCGTGCATGCTAGTAGATACCCATAGACCTCCAGTCATTGTGCTAATGCTAGTTAGCAACTACTTCTAACCCCTGAGGGGCCCCCGTGTTGAGGGTCAGCGTGGCGGATGTGTTGTTGCCTACCCTCACCACCTAGAGGCGGCCCATCAGGAAGTCCAGGATCCAGTTACAGAGGGAGGTGTTCAGTCCCAGGCTCCTTAGCTTAGTGATGAGCTTAGAGGGCACTATGGTGTTGAACGCTGAGCTCTAGTCAATGAACCGTTATTCTCACGTAGGTTCACGTTCCTTTTTTCAAGGTGGGAAAGGGCAGTGTGGAGTGCAATACAGATTGTGTCATCTGTGGATCTGTTGGGGCAGTATGTGAATTGGAGTGGGTCCAGGATGATGGTGTTGATGTGAGCCATGACAAGCCTTTCAAAGCATTTCATGGCTACAGATGTGAGTGCTACGGGGCAATAGTCATTTAGACTGGTTACCTTGGCGTTCTTGCGTGTGTGTGTGTACATGCAAGTCCTGGCAGCACATCACCCCTGTCCACCATGAACTCCACTGTCTCCCTGTCTCCCAACGCATTGATTACAAGATCCTCCTTCTGACCTACAAAGCCCTTCACCACCTTGTCCCCCCCTTACATCTCAGTCCTTCTTCTCCCCCACTAACCCACACATGCACTACGTTCCACCACAGCGGGCCACTTTGTCATTCCCAGGTCAAGGGCCTTCTCCAGGGTTGATCCTAGGCTCTGGAACTCCCTCCAGCCATCCGTGTCTCGTAGTCCATCACTATCTTTCAGTCCCGTCTAAAGCCCCACCTCTTTGACAAGGCTATCATTAAACCCCCTGCCAGCAGTAGTAGTAGCATTTGACATTTTAGTCATTTAGAAGACGCTCTTCTCCAGAGCGACTTACAGTTAGTGAGTGCATATTTAGTTTTATTTTATATAATATACTGGCCCCCCATGGGAATCGAACCCACAACCCTGGCGTTGCAAGCGCCATGTTTTACCAACTGAGCTTCACGGGACACGGTAGCAGTAGCAGTAGGAGAGTTTATTGGTTGCTCGCAGTCATAGACTGAATTGTTAATCAATTTACAGTCATATATTATGAACCTGTGAATGCATGTGCATCTACAAGAATGTAAAAAAGGACAGTTGTTTTTGTTGTCATTCAGTGCACACCCTACCATCTATCTTCATAAACCATAAACCATAGCTTTTTCAATGTACTTTCAATGCATTTTTTGCCATACCATTCTTCCCACCCCCCAGATCCCCCTGACTAATTTGTCTATCACCCCCCAGAATCACCTCACTAATCTGTCCATAACCCCCCAGAACCCCCTCACGAATCTGTCCATCACCCTCCAGATCCCCCTGACTAATCTGTCCATCCTTCCAACCCCCCAGATCCACTGACTAATCTGTCCATCACCCCCCAAATCCCCCTGACTAATCTGTCCATCACCCCCCAAATCCCCCTGTCCTGGCACATGGTCTGTTCCTTGTTGTATACCTTCCATGACAGACGCTCAGAGCAAGAGTGAAGGGAGAGGTGTGAGGCAGTGACATGTGAAATAGAGGACAGACAATGGAGCCCCTTGCATTGCAGATGTACTCTACTGTGCTGCTGTTGACAAAATAACATTGTGGAACGGTTGATTTTTGGTCAGTGTAAGTATGAGTGGAGTAATTCAAGTTACTTAAACCGACTTAAACAATATATAGTGATAAGTAAATTAAATAGAATGCATGACGAACATGATGAAACATCTATATTTTATAGGCAAATGTTGCACCCTGGTGACAAAAAGGGGTTGTAAAACCAATTGATGGATATTTCACCACTGTCATAACACGGGGCTCTGCCACCGTGAGTTATGGTGATCCTAGGCTCTCTAAGAGGAGCAGAATCATCTCAAGCCGTAGATTTTTAAGACTTAAATATTTTAGCATCATACGTGATTCATAACGCTGAAAATAAGCTAGTCTTCCATCCCCTATTTCATGTTATTTCACCATCTTTGAAAGGTTTTTAAGGCAGAACTGAAACCTTTTTCATTATTTTCATAGCTTCTGTCAACATGTTCAGACGTCGGTAGTTTTACATTCAAATGTCAGGCAGTGGCATATCCATGCACTATCAGTGTAGTACATGTAGACCATGAGGATTATCTAGGGATGGAAGGAAAGGTGTTGGAAAAGAGGAGAGACTTTATCCCCAGGAAGACGGGCCTTGGTTCCCCTAGAACACCATGTTGCCCGAATCCCCCCGAATCCCTTCATGGCAGAACAAAGATGTTTTGGCTCAGCGGCTCGTGTAAAGTCTCCGCAAACCTGGTATATATTTTTTTAAAGACGCCAGCTCCACCATCACTTTCTTATCCTCCTTCTTTAGAGATGAGATGTCAACCAGAGAGAAAAGGAGGGGAGATTTCTATGCCTCTCTATGCTTCTATCTGTAAGTTCCCGTGTAGCTCAGTTGGTAGAGCACGGTGCTTGCAACGCCAGGGTTGTGGGTGTGTATGCACTCACTACTGTAAGTCGCTCTGGATAAGAGCACCTGCTAAATGCCTAAAATGTCAATGTAAGCCGCCTCGTTAGGAAAGACCTGCTGGTCTTGTCTCCCATCGGGGAGTGCTGCTGTGGTTCCTCTTTGAGAACTTATTAAATAGAACATAATGCCAAAGCCAGGGTTTTGGAAGATGATGGAGCAGTGGCCATCGCATGGAGGCATTATCTGCTGGGTAGAGGAGTGGGACGGCTGTCCAGGGGTTGAGGCAGCAGCAGTAGCATCCTGCAACACCCTTCTCTCTAGTTTAAAACCAATGATATACTGCATATTCACCCTGTATTGCTGATGCTATATATTGGCCAATGAGAGGCTTTGAAGCAACCGGTCGGCCGTATTGGTACTCCCCAGTAGGAGCAGACCTTTAAGGAAAATGTTTTTATATATTTTAAATGTTTTTATTTTTTATTTTAGCTCACATAATATAATTAAAAAGTATGCATAAAGGTGTGTATAATATATAAATGTGGCAAAAACAAATGTAGACATTAATAAATGCATTTCTATAGATAGGTTAGCTGACAACGTCACGAAAAACGATGTGCGCTCTTTATTGGGCAGAAGTCCATGTGTTGTTGTGATTCTGGATGGCCGGATGACCAGATAGCTAGCAACAATGGCAAGAAGCTGCCATGTGGGGAATCGTAGGTTGCTCGTTTCAGCTAGTTTTATCTTGTTCTTGATACAGTGAGGGAAAAAAGTATTTGATCCCCTGCTGATTTTGTACGTTTGCCCACTGTTACGGATACAGGTATCCTGTGTCTTTTTGTGTTTTTCCTCTCCTTCTGCCCTAATCACAGGTGTCCTGTATGTTCCTGATTGGTGGTCGTTGGGGTGTCTGCTGATTGCTGAGGTGGACCAATCAGTGGACATTCCTCTGCATTGCACCACCTGTTTCTGGTTTTTCAATCACACATCCCATTGTTTAAAAGCCGGTCAGTTGTGTGTGTTGTTAGAAGACTATTTTCCGTATGTGAGTATGGATACTGTGGTGTTTTGTGTACTCACTAAGTTGCTGGTTACTCTGTTTGGTAACTTTGTGTGTTTCTGGGAAAAGGGGAGTTTAAGCAAGTTGCCCTTGGGCGTACATTACCCGTAGGAAGAAAACTGTCTAAAAACACTAGTTAGACCTGAGCGGACCACCCACTGTAATTTTTGTATGATTAGCAGTAGCTTAGCGGTTCTTGAGGCAGGCAAGATCAGTTTAGGGGTGTTTTACACTATTGTTTCATTTCTTGGGTCCTGCTCAGCCCTTTTTCCCAAACCTTTATCGTGTGTTCAAAAATAAACCTTTTATCTTTGACGGTAGTTTATGGTTGTCGTGTAGTTTTTGTTCTCACTGTTCCATGTCACGCTTATAATTTGCATGAATTATTTTACGGGTCTCATGTCCATCCACCCTAGACGTTTAAAGCCACGGGGTTCGTAACATAATGTGGGGGCTCGTCCGGGATCTATCTCATTGATACCCATGCTACTCATGCAAATTAGTTAGTGTCTGGTTCAGTGTTGAGCTTGGCAGCTGTAACTACCTGTTTTTTTTGTGTTCAGTATTCGTCGGCTCGTGTTGCTAGTTTAGGATGGCTACTTTTGAGTTGGATGCATTTTTGGAAAACCCTACGTGGGAGGTTTTTGAGAATTGCCGTAGAGTGGATCTACAGGCTTTGGCTGACCACTTTTCTGTACCCATATCAAGGGTTTTAGTGAAAGCAGAAGTTAGGAAAACAGTGTTAGAGATATTGTTGAACGAGCGAGTGCTTGAGTTACCGCCGCCTGACCCTGCTGCTCCTGTAGGGGATGTGGCTGCTGCTCCTGTAAGCCCATCGGTGTCTGAGGACGAGGCTAAGGCTCCAGCCACATTGCCCCGTTTTGACCCACTCTCCCCACTGACTGACAGTGATGCCAGGATAGATGTCCGCTCGACATGGCTCCAAATGGAGGCAGAAGAGCGAGCACAGATCAGGCAAGACAAGCTGGAAACGCGTAGGCTTGATCAGGAACTGGAGACGCGTAAGATGGAACTGGAGACGCGTAGGCTTGATCAAGAACAGGAGACGCGTAAGATGGAACTAGAGGCAGAAACAGCGAGGTTAGTCTCTGCTCATACTATGTCTTCTAGTGAGCCGTCCTCACCAGCTGTGTCGTCTGCTACTTTTGATATTAGTAGACAGATCACCTTGGTACCTGTGTTTAGGGAGTCAGAGGTTGATTCCTATTTCAGTGTTTTTGAACGTATAGCAGTATCATTGAAATGGCCCGAAGAGGTATGGTGCCTATTACTTCAGTGTAAATTAGCAGGTAAAGCCCAAGAGGTTCTGTCAGTGCTACCTCTTGAAGACAGCTTGAATTATGACGTGGTCAAAGCTACTGTTCTTCGTGCCTATGAGCTTGTTCCTGAGGCATATCGACAGAGATTTAGGTCTCATAAAAAGGCTTCTACTCAGACGTATGTGGAGTTTGCTAGAGACAAAGGAAATCTGTTTGACAAATGGCACAGTGCTAGTAAGGTAACTGATTTTAACTCTCTACGGGAGTTAATCTTGTTAGAAGAGTTTAAAAATTGCTTACCCGAACGCATTGTAGTTTATCTGAACGAACAGAAAGTATCCTCACTGTCGGAAGCGTCTGTATTGGCAGACGAGTTTGTGTTGACGCATAAGAGCGTGTTTTCGGCTCGTACGGAGAGCAGGGCCGCGGGGTTGTTAACTTTTAGTCCTAGTCGACCAGCAGTACATCCAGCACGCCCAAAAGATGTGCGTCACTGTTTCTATTGTCATAAGGTGGGACATATGGTTAATGATTGCTTTCTGCTTAAACGCAAACAGGGGATGCCTCAGCACGCCAGGCCGCCAACTGGTGTTGGGCTGATTCGTACGGTTGTAAGGCCGGAATCAAGACAGAGGCCTCATAGTGAATGTGGTTTGAAAGTCCCTGTCCCAGATCAAAGTTATGAACCGTTCATTTTTGAGGGGTTTGTTTCCATATCAGATGACGAAGCGTCGCAGCGTCCAGTTAGAATCCTCAGAGATACTGGTGTGGCGCAGTCGTTCATACTATCTGATGTGTTGCCCTTGTCCAATAATACATATTGTGGTTCCAGTGTGTTAGTACAAGGAATTGAAATGGGATTCGTCCCAGTGCCATTGCACTTTGTGAACGTACACTCTGAGTTAGTCAGTGGAGTGTTCAGAGTTGGCGTACGTCCTATGTTGCCAGTAAAAGGTGTGACATTTATAATGGGCAACGATATTGCCGGAGGAAAGGTGATACCCGTATTGGAGGTATTGGATAAAAGTGACCAGTCTCTCTCCGAGGAGCTGGCACAGGGTTATCCAGATGTGTTCCCCGCTTGTGCTGTCACACGTGCTCAAGTGGGTGAAGTGATAGATTTGTCGAACACGATTCTATTCAGAGAGTGTGACCCAGAGGATAGTTCGGGTGCTACCTCTGGTAAGCTGGTGCAGTCTGACCAACAGTCCAGAGAAAGGAAGAAGGATGTGGAACTTGTTGCTGAGGCAATACAGTTACCAGTCACTCGTGAGCAGCTGATCGCTAACCAAAAGGTTGACATTAGCCTGGCTAAATGTTTTTCTAGTGTTGTCTCAGAGGAGGAGCTAAAGAAGAAAAACATGGCATACTTCATTGATGGTAATCTCCTCATGCATAAATGGACATCCCATGTTGACGCTGGCGGAGATTGGAATGCTGTTTACCAAATAGTGATTCCTACAGCCTTTCGACAAAATGTTTTATCCCTCGCTCATGATCACCAGTGGTCCGGACATCTGGGAGTCACCAAGACTTATGATCGAGTTTTGCGACATTTCTTTTGGCCTGGTTTAAAACAAGATGTGGCTCAGTTCTGTCGGACTTGCCACACCTGTCAAGTAACTGGGAAACCGAACAAGGTTATTTCTCCCGCGCCTCTTTGTCCCATACCGGCCATAGGTGAACCATTCGAACATGTGATGGTTGATTGTGTTGGACCATTACCAAAGACAAAATCTGGTAACCAGTTTATGTTGACGATTATGTGTGTGGCCACCAGGTACCCAGAGGCCATTCCTCTGCGAAGGATTACTGCTCCGGTGGTGAGTAAAGCGTTGATCAAATTCTTCTCAACTTTTGGGTTACCTAAGGTGATACAAACTGATCAGGGTACGAATTTCCTTTCTAAACTTTTCAAACAAGTGTTAAAATCCTTGTCAGTTACACACCGTGTGTCAAGCGCATATCACCCAGAGTCTCAGGGTGCGCTTGAACGTTGGCGTCAGACACTGAAGTCTATGCTCCGTAAATATTGCTTGGAATCTGAGAAGGATTGGGATGAGGGAGTTCCTCTAGTTTTGTTTGCTGTCCGTGAGACAGTACAGGAATCCTTAGGGTTCAGCCCAGCTGAACTGGTGTTTGGACACACCATGAGAGGACCTATGAAAGTCCTTAAGGATCAGTTTTTATCACAAGAGTTGTGTGTGAAAGAAAATGTGTTGGACTACGTTAGTCACTTTCGTGAGCGCCTACATGGTGCCTGTGCTCTAGCAAAGGAAGCGCTGTCTTCCTCACAGAGACTGATGAAACGACACTATGACACACAGGCTGTTTCTCATTCACTGCAGCCAGGTGACCAAGTTCTTGTATTGTTGCCTGTGCCAGGAGCATCATTGCCAGCACGTTTCTCTGGTCCTTATGTAATTGAAAAGAAACTAAGTGAAACTGACTACGTGATACAGACTCCTGATAGAAAATGCCAATCTCGTGTGTGCCACGTTAACATGTTGAAGACATACCACACCAGACCCGTCACTCAGATAGACTGTCCAGAGAAACTGTCCGAGTCGGCTGTCTCTATTGCTGCTACGGCTGTAGTGGGAGGTCATGTTAATGATGTGGACGGAGATGGTTTGGAGTTGCGCAATACTCAGCAGCAGTGTGCTAGATTGCCCAATTCAGAGATGCTGCTGTCTCTCCCGTCAAGCCTGATTCATTTAACGGACAGACAGTCAGATGATATTGTGAGACTTTTACACAGCTTTCCGTGTCTTTTTAATGATGTTCCTACATGCACAAATGTGTTAGAACATGACATTAATGTTGGAAACACTGCACCTATCAAGCAACATGCTTATCGTGTCAACGTCTCTAAAAGAACGATAATGAGGGATGAGGTCGGTTATTTGCTGGAGAATAACCTGGCTATGCCAAGTTCAAGTCATTGGAGTTCTCCGTGCATTCTGGTTCCTAAACCTGATGGGACATACGGACTATCGGAAGGTCAATGCTGTCACAGTGCCCGACTCGTTCCCGTTACCCAGACTGGATGACTGTATTGATACTGTTGGTGCTGCTACTTATGTAACCAAACTAGATCTTCTAAAAGGTTACTGGCAGGTGCCATTAACCTCACGTGCCTCCGACATCTCTGCCTTTGTGACCCCAGATCACTTCCTACAATATGCTGTCATGGCATTTGGGATGCGGAACGCACCAGCCACTTTCCAACGCCTGGTTAACACAGTATTGGCTGGAGTTCCTAATTGTAGTGCTTACCTTGATGATCTGGTAATTTATTCAACTGAGTGGTCTGATCATGTTAACACTCTAAGGGTAGTGTGTGAACGTCTAGCAGCCGCTTCTCTAACCCTGAACTTAGCAAAGTGCGAGTTTGGGAAGGCCACTGTTACTTATCTTGGTAAACAGGTCGGCCATGGTCAGGTGCGCCCTCTAGAATCCAAGGTCTCAGCTATAAATGCATTTCCCGCACCTACCACCAGAAGAGAGCTACGCCGCTTTTTAGGGATGGTTGGCTACTACCGTAGTTTCTGTAAAAATTTCTCTGCGGTAGTTGCTCCATTAACGAATTTGCTCAGTCCGGCGAGAAAATTTGTATGGTCTGAAGATTGTCGTACTGCTAAAGCACTCTTATGTAGTACTCCTGTTCTTGCTGCGCCAGATTTTGAACGACCGTTTAAACTGGAGGTAGATGCAAGTGCCAGAGGTGCTGGTGCTGTTCTACTGCAGCAGGACCAGAGTGGAGTGGACCATCCTGTCTGTTATTTTTCACGGAAATTTAACAAATGTCAGACAAACTATTCCACCATTGAACAAGAAGCTCTAGCTTTGTTGTTAGCTCTGCAGTACTTTGGAGTTTATGTTGGTTCCAGTGCATTACCAGTGATAGTATATACTGACCATAACCCCTTAGTTTTTCTCCACCGGATGTACAACCAGAACCAACGCCTTATGCGTTGGGCACTTGTAGTGCAAAATTATAATTTGGAGATCCGCCACAAAAAGGGGTTGGATAATGTGTTGGCAGATGCTTTGTCTCGTGTTTAAAGATCTAGGTTTTTTTTTGTTATCCTCTGGTCCTCTGTAGCTCAGCTGGTAGAGCACGGCGCTTGTAACGCCAAGGTAGTGGGTTCGATCCCCGGGACCACCCATACACAAAAAAAAATGTATGCACGCAAGACTGTAAGTTGCTTTGGATAAAAGCGTCTGCTAAATGGCATATTATATTATTTATTTATTATCCCGTCAGGATGCTGTTGATCTTTGAATTTTGGGTGTTGTGATGGTACGTGTGTCGCAAACCATTGTGGTTTGCTCTTTTAAGGGTGGGAGTGTTACGGATACAGGTATCCTGTGTCTTTTTGTGTTTTTCCTCTCCTTCTGCCCTAATCACAGGTGTCCTGTATGTTCCTGATTGGTGGTCGTTGGGGTGTCTGCTGATTGCTGAGGTGGACCAATCAGTGGACATTCCTCTGCATTGCACCACCTGTTTCTGGTTTTTCAATCACACATCCCATTGTTTAAAAGCCGGTCAGTTGTGTGTGTTGTTAGAAGACTATTTTCCGTATGTGAGTATGGATACTGTGGTGTTTTGTGTACTCACTAAGTTGCTGTTTTGTAACTTTGTGTGTTTCTGGGAAAAGGGGAGTTTAAGCAAGTTGCCCTTGGGCGTACATTACCCGTAGGAAGAAAACTGTCTAAAAACACTAGTTAGACCTGAGCGGACCACCCACTGTAATTTTTGTATGATTAGCAGTAGCTTAGCGGTTCTTGAGGCAGGCAAGATCAGTTTAGGGGTGTTTTACACTATTGTTTCATTTCTTGGGTCCTGCTCAGCCCTTTTTCCCAAACCTTTACCGTGTGTTCAAAAATAAACCTTTTATGTTTGACGGTAGTTTATGGTTGTCGTGTAGTTTTTGTTCTCACTGTTCCATGTCACGCTTATAATTTGCATGAATTATGTTACGGGTCTCATGTCCATCCACCCTAGACGTTTAAAGCCATGGGGTTCGTAACACCCACTGACAAAGACATGATCAGTCTATAATTTTAATGGTAGGTTTATTTGAACAGTGAGAGACAGAATAACAACAAAAAAATCCAGAAAAACGCATGTCAAAAATTTTATAAATTGATTTGCATTTTAATGAGGGAAATAAGTATTTGACCCCTCTGCAAAACATGACTTAGTACTTGGTGGCAAAACCCTTGTTGGCAATCAGAGGTAAGACGTTTCTTGTAGTTCGCCACCAGGTTTGCACACATCTCAGGAGGGATTTTGTCCCACTCCTCTTTGCAGATCTTCTCCAAGTCATTAAGGTTTCGAGGCTGACGTTTGGCAACTCGAACCTTCAGCTCCCTCCACAGATTTTCTATGGGATTAAGGTCTGGAGACTGGCTAGGCCACTCCAGGACCTTAATGTGCTTCTTCTTGAGCCACTCCTTTGTTGCCTTGGCCGTGTGTTTTGGGTAATTGTCATGCTGGAAAAGCCATCCACGACCCATTTTCAATGCCCTTGCTGAGGGAAGGAGGTTCTCACCCAAGATTTGACGGTACATGGCCCCGTCCATCGTCCCTTTGATGCGGTGAAGTTGTCCTGTCCCTTTAGCAGAAAAACACCCCCAAAGCATAATGTTTCCACCTCCATGTTTGACGGTGGGGATGGTGTTCTTGGGGTCATACGCAGCATTCCTCCTCCTCCAAACACGGCGAGTTGAGTTGATGCCAAAGAGCTCCATTTTGGTCTCATCTGACCACAACACTTTCACCCAGTTCTCCTCTGAATCATTCAGATGTTCATTGGCAAACTTCAGACAGGCCTGTATATGTGCTTTCTTGAGCAGGGGGACCTTGCGGGCGTTGCAGGATTTCAGTCCTTCACGGCGTAGTGTGTTACCAATTGTTTTCTTGGTGACTATGGTCCCAGCTGCCTTGAGATCATTGACACGATCCTCCTGTGTAGTTCTGGGCTGATTCCTCAACGTTCTCATGATCATTGCAACTCCACGAGGTGAGATCTTACATGGAGCCCCAGGCCGAGGGAGATTGACAGTTCTTTTGTGTTTCTTCCATTTGCGAATAATCGAACCAACTGTTGTCACTTTCTCACCAAGCTGCTTGGCGATGGTCTTGTAGCCCATTCTAGCTTTGTCTAGGTCTACAATCTTGTCCCTGACATCCTTGGAGAGCTCTTTGGTCTTGGCCATGGTGGAGAGTTTGGAATCTGATTGATTGCTTCTGTGGACAGGTGTCTTTTATACAGGTAACACGCTGCGATTAGGAGCACTCCCTTTAAGAGTGTGCTCCTAATCTCAGCTCGTTACCTGTATAAAAGACACCTGGGAGCCAGAAATCAAATACTTATTTCCCTCATTAAAATGCAAATCAATGTATAACATTTTTGACATGGGATTTTCTGAATGTTTTGTTATTCTGTCTCATTGTTCAAATAAACCTACCATTAAAATTATAGACTGATCATTTCTTAGTCAGTGGGTAAATGTACAAAATCAGCAGGGGATCAAATACTTTTTTCCCTCACTGTACCATGTCATGTTTTGAGGTGTTTTAACTGATGTTATGTCTATGCTAATATGGCAAAACATTTGCTAGCTAGCTAACCAACAACTGTAATGATGTATTTGAGAGGCAACAAGTGTTCATTGTGCAAATTTGTTCATGTTTTCAATAATCTAGTTTACATGTTGTCAGCAATCTAAGCCAACCCTGTCTGTTTTGCCCCATAGTTGTGCACGCGTTGGTTTTGTTGCTAAACAACCAACACGTCTAGAGTTTCCAAAATATTATTTTTAAATGGTGGGAGAGTGCCAAGATGGAGGCACGGTGGCTTCAAAACAGCACCCCCCTTTAGTCATCTAGTGCAGTTATATATTATTGTTTAAAACCCATGATTCCCTTCCTTATCCAAGAGGTATTATTAGCAGGATGAACCCATCTAGAGCTGTGTTGCTGCCAGTATGTGGTACTCTTGATAACAAAAAAATTACATTCTAGTAATGATCGCAGATGTGTAATCCTTACTGTTAGTGGATTTGCAGTGTTAGACCATGGACAAATACTTAGGTGTCTGACAGTTGTACTTACTGAGATGTAATTGCTGGTTCTGTGAAAATGATCTCTATATACAGTTGAAGTCGGAAGTTTACATACACCATAGCCAAATACATTTAAACTCAGTTTTTCACAATTCCTGCAATTTAATCCTAGTAAAAATTCCCTTTCTTAGGTCAGTTAGGATCACCACTTTATTTTAAGAATGTGAAATGTAGTAGAGTGATTTATTTCAGCTTTTATTTCTTTCATCACATTCCCAGTGGGTCAGAAGTTTACATACACTCAATTAGTATTTGGTAGCATTGCCTTTAAATTGTTTAACTTGGGTCAAACGTTTCGGGTAGCCTTCCACAAGCTTCCCACAATAAGTTGGGTAAATTTTGGCCCATTCCTCCAGACAGAGCTGGTGTAACTGAGTCAGGTTTGTAGGCCTCCTTGCTCGCACATGCTTTTTCAGTTCTGCCCACAAATTTTGAGGTCAGGGCTTTGTGATGGCCACTCCAATACCTTGACTTTGTTGTCCTTAAGCCATTTTGCCACAACTTTGGAATTATGCTTGGGGTCATTATCCATTTGGAAGAGCCATTTGCGACCAAGCTTTAACTTCCTGACTGATGTCTCAAATCAAATCAAATCAAATTTTATTGGCCACATGCGCCGAATACAACAGGTGCAGACATTACAGTGAAATGCTTACTTACAGCCCTTAACCAACAGTGCATTTATTTTAAACAAAAAAGTAAAAATAAAACCACAACAAAAAAAGTGTTGAGAAAAAAGTAAAATAAAATAACAGTAGGGAGGCTATATATACAGGAGGGTACCGGTGCAGAGTCAATGTGCGGGGGCACCGGCTAGTTGAAGTAATATGTACATGTGGGCAGAGTTAAAGTGACTATGCATAAATAATTAACAGAGTAGCAGCAGCGTAAAATGATGGGGTGGAGGGGCAGTGCAAATAGTCTGGGTAGCCATGATTAGCTGTTCAGGAGTCTTATGGCTTGGGGGTAGAAGCTGTTGAGAAGTCTTTTGGACCTAGACTTGGCACTCCGGTACCGCTTGCCGTGTGGTAGCAGAGAGAACAGTATATGACTAGGGTGGCTGGAGTCTTTGACAATTTTGAGGGCTTTCCTCTGACACCGCCTGGTATAGAGGTCCTGGATGGCAGGAAGCTTGGCCCCAGTGATGTACTGGGCCGTACGCACTACCCTCTGTAGTGCCTTGCGGTCGGAGGCCAAGCAGTTGCCAATACCAGGCGGTGATGCAACCAGTCAGGATGCTCTCGATGGTGCAGCTGTATAATGTTTTGAGGATCTGAGGACCCATGCCAAATATTTTCAGTCTCCTGAGGGGGAATAGGCTTTGTCGTGCCCTCTTCACAACTGTCTTGGTGTGTTTGGACCATGATAGTTTGTTGGTGATGTGGACACCAAGGAACTTGAAGCTCTCAACCTGTTCCACTACAGCCCTGCCGATGAGAATGAGGGCGTGCTCAGTCCTCTTTTTTTTCCTGTAGTCCACAATCATCTCCTTTGTCTTGGTCACGTTGAGGGAGAGGTTGTTGTCCTGGCACCACACGGCCAGGTCTCTGACCTCCTCCCTATAGGCTGTCTCATCGTTGTCGGTGATCAGGCCTACCACTGTTGTGTCGTCGGCAAACTTAATGATGGTGTTGGAGTCGTGCCTGGCCATGCAGTCATGGGTGAACAGGGAGTACAGGAGGGAACTGAGCACGCATCCCTGAGGGGCCCCCGTGTTGAGGATCAGTGTGGCAGATGTGTTGTTACCTACCCTTACCACTTGGGGGCGGCCTGTCAGGAAGTCCAGGATCCAGTTGCAGAGGGAGGTGTTTAGTCCCAGGATCGTTAGCTTGGTGATGAGCTTTGAGGGCACTATGGTGTTGAATGCTGAGCTCTAGTCAATGAATAGCATTCTCACGTAGGTGTTCCTCTTGTTCAGGTGGGAAAGGGCAGTGTGGAGTGCAATAGAGATTGCATCATCTGTGGATCTGTTGGGGCGGTATGCAAATTGGAGTGGGTCTAGGGTTTCTGGGATAATGCTGTTGATGTGAGCCATGACCAGCCTTTCAAAGCACTTCATGGCTACAGACGTCAGTGCTACGGGTCGGTAGTCATTTAGGCAGGTTATCTTAGAGTACTTGGGCACGGGGACTATGGTGGTCTGCTTGAAACATGTTGGTATTACAGACTCAGTCAGGGACATGTTGAAAATGTCAGTGAAGACACTTGCCAGTTGGTCAGCACATGCTCGGAGTACACGTCCTGGTAATCCGTCTGGCCCTGCGGCCTTGTGAATGTTGACCTGCTTAAAAGTCTTACTCACATCGGCTACGGAGAGCGTGATCACATAGTCATCCGGAACAGCTGGTGCTCTCAGTGTTGCTTGCCTCGAAGCGAGCATAGAAGTGGTTTAGCACGTCTGGAAGTCTTGTGTCACTGGGCAGCTCGCGGCTGTGCTTCTCTTTGTAGTCTGTAATAGTTTTTAAGCCCTGCCACATCCGACGAGCGTCAGAGCCAGTGTAGTACGATTCAATCTTAGTCCTGTATTGACTCTTTGCCTGTTTGATGGTTCGTCGGAGGGCATAGCGGGATTTCTTATAAGCGTCCGGGTTAGAGTCCCGCTCCTTGAAAGCGGCAGCTCTACCCTTTAGCTCAGTGCGGATGTTTCCTGTAATCCATGGCTTCTGGTTGGGGTATGTATGTACGGTCACTGTGGGGACGACATCATCGATGCACTTATTGATGAAGCCAGTGACTGATGTGGTGTACTCCTCAATGCTATCTGAAGAATCCCGGAACATGTTCCAGTCTGTGCTAGCAAAACAGTCCTGTAGCTTAGCATCTGTGTCATCTGACCACTTTTTTATTAACCGAGTCACTGGTGCTTCCTGCTTTAGTTTTTGCTTATAAGCAGGAATCAGGAGGATAGAGTTATGGTCAGATTTGCCAAATGGATGGCGAGGGAGAGCTTTGTATCCGTCTCTGTGTGTGGAGTAAAGGTGGTCTAGAGTTTTTTTTTCCTCTGGTTGCACATTTAACATGCTGGTAGAAATTAGGTAGAATGGATTTAAGTTTCCCTGCATTAA
Source organism: Coregonus clupeaformis (assembly GCF_020615455.1). Taxonomy (NCBI): domain Eukaryota; kingdom Metazoa; phylum Chordata; class Actinopteri; order Salmoniformes; family Salmonidae; genus Coregonus; species Coregonus clupeaformis. The sequence continues at coordinate 12,056,006 of NC_059194.1, read as the reverse complement.
AGTCCCCGGCCACTAGGAGCGCTGCATCTGGATGAGCGTTTTCCTGTTGATTTATGGCCTTATACAGCTCAGTCAGTGCAATCTTAATGCCAGCATTGGTTTGTGGTGGTAAATAGACAGCTATGAAAATATAGATGAAAACTCTCTTGGTAAATAGTGTGGTCTACAGCTTATCATAAAATACTCTACCTCAGGCGAGCAAAACCTCGAGACTTCCTTAGTATTTGATTTTGTGCACCATCTGTTGTTTACAAATATACACAGACCGCCACCCCTTGTCTTACCGGAGTCAGCCGTTCTATCCTGCCGATGTAGCGTATAGCCCGCTAGCTGTATGTTATCCATGTCGTCGTTCAGCCACGACTCGTGAAACATAAGATATTACAGTTTTTAATGTCCCGTTGGTGGGATAACCGTAATCTTAGGTCATCCAACCTGTTCTCCAATGATTGAAGATTGGCTAATAGGATTGATGGAAGAGGCAGTTTACTCGTTCGCCGTCGGATCCTTACAAGGCACCCCGACCTACGTCCACGATATCTCCGTCTCTTCCTCAAACGAATGACGGGGATTTGGGCCTTGTCGGGTGTCTGTAGGATATCCTTCGCGGCCGCCTCGTTGAAGAAAAAACGTTGTCCAATACGAGGTGAGTAATCGCTGTCCTGATATCCAGAAGCTCTTTTTGGTTATAAGAGACAATGGCAGAAACATTATGTACAAAATAAATTACAAATAACGCGGAAAAACACACATAATAGTACAATTGGTTAGAGGGCTGTAAAACGGCAGCCATTTTCTCCGGCGCTGTTGTTATGGTCTTGAGATGTTGCTTCAATATATCCATATAATTTTCCTTCCTCATGATGCCATCTATTTTGTGAAGTGCACCAGTCCCTCCTGCAGCAAAGCACCCCCACAGCATGATGCTGCCACCCCCGTGCTTCACGGTTGGGATGGTGTTCGTCGGCTTGCAAGCTTCCGCCTTTTTCCTCTAACATAACGATTGTCATTATGGCCAAACAGTTCTATTTTTGTTTCATCAGACCAGAGGACATTTCTCAAAAAAGTACGATCTTTGTCCCCATGTGCAGTTGCAAACCGTAGTCTGGCTTTTTTATGGCAGTTTTGGAGCAGTCGCTTCTTCCTTGTTGAGCGGCCTTTCAGGTTGTCGATATAGGACTCGGTTTACTGTGGATATAGATACTTTTGTACCTGTTTCCTCCAGCATCTTCACAAGGTCCTTTGCTGTTGTTCTGGGATTGATTTGCACTTTTTGCACCAAAGTACGTTCATCTCTAGGAGACAGAACGTGTCTCCTTCCTGAGCGGTATGACGGCTGCGTGGTCCCATGGTGTTTATACTTGTGAACTATTGTTTGTACAGATGAACGTGGTATCTTCAGGCGTTTGGAAATTGCTCCCAAGGATGAACCAGACTTGTGGAGGTATACAAAAAAAAATTCTGAGGTCTTGGCTGAAAGAGGCACTGAGTTTGAAGGTAGGCCTTGAAATACATCCACAGGTACACCTCCAATTGACTCACATGATGTCAATTAGCCTATCAGAAGCTTCTAAAGCTGGAATTCTGGAATTTTCCAAGCTGTTTAAAGGCACAGTCAACTTAGTGTATGTAAACTTCTTACCCACTGGAATTGTGAATTATATGTGAAATAATCTGTCTGTAAACAATTGTTGGAAAATGTACTTGTGTCATGCACAAAGTAGATGTCCTAAACGACTTGCCAAAACTATAGTTTGTTAACAAGAAATTTGTGGAGTGGTTGAAAAACGAGTTTTAATGATTCCAACCTAAGTGTATGTAAACTTCCGACTTCAACTGTATACAGTATATTGGTTTGTTGACACATGAGCACATACACAAGTGCATGCAGACACACACAAACACAGGCACACACACACACACACACTGATGGTTTGAGACCCGCTGAGGTGGAGATTGCTGTGTCATTGGCCAAAGCCACAAAGGCACCCTGACTAGCATTAAGTGTTACTAAAACACTAAAAGTGTACACGCTAAAAGTGTGGTAAAACATGCAGGCTACTTTTAATTAGCTCCTCTGCTCTTGCATCAAACAAGAAACTTTTACAATGTAGCCTACCATAGGCCACGTCTCAAATTACACCCTATTCCCTACATAGTGCCCTATAGGCCCTGGTCAAAAGTAGTGCACTATATAGGGAATAGGGTGCCATTTGGGATGCAACCATTGTATTGGTGAATCAACACTGAATTCCCATGCCTGCTCTAGAGTGATGTCATGTTCCCTATACTGTATATCGTAACATATTTATCACTGCTATAAAAGGCAGGTTAGTCACACGGTACAATTTTCCAATGGCAATTAAAATGTAGGCCCAAACCAAACCAAATAAATCTAAACGATCAATGTATTGATTGTTAAAGCTATCCATCCCAAATTAAATTGTTACTTGCGTCACAATTCCAATGTCGTTTTGGAACAAATTCAACATCTCCAACCATCTTGCTTCCGTTCTCCCGTAAGGGTGTGTCTCAATAGTCTAAAGTGGCCTTCTCTCCTACACCTGATCTGATTATAAAGCCATCCCATTGTGTCCAGTTCATATCACTGCAGAATAGGAAAAGTAGACAAAGATAGGAACCCGCTTAGATTATTGAGACACATCCCAACTCTAGAAGGCCACAGCAGAGCCTAACTCCCATGGGTTTAACATATGGGCCCATCCTGCAGTGAATGCCTGGATGCCCTTAAATTGATCAACATCTGCCCGCTGTCTTCGCGAACAGACCATCCTGTCCCTTGCCTGTCCTGGCCGCCAACCCCCTGAGGCCCCCTGAGATTCCTGCCCACCTGTGTGACACGCCCAGTGGCCCCCCCAAGCTCTGAATAATGCATAACAAGACTGTCGCCACTCTGCACTGAGTTAATGAGTCAATTGCTCAGTGAGTCTAGGGCTGCATCTCCAATGGCACCCTCTACCCTATGACCTACATTTGACCAGAGCCCTGTAAGCCATAGTCAGAAGTAGTGCACTAAATAGGGAATAGGGTGCCATTTGGGACGCAGCATTGAGGTAGATGAGACAGACACTGGTTGACGGTGAAGTCGGAGGTGGTGGTGAGCTCCACATTGAGCTGTCCACCCCCCCCTTGCCCGGTTTCGCTCCGCGCAGTCTGCACCAGATGTCCAGGGTTCAGGGTGATGGATTGTGGGTCCTCAGTCCCCCTTTCCCTCTGCAGCGGCAAAGCAGCGGAGGCAGACGATGTGTCTGGACGCATCTGCTCAGGGAAGGAGAACCATTTATATGTCCATGCTGCGGGACAGTTGTGTTCGTTTAACACAGACGTTCCCCCATGTTCCCTCTTCCTCTCCACTGAATTCCTGGGAGACTTTCTCCCGACTTCTCTTCTCGCAGCCATGTGCGTTAATGTACTGAGAGCTGATGTTCCTGCTCTAGTGTGTCTGTTGGAGGGAATGGAAAGACACACTCTATACATCGCTGGTGGGGATAATAGACCCAGGACTGTTTGTTGTAAACATACTGCATGTCTGGAAGTGAGGGGGAACATGCATCCAACATGTTTAGGGAAGCAGATTGTCAATTATTGAGCACACGTATGTTTGTGACATGATGCTGGGGGGTTGAATATGCAATGCTGTTGCTATGCCCCCAGTGTTTCTGCTCGTCTTTGTTATCTAGGCATGGTTTTGGTCGTGTGGGATGTTTTATTTGAAAATAGCAGCAATTACTATTCAGTGAACTCTAAATTGGGATTTCTACAATCACTTTACATTGATTTGCATACTTATTTGCCCAGTCGAGTTGGTGGTCGGGAGAGGTTGTGTTTTCTCTAGCAGGAGGTAAGTTTGGCTTCTTATATGGTGTTGAGTAAAGCTTAAACCATGTATTTAGATTGTAGGTAGGTATTGTAGTTAGGTATTATAGGTAGTTTACTCAGGTAGTTATTGTAGGTTATTGTAGGTAATTATTGTAGGTAAGGACTGTATTCGGCGGACCCCGGCGAAGCACGAGGCTAGCTTACCCACTACTTGGACCAACAAAGCTAGCTAGCTAGCTAGTGGGTAGCTACTGGTAACTTTTAGCAACAGTGGTTAATTGTTTCCAATGTTATTTCACGCTTAAGAGTACCTGTGATTGAGCCAGCTAGCCATCACCATTCAGCTGTTTTTCTAACCTCATTATCATTAACGTTAGGTGGTTGGTAGCTGCTGTACTTAATTACGGCTACTGATTGCAGTCTGCCAGTTTGGCTTTATACATAGCTTGGGCTTTGTCGAGTAAGGCTTAAACTATGTATTTAGATTGTAGTTAGGTATTATAGGTAGGCATCGTGGGCTGTATATTATTAAGTAGTATAGGTAGGCATCGTGGGCTGTTGTGGGTAACTGTTGTGTAGTTATTGTAGGTTACTTTTGTATTCGGCGGTGCCGGGTGTAGCACGAAGCTAGCTAGCTAACTCACCTCCTGGATTAGCTGGCGAGTAGCTATTAGCAACGGTAGCAACTAAAAACAATATCCTTTTAGCCAGCTACATTAGTTCGCAGCGACGCCGTTTTTCAAACAAAGTCAACACAGCAGCCATTGCTAGCCAGCCAACACTACCAGCTGGCTGTACTGTGGTAGCTAAATACAATATCTTTGTGCTAGCTACCCAACGTTTAATCATTGCTGCGTTATGAAAGGTAAGCTTGGCTTCTTATATGGTGTTGAGTTAAGCTTAAACCATGTATTTAGATTGTAGGTAGGTATTGTAGTTTGGTATTATAGGTAGCTTACTCAGGTAGTTATTGAAGGTTATTGTAGGTAAGTATTGTATTCGGCAGACCCCGGCGAAGCACGAGGCTAGCTTACCCACTACTTGGACCAACAAAGCTAGCTAGCTAGCTAGCGGGTAGCTACTTGTAACTTTTTGCAACTGTGGTTAATTGTTTCCAATGTTATTTCATGCTTAAGAGTACCTGTGATTGAGCCAGCTAGCTGCTACCATTCAGCTGTTTTACTAACCTCATCCGAGGCATTAACGTTAGGTGGTTGGTAGCTGCTGTACTTAATTACAGCTACTGATAACAGTCTGCTGTAGTTTACAACAATTCTAATTTCTAAAGTGGAACTTGGGAGAGTTTTACTCGGGTGGTTCAGTGAAACAATTATAGTTTCTGAGGTGGAAGTTGGGAGAGTTATATATATATATTTTTTTTTTTTTTGGTGAGGGAGGCCTGCTCTCTCCTTTCCCAGATGTTTAGTTCATTTCATTCCGATCTCCTCTGCATTATTGTAGCCATCTGCTGCAGCCTGTCAACTATGCCTCTGCCTATCCCTGTTCTCTCCTCTCCGCACAGGCTACACAAACGCCTCACACCGCGTGGCTGCTGCCTCTCTAACCTGGTGGTCCCTGCACGCACCACACACCTGGAGTTCCAGGTCTCAGGCAGCCTCTGGAACTGCCGTTCTGCCGCCAACAAGGCTGACTTCATCCCAGCCTATGCTACCCTCCAGTCCCTCGACTTCCTGGCGCTGACGGAAACATGGATTACCACTGAAAACACTGCTACTCCTACTGCTCTCTCCTCGTCTGACCATGTGTTCTCGCATACCCCGAGAGCATCTGGTCAGAGGGGTGGTGGCACAGGAATCCTCATCTCTCCCAAGTGGTCATTCTCAATTTTTCCCCCTAACCCATCTGTCTATCTCCTCATTTGAATTCCACGCTGTCACAGTCACTAGCCCATTTAAGCTTAATATCCTTGTCATCTATCGCCCTCCAGGTTCCCTTGGAGAGTTCATCAATGAGCTTGACGCCTTGATAAGTTCCTTTCCTGAGGATGGCTCACCCTTCACAGTTTTGGGGGATTTCAACCTCCCTACGTCTACATTTGACTCATTTCTCTCTGCCTCCTTCTTTCCACTCCTCTCCTCTTTTGACCTCACCCTCTCACCATCCCCCCACTCACAAGGCAGGCAATACGCTTGACTTCATCTTTACTAGATGTTGCTCTTCTACTAATCTCACTGCAACTCCCCTCCATGTCTCCGACCACTACTTTGTATCCTTTTCTCTCTCGCTCTCCTCCAACACTACTCACTCTGCCCCTACACAGATGGTAACGCTGCCGCCGCAACCTTCGCTCTCTCTCTCCCACTACTCTCTCCTCTTCCATCCTATCATCTCTTCCCTCTGCTCAATCCTTCTCCCTCCAATCTCCTGATTCTGCCTCCTCAACCCTCCTCTCCTCCCTTTCTGCATCCTTTTACTCCCTGTGTCCCCTATCCTCCCGGCCGGCTCGGTCCTCCCCCTCCAGCTCCGTGGCTTGATGACTCATTGCGAGCTCACAGAACAGAGCTCCGGGCAGCTGAGCGGAAATGGAAGAAAACTAAACTCCCTGCCGACCTGGCATCTTTTCACTCCCTCCTCTCTACATTTTCTTCATCTGTTTCTGCTGCTAAGGCCACTTTCTACCACTCTAAATTCCAAGCATCTGCCTCTAACCCTAGGAAGCTCTTTGCCACATTCTCCTCACTGCTGAATCCCCCCCCCCTCCTCCTCCCTCTCTGTGGATGACTTTGTCAACCACTTCGAAAAGAAGGATCCGATCCTCGTTTGTTAAGTCTAATGACACTGCTGGTCCTGCTCACACTGCCCTACCCTATGCTTTGACTTCTTTCTCCCCTCTCTCTCCAGATAAAATCTTGCGACTAGTGACTGCAGGCCGCCCAACAACCTGCCCGCTTGACCCCATCCACTCCTCTCTTCTCCAGACCATCTCCGGTGACCTTCTCCCCTACCTCACCTCGCTGATCAACTCATCCTTGACCGCTGGCCATGTCCCTTCCGTCTTCAAGAGAGCGAGAGTTGCACCCCTTCTCAAAAAACAACACTCGATCCCACTGATGTCAACAACTACAGACCAGTATCCCTTCTTTCTTTTCTTTCCAAAACTATTGAGCGTGCCGTCTTTAGCCAACTCTCTTGCTATCTCTCTCAGAATGACCATCTTGATCCAAACCAGTCAGGTTTCAGGACTGGTCATTCAACTGAGACTGCTCTTCTCTGTGTCACGGAGGCTCTCCGCACTGCTAAAGCTAACTCTCTCTCCTCTGCTCTTGTCCTTCTAGACCTGTCTGCTGCCTTTGATACAGTGAACCATCAGATCCTCCTCTCCACCCTCTCCGAGCTGGGCATCTCCGGCGCGGCTCACTCCTGGATTGCGTCCTACCTGACCGGTCGCTCCTACCAAGTGGCGTGGCGAGAAGCTGTCTCCGCACCACGTGCTCTCACCACTGGTGTCCCCCATGGCTCAGTTCTAGGCCCTCTCCTTTTCTCCCTATACACCAAGTCACTTGGCTCTGTCATATCCTCACATGGCCTCTCCTATCATTGCTACGTTGACGATACACAACTAATCTTCTCCTTTCCCCCTTCTGATAACCAGGTGGCGAATCGCATCTCTGCATGTCTGGCCGACATATCAGTATGGATGACGGATCACCACCTCAAGCTGAACCCTGGCAAGACGGAGCTGCTCTTCCTCCCGGGGAAGGACTGCCCGTTCCATGATCTCGCCATCACGGTTGACAACTCCGTTGTGTCCTCCTCCCAGAGTGCGAAGAGCCTTGGCGTGACCCTGGACAACACCCTGTCGTTCTCCGCTAACATCAAGGCGGTGACCCAATCCTGCAGGTTCATGCTCTACAACATTCGGAGAGTACGACCCTGCCTTACACAGGAAGCGGCACAGGTCCTAATCCAGGCACTTGTCATCTCCCCGTCTGGATTACTGCAACTCGCTGTTGGCTGGGCTCCCTGCCTGTGCCATTAAACCCCCTACAACTCATCCAGAATGCCGCAGCCCGTCTGGTGTTCAACCTTCCCAAGTTCTCTCACGTCACCCCGCTCCTCCGCACACTCCACTGGCTTCCAGTTGAAGCTTCGCATCCGTTACAAGACCATGGTGCTTGCCTATGGAGCAGTGAGGGGAACGGCACCTCCGTACCTTCAGGCTCTGATCAGTCCCTACACCCAAACGAGGGCATTGCGTTCATCCACCTCTGGCCTGCTGGCTCCCTTCCTCTGCGGAAGCATAGTTCCCGCTCAGCCCAGTCAAAACTGTTCGCTGCTCTGGCACCCCAATGGTGGAACAAGCTCCCTCACGACGCCAGGACAGCGGAGTCACTCACCACCTTCCGGAGACATTTGAAACCCCACCTCTTTAAGGAACACCTGGGATAGGATAAAGTAATCCTTCTACCCCCAAAAAAAAAAAAAAGGTATAATTGTAAAGTGGTTATCCCACTGGCTATAGGGTGAATGCACCAATTTGTAGTCGCTCTGGATAAGAGCGTCTGCTAAATGACGTAAATGTGCCCTTGAGCAAGGCACTTAACCTTAATTGCTCCTGTAAGTCGCTCTGGATAAGAGCGTCTGCTAAATGACTAAAATGTAAATGTAAATGTAATATCCTCTAAATACACGAATTATGCCATGGCTGTGTTTTTCATGAGAAAGTTTCACTCCCATTTGAATCTGTCAGCAAAATGTAACATCACCCTTCTGAGTCCTCTCTAATGAAGTATGGAGCCCTCAGATCACTGCTCACCCCCTCCCCCTCTCTCTCTCTCTCTCTCTCTCTCTCTCTCTCTCTGCCTCTGTCTCTCTTTCTCTCTCTCTCAATCTCTCTTTTTAATTTTTTTCTTACTCTCTCTCTTTTTCTCTCTCTTTTCTCTCTCAATCTCTCTCTATTTATCTCTCTCACAATCTCTTTCACTCTCCCCCCTCCTCTCTCAATGATCATGCCAAATGGCACCCTATTCCCTTTATAGTGTACTACTACTTAGGATGGGCTCTGGTCAACAGTAGGGCATTATTTATAGAATAGGGTGCCATATGGAATGGAAGCTCAGTCTTTCAAAATGGAGAGAACATTCTGCAATGTCACAGGGAATATACAGTGTTAAGAGCTGTAATTTCAATAATAGCCCTTTCAAAGGGAAAATGTTTTGCTTTGCAGTTTTTTTTTTTTTTCAGTCACACTGACTGACTGTCTGGGGCTGTGCGGCCAAGTTCTAATTGAGGTGCTGGAGCCAACATGTAATGCAGCACTGTGATCTAGACGTCTGAACTGAATGAACAATGGGATTCATTTTGCAATCAAGGACATTTTGCAATCAGATGCCTTTATTAACCAACTCTTAAGGGGGTCTGAGTGGTACTTTGTGAATGTGTATGTCTAGAAAGAAAGTCTGATGTCACAAAGAAGTAACTTGGGTTGTTCTTGACATTCTACGAAGGTGTTCAATGGCTTGATGACAGCGGGCAATTCTTGGCACATCCACCAGGGGGTAAACTTGTGTGGAAACGTTGCTCAGTTACATTAAGAAAGAAGCAGACAAATTCAGTGTTTGCAACCTTGTCTTGAGCCACATTAAAGAAAGTATGTTGTTTTCAAGGTAGATTCAGCAATGTGACATCATCATACACAGATACTCAGTGACACAACTTCCAGCTTACATATACAGTATCAACAGCAGGATGTTTTCCCTCTGTATATGATGATGTCATAAAGCAGATTCTACCTTTATGTTGTATCTTATGGCAATATATCAGACCCTGGACTGCATTTACTGATGTTGTCAATGCATTTGGGGAATTTTTTGTTTTCCTTGGCTAATATTTGAGGCAAAAACCACAAACTTTTAAATATTGATACTACAATGAAATGCATATGTGTTCTTCTTTTGCATTTCAAATACTGGGAGGCACATTTTTCTCTGTGTACTATCCCTTGCATTCATCATAAGCTTGAGCAAAATGTCCAGTCTGGGTTAATTAGCATTGACCATGGAAAGCCTGTAAAACCCAAGACTCCCAACATACAGTATGGATAATGACAACAGAACACACACTCTAACATGCAAGTACTGCGGAGAATCTCCCCTGTAAATACTCGGTGCGCCAAGCAGTCTGGCTCCTCCTGACAGAGTTTTAATAGCTTTAGTTGCCAGGAAGAACGTGCATATTGATTACCCAACGCCGCGTCTCTCTCTCCCTCCCAAACATCTACAGTATATTCCTCTGATATATAATTCGATATATAATTCTCTCAATTTTAGATGAGCCCTGACAAATGGTAAATATTCCACTCCAAATGAAGCACGCTTTTGCACTGCCTATCAATAGGTAAAAGAGATGATGAACAAAATGTCAATTTTGAGGTAGGGAATGCAAGTGTGTGATCTCATGGACAAGATAGTGTACAGGTGGTGTTACAATGGCATGATGATTAGCACTAATTGGATGACACGGGGCACTCCCCTAACTTCATTCAAACTTTGTTCCTTGTCCTCTCTAACATCCCAATGCATGAGTGGGATAGAGATTCAGTATTCTGAGACCTAGCGAGGATGCAAGGGTTTGTAACAGTTTGTCAGCAATTTAGGGTTCACTTTAAGCTTGTTTTTAAAATTCTGCAGATGGGAGCACTTTCATTATTTGAGGAAAATCCACTGTGATGTTAGTCTATGATATCATGCCCATGTTCAACTTCCAAAAGGGTTTTGTTTGCTAATGGTGTTGGTTTGAGCAGGGACGTCATGCACCAATTAATTTTAGAGGGGGCTCAAAGTTAGAGAATTTTGCATTTAAAAGAACCCTGCAATCTAGAGCCATAATCATTATGCCTAATTCTAAGTTAAAAAAATATATATATATATATTTTTCTGCATAGGTTATCTAAGCATACCTCTTTACCTGGCTGATAAATCATCTCAATATACTGCACTAACATGCCTAGGATATTACATCCACATTACAACACAGTACATGGGATCATAATTAATACACAAATATCATGGTATTATCATGAGGTGCCAGATTACATTTAAACCAAGTATTTCTCTGCATATCTGAGTTTGAGGATACTTTGAGGCGATTCACGAATCCATAATATTATTAGAAGCATGCTAACAGGGGTAGAGAAGTGAAGACTGTAAAACCACCTCCTCCATACTGCTTTAAAAGCCAAATCCCAAAATAACAGCTCATTTGGTGCTGGAAGTAAAGAGGCTCGCCTCTGAACATGCTTTAAGGGTTTTTGAGTTTTCATGTTGGGATTGTAGCTGTAACTCAAAACAATGGGATGTGAAAAGATATCAATAACGACATACTGAAATACAGTATATTGCAGTTTTTGTCATTATTAAATCACATCATCCTCCTTTGAGCTGTTCCATTGACTGAGAGCAGTAGTGATTCCCTGTCCTCCATGATTTCATTAGGTATTCAACAATCGTTCTGAACTCACACAATCACTGCAGCGTCTACTCATCTGTTAACTTAGATTTCACTAAATTGGATTCTTGATGCTCCACCGCCATTTACGACCAGTTGAATCAATGCTAGTTATGGTCCTAGTACACTACTGCAGAACTGGATCAAAAGATTAGCTAATTAGCTGGTCCTTCCATCCACACTTGAAACAGTTGCAACAGGAGAAGGAAGTGGTCATACATGTGAATGGGATTTCTCTCTCTCTCTCTCTCTCCCCCCTCTCTCTCTCTCTCTCTCTCTAGTATGGGATAACTGTCCATGAAAATGCCTTATTTTGCTTGCTTGCACTGTTTATATTGATATGGCATAGTGCTTGTGTCATATTGCTCCTAAGATGTACTGTACAATGAAAAAAATGTGTTTGAGTGTTTTATATTGATTTGTCGTATTGTCGTCATTGTTCTTCCTGACGAATAATGCCATTACCGAGCAAAAATAATGATGAGTTATCAAGAATCGTGAATGGGATTTGCTAGATGCTCTCTCTATGAACTGTCCATAGTGCTGTTGTCGTATTTTTCCTCCTATGACATGCAATACAATTACTGAGTGATTAGTCTTGTAGACACTGTAATTTATATCATTACCTGGAAAGACCGTGTCTACATCCCAAATGGAACCCTATTCCCTATATAGTCCATTACTTTTGGGCAGAGCCCTATGGGCCCTGGTCACACGTAGTGCATTATATAGTATATCAAGACTGAGCTCCTGTGTTTGTCTCCTCAGCCTAGTGTGGAATTGGAAAACAAGAAGCAGTTTTAATCACAGACAGAATACATTTGGTACAGCGATAGGGTGGTAGGATGATATTGCAGAGTGCATTCCCTTAGCTGAGAGCGTACATTATTTCAGTTTCTTTGTTTGTTCAATTTGCGTGTGTGTTTAATTAAGAGGAGGTGGACTCGATAAACACAATTTTGTTTATCTGACATGTCAGCCAAAGGGACATTGTGTAAATTAGTGAATTGAGCAAACTGAAAAGCCAACTGAGAGACCTGAGCACCTAGGACCATACGTCGGGACTACCGGCCGTGGTGACTCCTTGCTGTCCCCAGTCCGCCTGGCCTTGCTGCTATTCCAGTTTCAACTGTTCTGCCTGCGGTTATGGAACCCCTACCTGTCCCAGACCTGCTGTTTTCAACTCTTAATGATCGGCTATGAAAAGCCAACTGAGATTTATTCCTGATTATTATTTGACCATGCTTGTCACTTATGAAAATTTTTGAACATCTTGGCATGGTTCTGTTATAATCTTCACCTGGCACAGCCAGAAGAGGACTGGCCACCCCTCATAGCCTGGTTCCTCTCTAGGTTTCTTCCTAGGTTTTCGCCTTTCTAGGGAGTTTTTCCTAGCCACCGTGCTTCTACACCTGCATTACTAGCTGTTTGGGGTTTTAGGCTGGGTTTCTGTACAGCACTTCGAGATATTAGCTGATGTAAGAAGGGCTATATAAAATAAAAATTGATTGATTGATTGACTTGTTATTTTGGTAAATCGCGATATTTCAGGATCATTTTAAATATTCTCTGTGATAGTCTGGGGCAAAGTTGCAATTAGGGTTTAATGAGGGAAAGTGTTTGCTTGTTCAGTAATACTTTCAGTGTAATGATATTAGCCTCATGGTCATAGGCTCCTGGAGGAGGTTGTCAGTGTTATTAGAGAACACACAAAAGCGCTTTTCCAGACCCAAGGCGCAAATTTTTAAAAAAATTATAATAATGATGAAAACAATCCAGAACACAGACAACAATCAATACTATATACAGGTGTCATCAGATCCGGAGGACATGAGAACAGAATTAGCAGAGGTCCTTGAAAGCTTTTCTGAACAGCACGGTCTTGAGCTGTGCCTTAAAGGAAGACAGAGACTCTGCAGCCCTAATAGTGTCTCCACAGCCGCGGAGCCGTGCAACTGAAAGCCCTGTCACCCATAGTTTTTAGTCTGCTGCGGGGCTGCTGAAGGGAGTCGGACCTGGAGGAGAGAAGGGTGCGTGTGGGGCAGGAGGGTAGAATGAGGTCAGACCGGTACTTGGGTCCAGAGTTGTGGATAGCTTGGTAGGTGTGAACCAGGGTTTGTAGTCGATGGGTGAGCATATGGGGAGCCAGTGGAGATTCAACAGCACTGGAGTGATGTGCTCGTGGGGGAGGTGTGGGTGAGGACACGTGCAGCACAGTTCTGGACATATCGTAGCCTGTTTAGGCACTTGGCAGATGCGCCAACAAAAAGGGTGTTGCAATAGCCCAGACGGGATGAAATAAAGGCCTGGATGAGTCGCTCAGCTGAAGGTTGTAATAGCATAGATTGTGACCTGGCAATGTTCCGTAGATGGAGAAATTAGACTTTGGTCATACTCTTGAGAGCTGACTGTCAAATATCACACCCAGGTTGTGAACCTCCCTGGAGGGGAGAACCATGACACCATCAATATTGAGTCTGTAGCTGCTGTTGTTGTTAATGATGGTGCCAGAGCCAATCAGGATGACCTCTGTCTTTTTGCAGTTTAACTGCAGGAAACTCAACTGCATTCACGCTTTGATGTCCTGCAGGCAGCTGACCAGGAGTGCAGTGGCATTGGCAGTGTCAGTGTTTGTGGAGATATACAGCTGAGTGTCATCAGCATAAAAGTGAAAGCCCAGTCCATGTTTCCTCAAGATGTTTCCCAGTGGCCGCATGTAGAGACCCCCGTTGGACCACAACTGTGTCTGACCTTCTAGGACCGATGGCTACAAACTGGTAGCGATCAGTGAGATAGGGCCTGAACCAGTCCAGGACACTGACAGGCCTAGGAGCTTCTCCATGCGGTTCAGCAGGATGGCATGGCTGACTGTGTCAAATATTGCACTGAAGTCCAGCAGTATGAGGATGCTGGCAGCCCCAGAGTCAGCATTCATGAGGGGGTCGTTGGTGACCCTTACCAGGGCAGTCTCGTTGCTGTGTCTACCTCTGAAACCCGACTGGAAGGGCACAATTAGGTTGTGAGTGGCCAGATGGTTTTGGAGTTGGCTACAAACAGCATGTTCGAGGAGCTTACTCAGGAAGGGCAGGTTGGAAATAGGCCTGTAGGAAGGGCAGGTTGGAAATAGGCCTGTAGGAAGGGCAGGTTGGAAATAGGACTGTAGGAAGGGCAGGTTGGAAATAGGCCTGTAGGAAGGGCAGGTTGGAAATAGGCCTGTAGTTCTGGAGGTTTTCAGGGTCAGATCTAGGCTTTTGAAGTACTGGTGTGACTGCAAACATCCAGTGATAATGTACTTCTTGATCATTTCTGTGAAGAAAGGCTCCAGAGCAGGTAAGCAGGTCTTGACAAGGGAGGTGGGGATAGGGCAAAGTGAGCAAGTGGTGGGCCTCATTGTCCTAACCAGCTTGGTTACATCAGCTGCAGTGACTGTGGTGAAGGTAGAGAGCGTGGGACTGGGTATCTCAACTATCAGGTCTGGAGAGGACAGGATGGTGTTATTGATGTTTTCAATTTTGCTTTGGAAGAAACACAGGTATTGATTGCACAATTCTGGGGAGGCTGAGGTAGCAGAATTGTTCACAGGTTGGAGGAGCTTGCTCACAGTAGAGAACAGCACCCGGGAGTTACCAGTGCCGTTGCTCATCAGTTGGGAGTAGTAGGATGTCCGAGCTGCATTTAAGGCCTGTTTGTATTCTATTTGATGCTGCTCATACATCTGTGCATACAGTTAGCCCAGTTTTATTATACTGTCTTTCTGACGACGGCTAGTTGCTTTGAGAGAGTGTAGCTCTTCAGTATACCAGGGAGAAGATTTGGAGAAAGACACCATGCCGGTTTTCAAAGGAGCAACTTCATCCAGTATGGAGGCCAAGGCAGTGTTGTATTGATCAACAGTCAGTTACTAGTAGGTAGGAGATGTATTCAGTAAGCTTGCCAGTGTTTATTGTTTTCAGAGTCCTAAACTGAATGGAGCGTTACTTGGGCCGAGTCGGTAGAAGAATAGCTAGGGTGAGGGTGATGAGTTTATGATCGGACAGCCCTGACACATTTCCTTCCAATTTGGCGAGATGCTACGCCACGGTTGCTAGTTTCTTCTCCGCAATGAGTCTGGATCTGAGTACCTTCCCAACGATTTCTAGAACGCAAACACATTCTAACTGTTCTGATTGGTCCCAGAAACCGATGGGTTGGACCAGAGCCAGAACACACACAGGTAAAGCAGCATTTTGAAAATGTGTCATTGGCTTTGATACTCTGATTCGTTAGAAATTATCCAATTGCTGATGACTTTATTTTGTACAACACCCCTCAATTTGACATCACCACAAACAACTTCAACAATGGCAGTCTCAGACTGAAGTATGTAGAGAACATAGAGCAGCGGAAGAGTTCAGTTTGAGTCGTCAGACAATGACCAGACCACACATCCTATTGACAGGCAACACAGCTCTCTCTCTCTCTCTCTCTCTCTCTCTCTCTCTCTCTCTCTCTCTCTCTCTCTCTCTCTCTCTCTCTCTCTCTCTCTCTCTCTCTCTCTCTCTCTCTCTCTCTCTCTCTCTCTCTCTCTCTCTCTCTCTCTCTCTCTCTCTCTCTCTCTCTCTCTCTCTCTCTCTCTCTCTCTCTCTCTCTCTCTCTCTCTTTTCCCTCCTAAAAATTCGGTTTCATTAATAACAACTTCTCCTGGCATCTAACGGACGAGTCAGAGGTGGAAATCGAGTTAGATGGCTCTGTGTGGTCTGGGCCAAGGATAGTGGATCAGCATATCTGACACCCTAATCCAATAAAGCCTACTTTCCCCTGCACTCTCAGACCTTGTCCATTCGCATGAATTTCCCCCCTGCCTCCAATGCTGACAAGTGGGCTGTCTACAGGAGTCCCGGGGAGGCCCGGTGGTTGGGTTGGAGATTGTTGTCTCCAGTTTCGGTATATAGAGTTGAGGCCATTCAGGAGCCATAGGGGGGAATATAAACTTAAAGATGCAATATGTAACTTTTTGGGCAACCCGACCGAATTCACATAGAAATGTGAGTTATAGATCTGCCATTGTTATTGAAAGCAAGTCTAAGAAGTGGTAGATCTGTTCTATGTGCGCTATTTCTATGCTTCCTGTGCTTCAGTTTAGTTTTTGGGTCTTTTACTTTCGGTTTTGTACACCAGCTTCATACAGCTGAAATACAATGTTTTTGGTTATGGAAACAATATTTCACAGCAGTTTAGATGGTACAATGTTTCAATGTTTTTCTACACTGTAACATAAACTGAAATTAGGGGAACTATTAGAATTTTAGCAACCAGGAAATGGTAGAGTGATTTCTGCGTAGTGCATCTGAAATGCATTGAATCCAAAATGTTTGACATTTGTAACGGCATGGTATGGTCTATCAGGGTCATCTCAGGGGGATTTATATTAATGCAATTATACATTTAATTTACACAGTGCTATTACAGAGGAATCTCAAAGCTACAGTATACATAGGCAAAGTGTATGTATGTGTTTTCTTATGGCAGAGTTGTAATGTCATGTATGCTACCAAAAGAATCAGACATATTTCTTAAATGTTGAGCTAATGTGAACAGAACAACCTCAAATTGCATCTCACTTTCAACGAATTCTAGTCTGAGTTTCTTTTTATCCGTCGAGCTTTTACCAAGGCATTAGTTTATTAGTGCTGAAACATCGCAGTGTTGTAATGGCTGCTGTAATCAATGCAGAGGGAAGCCTTTTGATGTCTGTGTTTGTTCTAACAAGCACACATTTTCCCCATGTACTTGATGGACTCTAGTGGCAACCATTTGCTCTCCGTGTATCTCACTGAGTCTGTCTCCATGTATCTCTCTGAGTCTGTCTCCGTGTATCTCTCTGAGTCTGTCTCCGTGTATCTCTCTGAGTCTCTCTCCGTGTATCTCTCTGAGTCTGTCTCCGTGTATCTCTCCGTGTATCTCTCCGAGTATCTCTCCGAGTATCTCTCTGAGTCTGTCTCCATGTATCTCTCTGAGTCTGTCTCCGTGTATCTCTCTGAGTCTCTCTCTGTGTATCTCTCTGAGTCTGTCTCCGTGTATCTCTCCGTGTATCTCTCCGAGTATCTCTCCGAGTATCTCTCTGAGTCTGTCTCCATGTATCTCTCTGAGTCTGTCTCCGTGTATCTCTCTGAGTCTGTCTCCGTGTATCTCTCTGAGTCTGTCTCTGTGTATCTCTCTGAGTCTGTCTCCGTTTATCTCTCTGAGTCTGTCTCCGTGTATCTCTCTGAGTCTGTCTCCGTGTATCTCTCTGAGTCTGTCTTTGTGTATCTCTCTGAGTCTGTCTTTGTGTATCTCTCTGAGTCTCTCTCCGTGTATCTCTCTGAGTCTGTCTCCGTGTATCTCTCTGAGTCTGTCTCCGTGTATGTCTCTGAGTCTGTCTCCGTGTATCTCTCTGAGTCTGTCTCCGTGTATCTCTCTGAGTCTGTCTCCGTGTATCTCTCTGAGTCTCTCTCCGTGTATCTCTCTGAGTCTCTCTCAGTGTATCTCTCTGAGTCTGTCTCCGTGTATCTCTCAGAGTATCTCTCCGTGTATCTCTCTGAGTCTGTCTCCGTGTATCTCTCCGAGTATCTCTCCGAGTATCTCTCTGAGTCTGTCTCCGTGTATCTCTCTGAGTCTGTCTCCGTGTATCTCTCTGAGTCTGTCTCCGTGTATCTCTCCGAGTATCTCTCCGAGTATCTCTCAGAGTATCTCTCTGAGTCTGTCTCCGTGTATCTCTCTGAGTATCTCTCCGTGTATCTCTCTGAGTCTGTCTCCGTGTATTTCTCTGAGTCTGTCTCCGTGTATCTCTCTGAGTCTGTCTTTGTGTATCTCTCTGAGTCTGTCTTTGTGTATCTCTCTGAGTCTCTCTCCGTGTATCTCTCTGAGTCTGTCTCCGTGTATCTCTCTGAGTCTGTCTCCGTGTATCTCTCTGAGTCTGTCTCCGTGTATCTCTCTGAGTCTCTCTCTGTGTATCTCTCTGAGTCTGTCTCCGTGTATCTCTCCGTGTATCTTTCCGAGTATCTCTCCGAGTATCTCTCCGAGTATCTCTCTGAGTCTGTCTCCGTGTATCTCTCTGAGTCTGTCTCCGTGTATCTCTCTGAGTCTGTCTCCGTGTATCTCTCTGAGTCTCTCTCTGTGTATCTCTCTGAGTCTGTCTCCGTGTATCTCTCCGTGTATCTCTCCGAGTATCTCTCCGAGTATCTCTCCGAGTATCTCTCTGAGTCTGTCTCCGTGTATCTCTCTGAGTCTGTCTCCGTGTATCTCTCTGAGTCTGTCTCTGTGTATCTCTCTGAGTCTGTCTCCGTATATCTCTCTGAGTCTGGCTCCGTGTATCTCTCTGAGTCTGTCTCTGTGTATCTCTCTGAGTCTGTCTCCGTATATCTCTCTGAGTCTGTCTCCGTGTATCTCTCTGAGTCTGTCTCTGTGTATCTCTCTGAGTCTGTCTCCGTGTATCTCTCTGAGTCTGTCTCCGTGTATCTCTCTGAGTATCTCTCCGTGTATCTCTCTGAGTATCTCTCAGTGTATCTCTCTGAGTCTCTCTCCATGTATCTCTCTGAGTCTGTCTCCGTGTAGCTCTCTGAGTCTCTCTCTGTGTATCTCTCTGAGTCTGTCTCCGTGTATCTCTCCGAGTATCTCTCCGAGTATCTCTCCGAGTATCTCTCTGAGTCTGTCTCCGTGTATCTCTCTGAGTCTGTCTCCGTGTATCTCTCTGAGTCTGTCTCTGTGTATCTCTCTGAGTCTGTCTCCGTGTATCTCTCTGAGTCTGTCTCCGTGTATCTCTCTGAGTCTGTCTTTGTGTATCTCTCTGAGTCTGTCTTTGTGTATCTCTCTGAGTCTCTCTCCGTGTATCTCTCTGAGTCTGTCTCCGTGTATCTCTCTGAGTCTGTCTCCGTGTATGTCTCTGAGTCTGTCTCCGTGTATCTCTCTGAGTCTGTCTCCGTGTATCTCTCTGAGTCTGTCTCCGTGTATCTCTCTGAGTCTCTCTCCGTGTATCTCTCTGAGTCTCTCTCCGTGTATCTCTCTGAGTCTGTCTCCGTGTATCTCTCAGAGTATCTCTCCGTGTATCTCTCTGAGTCTGTCTCCGTGTATCTCTCCGAGTATCTCTCCGAGTATCTCTCTGAGTCTGTCTCCGTGTATCTCTCTGAGTCTGTCTCCGTGTATCTCTCCGAGTATCTCTCCGAGTATCTCTCAGAGTATCTCTCTGAGTCTGTCTCCGTGTATCTCTCTGAGTATCTCTCCGTGTATCTCTCTGAGTCTGTCTCCGTGTATTTCTCTGAGTCTGTCTCCGTGTATCTCTCTGAGTCTGTCTTTGTGTATCTCTCTGAGTCTGTCTTTGTGTATCTCTCTGAGTCTCTCTCCGTGTATCTCTCTGAGTCTGTCTCCGTGTATCTCTCTGAGTCTGTCTCCGTGTATCTCTCTGAGTCTGTCTCCGTGTATCTCTCTGAGTCTCTCTCCATGTATCTCTCTGAGTCTGTCTCCGTGTATCTCTCCGTGTATCTCTCCGAGTATCTCTCCGAGTATCTCTCCGAGTATCTCTCTGAGTCTGTCTCCGTGTATCTCTCTGAGTCTGTCTCCTTGTATCTCTCTGAGTCTCTCTCTGTGTATCTCTCTGAGTCTGTCTCCGTGTATCTCTCCGTGTATCTCTCCGAGTATCTCTCCGAGTATCTCTCCGAGTATCTCTCTGAGTCTGTCTCCGTGTATCTCTCTGAGTCTGTCTCCGTGTATCTCTCTGAGTCTGTCTCTGTGTATCTCTCTGAGTCTGTCTCCGTATATCTCTCTGAGTCTGTCTCCGTGTATCTCTCTGAGTCTGTCTCTGTGTATCTCTCTGAGTCTGTCTCCGTATATCTCTCTGAGTCTGTCTCCGTGTATCTCTCTGAGTCTGTCTCTGTGTATCTCTCTGAGTCTGTCTCCGTGTATCTCTCTGAGTCTGTCTCCGTGTATCTCTCTGAGTATCTCTCCGTGTATCTCTCTGAGTATCTCTCAGTGTATCTCTCTGAGTCTCTCTCCATGTATCTCTCTGAGTCTGTCTCCGTGTAGCTCTCAGAGTCTTGCATTATTACTTAAATAAGCAGTTTTGTATATTGAATCCTTTTCTGGCTAATATACGCTACACACTGGATAATACACACCACACACTGGATAATACACACCACACACTGGATAATACACACCACACACTGTATAATACACACCACACACTGGATAATACACACCACACACTGTATAATACACACCACACACTGGATAATACACACCACACACTGGATAATACACACCACACACTGGATAATACACACCACACCCTGGATAATACACACCACACACTGGATAATACACACCACACACTGTATAATACACACCACACACTGGATAATACACACCACACACTGGATAATACACACCACACACTGGATAATACACACCACACACTGGATAATACACACACACACACACACACACACTGTATTTTCAACCCCCCTGATTTTGAGATATACATTTTTTTTGTTGGATAATCGGTTGAGAACAGACAACAACATATGTTGTTTTGTTTACAGCACGCCATCAGAACACAGATAGGTAGTTGACATGATATACAATATGTCTGAAGAACATTGTGTTATTAAAGTGTGAGATGAGTCAATGTTGATATGAACATGTTCTCAGCAGTGTTAGGAATGTGCTGTACATAGCCCCTTGTGTGTACGCTGTCTGCCCTAGAGACAACACCCTGTGCGCTTGCTCTTACTTGCATGTTAAATGCACAGATTTCTATCAGGATAAAGACCAATTACTGTAAGCAGGCTTAGGACCCCAAAACATTCCAAGAGTAGGTTTGTCAGTACGCTACCTAACAGGTTTCACAACAGCAGTGAGAGTAGCCGACTGTACATGTTTATTTGTTAGTTTATGGTCATACATTAAGGCTATTTCTACAGTATGCCTGTACAGAAACACGTGTGACTATCCCTCTTTTTTTATGGTTGGATGATAGCCTTTCTTGCAGTCATTTCTTGAATGTGACACACCTGGAAAAAAACAGTTTTAAAACAAGATGGCCTATCACAAGATTAAACATAATGTCAACCTAGTCTTTGAGCATGGTTTTATCAAGTTGGCTCTCAATGAGTGTAGTACAACAATTAAACTTTAATTGACAATATTTTAAATGGCATTGACAGTTCAAAGCCTTCTACGTTTCATAGCTACCTAAAATGTATCGGAAATGTTCACCAAATGTCTCTGCGATATTCACAAATCCGAAGCAGACTATTCAATGTGAGTTCACCGGACCAAGGATATGTGGACCACATGATCTCAGCTTGGCTCAATGTTTTGCCTTCCATTTGAACTTCAAGGTGAGCTCTTTTTAAGGCGGTGTATTGGTATTGTTCATTTCTCTGCTGTGCATCCTCTACTCAAGGATCTATATAATGCAGTGTTATCCATTTTATCAAGTTTCTCTGCTAGTTTAGATTCTTCTGCAAAACATATATTTTATCCAGCATTGTCTCTCCTAAGGACAGGTTTTTTAAATGGTCTTTCTGAAAGAACATATAAAATATGATCATAGAAATTAAGGTATGATATGGATTGTCATGTTCAGCCATGATACTATCACTTAGCATGTCCCAGATGTCGTCCTCTGAATATTCTATGCATTCATTGTGTGTGCTTATGCAACGTAAATCCATTAACAGTAGGTTTAGTGTTTGCTCTGGTGATGCTCATTGGTATATTCATAGCACATTTCTCAGCCAATTAAATTCATACTGCCTCCTTCCCTTCCTGTTTAGAAACATCTCTCTCTTCCCTCTTTCCCACCCCCTCTCTCTCTCCTTATGTCTCTCACTCCTTCTCCCACACTCTCTCTCTCCCCCCATTCCTCTTCATTGTGCTCTTCATCTATTTCCCTCCACATTGCCTCCTCCAATGGCACCATCTCACCGTTTTCATACACTGATTCTGTGTGGCAAGTCTTCAACTTCCAGGATAAAGGTGTGGGGATGCATTTAAACCTCTTTGTTGAGTAGGAAGTATAATGTGACACATTACACATAATGATACATTTCCCACAATCAGTTGTATTCATTAAAGGACGAGCACTCTGAACCATCTCTCCCTTCTAAAGTGCATGCTAACCAGTCTGTACTGTGCCTTATCGAAACCCACTCCTGGAATGTTCCCGTTATTTAGAGTTCTCTTCTCATTTAGTGGAAAAAAGTCAAGCAATTTAGGCGTAATATAAGAAATGAATATCAAACTCCAGCCAATTCACCGGTGGGGTTTATGGAGATATATGTGACAACTCATTAGGGGCAAATTGCAAGGTCTTAATTAGTTTTGTACTATTTGAGCGATAAGTATCTCTAAGCAATTTCATTCCAGTGTTGGGGAAGCTACTCTGAAAAGATAGTTTACCAAGCTACCAATTACTTCACACTGAAAGAAGTTAAGCTACACTAAAGCTACCCCTACAAAAAATATAGTTTACTACATCTTAACTATGTGCAAAATTATCATATGTAAATCTGAAATGTCATAGACTAAAAACAGATCACTTTGGGGTCATATGTTAACAGAATGTGTAATTTAGCCTATGAAACACAAAAATAATGTTTCAAGTGAGAATTAGGCAGGTCTGATGCCGAAAAAGAAAGGCATCTCTTGACTAACATATTTTCTTTCCTTTTTGCTAAAAGAGTAGTGTCTAGTTCCAGTAGTTAGCTACACCACTATGTGGCAAAAAAGTTATTAACTACTGAAAACACTACCTAGATTTGAATTTAGTTAAACTACCACCAAGCTACTGGAAAATGTAGTTCAGTTACTAGATGCAGATCAGTACTCCCCAGCACTGGTTAATTCTGGTCAATTTGGTAACTCTTTGAGATTGGTGTATGATATGTATAAATTGAAACTGTTCCAGTGCCAGAACTATTCCACTTCCTTATTCCACTTCCATTGCTAAACTTATATGTAACAGAAATAATGTTACTGTATTAGTTACAGTGTTACTACGCAGGTATAAGAGCAACTTAATGTAAATTGCTACCAGGTCCATAGACTTTAATCTGAAACATCATGCTGTCCAAGCTTCTCAGAGCCACGCCTCTGTGTCTTCATGGTAAAATGTCTGTGAATAGGGTTTACATTTTTCTCAAACATATACCATAGCACAGTTTGTGTCGGTAGACTTTAATCTAAAAGACCACGCTGTCAGGCTTTTCAGAGGCACTCCTAAAGTCGTAAGTACAAAAACACTAACTATGTCCTCTGTGGGCAGAACAGTTTTCACAGGATCTTACACTAGCTTCCTGTCTGACTCCTCCACTCCTCTTAACATTTCTTACTGAGGACTAAATCCCTTTGCCTTTGCCTGATTTATCACGGCCTTAACTCTGTCCCAATATGTCACCGACCGGAGAGTTTTACATTTTTAACTCTGGCGTTTCTGAAAAGGGCTGTCGTGCCATGATATCATGTGGCTGAGCCCTTTATGAAGCGAAGCGAGGTGACATGTTCTTCCTGGAACCGAGAAAGATAGAGAGGAGAGAGAGAACTAGCTCCCCCAGCCTGGCTGTGAGCGTTCCATTTCCTTCACCAAATCATAACTGGGTAATGTATGCTAAGCTGCATCTTTATGAAGGGGGAATTAATGGGTGGGGTTGGTGTAACTGCCTTAAACAAGGGATTACCCTGTCGCTGATGAGGTTGGGCTCTGTGATGGGATTATTTACACTGCTCCAGTGGCAGGGGCCAGGTGTCATTAGGAACACAAATCCCCTAATACATTTTCTGAAGTGTGGGGAGGGGGATATAGCAGTCGCACAGGGCACTGCCAGGAACAATGTTCGTGTCATCTACGGACGCTCTGGATTTGCAACATTAATCTGGGCGTATTAGCAAACTTGTAGGAGGGAAAAATGTTGCTTCTTCGCTTTGTCGCTAAAGTGTCTCTTGATCGCCAGTGCTCGAAGTGGAGACATGCAGGCAGCAATGGCTTAATCAAAGGAAAGATTGGCCTAGGCTTCAGATATTGTTGAGAGGCTGAGGCACCTGGGTTTACAGGACCTCTGACTAAATACAGTACATTAATCCTCTCAAAGGACCTTGCACATCTTTTCCTGTTCCCATAATTCCCCGCTCTTAGCCAGGCCTCGGCATCAACACTTAAAAGCATATATTAGCATTCCTTTAATCACTTACAAGGGGATGATAACACGGACACTTCACAGAAAAGTCAACTGTCCACGACTAAGTGCTGTCTCACTTATCAATTGTTTTAATTGTTTCCTGTCCATCAGCCCCTTAAAAAATATATATACTGCTCAAAAAAATAAAGGGAACACTTAAACAACACAATGTAACTCCAAGTCAATCACACTTCTGTGAAATCAAACTGTCCACTTAGGAAGCAACACTGATTGACAATACATTTCACATGCTGTTGTGCAAATGGAATAGACAACAGGTGGAAATCATAGGCAATTAGCAAGACACCCCCAATAAAGGAGTGGTTTTGCAGGTGGTGACCACAGACCACTTCTCAGTTCCTATGCTTTCTGGCTGATGTTTTGGTCACTTTTGAATGCTGGCGGTGCTTTCACTCTAGTGGTAGCATGAGACGGAGTCTACAACCCACACAAGTGGCTCAGGTAGTGCAGCTCATCCAGGATGGCACATCAATGCGAGCTGTGGCAAGAAGGTTTGCTGTGTCTGTCAGCGTAGTGTCCAGAGCATGGAGGCGCTCCCAGGAGACAGGCCAGTACATCAGGAGACGTGGAGGAGGCCGTTGGAGGGCAACAACCCAGCAGCAGGACCGCTACCTTCGCCTTTGTGCAAGGAGGAGCAGGAGGAGAACTGCCAGAGCCCAGCAAAATGACCTCCAGCAGGCCACAAATGTGCATGTGTCTGCTCAAACGGTCAGAAACAGACTCCATGAGGGTGGTATGAGGGCCCGACGTCCACAGGTGGGGGTTGTGCTTACAGCCCAACACCGTGCAGGACGTTTGGCATTTGCCAGAGAACACCAAGATTGGCAAATTCACCACTGGCGCCCTGTGCTCTTCACAGATGAAAGCAGGTTCACACTGAGCACATGTGACAGACGTGACAGAGTCTGGAGACGCCCGTGGAGAACGTTCTGCTGCCTGCAACATCCTCCAGCATGACCGGTTTGGCGGTGGGTCAGTCATGGTGTGGGGTGGCATTTCTTTGGGGGGCCGTACAGCCCTCCATGTGCTCGCCAGAGGTAGCCTGACTGCCATTAGGTACCGAGATGAGATCCTCAGACCCCTTGTGAGACCATATGCTGGTGCGGTTGGCCCTGGGTTCCTCCTAATGCAAGACAATGCTAGACCTCATGTGGCTGGAGTGTGTCAGCAGTTCCTGCAAGAGGAAGGCATTGATGCTATGGACTGGCCCGCCCGTTCCCCAGACCTGAATCCAATTGAACACATCTGGGACATCATGTCTCGCTCCATCCACCAACGCCACGTTGCAACACAGACTGTCCAGGAGTTGGCGGATGCTTTAGTCCAGGTCTGGGAGGAGATCCCTCAGGAGAACATCCGCCACCCTATCAGGAGCATGCCCAGGCGTTGTAGGGAGGTCATACAGGCACGTGGAGGCCACACACACTACTGAGCCTCATTTTGACTTGTTTTAAGGACATTACATCAAAGTTGGATCAGCCTGTAGTGTGGTTTTCCACTTTAATTCTGAGTGTGACTCCAAATCCAGACCTCCATGGGTTGATAAATTTAATTTCCATTGATCATTTTTGTGTGATTTTGTTGTCAGCACATTCAACTATGTAAAGAAAAAAGTATTTAATAAGATTATTTCATTCATTCAGATCTAGGATGTGTTATTTTAGTGTTCCCTTAATTTTTTTGAGCAGTGTATTTAAATGATAATCTTATAACAATTTATTGTTTCCTGTCCATCAGCCCTTTTAATTGTTTATTTATTTAAACGATCATCTTATATCAACTTAATCCATCTCTTCTCTTAATCCCTGACGCCCCAGTAGCCCTTTCATAGATTAAGTCATTAGAGGTTGTTCCATCTACCAGTACTCATCTGGGGGTGTAGGGTGAATTCCTAATGAACAGTCCAATTTGCTAGCTGATGATTCTGCGTTTTCCACACTTAAGAGGCTATTTGACATTCACTTCCTTTTGATATTTTTTTAAACATTTAGGAAGTTCGACAGTTACTTAAAAGATATTGCCGAAATGTATGAACAAGGTTTAGTTGGGGTTTAAAGAGATGGGGAAACTTTAAGAGCTATAAGAATTTCCGACACGTTGAACGCCACATTATCATTATATTCCCAAGGATGACTGTATGACTATATGTACCCATACTTTTACATCATGTCTTCATCATATATGTCATAATGACATAGCCATATATGCATTATAGAGCTCTACTGCTGCCCCACAACCCTCCATCTGGGAGTAAACCAAGCGTTTTCACTGGGGATATTTAACTCTAGATAAGCTACGTGAAATGCCTGGAGAAACTCTCTGGTAATTCTGCTCGGAGTGTTCTTCTTCATGGGTCATTTACAGTACTTACATGTGACAAATTCATTCAGCGAAAATGAACTGGTAAAGCAATTATAATTATGTGTGAGCATGTACAGTCGTGGTCAAAAGTTTTGAGAATGACACAAGTATTGGTCTTCATAAAGTTCGCTGCTTCAGTTTTATGAGATATTTTTGTCAGATGTTGCTATGGTTTACTGACGTATAATTACAAGCATTCCATAAGTGTCAAAGGCTTTTATTGACAATTACATTAAGTTTATGCAAAGAGTCAATATTTGCAGTGTTGACCGTTCTTTTTCAAGACCTCTACAATCCGCCCTAGCATGCTGTCAATTAACTTCTGGGCCACATCCTGACTGATGGCATAATCAATGCTTGGAGTTTGTGGGTTTTTGTTTGTCCACCCGCCTCTTTAGGATCGACCACAAGTTCTCAATGGGATTAAGGTCTGGGGAGTTTCCTGGCCATGGACCCAAAATGTCGATGTTTTGTTCCCCGAGCCACTTAGTTATCACTTTTGCCTTATGGCAAGGTGCTCCATCATGCTGGAGAAGGCATTGGTCGTCACCAAACTGTTATTGGATGGTTGGGAGACGTTGCTCTCGGAGGATGTGTTGGTACCATTCTTTATTCATGGCTGTGTTCTTAGGCAAAATTGTGAGTGAGCCCACTCCCTTGGCTGAGAAGCAACCTCACACATGAATGGTCTCAGGATGCTTTACTGTTGGCATGACACAGGACTGATGGTAGCGCTCACCTTGTCTTCTCCGGACAAGGTGTTTTCCGGATGCCCCAAACAATCGGAAAGGGGATTCATCAGAGAAAATGACTTTACCCCAGTCCTCAGCAGTCCAATCCCTGTACCTTTTGCAGAATATCAGACTGTCCCTGATGTTTTTCCTGGAGAGAAGTGGCTTCTTTGCTGCCCTTCTTGACACCAGGCCATCCTCCAAAAGTCTTCGCCTCACTGTGCGTGCAGATGCACTCACACCTGCCTGCTGCCATTCCTGAGCAAGCTCTGCACTGGTGGTGCCCCGATCCCGCAGCTGAATCAACTTTAGGAGACGGTCCTGGCGCTTGCTGGACTTTCTTGGGCGCCCTGACGCCTTCTTCACAACAATTGAACCTCTCTCCTTGAAGTTCTTGATGATCCGATAAATTGTTGATTTAGGTGCAATCTTACTAGCAGCAATATCCTTGCCTGTGAAGCCCTTTTTGTGCAAAGCAATGATGACGGCACGTGTTTCCTTGCAGGTAACCATGGTTAACAGAGGCAGAACAATGATTTCAAGCACCCTCCTTTTAAAGCTTCCAGTCTGTTATTCTAACTCAATCAGCATGACAGAGTGATCTCCAGCCTTGTCCTCGTCAACACTCTCACCTGTGTTAATGAGAGAATCACTGACATGATGGCCCTTTTGTGGCAGGGCTGAAATGCAGTGGAAATGTTTTTGGGGGATTAAGTTCATTTTCATGGCAAAGAGGGACTTTGCAATTAATTGCAATTCATCTGATCACTCTTCATGACATTCTGGAGTATATGCAAATTGCCATCATCAAAACTGAGGCAGCAGACTTTGTGAAAATTAGTATTTGTGTCATTCTCAAAACTTTTGACCACGACTGTATGGAAGAAGTCTGTAAAGAAACCATTATAAAACATACTAGCACATTTAGTGTTTTTCTCCTCTATTTCTTCACTACTGGCTTTTCTGTGGGTACATTGAGAAAGAAAGTTTGTGGAGAAAAATAATTTGGTCTCTTTAAAATGTTATGAACCAGTAGATAGGAGTCCTTTAGGAGTCTTGCTGCATGGTGTACAGAGTATGAACTATTTCTAGCTGTATTTGCCTTCACTCCCTCTCTAAGTCAATCCCTAAGGGACACCAAAGGGCTTGTAGAAAGTAAGTAAGAGAAGGCCCTGTGACTTTGGTCTCGAAGGCGGCAGCTTTAAAAACTAACAGATAGGTTTTATGTTGACACTAAGTGCTCTTAGTTTGCTCAGAGGGAAATTATGGCTTAATAGGCTGTGGGGTAGAATGAATGGCTGTGGAGTTGCTTGGAGGGGGTTATCTACAGGAGATAGACTGTACTGTGAGGAGGGAGGATTCACCGAAGCACAATCCTGCTACTTCATTATTCACTGCAGTGAAGCGAGGCAACAGGCGACCAGCCATCTACCTTTCTCCCGCTCTACTCCAGGTCACAGTGCATTCTCACCACTGTTCTCCACCAACAATGGCTCATGACTCAGCAAGACACCCAAGGACAATAACACTTTAGAGAGGCCCAGTGAGTACAGGCTGGCAGACCATTTAGTGGTTTTCATACACATTTCAGAGGAAGGGGATGATAGCTTGGGTGCTTATTTAACACTGTCATATATGTAGCAGTGTGGATTTCATGGTTGCAGGGCTTTTGGATGTTCTGCTGTCGTTCGTGTGGGAGATTTTAGCAGTGATTTTTGTTAACAGAACCAACCTGTTTTTGTTCCTACTGAGAGCTTGTTCCCTCTGAGGTGGCCAGATGACTAGACCATCTTAAAAACCTCTTAAACTTTGACACCCTCCGGTGGCATTTTCTAAACGACGCACAATATTGTATACTAACCTCATAAAGTACATTTCGATTTCGAAACTGTAAGCCCTACAAACACACAATAGTACTGTTGGGATTCTGATAAAGGTGTCAGAATCAATATGACTATAACAGAGCCCAAGATACCAGAGATGTTTGTTTGTTTTGCCAAAATAACCAATCAGAGTTGAACAGGTTAACCCTCGCGGGTGTTCTCCTGATATATAGCGCAAGAATCACAATCTATTCTTATTTGCCTTTCAAGTCGCCCGGGTGATTTCTCTTTGTGCTACTACACACCCAATACAGTAATCTCAAATGACCCACTAAGGACTGTATCAATCAAAGGACTACTGTGCACTAACGCAAATGAGTAGTTTCATTAAGGCACACAGTGTAAAGAGGGACAACTTGTTAATTAATTAATGAGAACTGACAGAGGACCCGAATGCGGCCCATGGAAATATGGCATGGCAGATGTGGATATGTATGGCTGATTTCTCAATAAGCGTGTTATATTTTCGTGTTGGCTCTGATTAGATTTACCATGGGGAAATATTCTGAGTTAGAGGTGCAGGTAAGCAGTTGAGATGATATTAAATTGCCTAAAAACCTTAATTTGATCAAACCTGCAAAATGCTTGTTAGTGGGCTGTCTAATGGCCTTGATAATTATACAATTATATATTACTTATCACTGTTTTACTTTCAAGAGGTACAGTGAGGGAAAAAAGTATTTGATCCCCTGCTGATTTTGTATGTTTGCCCACTGACAAAGACATGATCAGTCTATACATTTAATGGTATGTTTATTTGAACAGTGAGAGACAGAATAACAACAAAAAAATCCAGAAAAACACATGTCAAAAATGTTATAAATTGATTTGCATTTTAATGAGGGAAATACGTATTTGACCCCTCTGCAAATCATGACTTAGTACTTGATGGCAAAACCGTTGTTGGCAATCACAGAGGTCAGACGTTTCTTGCAGTTGGCCACCAGGTTTGCACACATCTCAGCAGGGATTTTGTTCCACGCCTCTTTGCAGATCTTCTCCAAGTCATTAAGGTTTTGAGGCTGACTTTTGGCAACTCGAACCTTCAGCTCCCTCCAGAGATTTTCTATGGGATTAAGGTCTAGAGACTGGCTAGGCCACTCCAGGACTTTAATGTGCTTCTTCTTGAGCCACTCCTTTGTTGCCTTCGCCGTGTGTTTTGGGTCATTGTCATGCTGGAATACCCATCCACGACCCATTTTCAATGCCCTGGCTGAGGGAAGGAGGTTCTCACCCAAGATTTGACGGTACATGGCCCCGTCCATTGTCCCTTTGATGCGGTGAAGTTCTCCTGTCCCCTTAGCAGAAAAACAGCCCCCAAGCATAATGTTTCCATGTTTGACCGTGGGGATGGTGTTCTTGGGGTCATAGGCAGCATTCCTCCTCCTCCAAACACGGCGAGTTGAGTTGATGCCAAAGAGCTCGATTTTGGTCTCATCTGACCACAACACTTTCACCCAGTTCTCCTCTGAATCCTTCAGATGTTTAGTGGCAAACTTCAGACGGGCCTGTATATGTGCTTTCTTGAGCAGGGGGACCTTGCGGGCGCTGCAGGATTTCAGTCCTTCACGGCGTAGTGTGTTACCAATTGTTTTCTTGGTGTCTATGGTCCCAGGTGCCTTGAGATCATTGACAAGATCCTCCCATGTAGTTCTGGGCTGATTCCTCACCGTTCTCATGATCATTGCAAATCCATGAAGTGAGATCTTGCATGGAGCCCCAGGCCGAGGGAGATTGACAGTTCTTTTGTGTTTCTTACATTTGCAAATAATCGCACCAACTGTTGTCACCTTCTCACCAAGCTGCTTGGCGATGGTCTTGTAGCCCATTCCAGCCTTGTGTAGGTCTACAATCTTGTCCCTGACATCCTTGGAGAGCTTTTTGGTCTTGGCCATGGTGGAGAGTTTGGAATCTGATTGACTCATTGCTTCTGTGGACAGGTGTCTTTTATACAGGAAACAAGCTGAGATTAGGAGCACTCCCTTTAAGAGTGGGCTCCTAAACTCAGCTCGTTACCTGTATAAAAGACACCTGGGAGCCAGAAATCTTTCTGATTGAGAGTGGGTCAAAAACTTATTTCCCTCATTAAAATTTAAAATCAATTTATAAAATTTGTGTTTTTCTGGATTTTGTTGTTGTTATTCTGTCTCTCACTGTTCAAATAAACTTACAATTAAAATGATACACTGATCATTTCTTTGTCAGTGGGCAAACGTACAAAATCAGCAGGGGATCAAATACTTTTTTCCCTCACTGTAATTATAAGTACAATTTGCCAACCAATAGCATAATTAACTTGCTTTAAATGTTTTTTCCTTGAATAACACCCTGAGCATAAATGCTGTATTTATACGTAACAACATCTTACACAATGCAATACCACATGTACTTATTACAAAGGAAGTTTAAATTACGTCCTTTACTTATTTGGTCCTCTATGGAATAGGCTAATAAATAGCATGAGCTGGCGCACACCCAGAGAACATTATTTAGTGTAGAGGTGCTGACTAAAGGTGAATAAACTGTAAGCTATAAAAACAAAGAGAGTTGCACACTCCATACATTTGAAGTCGGAAGTTTACATACACTTAGGTTGTAGTCATTAAAACTTGTTTTTCAACCACTCCACAAATTTCTTGTTAACAAACTATAATTTTGGCAAGTCGGATAGGACATCAACTTTGTGCATGATACAAGTAATTTTTCCAACAATTGTTTACAGACAGATTATTTCACTTATAATTCACTGTATCACAATTGCAGTGGATCAGAAGTTTACATACACTAAGTTGACTATGCCTTTAAACAGCTTGGAAAATTCCAGAAAATGATGTCATAGCTTTAGAAGCTTCTGATAGGCTAATTCACATCATTTGAGTCAATTGGAGGTGTACCTGTGGATGTATTTCAAGACCTACCCTCAAACTCTGTGCCTCTTTGCTTGACATCATGGGAAATTCAAATAAATCAGCCAAGACCTCAGGATAAAAATGGTAGACCTCCACAAGTCTGGTTCACCCTTCGGAGCAATTTCCAAACGCCTGAAGGTACCACGTCCATCTGTACAAACAATAGTACGCAAGTATAAACACCATGGGACCACGCAGCCGTTATACCGCTCAGGAAGGAGACGTGTTCTGTCTCCTAGAGATTAACATACTTTGGTGCGAAAAGTGCAAATCAATCCCAGCACAACAGCAAAGGACCTTGTGACAATGCTGGAGGAAACAGGTACAAAAGTATCTATATCCACAGTAAAACGAGTCCTATATCGACATAACCTGAAAGGCCGCTCAGCAAAGAAGAAGCCACTGCTCCAAAACCGCCAGAAAAAAGCCAGACTACTGTATGCAACTGCACATGGGGACAAAGATCGTACTTTTTGGAGAAATGTCCTGTTTGGCCATAATGACCATCGTTATGTTTGGAGGAAAAAGGGGATGACTTGCAAGCCGAAGAATACCATCCGAACCGTGAAGCACGGGGTGGCAACATCATGCTGTGGGGGTGATTTGCTGCAGGAGAGACTGGTGCACTTCACAAAATAGATGCCATCATGAGGAAGGAAAATTCAGTCAGGAAGTTAAAGCTTGGTCGCAAATGGTTCTTCCAAATGGACAATGACCCCAAGCATACTTCCAAAGTTGTGGCAAAATGGCTTAAGGACAACAAAGTCAAGGTATTGGAGTGGCCATCACAAAGCCCTGACCACAATCCTATAGAAAATGTGTGGGCAGAACTGAAAAAGCATGTGCGAGCAAGGAGGCCTACAAACCTGACTCAGTTACACCAGCTCTGTCAGGAGGAATGGGCCAAAATTCACCCAATTTATTGTGGGAAGCTTGTGGAAGGCTACCCGAAATGTTTGACCCAAGTTAAATAATTTAAAGGCAATGCTACCAAATACTAATTGAGTTTATGTAAACTTCTGACCCACTGGGAATGTGATGAAATAAATAAAAGCTGACATTTCACATTCTTAAAATAAAGTTGTGATCCTAACTGACCTAAAACAGGGAATCTTTACTAGGATTAAATGTCAGGAATTGTGAAAAACGGACTTTAAATGTATTTGGCTAAGGTGTATGTATACTTCTGACTTCAACTCTATGTATAACCTCCCAATAATCTATTGGGTAAAAAAACACCAACGTTTCGCCATCACTGGGCCTTCTTCTTAAATTACTGGGAGGTTATATATACAGTGCCTTGCAAAAGTATTCATCCCCCTTGGCGTTTGTCCTATTTTGTTGCATTTGACCCTGTAATTTAAATGGATTTTTATTTGGATTTCATGTAATGGACATACACAAAATAGTCCAAATTGGTGAAGTGAAATGAAAAAGATTACTTAAAAAAAAAATAATAACGGAAAAGTGGTGCGTGCATTTGTATTCACCCCCCTTGCTATGAAGCCCCTAAATAAGATCTGGTGCAACCAATTACCTTCAGAAGTCACATAATTAAATAAAGTCAACCTGTGTGCAATCTAAGTGTCACATGATCTGTCACATGATCTCAGTATATATACACACACCTGTTCTGAAAGGCCCCAGAGGCTGCAACACCACTAAGCAAGGGGCACCACCAAGCAAGCGGCACCATGAAGACCAAGGAGCTCTCCAAACAGGTCAGGGACAAAGTTGTGGAGAAGTACAGATCAGGATTGGGTTATAAAAAAAATATCAGAAATGTTGATTATCCTACGGACCACCATTAAATCCATTATAAAAAAATTGAAAAAATATGGGACCACAAAAACCTGCCAAGAGAGGGCCGCCCACCAAAACTCACGGACCAGGCAAGGAGGGCATTAATCAGAGAGGCAACAAAGAGACCAAAGATAACCCTGAAGAAGCTGCAAAGCTCCACAGCGGAAATTGGAGTATTTGTCCATAGGACCACTTTAAGCTGTACACTCCACTGAGCTAGGCTTTACGGAAGAGTGGCCAGAAGAAAGCCATTGCTTAAATAAAAAAATAAGCAAACACGTTTGGTGTTCGCCAAAAGGCATGTGGGAGACTCCCCAAACATATGGAAGAAGGTACTCTGGTCAGATGAGACTAAAATTGAGCTTTTTGGCCATCAAGGAAAATGCTATGTCTGACGCAAACCCAACACCTCTCATCACCCCGAGAACACCATACCCACAGTGAAGCATGGTAGTGGCAGCATCATGCTGTGGGGATGTTTTTCATCTGCAGGGACTGGGAAACTGGTCAGAATTTAAGGAATGATGGATGGTGCTAAATAGAGGGAAATTCTTGAGGGAAACCTGTTTCAGTCTTCCAGAGATTTGAGACTGGAACTGAGGTTTACCTTCCAGCAGGACAATGACCCTAAGCATAATGCTTAAGTAACACTCGAGTGGTTTAAGGGGAAACATTTAAATGTCTTGGAATGGCCTAGTCAAATAGTTATGCACTCTAGTTCAGTTTTGTTTCTTATTTCTTGTTTGTTACACAATAAAAAATATTTTGCATCTTCAAAGTGGTAGGCATGTTGTGTGAATCAAATGATACAAACCCCCCAAAAATCTATTTTAATTCCAGGTTGTAAGGCAACAAAATAGGAAAAATGCCATGGGGGGTGAATACTTTTGCAAGCCACTGTATCGAGGGTGACTCTCTTTGTTTTCAAAGAAATGGGAACATGGTTCATGGAGACCAGCTATGTTCTAAATGATGTGAAATCCATATAATTAAAAAAAAATCTTGCACATTGCCTTACTACATGTATTAAAGGGATAAAAATGACATGTTTACTTCTTTGGACCTCCAAAGAATAAGAATGTGGCTCATGCATGATGACCAGCTACAGTGAGGGAAAAAAGTATTTGATCCCCTGCTGATTTAGTATGTTTTCCCACTAACAAAGAAATGATCAGTCTATAATTTTAATGTTAGGTTTATTTTAACAGTGAGAGACAGAATAACAACAAAATAATCCAGAAAACCGCATGTCAAAAATGTTATAAATTGATTTGCATTTTAATGAGGGAAATAAGTATTTGACCACCTCTCAATCAGAAAGATTTCTGGCTCCCAGGTGTTTTTATTACAGGTAACGAGCTGAGATTAGGAGCACACTCTTAAAGGGAGTGCTCCTAACCTCAGCTTGTTATCTGTATAAAAGACATCTGTCAACAGAAGCAATCAATCAGTCAGATTCCAAACTCTCCACCTTGGCCAAGACCAAAGAGCTCTCCAAGGATGTCAGGGTCAAGATTGTAAACCTACACAAGGCTGGAATGGGCTACAAGACCATCACCAAGCAGATTGGTGAGAAGGTGACAACAGTTGGTGCGATTATTCGCAAATGGAAGAAACACAAAAGAACTGTCAATCTCCCTCG
Source organism: Coregonus clupeaformis (assembly GCF_020615455.1). Lineage (NCBI taxonomy): Eukaryota > Metazoa > Chordata > Actinopteri > Salmoniformes > Salmonidae > Coregonus > Coregonus clupeaformis. The sequence goes on along the minus strand of NC_059194.1, from coordinate 12,020,156 downwards.
GCCTGGGGCTCCATGCAAGGTCTCACCTCGTGGAGTTGCAATGATCATGAGAACGTTGAGGAATCAGCCCAGAACTACACGGGAGGATCTTGTCAATGATCTCAAGGCAGCTGGGACCATAGTCACCAAGAAACAATTGGTAACACACTACGCCGTGAAGGACTGAAATCCTGCAGCGCCCGCAAGGTCCCCCTGCTCAAGAAAGCACATATACAGGCCCGTCTGAAGTTTGCCACTAAACATCTGAAGGATTCAGAGGAGAACTGGGTGAAAGTGTTGTGGTCAGATGAGACCAACATCAAGCTCTTTGGCATCAACTCAACTCGCCGTGATTGGAGGAGGAGGAATGCTGCCTATGACCCCAAGAACACCATCCCCACCGTCAAACATGGAGGTGGAAACATTATGCTTTGGGGTTGTTTTTCTGCTAAGGGGACAGGACAACTTCACCGCATCAAAGGGACGATGGACGGGGCCATGTACCATCAAATCTTGGGTGAGAACCTCCTTCCCTCAGCCAGGGCATTGAAAATGGGTCGTGGATGGGTATTCCAGCATGACAATGACCCAAAATGCACAGCCAAGGCAACAAAGGAGTGGCTCAAGAAGAGGCACATTAAAGTCCTGGAGTGGCCTAGCCAGTCTCCAGACCTTAATCCCATAGAAAATCTGTGGAGTGAGCTGAAGGTTCGAGTTGCCAAACGTCAGCCTCGAAACCTTAATGACTTGGAGAAGATCTGCAAAGAGGAGTGGGACAAAATCCCTCCTGAGATGTGTGCAAACCTGGTGGCCAACTACAAGAAATGTCTGACCTCTGTGATTGCCAACAAGGGTTTTGCCACCAAGTACTAAGTCATGTTTTGCAGAGGGGTCAAATACTTATTTCCCTCATTAAAATGCAAATCAATTTATAACATTTTTGACATGCGTTTTTCATGATTTTTTTGTTGTTATTCTGTCTCTCACTGTTCAAATAAACCTACCATTAAACTTATAGACTGATCATTTCTTTGTCAGTGGGCAAACGTACAAAATCAGCAGGGGATCAAATACTTTTTTCCCATGTTCTACACTGAACAAAGTAAAAATTCATATAAGGAAATCAGTCAATTGAAATGAATTCATTAGGCCCTAATCTATGGATTTCACATGACTGGGAGAACAGATATGCATATGTTAGTCACAGATACCTTCAAAATAAGGTAGGGGCGTGGATCAGAAAACCAGTCAGTATCTGGTGTGACCACCATTTGCCACATGCAGCGCGACATATCCTTTGCATAGAGTTGATCAGGCTGTTGATTGTGGCCTGTGGAATGTTGTCCCACTCCTCTTCAATGGCTGTGCGAAGTTGCTGGATATTGGCAATCCAGAGCATCCCAAACATGCTCAATGGGTGAGATGTCTGGTGAGTATGCAGGCCATGGAAGAACTGGGACATTTTCAGCTTTCAGGAATTGTGTACAGATCCTTGTGACATGGGGCCGTACGTTATCATGCTGAAACATGAGGTAATGATGAATGGCACGACAATGGGCCTCAGGGTCTCGTCACAGTATCTCTGTGCATTCAAATTGTCATCGATAAAATGCAATTGTGTTTGTTGTTCGTAGTTTATGCCTGCCCTTACTATAACCCCACCGCCACCATGAGGCACTCTGTTCACAACGTTGACATCAGCAAACGCTCGCCCAGAAGACGCCATTCACGCTGTCTGTCATCTACCCGGTACAGTTGAAACCGGGATTAATCCGTGAAGAGCACACATCTCCAGCATGTCAGTAGCCATCAAAGGTGAGCATTTCAAATCAAATCAAATTGTATTTGTCACATGCACCGAATACAACAGGTGTAGACCTTACCGTGAAATGCTTACTTATAAGCCCTTAACCAACAATGCAGTTTTAAGAAAATATTTACTAAATAAACTAAAGTTTTTATTTTTTATGCAATTGTCCGGGTGGTCATTTGATTTATCGTTCAGCAGTCTTATGGCTTGGGGGTAGAAGCTGTTAAGGAGCCTTTTAGACCTAGACTTGGCGCTCCGGAACCGCTTGCCATGCGGTAGGAGAGAACAGTCTATGACTTGGGTGACTGTAGTTTTTGAAAAAATTTCGGGCCTTCCTCTGACACCGCCTGGTATATAGGTCCTGGATGGCAGGAAGCTTGGCCCCAGTGATGTACTGTGCCGTACGCACTACCCTCTGTAGCACCTTACGGTCAGATACCGAGCAGTTGCCATACCAGGCGGTGATCCAACCAGTCAGAATGCTCTCGATGGTGCAGCTGTAGAACTTTTTGAAGATCTGGGGACCCATGCCAAATCTTTTCAATCTCCTGAGGGGGAAAAGACGTTGTCGTGGCCACTTCACAACTTTTTTTGGTGTGTTTGGACCATGATAGTTTGTTGGTGATGTGGACACCAAGGAACTTGAAACTCTCAACCCGCTTCACTACAGCCCCGTCGATGTGAATGGGGGAATGTTCGGCCCTCCTTTTCCTGTAGTCCACGATCATCTCCTTTGTCTTGCTCACGTTGAGGGAGAGGTTGTTGTCCTGGCACCACACTGCCAGGTCTCTGACCTCCTCCCTATAGGCTGTCTCATCGTTGTCGGTGATCAGGCCTACCACCGTTGTGTCGTCAGCAAACTTAATGATGGTGTTGGAGACTTGCTTGGCCATGCAGTCGTGGGTGAACAGGGAGTACAGGAGGGGACTAAGCACACACCCCTGAGGGGCCCCCTGTTGAGGATCAGCGTGGCAGATGTGTTGTAGCCCACCCTTACCACCTGGGGGCGGCCTGTCAGGAAGTCCAGGATCCAGTTGCAGAGGGAGGTGTTTAGTCCCAGGGTCCTTAGCTTAGTGATGAGCTTTGTGGGCACTATGGTGTTGAACGCTGAGCTGTAGTCAATGAACAGCATTCTCACATAGGTGTTCCTTTTGTCCAGGTGGGAAAGGGCAGTGTGGAGTGTGATTGAGATTGCGTCATCTGTGATCTGTTGGGGCGGTATGCGAATTGGAGTGGATCTAGGGTTTCCGGGATGATGGTGTCGATGTGAGCCATGACCAGCCTTTCAAAGCACTTCATGGCTACTGACGTGAGCGCTACGGGGCGGTAGTCATTTAGGCAGGTTACCTTCGCTTTCTTGGGCACAGGGGTCTGCTTGAAACATGTAGGTATTACAGACTCTGTCAGGGAGAGGTTGAAAATGTCAGTGAAGACACTTGCCAGTTGGTCCGTGCATGCTCTGAGTACACGTCCTGGTAATCCGTCTGGCCCAGTAGCCTTGTGATTGTTGACTGTTTAAAGGTCTTGCTCACAATGGCTACGGAGAGCGTGATCACACAGTCATCTGGAACAGCTGGTGCTCTCATGCATGCTTCAGTGTTGCTTGCCTCGCGTCACTGGGCAGCTCGCAGCTGGGTTTCCCTTTGTAGTCCATAATAGTTTGCAAGCCCTGCCACATCCGACGAGCGTCAGAGCCAGGGGGGGATTCAATCTTAGTCCTGTATTGACGATTTGCCTGTTTGATGGTTCGTCTGTCGGCATAGCAGGATTTCTTACAAGCGTCCGGATTGGTGTTCTGCTGCTTGAAAGTGGCAGCTCTAGCCTTTAGCTCGGTGCGGATATTGCCTGTAATCAATGGCTTCTGGTTGGGATATGTACGTACGGTCACTGTGGGGACTACATCGTCGATGCACTTATTGATGAAGCCGGTGACTGAGGTGGTATACTCAATGCCATTGGATGAATCCTGGAACATATTCCAGTCTGTGCTTGCAAAACAGTCCTGTAGCTTAGCATCCACGTCATCTGACCACTGCCGTATTGAGCTAGTCACTGGTACTTCCTGCTTTAGTTTTTGCTTGTAAGCAGGAATCAGGAGGATGGAATTATGGTCAGATTTTCCAAATGGAGGGCGAGGGAAAGCTTTGTATGCGTCTCTGTGTGTGGAGTAAAGGTGGTCTAGAGTTTTTCTTCCTCTGGTTGCACATGTGACATGCTGGTAGAAATGAGGTCAAACGGATTTAAGTTTGCCTGCATTAAAGTCCCCGGCCACTAGGAGCGCCGCTTCTGGATGAGCATTTTCTTGTTTTCTTATGGCCTTATACAGCTCGTTGAGTGCTGTCTTAGTGCCAGCATCGGTTTGTGGTGGTAAATAGACGGCTACAAAAAATATAGATGAAAATTCTCTTGGTAGATAGTGTGGTCTACAGCTTATCAAAGACTACCTTAATATTAGACATTGTGCACCAGCTGTTATTGACAAATAGACACACACCCCCACCCCTCGTCTTACCGGACGTAGCTGTTCTGTCCTGCCGATGCACGGAAAACCCAGCTAACTGTATATTATCTGTGTCGTCGTTCAGCCACGACTCGTGAAACATATTACAATTTTTAATGTCCCGTTGGTAGGATAGTCTTGAACGGAGCTCATCCAGTTTATTCTCCAGTGATTGTACGTTGGCCAATAGAATGGATGGTAGAGGCGGGTTACCCACTCGTTGACAAATTCTCACAAGGCACCCTGATCTGTGCCCCATGTATTTCCTTCTTTCTTTATGCAAATGACAGGGATTTGGACCTTGTCCGGGAACAACATTATATCCTTCGCGTCAGACTCATTAAAGAAAAAAATTTGCACAAAATAGCACAATTGGTTAGGAGACGGTAAAATGGCAGCCATCCCCTCCGGCACCATTCTTCATCCCACTGAAGTCAGTTACGATGCCGAACTGCAGTCAGGTCAAGACCCTGGTGAGGACGACAAGCATGCAGATGAGTTTCCCTGAGACAGTTTCTGGCAGAAATTATTCGGTTGTGCAAACCCACAATTTCATCAGCTGTCTGGGTGGCTGGTCTCAGACCAGGTGAAGAAGCTGGATGTGGAGGTTCTGGGCTTGCGTGGTTACACGTGGTCTGCGGTTGTGAGGCCGGTTGGATGTACTGCCATATTCTCTGAAACGATGTTGGAGGCAGCTTATGGTAGAGAGAAAAACATTCAATTCTCTGGCAACAGCTCTGGTGGACATTCCTGCAGCCAGCATGAGGAAGAGATGAAGAAGGCAGGAACCACCTGGAATGAGGTTAAGAAAACCGCCCAGACCAGAGTTAGCTGAAGATGCACTGCTGAGGCCCTCTACTCCACTAAAGGAGCTGAAAGGAATAAGTAAAGTAAGGGCCTGGATTCAATCAGATCAAGCATTAACCCGCTTTGGCCGACATCCGCATAGCAGATGTTTTGTCGGTGTTGGAGGTGTAACTGTGGTATGAACTGACAAACAGGTGAGTGGCTGCTCTTGTGTGTTACAAACCACTCCCTTCCTATTATCCCTACTGGGTTAGAAGTTCAACACAGTGATAGAAAGTGTAGGCACTATAGATGATCAAAATAATGACAGGATTATTTATGTTTTCATGTTCATTTGGATGGGGGGATTTATAGCCTATCAGTCTAATCGAGATGTAGACAATAGAACATCACGCATTTAAGTGTTTGAACTTGTAACGTGGCTGCATGAACGTCTAATGCGGCTGCATGGGATTTGTTGTATATAATATTGGGTGTGGTTTCATTGCATCCAATGGCGGTACCCACGATTAGGTAACGCAATGAGTCCCTTGTGGATTTGACAGCTCTACATAACAAAGTTCCATCTTCAACACCGCTAAAACAACCGCTATGCAGATGTCGGCTAACGCGAATCTGATATAATCTAGCTCTCATTCTTACATAGGTGAACATTCACCCCATCACCAAATCTACATAGTACTACATAGTACTCCTCCAGTAGTCCTTCAACATTTAGTGTACAAATTCGAAGGCTCTACCCACTGGGCAAAAACTGGTTGAATCAACATTGTTTCCACGTCATTTCAACAAAACATTTCAATGTTAGGACTTCGAATCAACGTGGAAAACTGATTGGATTTGCAAAACATCATCGACGTATTGAATTTTGTATTTTTTTCACCCAAATTTTCACCTAAATCCCCAAACATTGATTTTGCATTGAATTCACATTAGTTGACAACTCAACCACATGATCGAAACTAGACGTTGAAGTGACGTCTGTGCTGAGTGGGTAGTTTCTCATTGGCCATCTGTAGTGCAAGGCCAAAGCTGTAGGAAAAAAGGCAGGAAAAGTTCAGCCAAATCTCCAAAATGTACATATCCACTCTTCCTACTTCGCTCCCCACTGGGCACAGACGTCACTTCAATGTCTATTTCAAATTACGTGGAAACAACATTGATTCATCCAATGTCTGACCAGTTGGTCTGTTGCCATGGAAACCTAACTTTATTATCCTCATCTTGTGGGAAATATGAACATGTTCCTATGCATCCACTCATAGTCAAATTATGTTTACATTAAGAAGAAGACCCGTGAATAACAACAGGGTGAAAAAGTGTAAATGTAAAAGCATTGTCTGTGAATTAATCACGTTTTGATGTGGCCACATGTAATCTCATTCAAGGTGTGTCTCCATGAAGGTATTTATAGAGTCATTTAAATTTGGCACGCTCCCCCATTACTCCAGCACTAATAATGCCCTCATAATCCTTCTTTCCGGAGGCTGGGACATCAGTATATGTAGAACTACCTCCTAGGTCTACACATACTGGGGATGGGTAACTTTGATGGGAGTGGGGCCACAAAAAAACATGAGGAGCCGCAGTGGCTCGCATTTCTATTTCCAGAACCACATGCTTCCCCATCCATGACAATCGATTGCAGATAACCTGGGAGACAGATGTTTTTCCTCTGTTTCCAACAGCATTAGCATTCTCAAGCATTCGTCCTATCAGGGGTTGTTTTGGAGGGAAATTAAAGAAAATCATGATTGCGGATGTTATCAATGTAATTTGAGAGCTAACTTCTCTATGAGCCGTGGTCGTATGCCTTCTATGACCTTATATCAGCTAAGACCATTTTAGTACAACCCGTGTGTGTGTAAACGTGCGGGGAAGAGAGCATGCATAGCATTTTTCTGGCAGATGTACGCCGCTGAAAGTCCCAACACTTTCATAGGAAACTGATGGCTTCACGAGAGACACGCTCGACTTTTGATCAAAGCGGAATAACTGACGGCTCGACATATGCCTGATGAATTATTAAACATACAAGTTACCCCTTGTAAATAAATAAATTGCCACTCCTCCTGCATATACCCCCCCCCATGCAGAGTGTCAGCCAGGGAAGTAGAAAATGGAGCTTGTTTTTTTATTAGCCTAAAATCAGAACTGGGAACCGTGGCCTGTCAGTCAAAGCGGATGTGCCCACAGAGTGTGAGAGAGCGGCACTACATATGTAAAGACAAGCTCCCATTCACTTACTGAGGGTGTTGATGCGTTTCAAAAGGGATCATTAAAAACAACCTGATTTTGAAGGGCGGTTGATACAATGATCAAACGTTTTCGTGCCATCGTAGACGGAGTATATTAAAAAAAGAAGAGCAACATGAATTTTGGAAAAACATGCCTATTTCCTATGCCTAGAGAAGCCTGACCGTGATGTAGGCTACTGTATCATTCACCTCTTCCACCCAATTAGCTTAATTTTACGCTGGAATACATGCTGTTTCATTCTACTCTGGAATACATGCGGTTTCATTCTACTCTGGAATACATGCGGTTTCATTCTACTCTGGAATACATGCTGATTCATTTTATTCTGGAATACATGGTGTTTCATTCTACTCTGGAATACATGCTGTTTCATTCTACTCTGGAATACATGCTGTTTCATTCTACTCTGGAATACATGCTGTTTCATTCTACTCTGGTCTATGGTCATTTGACATCAAATGAGTCACAGTGCGTATTAACATTAGCATATGTATACAACAGAGAAAAAGAGCTGCATTTCACACGGTAAGAGTCCCCTGCACTTAGCCGAGAGTGTAGATAGTTTCTTAATTCTCTTAATTCTGTGTAGTGTCATTGTCAATACACGTAACTGCCATCATAACTCAATGCAGGTATACGGAGAGATGACTTTAGAAACATGTTCAGATGTGACCTCCCTCTAAAGCGGCATAATGTTGAATCGTCATGGCCTGTTTAAAGATACAGTGCAGGAAACACTATTTTAAGAGCCTACTCCGAAGTAGCGGTATTCATAGTCCTCTGCTAGATTCGTATAAGTGGGGCGTGATGTAATTTATGTTAATTGAAGATTTTCCCATATGTCTGCCATAGAAGCGATGCTGGAGCCTGAGCACGCCCACAGTGGGAATTGATTGCCCTTCTGTTGCTAATCAGCGGCTGTTTTAGGGGTCGTGTCAGATGGTAGAGTCTCTGGCTTCCTGCTGGATAAAATATGGGCCTGTATGGATAAAGATGGCTTCATAATGCAAACTAACTGAGCTTTGCAAGTAGATCAAAGCCAACAGCTGGTCGGGGGGAGGAAAATCACACAACCCCCCGTCTCTTCGGTAGCTACGGAAAGAGGGGTGGAACAACAAAAAGGCGCCTAACTATGCTTTGCGAGGACCTGCTAAAATCACACCCATCCAAGCCTTACAGGTGCGATCGCCTTCGTATCGGTCCCATGCCGTCTTCGCATCTTAACGTCATGTTAGCCCATTGAGCTAAAGCTTAGGCATTTGCTCTCGAAACTTCCCAGAGTGTTCAGGTCTCAGCCAAGGTTAGTCATCTCCCAAACGTAGCTCAACCGGACCATCTCTGCTGCTATACATCGTCTCAGATAACAGGCTTGCACAGTAGGTCCGAGTGGGTGCAATTTGTAGCCTTGACTCCCCGTTAGTCCAGGATCTGTCGAGAACCTCCACTGCAAATGATCCAGCCCTCATTTAAGCTTTAGAGGTTGTCTGAAGCAGACGCCAGAATCACTCACTTCTGTTCCCAGCCTCTATCTCTCAGTCTCCATGGGAGGCCAGACACTTCAACAAATAGACACACTCCATAAATTGAGAAGGAAAAAGGTCTGACAGATGAACAGATGGGTTCAGTATTTTTCTCTCTCTCCGTCTCTGTCCACCTACCGCTGATGAAGTGAGGTAAAGAAAGAGAGAGAAAGTGAGTGAGAGAAAGAAAGAAAAGGTGGGGGGAAATGATCTGTGTCAATGGATTACACCCAAATTACTCCTTCACTTGAATATTCAAATGAGGCCCAATGGCTTGAGCAATGTCAGAGCAATTAGAGTCCTGTATTTAGAGGTTGCCTCTTCCCTGCGCCATAATCTTTCCTGAGTGCACACCCTGCGCTGCAGACATGGAGACACAAGGCGGCAATCTTTGGTGTAATTGATATTAGCAGCCTTATTAAACTAAAGGAATGGAAACAAACAAAAAGCCTGTGTGGTCGAGAATACTAATGAAAAGTGAGTAAAACAGACACAGAGAGGAAGTGAACGTTTGAAGTCTGCAAATCGTATTGGATGAATCTGCACCTTGCCTTTTCCCTTTGAGGAAAGCGTGTCTTTTAAAGTTCAACCACATCTCAGGAGCACTTATCTGCACAGATAAAGCAAGTGCTACTCTGTGGATGGGAGCAAGGGCGTAACTTTGTGTTGCATATTGGGGGGGTCAGGGTCAATGGGTTCCGCTGTCAACACCCTTCTAGGGGGGTCTGGGGGCATGCCCCCCCCGTTAGATTTTGAAGGGAAAATACATCCCAAACTTTCCTAATAATTTGTGACCGACCGCCTTGATTCGGTCTTATGTAGCAAAATTTGAAATTGAGTTTTTTACATTAGATAAAAGCAGAAACACAGAGCTACAAAATGGTATATCATATACTGCATTTGAGGAACAATGTGAAAGTTGATAAACTTCTAATCCTCACTTTTGAGAAAATGGCCTTTGAATGTTTTGGTACCTCCTGAAGAGCCCTTCTTTGTCTCCACCCATTCAGCATCATTCACACCCTCTTAAGCTTTAGCCTCACCCATCTCGTTTCACTCTCGGAGCGTTCAGAGCGCACACTGGATGCTCTAGCCGATGCGTAGGGTTGATCCGAGCATTCTGACCTCACAACAGCAGTCAAGCACCCAAGCTAGCTGGCTAACATTGGCTAGCTTGCTAGCTACTTCCAGACACAAAGTTGGGATTATGGTTCATTGTTTACCTCTGGATAACATGAAAACAGCCTAACCAGCTCTGCTAGGCCGAGTTACTTGCCCTAGCAGAGCTGGTTAGGCTGTTTTCATGTTATCCAGAGTGTTGGTGACACCGGCCATATTCAACGGGTGTTGAGCGTTCATAAATTCATCAGTTATTCTGCGCTCTGGCATACTGAATTTACGAATGCACCCGAAATGGTTACTTGCATAGTGGAGTCTTTTGTTAAGACATGTAGCTAGCTAGCTAGGTAAACAATTAACCATAATCCCAACTCATGATGTTTCTACCCTGCATGAATCTGCAGGTAGCTAACCAACCAGGTTCAATGTTAGCTAGTTAACATTAAGCTATAACTAGCGTCATGACTCTCCCTGGGTGAGGATGAAAGGCCTCACATCAGCTTGGCAAATGGCTGACAACAACCAGACCCTCTTACCCACAGCGGGGGGCTGTGCCGGTCTTGAGGCCTTAAAACTGCCATTAATTAGAGAGAATCTATCTCTGGCCCTCTAGTATGGTGAAAGGAATGCTGTTTGTTTCAGAGACTTTTGCCGCCCAAAAACTTCAACATCCAACAATGAACAATGGGACAATATATTTCAACATCCGAATGTTGGGAATGATGAGAAATGGAATATGGAAAATGTATGTCCTTTGTGATGTCCTTAAAAATGGTATAAAGGCGTTATAATGAAAACATTGTAGCTTGAAGAGCTTTTACACTGTGGATATCAGGATTACATCCTTTACCTTGGGTAGAAAATATCAAGGAGGAAGACAATGTTTTCATGAAGATAGCAATGTAATTTTAGTTTTCTAACAAGATCATATTGATGATAATACTTTTGCCTCGTAACCAGCCACGCCCGAGGGAGCTCAGAGAACGTGTCAGTATGACGGAAACGCCCCTTTTTACCCGAGGGTATAAAATATTGAGTTAAGAATTAACAGACTAGTCCAGACGGACTCAAGCTGCAGCTTTTGTCTCCATTGCTTACGACTCTGAAAATCAACACGAGGAGAAGATGACAAAGTCGCCTCTCTAACAATCAATGTTACTACTGAGTAGCTGTTCTAAGTACTGTATCTAAGAAGGTGAATTTAAGTGGGACCATCCTGTTACTCTCTTCAAACCATTGTCTACTCCACTGCTCTCCTCACCCCACAGGGGATCATCGACACGGCTGATTAGCCATCCTCAGAAGTCCACTGAGTGGCGTAGTGGTCTAAGGCACTGCATCGCAGTGCTAACTGTGCCACTAGAGATCCTGGTTCGAATCCAGGCTCTGTCGCAGCCGGCCGCGACCGGGAGACTCATGGGTGGCGCACAATTGGCCCAGCGTCGTCCAGGGTAGGGGAGGGAATGGCCGGCAGGGATGTAGCTCAGTTGATAGAGCATGGCATTTGCAATGCCAGGGTTTGGGTTCGATTCCCACGGGGTATAAAAAAATATGTATTCACTAACTGTAAGTCGCTCTGGATAAGAGCGTCTGCTAAATGACTAAAATGTAAAGAATGTAAATGTAAATAAATCTGCAGGTAGTTAACCAACCAGGTTCAATGTTAGCTAGCTAACATTAGGCTATAACTAGCCAAGCAAATGGCTCTGAGATACGAATAATAAGATCATACACGTAACGTTAGCTAGCGTGTAACATTTTTTACATTTTAGTCATTTAGCAGACGCTCTTATCCAGAGCGACTTACAGTTAGTGAATACATATTTTTTTATACCCCGTGGTCCTCTGTAGCTCAGCTGGTAGAGCACGGCGCTTGTAACGCCAAGGTAGTGGGTTCGATCCCCGGGACCACCCATACACAAAAATGTATGCACGCATGACTGTAAGTCGCTTTGGATAAAAGCATCTGCTAAATGGCATATTATAATATATTATATTTAGCGAGCTAGCTAGCTAACAGTACACTTGAAATGAAACTACTTTCTGTCAAAATTAGAAACGTGTAATATCTGGAAATGTAGCTAGCTAGACTATCTTACCCGTATACATCATGCAAGATGGACGCGTCTCCCTGTTAGTTTGAAGATGTAATCCGGAGACAGGTGTTTTCTCCATCTCTATCATACTCTAATTCCATTGAAGCGTGCTATATGGCAGACCAATCTGAACTCCTCTCTCGGCATGTCCAGCCCACTCATTATCTCAGCCAATCATGGCTAGTGGGAAGGTTGCTGTCTTTTTCTGTGGCTTAACCAACTAGGCTCATAATTTAACAATTGTATTCGTATCTACAGATGGCATTCAAGTTTGTTATTAAGGCGCATGAAAGTTCACATGTTCCAGAAGGCATTTCTGCTAAAAATCACATTTTGATTTTTAAAAAAAGTTTACGTTCAAATGGCTCTCCTGTAAAGTAGTGACCCGCGAAATATGCCTAGTTTCCTGAAATGAGTCACATTTGGTAATTATATCCCAAACACAACTGAAATAACAATAATTTCTGTATTACTTTAAACTGTTGGTCTAACTATCAGTTCAGAATGAAACCATGCTTGCATTTTTTTGTTGAACGGCTGTGAGAAAATCAGTTCTGGGGTGCGTTCGATTGAACGTTTGCTACGTTGCGTAACGGCTTGTACTGAATGACACGTTTCCCCATAACGTTATTCAATGTTCTTGTACAGACTTTGAGGTAGCCTACGTTTGCTCCGTTTGGTGGGTGTGGCAGGGTGTGGCTTGAAGCAATGAGTGACGTATTTGAAAGGCAGCAGTGTATTTTGAACCGACAACCCAGTCCCTCCCTGTTTTTCAACTTGTCATTTAGAACAGCACCGTTTCCGTTTAATTGAACATTGCATTACGTTTTTTTGTACCGAACGCAGCCCTGGTGAATTTTCTACTCAAAATGTAATGAAAATAAAATTATGGTTACACAATTAAAATATAATTTTCATCTCCATCATGATAGTGTGTTATTTAGCATTAAAGGTACTTTTCTCAGTTATAAGTACAGTCTTTGAGAAACGATCCTTTGAATATGTTTGGCTATGTCAATGGTGATGTTGCCACACCATTTCATAGGCATTAATATCTGCTTTGCGACATTCTCCAAGGGGTTTATTTTTCAAACTTCATTTGCAACAGGAATCTAAGCCGGCCTCCACAAATTGTCCCTTCCGGGAAATGTGTGGAATAAGTCTGATTTCTCCCACTTTATTGTCACTTGGAAATGAGCACATTCAATCCAATGGGCACGTCTCCCAAAGTACGTTCTTTGTGTCATGTTGATGTTTCTTAGAGCGATTTAGGTGTAGGGAAAATCCTGTAAGTATAAACAACAAGTCATTACCTGTACAAATGGTAAATATATAGATTGAAGTTGGACATGATTGTCTATTATAGCGCAGTAGGTGGCATGTCTGAGATATGGATGAATGAAATAGAAATGGGCCAGTCTCAAATGGCACCATATTCCCTTTTATAGTGCACTACTTTTGACCAGGCCCCATAGGGTTCTGGTCAAAAACGATGCACTTTATAGGGAATATGGTGCCATTTGGGACAGCCCATTGGCCATGCTGAATGCCATACACGCCTTTTGTTTTTCGATTGCATCAGCAGATCTGTCTCTTCTGCTCAGGTTTTATCAGAGCAGCTTGACAGTGGATTTAGATCCCTATTATGGTGTATATAAAGACTAACAAACATTCTGCAGCCCCTTTGATGCCAAAGCAGCAGAACATTTCAATATGTCTTCTGATTCACTCATGACTGCATGGCCAGGCACAACACCATCATTAAGTTTGCCGATGACACAACAGTGGTAGGCCTGATCACCGACAATGACGAGACAGCCTATAGGGAGGAGGTCAGAGACCTGGCCATGTGGTGCCAGGACAACAACCTCTCCCTCAACGTGATCAAGACAAAGGAGATGATTGTGGACTACAGGAAATAGAAGAGGACCGAGCACGCCCCCATTCTCATCGATGGGGCTGAAGTTGAGCAGATTGAGAGCTTCAAGTTCCTTGGTGTCCACATCACCAACAAACTAACATGGTCCAAGCACACCAAGACAGTTGTGAAGAGGGCATGACAAAACCTATTCCCCCTCAGGAGACTGAAATTTTTTGGCATGGGTCCTCAGATCCTCAAAAGATTCTACAGCTGCACCATCGAGAGCATCCTGACTGGTTGCATCACTGCCTGGTATGGCAACTGCTCGGCCTCCAACCGCAAGGCACTACAGAGGGTAATGCGTACGGCCCAGTACATCACTGGGGCCAAGCTTCCTGCCATCCAGGACCTCTATACCAGGCAGTGTCAGAGAAAGGCCCTAAAAATTGTCAAAGACTCCAGCCACCCTAGTCATAGACTGTTCTCTCTGCTACCGCATGGCAAGCGGTAACGGAGCGCCAAGTCTAGGTCCAAGAGGCTTCTAAACAGGCTACCCCCCCCGCTACTCTCTGTTTATTATCTATGCATAGTCACTTTAATAACTCTATCTACATGTACATATTACCTCAATTACCTTGACTAACCGGTGCCCCCGCACATTGACTCGGTACCGGTACCCCCTGTATATAGCCTCGCTATTGTTATTTTTACTGCTGCTCTTTAATTATCTTTTACTTTTATTTCGTATTATTTTATATTGTATTTTTGTGTGATTTTTTTTGGGTATTCTTTCTTAAAACTGCATTGTTGGTTAAGGGCTCGTAGGTAAACATTTCACTTTAAGGTCTACACCTGTTGTATTCGGCGCATGTGACAAATACTATTTTATTTTATTTGATTCTATGGTCCAGAACTGAATGTAGTAATATTCAGTACAGGATAGGGTTACAAGATAATGATCTACAGTAGGTTCGGGAATGTAGTTCTCAGTGGCACACTCTACCATGTTACAGTCAAATCAGCCTGGCTTGATAAATGAAGTAGTATGCCACTATATTATACTTATCTCTAATGCAATTATGCCCAAAGATTCACCAGATTCCACGTGTAGTAGTTGTGTCAAACAATCAGTAATGTCCCCATTTGTTCCTCCAATCACAATGTTAAATCACCTCTGTCTCATTCCCACAGCTCTCTGATTTAATCACACACTTCTTAATATTCAGTTTATCGCAACACATATCTACAGGCCAACAGGTAATTTAATAATAGTCTGAGGGATTCACTTAGTCGAGATGCTCTGTGATAACTCAATTTTGCAACTTGATATTGTCTCTGCGCTCCTACACAACAGGGTGTCATCTAATCAGTCCCACATCCTTCCACCTACCCGAACATAATGACCGCAATATTATATTTGCTGATTTAATGGGTAAATTAGGCAATGCTGTGCATGCTTCCAAATTCACGTGGCATATGTAATGATAATTTCTAAATTACTTAATATTTTTCCATTATTTGACACAAGAGTGCCGACGCCTGGGAAAGTTAACATTTCATAATCAGTGGCTTTGATAAGACAAAAGTTGGTTATTTGCTTATATGTTGTAATGAATGGGTGACTGGCGGTATTCTGTTTTAATGAAAGGGTGACTGGCGGTATTCTGTTTTAATGAAAGGGTGACTGGAGGTATTCTGTTTTAATGAATGGGTGACTGGAGGTATTCTGTTGTAATGAATGGGTGACTGGAGGCATTCTGTTTTAATTAATGGTTGACTGGAGGCATTCTGTTTTAATGAACGGGTGACTGGAGGAATTCTGTTTTAATTAATGGGTGACTGGAGGTATTCTGTTTTAATTAATGGGTGACTGGGGTATTCTGTTTAATGAATTCTGTTTTAATGAACGGGTGACTGGAGGAATTCTGTTTTAATTAATGGGTGACTGGAGGAATTCTGTTTTAATGAATGGGTGACTGGAGGTATTCGGTTTTAATGAATGGATGACTGGAGGTATTCGGTTTTAATGAATGGATGACTGGAGGCATTCTGTTTTAATGAATGGGTGACTGGAGGCATTCTGTTTTAATGAATGGATGACTGGAGGTAAAATGCAACACCCAAGTTGTTTATTATGTTGGCTGACATTTACCTAAATGCCACATATGTGGGTGGCTCTGCCAATGCTTTATTGGTGGTATGTAAATGACACTTCCCTATCGCGGTACAATTGTCCACTAAATATCACTAAACACCACTCTGTTTCTCAATCAAGACCTTTCTCACCGACTAGGTCATTTGAGAGAAGCAACTGATTAGCATGCACAGCTTGTTAAGCAGTCTTAGGAAGAACTTATTCAAATGATTTAAAAAGAAACAAATGCAATGAACGCTACTGTAGTTAGCCTGTACACCATCATTTTGATCATCTGTATTGGATTCCAAGATGGCGTAGCAGTGCGGTCGTGTTTTTTTTCCTGTGTCCTTGTATAAATAGCCAGTTTCTTGTTTTTTTGTCTATTTTGTATATATTTCTCAATTTTACTTTTCATTCTTAAACTAAATATACTTTCCTGCAACCCGCCTCACCCAACGTGGAAAGGATTCTACTATTTCTTTATTACCTTTATCAAGAACCTTAAGCTGAAACTAGGCTAGCTGCAACCGAATGGCTACTTGCTATTAGCCACCGTTAGCGTCTTCACCATTGTCCGTGGCCTGCATTACCCACCAACCAGCTCTAGCTCTAGCCTGGACAATTCGTCGGCCAGTCTGCACAGCGTGCTATCGACCCAGAGCATTTAGGATTTTCTGCTGGAATCACTGGATCCTAGTGCCGGATCATCGCAACCAGCTAGCTGCAACCTGTTGCTGGCTAATTACCATTGCCCCTTAGCAGCACCAGTTAGCCTTGAGCTAGCCTCGAGCCAGGCCCATCTCCTGGCTATCTACCTCTCTGTCAACCGGACGGGACCTCCTAGTGTTGACACTGAGCCCCGCCGATCCAACACGACTGGTTTGCCGACAAAATCGTCTGATGTGGTTTCAACAGGCTTCCTGTTACGACGTCGACCATGAAGATCCATCTGCTAGCCCCGGCCCGCTAGCACACGCAAACAACAGCCGTGCTTCCTGCTAGCCTGTGCTTTAGCACCAATTCGAACTGCTCTCTGACTCACATATTGCTGTTCACTGGACCTTATGATCACTCAGCTGCACAGCTGATGCCTGCTGGACTGTTCCTTTACACGCTACCCTGTGCTGTTTATTCTGTTTAGCCTCAGCCCAAACTTTATCGCCATTACCAGTTGTTGTCTTAGCTCTCTCTAATAACACCTGTGATTGCTTTATGCCTCTCTCCCATGTCAATATGCCTTGCCTATTGCTGTTCCAGCTAGTTCTTATTATACAATTTCACTGTAGAACCCCAAGTCCCTCTCAAACTGCCTCAAATAGTTCCTTTGTTCCACCCCCCATACACGCCGAGACCGGCTCTATCGGTGCCTCCAGTGATGCTATCTCTTTCATTGTTACCCAACGCTTAGGTTTACCTCAACAGTGCTCATATCCTTCCATTTCCTTTTCTGTACATAATGCCCTGAATCTTTTCTACAACGCCCAGAAATCTGCCCCCTTTATTCTCTGTACCCAACGCACTAGAAGACCAGTTCTTAAAGCCTTTAGCCGTATCCTTATTCTACTCCTCCTCTGTTCCTCTGGTGATGTAGAGGCTAACCCAGGCCCTGCAGCCCCCAGTATCACTCCTACTCCCCAGGAGCTATCATTTGTTGACTTCTGTAACCGTAAAAGCCTTGGTTTTCTGCATGTTAATATCAGAAGCCTCCTTCCTAAGTTTGAGTTATTCACTGCGTTAGCACACTCCGCCAACCCTGATGTTCTAGCAGTGTCTGAATCCTGGCTTAGGAAGGCCACCAAAAATTCTGAAATGTCCATCCCCAACTATAACATTTTCCGTCTAGATAGAACTGCCAAAGGGGGTGGAGTTGCAATCTACTGTAGAGATAGCCTGCAGAGCTCTATCATACTATCCAGGTCTGTGCCCAAACAGTTTGAGCTTCTACTTCTAAAAATCCACCTTTCCAGAAATAAGTATCTCACTGTTGCCGCTTGCTACAGACCCCCCTCAGCCCCCAGCTGTGCCCTGGACACCATATGTGAATTGATTGCCCCCCATTTATCCTCAGAGTTCGTACTGCTTGGTGACCTAAATTGGGATATGCTTAACACCCCGGCCATCCTACAATCCAAACTAGATGCCCTCAATCTCACACAAATTATCAACGAATCTACCAGGTACAACCCTAAATCCGTAAACATGGGTACCTCATAGATATCATCCTGACTAACTTACCCTCTAAATACACCTCTGCTGTCTTCAACCAGGATCTCAGCGATCACTGCCTTATTGCCTGCGTCCGTAACGGGTCCGCGGTCAAACAACCACCCCTCATCACTGTCAAATGCTCCCTAAAACACTTTAGCGAGCAGGCCTTCCTAATTGACCTGGCCCAGGTATCCTGGATGGATATAGATCTCATTCCGTCAGTAGAGGATGCCTGGTTGTTCTTTAAAAGTAATTTCCTCTCAATCTTAAATAAACATGCCCCATTCAAAAAATACAGAACTAAGAACAGATATAGGCCCTGGTTCTCCTCAGACTTGACTGCCCTTGACCAGCACAAAAACATCCTGTGGCGTACTGCATTAGCATCAAATAGCCCCCGCGATATGCAACTTTTCAGGGAAGTTAGGAACCAATATACACAAGCAGTTAGGAAAGCAAAGGCTAACTTTTTCAAACGGAAATGTGCATCCTGTAGCACTAACTCCAAAAAAATTTGGGACACTGTAAAGTCCATGGAGAATAAGAGCACTTCCTCCCAGCTGCCCACTGCACTGAGGCTAGGAAACACTATCACCACCGATAAATCTACAATAATCGAGAATTTCAACAAGCATTTTGCTACGGCTGGCCATGCTTTCCACCTGGCTACCACTACCCCGGCCACCAGCTCTGCACCCTCCGCTGCAACTTGCCCATGCCCCCCCCGCTTCTCCTTCACACAAATTCAGACAGCTGATGTTCTGAAAGAGCTGCAAAATCTGGACCCCTACAAATCATCTGGGCTAGACAATCTGGACCCTTTCTTTCTAAAATTAGCCGCCGAAATTGTCGCAACCCCTATTACTAGCCTGTTCAACCTCTCTTTCGTAATGTCTGAGATCCCCAGAGTTTGGAAAGCTGCCGCGGTCATCCCCCTCTTCAAAGGGGGTGACACTCTAGATCCAAACTGTTACAGACCTATATCCATCCTGCCCTGCTTTTCGAAAGTTTTTGAAAGCCAAGTTAACAAACAGATCACCGACCATTTCGAATCCCACCGTACCTTCTCCGCTATGCAATCCGGTTTCCGAGCTGGTCATGGGTGCACTTCAGCCACGCTCAAGGTCCTAAACGATATTATAACCTCGATCGATAATAGACAGTACTGTGCAGCCGTCTTCATCGACCTGGCCAAGGCTTTCGACTCTGTCAACCACCGCATTCTTATTGGCAGACTAAATAGCCTTGGTTTCTCAAATGACTGCCTCGCCTGGTTCACCATCTACTTCTCAGAGTTCAATGTGTCAAATCGGAAGGCCTGTTGTCTCCAAAGCCCCATATAATAAATAATAAATAATATACTACCCACCACTGTGACCTGTACGCTATTGTTGGCTGGTCCTCACTACATATTCGTCGCCAAACCCACTGGCTCCAGACCATCTATAAATGACTGCTAGGCAAATCCCCGCCTTATCTTAGCTCATTGGTCACCATAGCAACACCCACCCGTAGTATGCGCTCCAGCAGGTATATCTCACTGGTCATCCCCAAAGCCAACACCTCCTTTGGCCGCCATTCCTTCCAGTTCTCTGCTGCCAATGACTGGAACGAATTGCAAAAATCTCTGAAGCTGGAGACTCTTATCTCCCTCACTAACTTTAAGCATCAGTTGTCAGAGCACCTTACCGATCACTGCACCTGTACACAGCCCATCTGAAATTAGCCTACCCAACTACCTCATCCATATATTGTTATTTATTTTGCTAATTTGCACCCCAGTATCTCTATTTGCACATCATCTCTTGCACATCTATCATTCCAGTGTTAATACTAATTGTAATTATTATGCACTATGGACTATTTATTGCCTTAGCTCCATAACTTGCTACATTTGCACACACTGTATATATATTTTCTGTTGTATTTTTGACTTTATGTTTTGTTTTACCCCATATGTAACTCTGTGTTGTTGTTTTTATCGCACTGCTTTGCTTTATCTTGGCCAGGTCGCAGTTGTAAATGAGAACTTGTTCTCAACTGGCTTACCTGGTTAAATAAAGGTGAAATAAAAAATAAAATAAAATTATGTGTAACATTGTTATTAAATGTCTAATACCCCTGTGGAGTCGCTTAGAAAGGTTAGCTGTTGCTCTGTAAGCCTATTATACTGCTGTGTTATGAAGCTATGCATGGTCTTATTGCTACTTAACTAAGTAGGTTTCTCAAGACAAGTGATACAGTATGCACACGTGCTATGCATTACAGGAATGACGCCTATGGGGACAATATACCCACCTAATAACCATAGACTTAACCCACACACAGAGACAGCATGCAGAACGGTTACCTATAAGCATGCTAACATTTATGAAGCTATAAACGTGGTTAAATATTTGCATATATTTGAATTATTTACCGTCAAATGTATGAAATAAATCAAATCTAAGAAAAGGGATGAATTTTATTTTTCTTACTGAAAATGTTATGACTTTCTGTCTCATCTCAAAAGCATTGGTAGATGGACATTTAATATCATATTTGCTTTTGCTTTGATGTCCGTTAACAAGTTAACCAAATGTAATTTCTGGCTAAGGGAATGGCCTCTCCAAAGGCTCAGGTGATGCACTGCGGAGGCGCCAAACAATGACCTGATAAATTGTTATATCCCTCCTACCCCCTAGAGCCACCCCAATAATGCATGACTAAATGAAGTAATCATTTCTACTGGGGACATCACTCAGGGAAGATAACAGGTAGGTATATCACTTCGCTCCATATGGTCACAGTAGTCAAGCGTGAGCCAATGGGAGCGCTCCAATTTGCCACAGTGTTCCTGTCATGATTAAATAGTTCCAAGGACGGCTCCGGCACACAGGAAGGCTCTTTGACCACCCTGATACTCATCTCCTGCAACAGATTGGAGGAGGTGGCAGCTGCAGCAGCAGTGGTTGTGTGGCTGTGTGGCTCACTCATTGGATCCATGTTCTGTGTTTTTTTTAACCTCCAGGCCTTTTTTCTATTATTTCTATGTCATGAATATAGGAAGAAAATATGTTTTTCTTTTTTCACCAGCATTTCAGCTTATGAGTGTAAATCATAAAAACGAAAGACCGAGAGGGGACATAAATCGATTAATGAGACCATAAATCACAGCCAAGGATAAACTGTCCTCAAGTCCTGTGGAAATATGCTGTGAGAACATTGGTACTTCTGTGTTACTTTCACTAGAACTATAATTTGCAGCACTGTTTTTATTCTCAAGTTGTTGATTACTATCTCGCCTTGACTTTTTAAGAAGAATGAAAGGCTACATTCTGCCAACATTATATTGTGCTACTGTAAAAGTATGAAATGGAAGCTCTGGCCATAACAACCGAGTTATTGTTAGTAATATAGCTCAGGAGATTGCTTTATTATTTCTTATGTGTTTTTGAAGGAAGCATAAACCTAAAACAAAAGTGCATTTTAAAGGTGTTTATTTTCTGCTGGACTGCCGAGTTCTGTCTGACAGATGACAACTTCCTAATATGGATGCCGTATGATAACTTTTTCAATACATCAATAAATCTGTTCAACAACATCACATTATCAACTTTATCTGCTGCCATTATTAGGTAGTAGATTCTCAACAGAGATCTGACAGTGGAAGCAGTCTTGAGGGAAAAAATATATAATCACTTCCATCATGGCGTTTGCACAAAATATATCTCTTTGCTCTTTTGAAAATTAAGTTTATAACCTTCAGAGTTTCTTCTTTGTCTTTTTCCTAAAGCTGCCATTCCCATCATACAAAAGCCGCTATGAAAAGGATTAAAAAGTTGTTTCTTTAGCAATATTTTATCCAATCTATAATTCATATAATTTTGGGTGCCAAAGACGTCACAGTCATGAAGAATAACATTTTTTTTTAAAAGATGTCTCGTTGCAAATGCAGTTGGGTTGACTTTAGCAAATAGCCTTGAAAATGAATCTTCAGTCAGCCTAATCCTGTTGAATGAATTATACAGGATTATAAATCAGCTCGCTTCAAGCTATTTCTCCCAAGCTATTTCCATTTGTCTTTTGCATCTCCTATGGATGGAATTCATTGAAAAATGTGCTCATCTCTGCCTGTGTTATTACAAATTCCTGCACTCTATGGAGACTGGAAATCAGACAGTAGTAGACGGTCTGTGTAATGCCACAGAACTTTGTCATTACTATTTTCTGATCTGTGCAACCTGTAGCAGCAAGGCCATATGAGATGAAGGGGATATGGCATTTGACTGATAATCCTGAGCACATCAAGAATAAAGAGTTGTGTTGTGTCTGAAGGCTTACTCGAATAAATACAGATTTACTAGAATTGCAAATGCTGGGAGAGTAATGAAGTTAGAGATCAAACTATAGCCAGTGCTTGAAGTGGGCCAAAAATGACTGAAACATTAATGATTTCTGAAGCATCTATGTAGGCTGTAGAAAGGTTAATGAAGGTTTTGAGAATACTTTATTAAGCCTTACAAGTTGTAGTTTGTTTCAGGTGGGAGCAAAAGTTTTTTTCCCAGAACTGTTCCAAAATAGGTAATTTTCATTTAAGGGGCATGCACTTCACTTTCATTCACCCAAATAAAACCCATTACAGATTTCAAATGAGCAAATTGAGGCTGTCTGAAGCTAAATGAAGTCAAACTGAAATAAAAGAAATCCTTTTCGTTATCCCTCTTTCCAGATTAATATCATTGCTATTCATTCACAGTTGTCGATGAGAACTAAAAACCCAAATTGCAATTAGACAACATAAATATGTCGTGCATTACATTTCCATTTAGGGATTACTCTTGTGGCATCCAAATATTTGTGAACGACATGGTTCAAAACACATTGTACAAAGTCTAAATTATGAATAAGTGAGTCAATCTCCGAAAAACGAATGTCTCAGAAAAATGTATTTAACATAACTATTGAAAGTAGATGTCATTCACACCCTGTAACTCTTTGGAGTGGCTCAGCAAATTGCCGTTCTTGTGTCTCGCCGCTAAAGCATTTATTTATGCATTATGTTTTCACGGTGAGGTTCTAAGAATATGTTTGCGATCCCCACAACTCAGTTTAATTACTTTAAGACACAGCTTATCGCTCGGGTTAATTCCGCTATCATGGGCATCAGCCTATGAGGCACATAGCCGATTATTCCGCAATTTGATAGACAGTTTTGTTTGTGATTGGCTTCCCTGTGTCCCTCCTGAGAGAGTGTTTTCACTAGGTTTCACAAACATAATTTAGATCCACAGGTAATAGATGTGCCGGTGATAAGATTAGCATTAAAAAAACATATCTTTAATTTGTGTTGTGGAATTTCTCCCTCACAAATGGGCACAATATATCTCATCACAAGGTTAACACATTCCAAATTACTTTGATGTTTGGACTAGCGCCTCGTACCGCCAAGAAAATCTTCTGTTTATGAAGCCGGCACTCCATGTGACTAATTGTAAATATTTTTAGGAATGTATGTTCTTCTCTAATGAATCATTGGCATTAGTAATTAATGGTCAGCATACTGTGAAGACCTATCACTACTGTTTAGAAACCTATTGGGGCATGGATCCTTCACCATCTGAGGCCATTAAAGGGGCAATATGGGTTTGATGCATCAATTTTAAGACTTTTAAATTAATTATATATAATCATTGATTCTTGTAGAATATAAATTATAAATGCCTCATGAGCTTAGTTCCACTGTCGTACTCCATCACAACCCAAAATACACACTTTTTACTCAATTGTTTGTAAACAAACTGTAAAACATGATTTTGAGTTCATGGATGGTCAGTCCTCGCATCCATGAATGTGAGTGCTTACATTTCTCCTGTCCCATCCAGTAGCTGTTTACCAAAAAAGTGATGGGGTTATGGCTTTGTTGTTGTTTGAATCCCAGATTGCCAGTTTAAGAGATCACTTCACTATTGACGAACATACAGTATGACACTAGATTTGTCATATTACTTGGGAAAGAAAGTACCTTGATTTTGAATCAGCAGTCAAGTAACTAGCACTCTTGCCATCAGACACTTGCTATTCTGAAGCACAGACTATTCAACGCAACCTCGTCAAGAGGTTCTCTTGGTGTAATGGTTAAGGTGTTAGACTGAATGTTCGAGTCCCAGTCAGACTACCCCCCTGAATTCGCTGTAATAGAGAGGTGAGGTAAGCCCTTTTTTTGTATGGAGGTCTATGACAGTGTCGAATTACGTGAGACTTATTTGATCGAATAGAAGCTTCATAATGTTTAGGCTGTTACAAATGTACTGATATAAGTGGATGCATGTGGCATTCCGGCAACTTTGAGAAAAACAACTTAGTTTTGCCTGTTGTTCACACCTGTATCTGCCCTCTCATTGGCTAGAATGGTCCCACCTGATCTCGCCTGCCTTCAATCATTGAGGACATGTATTTCCATTGTTAGAGCGATAACTCCA
Organism: Coregonus clupeaformis; assembly: GCF_020615455.1. Classification (NCBI taxonomy): domain Eukaryota; kingdom Metazoa; phylum Chordata; class Actinopteri; order Salmoniformes; family Salmonidae; genus Coregonus; species Coregonus clupeaformis. The sequence goes on along the minus strand of NC_059194.1, from coordinate 11,995,399 downwards.
CTATCTTGTCAATATAATAGATCATCTTTGGGTTAAGGCCTTTTATTGTATTAGAGCAGGTGTGTCCAATTACAGACGTACAGAAGCCGGCAGAGGCTGAGCATCTGAGTTTGGTTACCTCGATGCAAAGCATGTGGCTCTGGTGGCTTAGTCCCATGTGCACTCCTCTCTGCTAAGGCCATTACTGTAAGGCGCTCTCAGTCCTACTCAAATACGCACCATGGGTGCCTGGGGCCCCCAAATCTACTGGATTGAATAGATAAGCAGGGGAAGCAGCTGCCGACACTAAGTGAAATGCTTAAAGCTAGCATATTTTGGGTAAAGTCAATGTGATTTTGGCCCTGAAAATACTTTGCTTAACGTGTCAGACCAGATAAATAGCATTAGCCAGGGGGAGCTCAGAGGCCCAGACTCAAGCATATTATTGGGAAACCGGTTTGCAAAACCATAGAGGCAAGGGGGAAATGTATATGAAGTGTATATCCTATCCGAGATCCCTGGGTGTTAAATGGGTTGCCTATAGGATTAGCCATAGCCTCGGCAGATGTTAATTTCCAAAACATATGTCAGGGCTTAAAGCTTGGTGTAAACACTACCACAGTGGACAGAGTTTATCAACCTCGTTAAGCAGCTCAGTTGCAGATGTCTGTCACACAGGCCATCAGAACACTGCCATCACCTGAGCATTGCAGAAAATATATAGGAACATTCAAATATATTAAAAGATAATACAAATATATTAATAAACATTTTGATTTATGAAATCAAAAGATGGGTGAAAATGAAAGAAAGGATTTCAAGCTAGTTGCACCAAAGGTGAAAAGTGTGAAATGACATGTGGCTACTCTCAACAGGTATCGTTATCACATCTTTCAGGTGTGTGTGTGTGTGTGTGTGTGTGTTCGTGTGAGAGAGAGAGAGAAATGGGAGGGAGCCGGTGAACCTCCCATCTGTTTGCACTCCAGAGGGGTTAGAGAGGGCTCCATCTCTCCACAGTACAGGCACAGCTGCTCTCGGGAGTTCAGAGATGGCACGTACAACCAAAGAGCAACCTCCCATGTCAGGATAATTTTGAATTTTCTTTGAGTGAAACTCACTTAAAGGTACTTCAAGAACACAGCCCAAACTCCAGTGGATTACGCGCTGTGCAGGCGTTAGTAGAATGGGAAAGTTATGAGATGGATTGGCTTTTTGTTCAATTTCCAACCGACCACTAGGTACAACGCGAGTGCCTGTTACTAGGCCTGCTACTAGGCCTGCTACTAGGCCTGCTACTAGACCTGCTACTAGGCCTGTTACTAGGCCTGCTACTAGGCTTGCTACTAGGCCTGTTACTAGGCCTGCTACTAGGCCTGTTACTAGGCCTGCTACTAGGCCTGCTACTAGGCCTGTTACTAGGCCTGCTACTAGGCCTGTTACTAGACCTGCTACTAGGCCTGCTACTAGGCCTGTTACTAGGCCTGCTACTAGGCCTGCTACTAGGCCTGTTACTAGACCTGCTACTAGGCCTGCTACTAGGCCTGTTACTAGGCCTGCTACTAGGTCTGCTACTAGGCCTGTTACTAGGCCTGCTACTTTGGCCTGTTACTAGGCCTGCTACTTTGGCCTGTTACTAGGCGAGGTACGGCTCTGAACATCCGGGCTCAATCCCAGTGCTACTAGGCACTCCTTTTGTAATTTTCGTTTTTCAGTTTAAACCCAAACCTTAACCAGTCGGAATGAATGCCGAAATGTAACCCTAATGCCTTAATTATTTTCCATACAACGCATAGCCCCTTGTTGATTATCCCTTACGAGTCTTACCCTGGAGGCAAAACTGAGCGATTTCCAATAGATGGGCCAGCCGCAAAGTCAAAATTGCCTATATCGTAAAAATTAGGGTTAGGGTTAGCAGTGTGGTTAAGGTTAGGGTTAAGTTTAAAATCAGACCTTGTGGCTGTGCCAGCTAGTGACCACTCTGCAGAGCTGGCTCCAGGGCAAGATTCATGACAATACATGCCAACCTGTGCGTTGAACAGGTCTCCTTTGCCCTATTGTACATCTGGAAAATAAAAATATATTTTTGATTATACAAAGTAAAGGAGCTATATCCTTGAACAAAAATATCTTAAGCGACAAATCTAGAGGAGAGTTGTTTTACTGCCTTGAAAGCACAATGGCTTTGTAAAAGCAACGGTGGTGGTGTGGGCAGATTAAGATCCCACATCTGTAATGATTTCATAATCATAGACACTGGTCATGTGATTGAATTAAGATCGCACATCTGTAATGATTTCATAATCATAGACACTGGTCACTTGACTGAATTAAGATCCCACATCTGAAATGATTTCATAACCATAGACACTGGTCACTTGACTGAATTAAGATCCCACATCTGTAATGATTTCATAACCATAGACACTGGTCACTTGACTGAATTAAGATCCCACATCTGTAATGATTTCATAATCATAGACACTGGTCACTTGACTGAATTAAGATCCCACATCAGCTAAATATCTTCTGGGAGATCATGATTCTTTGCAATACACAACTACAACTTAGAATTGGAGATAGCGAGTGAACTTTCCCAAATAGATAAATGGCAAAAGTATCGGTTAAAAAAAAGAGAAAATATATACATATCCAACTTATCAAGGGCAGGATAGAAGTACGTATCAAAGACAAAAATAATGTCTGTAAATCTGGTATTCTGCCATGCTCATTTAATCAGATGCACAACAAAGACAAAGTTTTGATCCGAGTTGGTTCTTCGTCAGGTCATACACCACTGTGAAACACACCTACTTAAATAACGTCTAGAGGAATGTACATCCGGTCAACTGAATACATACAGTATACACATTAACATCACAATATTACACAGAGTACATACAGTATATGAAAAACATGAATACATGTATTTTTATTTTATCCATGTCAAGTAATATGTGCAATAGATTAAAAACTCTTCTCAGGAGGACATTGTCAATATCGCCTCTTCTACGTAGCATTTTCACATGTTCAATTCCCAGGTAGCGGAGAGAGGACAAGTTGTGCTTTGCCTGGGAAAGGTGCACCGCAAGGGGTCTTTTGGTATCATTATTCCTAATGCAACTCCTGTGTTCCGTGATTCTTGTCTTAAGCGCTCAGCGCGTCTTTCCCACATACGTCAATCCGCATGGACACTTGATCAAATAAATGCTGTTTGTGGTGTTGCATGATATTTTGCCTATGATTTATATGCCAGGTAGAGGGGGCGATATTGACAATTTCCTCCTGAGTCGAGAGTCGTTTTGGATCCATTTCCTCAACACTCTGTCTCCAAGAGGTCTAAACCAGGAAATAGATATGAAACATTTTCTAGAAATGTGTTCTCACATGGGGGCTACTTTTTATTTTGTTAATTTTCCCTATATAATATTGTATACAACATTATTGACACATTTTTCTCACCCGTTTTTTATATATTGCCATGGACCGTATGTACATGCCTCTAGAGGTTATTTAAGTAGGTGTGTTTCACAGTGTTATATGACCTGACGAAGATTCAACTCGGATCGGTTACTCAGGCAGTCCTCAGCTCAGAGGGTATGTACTAGGGTTTATACAACTCCCCTTCCTTCTAATAATTGCTAGTCTGTCTGTCAAGTCGTCTCACTTCTCCTCACCGCCTCAGCAACCCTGACCTCAATCACAACCCCCCATAAAGGTACAATAACCAGTGCTTAGACTTCTAAAGCAGGGGGCGCCAGCATGGCATGGAGCTAACAGCTTCCATGGACATTCCTTTTCTGCAGTGTTCAGATGCAATCTGCAAAAGTTGCTGGATGGGAATTAGGGGTATCCAGGCAAGCACTGAATTCGACTAAGTAGAGAGGGATTTTTTTTATACCCTCTGCTGCTGCATATGAAGAAAGGCTAAAATTGGAGTGCTTCTGGGCTAATTATGAGGCAGCTTGGAGGGCCTGTATCCTAGGCTAATGCAGAGAATCTAATGTAGATGTGGACAAAGGCACATAACAGCAATCAATTCAATTCCGGGGAAGTAACACGCAACCGTTTTCACATTCAAATCGAAACAAGCTCTTGAGAAGGCACGGCCTAGGATGGATGACATGATTTAAGTGTTTCTACAATGTCCCTCTCCAAAGTCGCATAAGCTGTTTGATACCATTAAAACAATTATTATTATTATTATAAAACAAGACACTTTCAAGGACTAATGTATGTGGTGTTCCCTCTTTACATTGTAATACATTGTTGTGGAGTAATGAGAATCAACACTTTCATCAAATTGAGATGGTCCACAGACAGTAATGGTGATAAGAGGTCTTTTCTGGCACATTTTCAGTTATTAGGGAGGAAAACTTTTTGAAAGCATTCAGAACACATACAATGTTTTACTGAACCTTGTCACCTGGGGGAAGTGAGGAAATCCAGAAAACCTTAAGCGTCCCCTGTCAAAGAGGGCCTCAAAGCAGGCTGATAGCTAAGTAAAAAGGGTGAGGTGTCAAACCTGCCAGTAGAGAGCTGAGTCATGGGGGTTCCCATATCCCACTCCAAGGAGGATGCCTAGAGACTCATAGTCATAGGTGGTCTGTACGTGGCAGAGGAAAGAGGAGGGCGAGAGAATACAATCCTGACCAACCCCTAAGATGGCACAACTCCGTTGCACTAGATAAGTGATGCCCCAGGGGAGAAGCCATAGGTTTCAACCACAGGCTTTGGGAAAACCTGATGGGTGAAAACCCATCTTAGATGTGATATGTTGGATTGTACAATATTCACAATAATGTGGTTGTAATATCTCCCATTAGGCTGGTGTGCAGTTGACATCAACAGTATTGTGAGTGTTTTGAAATGGCATCCTTTTTCTCTCCGCAAGTGGCTTTCTTCCAACTGTAATTCCCCTAATTCCTTTAACACTAAGTGTGTGAGATACCATGATGAATATTCATGTTTGTAACAATGTACGCTGGGAGTCAGGAAGTAAGTACAGGGAGTGCATTTAATGATAAATAAAACATGAACCAAAACAAGAGTAGTATACAGACAGGAACAGAGTAACAGAATCAATAACACCTGGGGAAGGAACCAAAGGGAGTGACATATATAGGGGAGGTAATCAGGAAGGTGATGGAGTCCAGGTGAGTCTGATGAGGTGCGTAACGATGGTGACAGGTGTGCGTAATAAAGAGCAGCCTGGTGACCTAGAGGCCAGAGGGGGAGTATACGTGACAATGTTGAATTTGTTTTTGCAAACACCTGGCTGTCTGGGAATTAGTTTATCGTTTTTACAGTAGTATGCCCTTCAATGATCTTAATTGTTTTCCATCCGTTTTACCTCTAATTAGTCCTTTAATTGGTAAGCCGTTCTCATGTTTTCCATGTGTATCGACCTACAGTAACTAGCTTCAGTGTAGGCATATTCACATTATTCAAAGTAAATGGTGGTAGTTTCCAAAAGTCTTGAACAGCTGTGCAGTTAAAGGTGAAACAGTTGACCTGATATTGTCTTCAATATTTGACCATATTGTCTTCATTTTCTATATACCTGCATCAGAAAAAAACTACCTGTGCTTTCGCAAAGGTTCAAATATTGCTAATGCCTCAATAAAGCCATTCCTTACGATCAGTGGGTATTGGTTGACAAATTACCTCGCACTTATCATGAAATAAAGCTTCTGTATGCTAGTGTAGTATCTGAGGTTTTCATATTGTGGGTTAGATTAGCTTTACTCTACTTTGCTGAAACATCTGGAAAGTGTTATTATAGGGGCCCCCAAAAACATTCGGCTATGTGGAGGCCAGGGATTGGTCTATTCAAATCACGCCATCTTATGTTACATAAAGCATAGGATATATATACCATGTTTTAACAAAATAATGGGAGAGTGATCATATTTGGGATTGGTTTCGTTGCTCTCCAGATTCTGCAGAGTCTGTAAATTGATGCTGAAATCTTTGATATAATAAACCTTTATAATCAAAGTACAGTGTCAGCGGATTTTTTATCAACACATCATCGCAGCATCGTTGTTCGGACACCACAGAAATTGGCGACGAGGATTTTGGGGCGAGTTGCGTCTGTTTCAACGTTCCATCATGGGCTCCGAGCTGACTCCCGCTCCAGAGGCCGGCAGATAAGGTGAGCTTTCTCACAACTTTGGGCGCTGGTCATTTCGTGTGGCTGTGTGTGCGTTGAGGGGATGCACCGTGAAGAACCTGTGTGTGCCATGCTGTGATTGCTGTGTGATGAGATTCCGTTCTAAATTTCTAAATGTTGTTTGCGTTGTAAACAACGCAAACAGGAGGGAGTGAGAATATAATAAAGGATCAAAGGAAAAAATGAATTGATAACACTGGGCCCAGGGAAATTTGGCTTGAATAAAATTAAAGGGAAAAATGAATAAAATAAAGGAATAAAATAAGGAACTAAGGAAAACAGGAATAATGATTAGGACGCCGCTGATCTACGGAAGCCCTCAAATGAGGCGATCATTAGATGGGCCGCAAATCCTGGAAAGTCGCTAGGTGAATTTTCGGGTCTGTTCCAAGGAACTGGGAGATTGTAGAATACAAATTCAATTGTATGTTACCTTTCGATATATAGTTGACGAGCTATATGTCCGAAGTAGCCTCTCATTGAATATCTGCAACTCAAGGCAGCAAAAATGTAGGAAGAAAAGAAATTAAGGAAAAGGAGCAGCGGAAGCATGCTTTAGAAACTGTATGAATGAATGCATTCATGTGTGTATGAGAGTGTGTGTGTGTGTGTGTGTGTGTGTGTGTGTTTGTGTGTGCAAATAAAGATGTCTCTGCTGTGTTTCAGCTGTGTGGATTGTGCAGAGATTTATATGCTCGACTCATGCTATGATAATATTTTATGTTAGATATATATATATTTTTTTTATTTTTTTTATTTCACCTTTATTTAACCAGGTAAGCCAGTTGAGAACAAGTTCTCATTTACAACTGCGACCTGGCCAAGATAAAGCAAAGCAGTGCGATAAAAACAGAGATACATATGGGGTAAAAAAACATAAAGTCAAAAAATACAACAGAAAATATATATACAGTGTGTGCAAATGTAGCAAGTTATGGAGGTAAGGCAATAAATAGGCTATAGTGCTATATATATACATATATATGTTTTGGTTGAGAACAGGGGTTTTAGTTTTTTGTAAGGAAATCTGTTAATTACGGTTAAAACCTTATGAGTCTCCATTTGAGAGAACGTTTTCAAATTTGTTAAAATCTATGAGCCCCCGGGAGGACGTTATGATTGTATAGAGAGGATTTGTAATGGATAAGAAAATGGGTATAGGTCTGCAGATTGGAGTAGAATGGGTGAAGAAAGAGGAGAGAGAAAATAGACTAAAGTAAAGTTAAGTAACTTCGAAGTAGGATTTGTGTTCTATGTTTTGTGTTGGTTTGTGCGTTTTGTTCAGTGTTAGTGTTGTCTGTGTGGTAAATGTGGTTTGTTGGAAAGAACGGAGAGACAGCTGGTCTGTCTGCTGTTTGACTTAGAGAAAAATTACTTGCAGGAGCACTCATCTCACTCTGGATAAGGATAAGAAAACATATATTGTGATTACTCCAATAGTTTAATATCTGTATTGTATGGTTGAAATAACCCAGTGAGTACATAAAATACTAAATTGTTGTCTGTTTCTTTTGTTCTCCTGTGGTGTGAGAGGCGAGAAGGAGGAGACAGAGAGAGAGGAGGTGCTGACCAGTGCATCACGTGACAGCATGTGCTGCCCCGGATCCAGTCCAATTAAGGCCTGTTCTATCCACAAACTCTTAACAAATGCTGCGTTCATGCCATCTGGGAATAACAGGGACTTGGCAACAGACTGATCAATTGATGTAATTGAGAATTACACATTGGAGTTTTCTTTGTGCATGGGTTGTTTTGATTAGAGTTGTGTTGGAAATCCAGCACTGAGATTATTCTGTAAAATTAAGGTGATTGGGTACATATTAAGCAATTGGTTTGTGGGCGCTGTAGTGTTGCTGGATTACAAGTCTTTCTTTTTTGATTGCTCTGAAGTTGACTAGTTTCCTTTACTTTTCTTTATCGGATGTGGTAAGATTGCCACTAATCAATAATTTGGTAGAATTAAAAAATTAAAAATAGGAGGGAAAGATAAGCTACATAGCTTAAAGTAGTTTTGGGTTTACTAATTAATTAGTTTAAAATAATAATAAGAATAAAATAATTCACAATAAAGGAATATAAAAGAGTTGCTACAATGCGGAAAAGGGACATCAAAACTACGAAAGTAATTACTCCTGTTGATGTAGTACAAAAGAGTAACCCTCTAGTTAATGGTATTGCAAGGTTATCTGGAAAATGGCATAAACGTTGGCCTGACATTGAACAACCATGGCCAGTGGAAGGGACTCTTAACCCAGATGTAATTAAAATAATTGTCACGAACCGGCTCAAGTTCGTAACAAAAGGGAGACACGTGGAGACAAGGAATACCCAAAATATATATTTATTAGCTAAAGTAAACTAAATCAAATAACAATGGTGTGTGTAATCAGTAATCAGTAGTGTAAGTGAGTGTTTGCATGCATAAATGTAATATGGAAAAGTGTTGAGAGGTGCCAAAGCAAACAACCAAAAAGGCCACAAAAATACCACACAACCAAAGTCAAAGTATCTGCCTGGAGAGAGTCTCCTCAATGAATGTGGAAGAGGTCCATTTATGCTGGGACACACCCGGCCCAGGTGTTTCCCATGTAGCTGACGACCCTCCCAACTCCGCCCACCGGCATCCTAATAAGGAAACAAGAGCAAAGAGAGAATACGGCAGACAGAGTGGGAGGGTCGTCCCCCCCCCCCATAAGACCGGGGACCAACAAGGACCCCCGGACCAACGTACCAGCCCCTGCGTCCCAAACCGACAATTTGTACATGTTCACCCCCTCCACTTGCCCCACCCATCATCCTCCTCTCCAGACCTCAGCAACCTTTACACAGGAAGCAACCTTTAAGAGGAAAGAAAAACACAAGACTAGGAGGGGACAAACAGGAAAGATAGAACATGACAAAATCAAACAATGGTCGGTCACATCAATATTCATGAACAGGGCGCACGAGAGAGCGCATCAGCAATCACGTTATCAGTCCCCCGGATGTGCCGCACATCTAGATAAAAATAAACACCATCTCATTATCCTCTGATTAGGACACCTCATGGACCTCAAAAATGTGAGAGGGTTATGGTCGGTGTAGACCACAATAGGTACTACCCCCGACCCAACATACACTTCAAAGTGTTGTAGCGCCCATATAAGTGCTAATGCTTATTTTTCAATGACCGAATAGTTCAACTGATAATGGTTAAACTTTTTGGAAAAGAAACTAACAGGCCTCTCAACCCCAGCCACATCTGCTTGCAGCAACACTGCACCCGCCCCCACATGACTAGCATCCACCTGCAAGGTAAATGACAAATCCACACGAGGAGCAGCCAGTACCGGAGTTGAAGTAAGCAACCACTTTGCATCTTCGAAAGCCTGTTGACAATGAGAAGACCATACGTACACAGCCTTAGCTTTCAGCAAATCTGTCAAGGGAGCGACCACAGTAGAGAAGTTCCTACAAAAACCACGATAATACCCAATCATTCCCAAGAAACGCATCAGTTCCTTTTTAGTAGTTGGTAGTGGAAAAGCATCAATAGCTACCACTTTAGCCCGAACAGGACGCACTTCACCCTGCCCAACCACCTTTCCAAGGTATGTAACAGTCGCCTGAGCAAACTCACATTTAGCCAAATTTATCGTGAGACGACCCGCAGCCAGACGTCCGAACAAGGCTTGAATACGGGACAGATGTTCCTCCCAAGTATCTGCATATATCACTACATCGTCCAGATAAACAGCGCACCCGGCCAGACCAGAGACAACCCTGTTCATAAGTCGCTGAAAAGTTGCAGGCTCATTACGCAGCCCGAAACTCATAACCGAATACGAGTACAGACCAAAAGGTGTAATAAAGGCAGAGATTTCACGTGCCCTACTCGTCAGTGGCACCTGCCAATAGCCCTTTAACAGGTCAAATTTGCTCACAAACTTAGCTGCGCCGACTTGATCAACGCAGTCTTCCATCCGAGGAAGAGGAAATGAATCCGGCTTAGTGACATCGTTTACCTTACGGTAGTCCGTACAAAATCTGTTTGTTCCATCCGATTTACTGACCAAGATACAGGGAGAAGCCCAACTGGAGAAAGAAGGCTCTGCTATTTTACTCTCCAGCATGTACCTGACCTCAGCATCCAGACAACGCAGTTTCTCTGAAGAAACTCTATAGAACCGTTGACGAATGGGGTCAGCATCTCCAATGTCAATATCATGTTCTATTAAGTTTGTACGTGTTGGTGTATCAGAAAACAACCCTGGAAATCTCCGAATCAGACCAACCATCTCTTTCCGCCCATCAACAGGTAGATGAGTAAGAAGGCTATCTAAAATCTCCAGTGTCTCTGAATTCTTCAATCTACCCTGCAGTATGCAATCGTCGGGACCAGAAACATCTTCCTGCTCCTGCACAGACCTAGCATGACCAGAATCCAGGGAATAAACAGTATCAGCCAAAAGAACAGCCTTACCGTCCTCTGTAGACTCCCCCTGTTCAGTCTCAGAGGAACGTGCATAATAGGGTTTTAACAAATTTATATGGCACAGTTGGTGTGCTTTCCTCCGTTCTGGAGTGGCAACTAGATAATTTTGCTCAGTGTACTGGCACACCACTGTATATGGACCTTGAAACTTGGCTTGAAAAGGAGAACCAACAATTGGCAGCAGAGCCAGAAACTGATCACCTGGACTAAAGTGACGAGGCTCAGCTCGCCGATCATATATGCTCTTCATCCTGTCCTGTGAAGATGATAGCTTCTATAATATAATAATAATAATAATATGCCATTTAGCAGACGCTTTTATCCAAAGCGACTTACAGTTATGTGTGCATACATTTTTACGTATGGGTGGTCCCGGGGATCGAACCCACTACCCTGGCGTTACAAGCGCCATGCTCTACCAATTGAGCTACAGAGGACCACAAATAGCCTTCTCTTTAGCCATTTCACCAGCGGCATACAAGCGTCGCCGAAAATCACACACATATGATAACAGGGACTGAGGAGGCTCGGGAGACTTCCAGTCATCCTGGAGAACAGATAAAAGCCCACGCACCCTATGTCCAAACACTAGGTCATTTGGGCTAAAACCTGTGCTCTCCTGTGAAACCTCCCTAGCAGCTAACAGTAACCAAGGCAACCCCTCCTCCCAATCCTTATCCATCTCAGTACAATAAGCTCTCAACAAAGACTTAAGCGTTTGATGGAAACGTTCCAGTGCTCCTTGACTTTGGGCATGATAAGCGCTAGACAAGTTGTGTTTAATATGGAGTTGTTGGAGAACCTGTCCAAAGAGATTAGAGGTGAAATTAGATCCTTGATCACTTTGAATGACCTTAGGGATTCCAAACAGTGAGAAAAACTGAGTCAAAGCTTTTAACACAGACTTAGTCGTGATAGACCGGAGAGGATAGGCAGCAGGAAACCTAGTGGTCTGACACATCACAGTCAACAAATAATTACTACCCTTTCTGGAACGAGGCAGAGGACCAACACAGTCAATAATCAGATACTCAAAAGGTTTACTGAGTACAGGAATAGGGAACAGTGGTACCGGCTTAATAGCTTGATTAGGTTTACCAGTTAATTGACAGGTGTGACAAGTTTTGATGAAATCAGAAACATCCCTCTTTAATCTTGGCCAAAAAAAATTCGTAATATGCGATTGTAGGTTTTTCTCACACCCATATGCCCAGCAACGTCGTTGTGAGAAGTTGTCAGCACCAACTCACGAAGCTTAACTGGTACCACAACCTGACTAATCGCCTCCCCCAGAAAACAACTACCATGAGACATCCACTTTCTCATCAGGACCTCCTCTTGGAGAAAATAGCCCTGTGCGACATCTCCCAACTGTTCCACAGGCACAATTTGGTCCCGCAACTCTTCTAATGTAGGGTCAGTCCGTTGCGCCTCGATTAAATCGGAGCGGGATACAGATAACGGGATAACAGGGAAAACAGTAACAGACTTCTTTATGGTATTCTCGTTAGCCAGCTCCGTGACCAGGTCGTCATGGATCATAGAACGCGTCACTGCACACGCAGAAAACACCTCTGGGAAATTCTGTGCACTCTCATCAGGAATCCCTACAATTGACGGCTTAGTGGAAACCACTAAAGATGGAAACGCGAGTAGGCCACACACGCTCCCCCAGCCAAGTTATTTCCAAGGATCACGTCAATACCCTCAATAGGCAATGAAGGACGCACCCCCCACAACAACCTCACCTTTCACCAGTCCACAATCCAACATCAGTTTATGCAATGGAACTGACAGAGTGTTCAAACCTATTCCCTAATTAGAACACTATTCCCCGAATCAGTCTCCGCAGAGAAGGGTAACACAGATTCCAACACAAATGATTCAGAGGCACCTGTGTCTCTTAGGATCTTTACTGGCACTAGGTTCTTACTTCCTACCATAGACACAAAACCCTCCGTAACGAAAGGTAAATAGTCGGGATCAATATAACCCTTCACCTGGCTCTGGGCATGAGACAATGCGTCAGGAGTGAACTGATGTGGAACAGGCGCGGCTAACGCTGCAGGCCTCGATTTACCATAAGCACCTGTACTGAATTTACCCCTAGACCTAAGAATCGGACATTCATTTTTCCAATGACCTAATTCTTGACAGTAGTGACACTCTTGACCAACGTCAGTTTTACCACGGGTATCAGGCTCAACCCTAGTTGAATGAAACTCTGCCCGGGAACCGAAGTATCTCGGCGAGCGAGGCCCAAATCTCTGCGAACGCCCCCACTCACTCCGAATACGGGGTTCTGCAAAAACATTTTTGTGAGTCAACACATATTCATCTGCCAAAACCGCAGCTTCAGCAACAGTCTTTATTTTTCGTTCGTTAATGTACGTCGCTATACGATCAGGGATTGTGTCCTTAAATTGTTCTAACATAATCAGATCACATAGCCCTTGGAAAGTCATAACTGCAGAGGCAGAACACCAGCGATTGAACTGTGAAGATAATATTCGCGCAAACTCAACATGAGTCTGCTGATCATCCCTTTTTAAAGTTCTAAATCGTTGGCGGTAAGCCTCAGGGACCAATTCATAACTCTGTAACACAGCCGTTTTAACCTTCTCATAACTAACACTGTCTGCTACACTAAGAGCTGAATATGCTTCTTGCGCTTTACCAGTCAGCACACACTGCAACATCAAAGTGCGATCAGAATCAGGCCAACTCCTAGCGTCAGCAACACGCTCAAACAACGAAATGAATGTCTCCGGGTCCTTTTCATTAAACTGGGGCAACAACCGTAAATTCCCAACAATATCAAATGTGTCTGGATTACGACCAAAAGAGGAACGACCCCTAGGTAACTCTGGGTCACCTTCCCAGAGCAAACTCTCCCCTGAGAGCTTTCCTTCCCTAACCAACTCTAGTCGCTCTTGTTGCAGCTTGATTTTAGCATGCTCCATATCCTGTTTAAATTCCAATTCCCTTTCATATTTTACACGATCATGCTCCATTTTAGCTCTTTGTCCATTTCGTTCATGCTCCATTTTAGCTTGTTCATACTCCATTTTAGCTCTTTGTCCATGCTCTAGCTGTAACAGAAGCAGTTCTTTCTGCTGTTCAAAAGAAGACTACTATGACTAACCGATGGAGCGGTCATTGTAACATATCGGGAAACAACGTGTCCTCAGCAGAGGCTGCCCCAGTGGTAACATCCAGAATACCACTCTCCATCAAATTGGCCTTCAATATTAACCTAATAGAATTTTTTAGGCGTTTATCACTAATTTCAACCTTGTAGTGTTCAGCAACCTTCAACAGCTGTTCTTTAGTACATAATTCTAACAGTTCTTCTGATGGAAAGCGAATGAACTCATCTACATTAGACGCCATAATCAGGAAAAAAATATATATATAGATCATAATAATCTTGCTCAACCCCTCTGCTGAGCACACCAGACACAAGAGAAATGACAATCACACCGAGCACCACAGAAGAGAGCTGGGATATGGAGCTTCCCCAAAACCTACAATAACTCAACCCTAGTCTTCGTGCAGATTCGCGGTGGGTAATTACGCACTGTAGCCCGCTGGCAAGGAATTAAACCCCCCAGCACGCTGGTAGATTTCCCCAAGCCACGGATGTGCCCCCGAGACAACTGCTCAGTCCACTGACACCACACAAAAATAACAAACATTTAACCATGCCCAACGTATCCCAAAACAAAACACGTCACTAAGCCTATCAGGGGAAAAAGCTATAGCTCCGGGTAGCAAATGTCACTACCCTACCCAAGCTCCCACTGAGGTACACAGCCGATTGTACTCACCTCCTCAGACCGATGTCCCAACAGCGAGTAGAGCAAGAGTTTCCAGGCTGGGCAGGGACTGGAAACTAACCAATGTACTCTCTCCAACGCAGTACAAAACCCAAAGGCAACCAATACTGGGCCTATCAAACTCAAACAAACTAACAAAATTTACAAAGAAAGACCCTACAGAATTGGACATTAACTCCACGTTCTCCCAAACACAACCAGTTCAAGATCCCAGACGAGCCCCCACTTGTCACGAACCGGCTCAAGTTCGTAACAAAAGGGAGACACGTGGAGACAAGGAATACCCAAAATATATATTTATTAGCTAAAGTAAACTAAATCAAATAACAATGGTGTGTGTAATCAGTAATCAGTAGTGTAAGTGAGTGTTTGCATGCATAAATGTAATATGGCAAAGTGTTGAGAGGTGCCAAAGCAAACAACCAAAAAGGCCACAAAAATACCACAACCAAAGTCAAAGTATCTGCCTGGAGAGAGTCTCCTCAATGAATGTGGAAGAGGTCCATTTATGCTGGGACACACCCGGCCCAGGTGTTTCCCATGTAGCTGACGACCCTCCCAACTCCGCCCACCGGCATCCTAATAAGGAAACAAGAGCAAAGAGAGAATACGGCAGACAGAGTGGGAGGGTCGTCATATAATGCAAGTGCTTGTGTCCACGTATAAGGCAGATCAAAAGAAGGGGAAAAAAGGGGAACACCGTAAAGAAAAGAGACAAAGAGAGCTGGGTGTTCTTACGTTGTTTGAAAATGAGGGACAAAAACTGATAAAAGAGGAAGAGGAGGAAGATTTAATCCATACTTCCAGCCATCTTCAGAAGTGTGTTATAATTGTGGACAGGTTGGTCACTTTGCCCGTGAGTGTAATGGGCCAGGAGGAAATACCAGAGGAAATTTCAGAGGAAGATACAGGGGCCAGTCAAGATCATTTGGAGGACCGGTGAACCCTTATAGGGGCCCGGAGCCAGGATTCTAGAGGTGCCCAGAAGATCCGAAAGGGGGGTGTCAGCTGGTAGCATCAGGACCGGAAAAAGATCCAACAATTGAGGTGAAAGTAAACAACCGACCATTGGAAGTGATGGCGGATAGCGGAGCTGCTTTCACCTGTGTTCGGCCTGAAGATGCTACACATCTCCCCATGTCCAATCAACTGATTCGGACAATCGAGTTTGAGGGAGTGAAACAGCTGATTCCTCTTACGGAACCAATTGAGCTCTGCTATAAAAATCAGAAAACTACAATACCCATACTGGTATCGGAACATACACCTATTGCATTGTTGGGAAGAGATGCATTGTGTAGATTGAATTGTACAATAAAATGTACGCCAGACGGCTGTCTGGTAGAAGTGCCAAAAGAAACGGTTTACCAATTGTTGATGACGACAGAGATTGACTCTTCTTCAGTATTTTGGATTGGAAATCTCAGTGCAGATTTTTTGAAGCCGGCTAAGATATGGGAGAAATGTATTGTGTCAAACATGCCAGATGCGAGGCTTCCGGAATATCCATTTCATTGTACGCTCAAGTATTTCAAGAATGCTGCCCAATCGAACTCAGAGGAATCATCAACCAAAGAAAGTTCAACTCAGCTCATGTTGCATAATTTTAGAACCACAAGCAGAATCATTATCTGGATAAAGAAAATAAACACAGATGATTATCTGGATAAAGAATTTGAGATTGAGAAGAGTGTGCCACATTTGACCTTGTTGGTTTCTGAAGACTATGAGCAGAAGCATATAGGAGAAATGATGACAGAAGCAGAGAAAGCTGTTTTTGTACCGATGAAAGAGAATTTGGCGATTTGGAGGAGTGAAGATCAGCGATTTCTCAAAATCATGATTTCGGCTCAAGGACAAGGACAGCCACAAGCTGTACGGATGACACATGAATCTATTTGCAGTGCGAAGATGGATTCAAACCCTATGAAAGAAGAGATGTTGCAACAAGTTCCAGAAGGTTTGTGGTCTCAACACAGTACCGATATTGGACTTGTGAAATCAGCCCAACCGGTGAAAGTTGAACTTTGACCAGGAGCCAGACCTCCTTGGAAGAATCAGTATCCATTGAAAGATGAAGCAATCCAAGGGATCGAACCACAAATTGAAGGACTTTCGAAAGCAGGTGTTTTGAAGACAATAAAAAAATCCTCAGAGTAACACGCCTTTGTTGCCTGTGAAGAAACCTGATGAGACTCATGATTTGAGAGCAGTGAATTAAGTAGTAACTGATTTTCCAGCAGAAGTGCCAGACCCGCTTACCTTGTTAGCCCAAATTCCTCCTGATGCGACACATTTCATGGTGTTAGACTTATGTGGTGCATTTTTTTGTGTTCAACTTAGTGTAGAAAGTCAGGGTTTATTTGGGTTCACATATAATGGACAGTTCTATGAATACAGGAGATTGCCACAGGGGTTCAAGCATAGTCCTCACATTTTCAATAAAGTACTGAAGGACGATTTGGTAGGGATAGATCAGGTATTGCAAAGCACTGTCATTCAGTACGTGGATTATATAATTATCTGTTCACAGAATGAGGAAACATGTCATAAAGACTCAATTAAATTGCTACAGATATTGGCAGAAAAGGGGCATAAGGTTTCACAGAAAAAGTTGCAATATTGCCAGGAGAAGGTCGTTTATTTGGGTCAGAAAATAACGCATGGACACAGAAGCATTTCTGACAGTCAATTGGAAGCTATTCGTAAGGCTCCGAAGCCTAGAACTGTCAGAGAGATGATGACATTTCTTGGTATTGCTGGTTATTCTTCAGCCTGGGTTGAGGGCTATGCTAGTTTGACGGGACCTTTGAGAGCTATGGTTAAAGATACTGGGAATGGTCAACTCCATAGCAATCTTTCCTGGACACAGGAAGGCCTTGTAGCATTTGAAACGATCAAACAGAGGTTACAAGAGGCACCAGCACTCACACTACCAGACTACTCTAAGAATTTATTGCTATATGTGTCTACTTCTACTGGAGGTAAATATGCATGTGCAGTTCTTTGTCAGCCGACAGGTACAGGGACGAATCCTCAACCTATTTCCTACTATTCTACTGCCTATTCAGAAGTAGAACTAGGGCTACCACTGTGCTACAGAGCAATGGTGGGAGTATATTTAATGTATGACAAAGCATCATCTGTTACGATGGGTTACCCAGTAACAATTCTTACCCATCATAGTCTCAGAAATCTTCTGAACTATGGAAAATATACATTGACTATGCCTAGGCTCAGAGACTATCATAGGCTCTTAGAGCAGGAAGATGTCACCCTAGTGAGGTGTGATACGGTGAATCCAGCTGAGAATTTGCCAACTTCAGAGGATGGTGAGCCACATGATTGTGTTCAAGAAGCAAAGAAATACTCAAGGCTTAGATCAGATTTGCAAGCCCTTCCATTACGTGAGGCAGACCTGGAGTATTGGACTGATGGGTCTTGTTATCATGTGGGAGATAAATTGTGTGCTGGCTATGCAGTAGTTATGCCCAAGGAACTGGATTTGTTGTTGAAAAGGCTGAAGTAATACCACAGCCTGCGTCTGCACAACTTGCTGAACTTGTGGGGCTAACAGAAGCGTGTTTGTTAGCAGAAGGAAAGCGAGTGACGATATACAGTGGGGAGAACAAGTATTTGATACACTGCAGATTTTGCAGGTTTTCCTACTTACAAAGCATGTAGAGGTATGTAATTTTTATCATAGGTACACTTCAACTGTGAGAGACGGAATCTAAAACAAAAATCCAGAAAATCACATTGTATGATTTTTAAGTAATTAATTTGCATTTTATTGCATGACATAAGTATTTGATACATCAGAAAAGAAGAACTTAATATTTGGTACAGAAACCTTTGTTTGCAATTACAGAGATCATACGTTTCCTGTAGGTCTTGACCAGGTTTGCACACACTGCAGCAGGGATTTTGGCCCACTCCTCCATACAGACCTTCTCCAGATTCTTCAGGTTTCGGGGCTGTCGCTGGGCAATACGGACTTTCAGCTCCCTCCAAAGATTTTCTATTGGGTTCAGGTCTGGAGACTGGCTAGGCCACTCTTACGGAGCCACTCCTTAGTTGCCCTGGCTGTGTGTTTCGGGTCGTTGTCATGCTGGAAGACCCAGCCACGACCCATCTTCAATGCTCTTACTGAGGGAAGGCCAAGATCTCGCGATACATGGCCCCATCCATCCTCCCCTCAATACGGTGCAGTCGTCCTGTCCCCTTTGCAGAAAAGCATCCCCAAAGAATGATGTTTCCACCTCCATGCTTCACGGTTGGGATGGTGTTCTTGGGGTTGTACTTATCCTTCTTCTTCCTCCAAACACGGCGAGTGGAGTTTAGACCAAAAAGCTATTTTTTTGTCTCATCAAACCACATGACCTTCTCCCATTCCTCGTCTGGATCATCCAGATGATCATTGGCAAACTTCAGACGGGCCTGGACATGCGCTGGCTTGAGCAGGGGGACCTTGCGTGCGCTGCAGGATTTTAATCCATGACGGCGTAGTGTGTTACTAATGGTTTTCTTTGAGACTGTGGTCCCAGCTCTCTTCAGGTCATTGACCAGGTCCTGCCATGTAGTTCTGGGCTGATCCCTCACCTTACTCATGATCATTGATGCCCCACGAGGTGAGATCTTGCATGGAGCCCCAGACCGAGGGTGATTGACCGTCATCTTGAACTTCTTCCATTTTCTAATAATTGCGCCAACAGTTGTTGCCTTCTCACCAAGCTGCTTGCCTATTGTCCTGTAGCCCATCCCAGCCTTGTGCAGGTCTAAAATGTTATCCCTGATGTCCTTACACAGCTCTCTGGTCTTGGCCATTGTGGAGAGATTGGAGTCTGTTTGATTGAGTGTGTGGACAGGTGTCTTTTATACAGGTAACGAGTTCAAACAGGTGCAGTTAATACAGGTAATAAGTGGAGAACAGGAGGGCTTCTTAAAGAAAAACTAACAGGTCTGTGAGAGCCGGAATTCATACTGGTTGGTAGGTGATCAAATACTTATGTCATGCAATAAAATGCAAATTAATTACTTAAAAATCATACAATGTGATTTTCTGGATTTTTGTTTTAGAATCTGTCTCTCAAAGTTGAAGTGTACATATGATAAAAATGACAGACCTCTACATGCTTTGTAAGTAGGAAAACCTGCAAAATCGGCAGTATATCAAATACTTGTTCTCCCCACTGTATACTGATTCTGCATATGCACATAATGTATGTCATTTGTTTGGAGCAGTGTGGAAAGGTCGAGGGTTTAAGAAAACGGATGGTTCTCCGATACAACATCACACGCAAATAATGAAACTGTTGCATGCTATGATGAAGCCTAAAGAGATAGCGATAGCTAAGTGTGCAGCTCATAAAACAGATGTGTCAAAAGTCACACAAGGGAACAAAGCTGCTGATGAAGCTGCAAAAGCCGTCACAGGAGCGGACAAATTGGGCAAGGTTTTTCTGGTCACTCATGGAGTGGACTTGGAAGACAAAATTACGCTTAAGGATGTGATTTTGATGCAGGAAGCTGCTTCTACGATTGACAAACAGTTATGGCTAGACCGAGGTGCCGTCAAAGATGCTACGGGTATTTGGAGAAACCATGAGGGGTTGATAGTAGCGCCTCTAGACCTATTAGGTCTGATGATTCAGGAAGCACATGGGTTAGCTCATGTTGCAAGGGGGGAGGTTAGGAGAAAGATCACAAAGGAGTATGGTTTTTGGGCACCATATTTGCTTGAACAGGTTGACTATGTCATAGGCAGGTGCACAATCTGTCTGAAAAATAATGTTCGCAGGGGTGTGAATGTTCTTCCTGGTCACATTCCAACCCCGAGAGGTCCTATGCGTGAGTTGGTTATCGACTTTGTTGATATAATAAAACCAGTTGAAGGGAAAAGATACATGCTGGTGGTTGTGGATAGATTTTCACGATGGCCGGAGGCCTGTCCAACCAAGTGAAAAGACGCTCAGTCGGTTGCCAAGTTCTTGTGTAAAGAAGTCATAAGCAGGTGGGGACTTCCCGATCGAATATCCTCAGATAATGGGAAAGAATTTGTGGATAAATCAGTGAAATTGATTTTGCAAAAATTGGGAATTAAGCAACGCCTAGGAGCAGTTTATCACCCACAAAGTCAAGGGATTTGTGAAAAAATGAATGGTGTTTTGAAAAATCGCATTGTCAAGCTTTGCCAGCATACGGGTCTAAACTGGATAGCGGCGCTCCCTTTAGCATTAATGGTGTGTCGCTCAAGTGAGTTGCGTGATCTACGTATGACACCCCATGAACTGGTTACAGGAAGAAGGATGCCTATGCCTTGTTTGCGAACAAGAGGAAAGGGTCCAAGTTTGGCTCTCTTGGAAGATGAAATGAGAGCGTATGTTACATATATGGCCAATTTTCATAAAAAGTTATCCACATATGTTTCTGACAGGCAAAGAAAAGAAGAGGTGCAGGAGAAGCTCAATGAGCAAAAAAGGAGTACATTGCAACCTGGGGACAAGGTGTTCGTGAAGGTATTTAGAAGGAAGTGGTATAACGAACGCCGTGAGGGACCATTTGAAGTTGTTCGTAGTACTGGAACGGCTGTCCAGGTTAAAGGGTCTCCAACGTGGTATCATTTGTCACATTGTGTTAAAGCGCCTAGAGAAGAGGTGCCACGCGCAGAGAGCCAAGATGTTGAAGGCTCAAGAGAGCAGGATAAAGATAGGTAAGAACAGACAGAAGGAGAGATGCATGACAATATCCAGAGTCAAAACCCAGAAGGAGAGATTGTCCATGCTGTGGACAACGTTGATGATCATGTGTACACTTCTGATGATGCCAGACACGACTCTGCAATGGATGGACAGGAAAGGAGATTTGGGGACATTGATTTTCAATACGTCACAGAAACAACAGGGCATATTTCAGTGGAATGTGAAACCGCAGAGATCACCAAGGGCAACTCTGTTACAGGAGAAGCCAGTGATTCGGTTAGACAAAGTAGCCCCAGACCAGTTCGGAAAAAAGTCTGACCAAAACGTTACGAAAACTAGGGTTGAAGTAACTCTAGGATGATATTGAGATGGGTTGGAGTTGTGATGCCTGGAGACAACACTCAGATGCTGTTGTTAACCGTGACTGATCTAGATGGAGATGAACAAGTGGTACTGGATGGAGTATTGATGGATAGATATCCATTTTGAATATCTGATTGTGCGATAATTTTCAAATTTCTTTGCATATTGTTGTGATATTTAGTGTTTTCTTATGAATCAAAGGGGAAAATGGAATGTGATTCATTATTATATATCATTTTTATATATCATTTGTATATATTATTTTTGATATTGATGTTTTAATTTTCATGTGTTGCTTTGCAAAAGATACTGGTTGGTGTTTTCTTTTCTTCCAGAAGCATATGGGGAATGTGTAGAGTGGGATTCAAATACTCAAACATGGACAATATGAATGGACTGGAGGAATCTGAACAAGGACGGTGTGGAAATGTTCAGATTCCATCATCGACGTTGCATTGAAAGTCGACACTGCTGAGGAGCTGCAGTATAGTGACTACATTCCAGTGTCTATACTAATATATACATATTTGCATGTGTAATACACAATGTGTCATATTCTTTCTGTATGAATTTTTTGAAGAATGATGTTTTCTGTTGTTGGGTACATGTGGGGACCTCAGATGTTTTTCGTTTTTCTTTGACGCTTAGGGATATTGGGTCTAGGCAGGGACAGAGAGAATCCATGGGAAGGTCCGATGGGTCGACCAGCCTGAATGTGGAATTTTTTTTGATTTTATTTTGTTTTCTGAGGCTTTCACGTGTATTCGATTGCACCATAGCTTAAAATGCATTGATAAAGATTTATAAATTGATCTGGAGTACTTAGGTGGTCGCCTGGGGCAGAGGGGCCGTGAGAGAATGTTCCTGGCTTGATTGATTGATGGATATTTGGAAAGAAAGCTGCCAGACAGGTTTTTCGCTCTTACACTCCATAACAATTTGTTCACACTCCATAAACTTTGTTTTATTGCTAAAGTTACACAAGAAGCCTGATGTAATACAAGTTGTTATTTGTCATAATCCTATTCTTTCATTTTTCGAGACTTAATTAGTCTCGAAGGGGGGAAATATGTAGTATCTGAGGTTTTCATATTGTGGGTTAGATTAGCTTTACTCTACTTTGCTGAAACATCTGGAAAGTGTTATTATAGGGGCCCCCTAAAACAGAGGACATTCGGCTATGTGGAGGCCAGGGATTGGTCTATTCAAATCACGCCATCTTATGTTACATAAAGCATAGGATATATATACCATGTTTTAACAAAATAATGGGAGAGTGATCATATTTGGGATTGGTTTCGTTGCTCTCCAGATTCTGCAGAGTCTGTAAATTGATGCTGAAATCTTTGATATAATAAACCTTTATAATCAAAGTACAGTGTCAGCGGATTTCTTATCAACACATCATCGCAGCATCGTTGTTCGGACACCACACTAGCATGCTAAGCTGCCCATAGCTAGCCAAGAATGTGGTTGTTTGGACCCCAGAAGTTATTTGGACATGGTTCATTTCATGCTAGCCTTTTGCTATGACATTCACCCAGTGCTTAATCTGTAAATCGGGAGGTGCCGGAACAAAAAGTGAGCGCCAAAGTGAGGAGTTCTGAGGTACCGGAACACCTGAGAAAAAAATCACCTTTATAATAAAGCATTGTATGCATATCATCGCATTTGCGTAGTGGCATAGAGCAGTAGAGTAGAGGCCCTTATAGAAGTTGCACACATGGGGAACATTTTTAGTAGCCTAGGATCTGGGAAAATGTTGGCCTTTTATAAACGCATTTCATGCAATTCTACATAATTTTACATGACTGGAGACTTTTGCTGAATCTTTTTTAATACCGCACAAATTATCGAAATGGCAGGCTACTTTGACACTGACAAACTGAGAATCTGAGATCAATAAAAACGACCTTGTCTTGAATCCATCAATAGCCTAGGCCTAGGTGTGTGGAGACACATATTGTAGGCTACAATATGAGGAGGAAATTATAGTCCTAAAAATGCTTTCCAGTTTCACTGACTCACCCAATGATGTGCAGCTCATTCGGTGGTGCTGTCCGATGCTCGTGCCAAAAGCCTCTCTCTCTTTTGTAAAATTAATATTTGGAAGTTGATCAAATATTTTGGTAGACTACAGCATAGTCTTCTCTTTTCAGCAGGAGCCATTTGCTTTCCAACCTGTGTTTTCCCTCGATTGAATTTGAAATATTGCGAAAGGCCTGTTTTGTTTTCGTGCTAATTTTTCACTGACAGATTTGTTGTGCGTTCCCGACTCTAGGCTATTCCTTGTTATCAGGCTACAATCCACAGCTATTGATCCTCTGTCGCTAAATTATAGGCCTTCTCATGACATAGTGGGCTATTCTGAATGATTTCATTTATTTCTGAACAGACAAACTTTAACTATGGCAAATATATTTAAATTGATCAGGGGTGCTGCAGTTTGTTCAGAACCCTTCGCGTGGCTATGATTCTATAAGAAAATAAATGATGAAGTGCAACGCTGGCGAGATGAGAGTTGCAGGCTCATGTCTATCAGAGCAGAGAGGGAGAGAGAGATCATAGAAAGTGAATCTCATTCTAGTTATGTGAGAGATACTGGTGTGCTTCTCTCACAGCCACGGCCAATCGTTGGTCTCAAACATAGGTTATAATGTCGTGCAAACCAAAAACCCAGGCTGGCCCAACCCGAATAAACTCTTAGAATATAAGGCTGGGCTGAAAATCTACTTTTTCACATTACGTTTTTTTGTGGGGGCAGGAGAATTAACTAAGAGGCAACTCAAATGAACTTTGATCGCTTTTATTATAATTTTTACATTGTAAGGAGAGGTACTGGATCCAGCCAAATAGGTTCCGGAATAAAACAGTCCAAAACAGAGAGTTGCCGGATCATGTTCCGGCACCGGCTCAAATTAAGCACTGCATTCACCTCTCTTTCACTGATGCCTGCATTCACCTCTCTTTCACTGATGCCTCTAATGTAATTGAGGATAAGGTAAATCAAGTGTGTAAATCCACCATCCACAGCACATCGCTAACGGAGAAGAAGCAGTTTGGCAGTGCAGATAATTCCCTCATTAAAGGCTAGAGACTCGGGCATAGACACACGCACACACACCTTCATACAAATACACACACACTAACACACATACACACAAACTAACACACCTTCATACAAATACACACACACAAACTAACACACATTCATACTGTACACACACACTAATACATATGTGCTGGCTGCTTGGGAATTTCATGCTGTACATTCACAGCTGCACATGGGTAAATTGGGACATACAGCCTTGCATTCCTAATTAACATGGGATGTAATGCAGAGAATACATTACAACTATAATCTGAACTATAATTGGACATTTCACAAACGCTGTTGCTTCCATGCATTTACTAAATGAAGCTGAGATTGGAATACTTAACATCTTTATAAGGCAACCGATCTGATCATTGTACTTTATAAAGCAGATCTAGGACTGTTAGTTCCAGAGCAATGCTTTTAACCTTCCCCTTTCTCATTACCCAACTATACCCCAGAGTGCCATCCACGCTCGGCAGCAGGTGTGTGGTCTCATGCATAGCCCCGCTAATGTGGCTCAATCATATCTAATCAATGACTGGCATTTCTACCCAGAGATATTATATTTACCTTCCCTGTTTGGCCAATATATAATCAAGTCCCTTCGGCCCTAAACCCACTCCGGCCACAAGGCTGTTGCTATGGCGACCACCCATTGTGCCGATAGCCTTTGTGAGTTCTGCAGACACTACCTCTTAATTATCCTCTAGCTTGCTTTTCATTCTCTTTAAAGGGACATATTTTCTTTATAAATAGATCAGCCTCTGTCATTAGGAGCATAAGGCTGTTTTTTTTTGTTCATGTGCTCAATCCATGGGGTTAGAGTAAACAGCGCAGTGAAGTAGAGAGGGTTAACTGCTAAACACCTGAAGTAAATGTGCAGCTGTGAGGTCAGCATGGTGCAAATTAGGCTAAATATTAGCTACCTTTCCCCAAATAGCCCAATCAAGTAGCCCAACCACGTAAAATGAACAAGCATGAAACTGATGGCACAGTGTCGTCTTCTTCAATGATCTCATCTTGAGAAGGTCTATTTTTAGAGCAGCTCACATCCCGTCCTACCCTGTCCTCATCCCCCAGTTACACCCTGTCCTCATCCCCCAGTTACACCCTGTCCTCATCCCCCAGTTACACCCTGTCCTCATCCCCCAGTCCCATCCTGTCCTCACCCCCCAGTCACACCCTGTCCTCATCCCCCAGTCCCATCCTGTCCTCATCCCCCAGTCACACCCTGTCCTCATCCCCCAGTCACACCCTGTCCTCATCCTCCACTCACACCCTGTCCTCATCCCCCAGTCCCACCCTGTCCTCATCGCCCAGTCCCATCCTGTCCTCATCCCCCAGTCACACCCTGTCCTCATCCCCCAGTCACACCCTGTCCTCATCCCCCAGTCCCACCCTGTCCTCATCTTCCAGTCCCACCCTGTCCTCATCCCCCAGTCCCATCCTGTCCTCATCCCCCAGTCACACCCTGTCCTCATCACCCAGTCACACCCTGTCCTCATCCCCCAGTCACATCCTGTCCTCATCCCCCAGTCACATCCTGTCCTCATCCCCCAGTCACACCCTGTCCTCATCCCCCAGTCACATTAGGGTTGGACAATATCCAGATTTTTATACCATCATACTAATGATAGAATGTTCATATTTGAAGATAGCAGAAAGGCCAGGCTCTTTGGCAATGACAAGGACTGGCAATGAGTGGAATGTTACATAAAGAGTCTGATACCCAAGCTAGAATGCTGTAACCAAGAAGCTTGATTTTGACATCTAGCCACTTAGCTAGCAAGTTAGCAAACCAAATGCATAGCTGGAGCCCTCAGCTGGATCTAATTAATTTGACACATCTGCGATTTCTTATAGTGATACTTAACTTATAGTTATAAGCAGCGGTGTAGCATGCACTCCCGCATGCACCACCGTCGGTATTTCAAAATATCCATGTATATGGTGTAAACGGTATATCACCCAAGCCTAAGTCACACCCTGTCCTCATCCCCCAGTCACACCCTGTGTTAACTCTGAAAGCAGATGGATATGCATGGTTGATGTCTATTGCACCTGTTCGCTATGTGCTCGATGTTGGTCTCTGTGTTTCTGTGAAGATAAATAAACCATCTGTTCCAAAGCATTGAGGTTTCATACTTTACACTTTGCCACTATTCAGAGTGGAAGGAGCTCCAAAATCTGTCAACTGCCTTGAAGTGTGTTTCATTAGTTTCATGTTTGCGAGATGCATTTGCATTTCTAGATTCATTGTTTACTACTTATGCAAAGTGCCATTCATAGACAACATTTTCACATTTCAAGTAATGTGTCCCAAAGAATAAACAAACAAAAAAATGTTTTGATCACCACTATTGGACTGAGATGCGGGTCCTACACGGCAACAGTAGAAATCCAATCTTGCCTCAGTGTCTAGTTGGAGTTGGCTTGCCATTGCCAACAACATGCCACGAAGTTCTCCACGTTGAATGTGCTGACTACAGTGAACTTTGACATTAGTATTTTGTAGTAGAGCTCACCAGTACCAGAGGAGTGTGCAGGGGGGTTCTGTTGAGAAGGCTTAGGGTGCATCCCAAATGACACCATATTCCCTTTATAGTTCACTACTTTGAACAGAGCCCTAGACAAAAGAAGTGCACTATTAAGGGATAGGGTGCCATTCCGGATGCACACTTAGACTGGATCTAGGGCTGCAGAGTGAAATTGCCTCATGGCTCAATGTCTGCTCTACCTTAACACTGGTGTCAAGTGGAATGCACAAAGCTGCCACTCTCCAAGTCAGAACATGTTTCCAACTAAAGCTTTATGTGTCGTTTGAGTGGTAATTGCCAGTGATGTCGAAGCAACAGTAAAAATATTTGAACAAATAATTAATGATGCTGTTTACTCATTAAGTAAATTAATTATCCTTATATGCAAAGGTTCTAATAAAAACTGTTACTATTTAGAACAGTGGTCACAAACCTTTTCTCAGTCGAGATCACTTTCTGAGTCAAGATTATCTACCGCTCAGATTATTTATTTTTTAACATGACTTAAAAACGTACGTTTTGCAACATTAACCAATTAAAAAATGTTCTGTAGCAATGAGGTTTGTGCAGTAGGCTATAGGCCCAACACATTATCATTGTATATTGGTTATGCTTGAATTGCCCAGCCAATGTTGTTCTTCTCAGACCATTTTTTAATTATATATATTTTTTTAAATAAAAAATGGTATATGATCACACTGGTAATAGATCATTTGTTGTATTACTTGTGAGGCCCAGCTGAGTGAACATAATAATTTGCCTCTTTTTTTTTTTACTGGACTGATGGCCTGCATCTGATGGTCAGTCTAAAGGAGGGAAGGAGGGAGCAGTGGTGAGACTGCCAATGCTGCCATTAGCCGATCATGTGAAGAGCAATGTTTGCTTGAAAATCGTATGTTCATGAAACATAGTTCCGCCTGTCATTAGTTCCAGGCAAGCACAACCAAAAAAGATGGAGGAATGCCAATCATCGCTGTGTCTGGTTTTCCAATTCTATATGATTTTGCTTTGCTAGAATACAGAGACAAAATCATAAGGTCAATGGCATGGAGTAGGATTTCAGAGATTTTTGGTGTTGAAAGTGGGTGAAGAGAGATTTGCACAACAATGTTTGCTTGTGCTGTTAGCTAGCTATGAACATCAAGCAACCTAAACCTCAAAACTGTGAACAAAGCCACCATTTGTGAATGTGTTGACTAAATTAAATTATTAAATTTGCCAACCAAAGGATAGAAATCACCAGTAACATGCATTATAACATTGTAAATGATACACTAACAATAAATGTCCCATGTAATATGCTACCAATTGGATTATGGTATCTTAACATTATGATTCTCAAATATTATAGCTTATGGCTCTTTCATTATACTTCTGTCATGACATTGATGATTATAGCTCACTTCCTGTTTAATACATAGGCCTACTTACACATGAATGGGTACTTTGGGTAAAGGAAATTGTGGCATTGACTTGCAAACATTGTTGTGCAAATCTCTCTTTATCCACCATCAACACCAACATCTCTGCAATCCTCCTCCATGCCAATGACCTTATGATTTTGTCTCTGTATTCTAAAATCATTCTCAGCAAATAAACAAGGTAGAATTACAATGCTTCTAGTTCCGACAGTGCAGCAATATCTAGCAAGTAATATCTATCAGTTCCAAAACAAAAACCTAATACACACAAATCTAAGTAAAGGAATGGAATAAGAATATATAAATATATGGATGAGCAATGTCATTATCAGAGTGGCATAGGCTAAGATGCAATAGATAGTATAGAATACAGTATATACATATGAGATGGGTAATTGCAAGGTATATAAACATCATTAAGATAGTATAGAATACAGTATATACATATCAATATATACATATGAGATGGGTAATGCAAGATATGTAAACATTATTAAGGTGGCATTATTAAATTGTCAAGTGTTCCATTTATTAAAGTGGCCTGTGATTTTCAAGTCTGTATGTAGGCAGCAGCCTCTCTGTGCTAGTCATGGCTGTTTAACAGTCTGATGGCCTTGAGATACAGTGAGGGAAAAAAGTAATTGATCCCCTGCTGATTTTGTACGTTTGCCCACTGACAAAGAAATGATCAGTCTATAATTTTAATGGTAGGTTTATTTGAACAGTGAGAGACAGAATAACAACAACAAAATCCAGAAAAACGCATGTCAAAAATGTTATAAATTGATTTGCATTTTTTAGAGGGAAATAAGTATTTGACCCCTCTCAATCAGAAAGATTTCTGGCTCCCAGGTGTCTTTTATACAGGTAACGAGCTGAGATTAGGAGCACACTCTTAAAGGGAGTGCTCCTAATCTCAGTTTGTTACCTGTATAAAAGACACCTGTCCACAGAAGCAATCAATCAATCAGATTCTAAACTCTCCACCATGGCAAAGACCAAAGAGCTCTCCAAGGATGTCAGGGACACGATTGTAGACCTACACAAGGCTGGAATGGGCTACAAGACCATCGCCAAGCAGTTTGGTGAGAAGGTGACAACAGTTGGTGCGATTATTCACAAATGGAAGAAACACAAAATAACTGTCAATCTCCCTTCCTGTGACATTGGGTGCTGTAGGTGTCCTGGAGGGCAGGTAGTTTGCCCCTGGTGATGCGTTGTGCAGACCACCCTCTGGAGAGCCCTGCGGTTGTGGGCGGTGCAGTTGCCGTACCAGGCGGTGATACAGCCCGACAGGATGCTCTCAAAAGTAGGCTATTATAACTAAAGCATAATTTCAGGTGAACAAAAAAGTCCATACCAGAGGTGGCCAACCATGCTCCACTCCCTGATCTACTGGGTGAGTAGGCTTCTATTCCAGCCCAGCAAAAATACACATTATTATCAACTCATTAGGTTTGATAAGTTGAATCAGGTTTGTTAGTGCTGGGCTGGGACAGAAGCCTGCACACCCAGCATACCTCCAGGAGAAGGATTGGCCTGCTCCAGTTGTAATACGTTTGTAGCCTACATTGTGTGTGACTTTTAACTGTATTGTTGTATACAACATTTGCTAACATAAGTACACATACAACCCATGGCATACAAGGATGTGCCAGCAGTCTCTTGGGACATTCACTGGGTCCTACATCTGCAGACAGGCTTTCACAGCTCTCCTTATCTGAGGAAAGACATCACAAAGAAACAGGCATCATTTTATTACAATTAGACAGCCCTGGCTATTATCTCTGTCTGTCTTCATAGTTTTCCTCTCTAGGGACTAAAACTGGATAATATTTTCATAATGTCATCCGACAACCTTCCCTTTCTAACTAGTACACCTACTCCCTTTTCTAACATCTGCAGCAAAAAATCATTTCACCCTCTTCCATTGCTGTTATCTACAGTACAAAGGCATTTGGAGCATGAGTTTTTAGTTTACAATGATAAATAGGCCTACATCAAGATAGCAAGCTAATATGACGTTAACTAGCTGTAGTATGTCAAGTTAGCTAGCTAGCTAACTAACAAGCAGCTCTTTAGCCCACACACAGTGGCCTGCTGTAGCTAGCTAGCTAATAATACATACTTTCTTAACATTGTATTGTAACGACCCTGTATGTGTTCTGTGTTCATGGGTGTGTTATCGTTCTCATGGGTGCTAGCAGGGGTTAAATATGCCAGGACAGATGGAAAGGTTGGGGGGGTATGATGGGTAATCCCGCGGGGTTTTGGAATGCTTAAATAGGGGTTACGGTCTCATCTCTCTCTCTTCTGTTCGGGACCCTTGATTTGACATGTTATATTTGTGTATGTTCGAGGTTTAGCGGTGTGGGCTGTGGCCTGAACAATAGCCCATTCAGGAATAAACCTGTGTTCTGCCTGTACACCTGGTGCCCGTCTCTCTTTTACTTTATGACCCAGCTGGGTCATTACATTGGTGTCAGAAGTGCTTTCGAACAGCCGGGATAGATCGAGATTAGGCGAGTTAGCTGTTTCAGTATAGGCCGTGGTTAGCTTTAGCGTGACTCGCATCTACGGTCATGATGATCGGGGCGAGGCGGAAAGTTAAGGAAGAGTCGGACAAAGTGTCCGTTGTGGGCTTCGGGTGTACCCGGTCGGGAGGGTCAGGCGATGACGGCTGTAGAAGAGCTGGAGAGCCACATGGCGGAAGTTAAATTGTCAGTCAGCAAGATGGCAGAACGGGCGGGTTTTCCTTCAAACCGCTCGACCAGAACAGACGTCACGGCGACGGAGATATCGACGTCACCGCGTGCGGAAATGGCTGGGCCTCCTTATGTAAACAGAGATGGCAGCGCCCTATTGCCATTAGCCACGGTAGCGGCTAAACTTCCAAAGTTCAATGGACAAGGTCAATGGGAAGTTTTTTTCACTCAATTCGAGTTGTTGGCTAGAGCCGGGAGGTGGTCTGACGAGACGAAAGGGTTACAGCTTGCCCTGAGCCTGGCAGAGGAGGCGTCGGAATGCCTGCTAACGCTAGCCCCGGACGAGAGGGGCAACTACGGTGCGCTAGTGGAGGCATTGGGAGGCCGTTTCGGCAGCGATGCACAGCCCAACATGCTGCGGATTAAACTGAATAACAAAAAGAGACTTCAGGGGGAATCATTAAAGGCGTTGGCAAGTGATATTCTGAGCCTGACCAGGCGGGCTTATGCAACTATGCCGATTGGGGTGCAAGACGAGCTGGCACGGGACAGTTTTATTAGAGCGCTCTCCCCCACCGAACTGGGTAAGCATGTTCAGATGTCGGACCCAGCATCTCTGCGGGCTGCAGTGGAGATAGCCAGGAAGAGGGAGCTGATCTGGGGTGAGGGAGTGAGAGTGGAGGTTGCCAGTCAACCAGAGGTGAGAGCAGTGGCGGCCGGGGTGCCGGGGGTCACCAAACCAGAGTGGGTCGACGAGTTGGGCGGGTTAGTCAAGACCGCTTCGCTTGTCATTGAGAGGGGCTCCAGACAACATCGCAGTGTCAGCTCAACTTCCATTGTCTGCTGGGGTTGTGGCCAGCCTGGCCACATTCAGCGGGAGTGTGGCAGATTCTCCAGTCAACAGGGAAACGACAGCGGGTTCTCGCGCAGGGGGCAGCGCGGGCCCACCCCTCCGCCCCGAACCCACAGTAAGCAGAAGAGGTACCCAGCAGCGCAGGCAAGAGGGTGGGGACCTGCTTCCCCCAGGGTGTAGCTGCCACCGTGTTTCCTAGTCCGGTAGTTGTGGTGGGACGTACCACCATTGGGGACTTCTGCAATGTCATCGTCAAGGTAGAGGGGGTGGAATGTTTAGCCCTGGTCGACACGGGCTCTACAGTAACCCTGGTGAGACCAGACATACTACCTGTTGGGGTGCGGGTGGAGCCGACCCTTGTCCAGCTACGGACTGTCACGGGGGAGCTAGCCCCCATGTTAGGGAAGTGTCGGTTGTCTGTGACTGTGGGGGGGAGAACTGTGGGGTGTCCGGTGTGGGTAGCAGCGGTACAGGACCCCTGTATACTGGGAATTGACTTTTTGAAAAACTGTGGGGCTCAGTTGGACTTAGCTTCGGGCACTTTGAGGCTGTCGGGGGGGCCCACAGTGGGAATGTCGCCTTCGGGAGGGCCAGCAGGGGGCAGGGCTGTCCCTCCGACTTCCTCCAAGCTTGCCGAAACTCCACTGGTCGTCCCGGCTGCTCCCTTGGTCGTTGTGCCATCCCAGCAGCTGTCTCCGGCGGCAACGACCTTCACTCCCCATAATGGTGCAAGCACAGGCATCCCAGTAGCCCAAAACACACTGGCTCCTTCACCCCATCAGCCCGACGGGGAAGGAGGAAGTTACTCGACGCCCGTTGAGGCTGTGTGGCTGAAAAACTGTCAAGGTCTGGACGAGAGACAACAGAGACAGTTAAAGCAGCTGCTGTTTGACTTTAAAGATAGCTTCGCTTGGGGGGAAGATGAGGTAGGGCAAACGCACCTAGTTCAGCACGACATCGACACTGGGGACAACCAACTAAAAAATTCGGCCCCGTCGCATTCCCCTTGCCAAGAGGGAAGCAGCAGCCACAGCTATTGCTGACATGTTGCGGGCTGATTTCATTGAGCCATCAGATAGCCCATGGTCCGCGCCGGTCGTCATGGTGCCTAAGAAAGGGGGTAAACTTAGGTTTTGTGCGGACTACAGGGGCCTAAATTCTGTCACCACTAAAGACTCTTACCCCATACCGAGGATCGATGAGTCGCTAGACCACGTCAGAGGGTCCTCGTGGTTCTCTTCCCTTGATCTGCGCAGTGGCTACTGGCAGGTGCCCCTCTCGCCTGGGGCACGTGAAAACGGCCTTCTCCACGGATAGGGGCCATTGGCAGTTCAAGGTGCTGTGCTTCGGGCTTTGTAATGCTCCTGCCACCTTTGAGAGGCTCATGGACAGAGTGCTGGCGGGGGTTCCGAGAGACGAGTGTGTCGTGTACCTAGACGACATATTGGTACACGGCACGTCGTTTGAGGGGGCACTGGGGGCACTTAGGCGAGTGCTGGAGAGGATCTCGGGGCGGGGCTAAAATTACACCCGGAAAAGTGCCATTTCATGCAAAGGGAGTTGGCGTTCCTGGGTCATCAGCTGGGTGGTGAGGGTATCAGCACGATGCCAGACAAAGTGGAGGCTGTGAGGGGTGGCCAATTCCAAGGGGAAAAAAAAGAGGTTAAGAGCTTCCTGGGTCTGGCATCCTACTATCGTAGGTTTGTGAAAGGGTTTGCGGGGATAGCAGCTCCTTTGAACCACCTTCTCAAGAAGGACACTGTTTTTCAGTGGACCGAAGAGCACCAGCGGGCGTTTGAGGCCCTCAAACGTGCCCTGGTGGAGGCCCCTGTCCTGTCCTCACCAGACCCGAACCGTCCGTTTATCCTGGACACCGACGCAAGCAATGAGGGCTTGGGGGCCGTGCTGGCTCAGCGTGGTTCTGACGGGGAGCACGTAGTAGCTTATTACAGCAGAACTTTTGATAAGGCTGAAAAACGCTACTGCGTGACAAGGAGGGAGCTTTTGGCTGTCGTGGCAGCAGTACGCCATTTCAAGTACTACCTGGGGGCCTGCCGTTTGTGGTGCGGACGGATCACTCCACCCTGCAGTGGCTTCTCTCCTTCAAGGAGCCAGAGGGTCAGATCGCCCGCTGGTTGGAGGAGCTGCAACCCCTACGACTTCCAGGTGGAGCACAGGGCCGGCCTTCGCCACAGCAATGCAGACGCCTTGTCCCGCCGCCCGTGTGCTGAGGACGGCTGTGGGTACTGCGCCAAACGGGTGGAGCGAGAGAGGAACTGTGCATGGAGGAGGAGTCACCGCCACGGTGAGTCAGCTGAGGGTGACAGAGTGCCGGGAGCTTGAGGCTGTGGACGTCGGGGAGTGGAGGCGTCGCCAGGAGGAGGACGCAGAGCTGCGTCCTGTGCTGGGGTGGGTGGAAGAGAGAAGACGACCGCCATGGGGGGAAGTAGCCCCTCTATCACCAGTCACCAAAGGACTCTGGGCTAAATTCTCAGTCCTTAGAGTGGCTGAGGGAGTGCTCAGAGGGGTGGAAAAAACCAGCTACTGGAGAAATGACGTGGCAGGTAGTGGTTCCCAAAAGGCTGCAAGGGAGCGTGTTACAGCAGCTTCACGGGGGAGTAGGCGCAGGGCATTTTGGGGTCTCCAAAACGTTAAAGCGCGTACGTAAAGGCTTCTATTGGGCCAGGCACAGGAGGGATGTGGAGGACTTTTGCAGGCAGTGCGATGAGTGTGCTGCTAAGAAAGGACCTCCAG
Source organism: Coregonus clupeaformis (assembly GCF_020615455.1). Lineage (NCBI taxonomy): Eukaryota > Metazoa > Chordata > Actinopteri > Salmoniformes > Salmonidae > Coregonus > Coregonus clupeaformis. The sequence continues at coordinate 11,960,504 of NC_059194.1, read as the reverse complement.
GTCAGTCACACGCCCTCCTACAACAATTCCCAGTAGGGGAGCCCATGGAGAGACTGGGGGTAGACATAGTTGGACCGTTTCCAACCACAGACAGCGGAAACAGGTGGATTCTAACTGCTATGGACTACTTCACCAAGTGGCCAGAGGCTTACGCTCTCCCAGACCAGGAGGCAGAAACAGTAGCTGATGCATTGGTAGGGGGAATAATCAGTCGGTTTGGGGTGCCACAGTCTATACACAGCGACCAGGGGAGAAACTTTGAGTCACGGGTGTTCTCAGAGTTGTGTAGACGGTTAGGCGCGGAGAAGACGTGCACTACTCCGCTTCACCCCCAGAGTGATGGGCTGGTGGAAAGATTTAACAGAACATTAGCACAACAGCTGGCTATCGTTACCTCAAAACACCAGAGAGATTGGGACACCCACTTACCGTTTATTCTTATGGCATGTAGGTCGGCTGTTCAAGAATCGACTGCGTGCTCCCCAGCGCTACTAATGTTAGGTCGTGAGTTGCGCACCCCAGCCGAACTGACGTTTGGCCACCCTCCTGATAACGACGACGGGGTTTTGCCTGGCCCGAACTATGTTCGTCGTCTGCAGAACCGGTTAGAAGCGGCTCACACCTTCGCAAGAGAGCAACTCGAGAACGCAGGGATGCGCCAAAAGCGCCACTATGACTCACGCGCTAGGGGGAGGCACTTTGGAGCGGGAGAACGCGTGTGGCTTCACAACCCCACGCGCAAGAAGGGGCGGTGCCCAAAGCTGGACAGTGCCTGGGTGGGGCCGTGCCTGGTGATAGAGAGAGTGGGGAGGTGACGTACCGGGTGGAGGTTCCCCCACGGAGCAGGAAGGTGGTGGTCCACCGGGACCGATTGGCGCCCTACAGAGGGAGGAAAACGGTAGGGAATGGAAGTGAGGACTCTGATGTGAGCACACGGGGACAGTCTAGCGAGGAGACTCTAGTGCAAGCTGAGCCTGGGACGGGGGCTGCCTCTTCGGAGGGCGCTGGAAATGACATTGGGGCAGATGAGTGTTCTGGGGGTCCACCAGTGAGGGGAGGCACAAGAGACTGATGCGACCTCCGGGTCGTTTTACGGATTTTGTTTTGTAACCCTAGGGACTAGGGTTTAGAAAGGGGGGGGCTATGTAACGACCCTGTATGTGTTCTGTGTTCATGGGTGTGTTATCGTTCTCATGGGTGCTAGCAGGGGTTAAATATGCCAGGACAGATGGAAAGGTTGGGGGGGTATGATGGGTAATCCCGCGGGGTTTTGGAATGCTTAAATAGGGGTTACGGTCTCATCTCTCTCTCTTCTGTTCGGGACCCTTGATTTGACATGTTATATTTGTGTATGTTCGAGGTTTAGCGGCGTGGGCTGTGGCCTGAACAATAGCCCATTCAGGAATAAACCTGTGTTCTGCCTGTACACCTGGTGCCCGTCTCTCTTTTACTTTATGACCCAGCTGGGTCATTACAGTATTTTATTTATTAACAATATATTTACTTACTTACTTGAATAGGTTCATGCCCACGCCCACGAAGAGGCCAATCTTTTGGAGCGAAATGTTGTAAAGCAGAGGCACCGATTCTGGTCAAAACGTACCGTCAACTTCCCCCGCTCTCCCTCCCTCCCCTGAGAAAAGAGGACACGGTCCTGCTGATGGCAAAACTGAAGTTGCACTGCATTATTTCTGCCACATGCACCAATTCATGTTGTTACTCCTATGACTAGAGAAAGTTAAATATTCCTCGATATAAAAAAAAACAGAAGCCGCTAATAATAATGCAAGCTTATCGGAACACTTTGCGATACTCAGCTGCAGTGCTGGAGTACATGCATTTTATATCTTATAAAAGTGTTGACAGTGCTGAATAACAACTTAAACATGAACTTACTCATAAAAACAGCAGGTCTTTGCTTTATTCATTGAGTCTCTCTCTAGTCATGGTTTTAAAAGTTTTGAATTCTCACAGTATCAACTTCGCTATGGGTTCGAGGTTTCTTTTTATAGTCCATGGCGCGAGGAAACTGTGCACTGTGATCTGAGCTATCTGATTGGCCAGTGGTAGGCCTACAGGCGCACTTGATTTGCTCTCTGGACCTGCCGGGAAGGCGGAGTTCTATCTTCAGACACATGAAACAGTTCAAAATGGGAACACTTTGCCTTCCCGGCACCAGGGCTGGTGAATCAAGTGCATATACCTCCAACAGCGCGAAACAAATACAAAAATAGGAATACAAGGCATTATCTTTTCTTTCTTTTTTTACAGAAATGTTTGGTGATCGGCTAGGAATGCCTTGGAGATTGACCGGTTGGTGACCACTGCTTTAGTACAAACAGAAACGTTCATGTTATTAGTCCTGTGTGGTTCAGTTGGTTGAGCATTGTGCTTGAAATGCAATGGTTATGGGTTCAATTCCCATTGGTGCCACCCATACAAAAATGTATGTGAACACTTTAAGGGGGCAATCAGCAGTTGAAACAATAACAAAGCGTTTTCCCTGCACTGGTTTCAGTAAAAAGCTGGGGCTGGGGAAATGCAACCACTCTGAAGTTCATAGACAGAGTTATGGATGCAAGGACTGACCATCCATGATATCAACATTAGTTTTAACCATGTTTTGAGGCTATGTTTACATTTATTTTGTTTACAGATATTGTAGTAAAACAAGCTTATATTTTGGGTTCTGATGGGGTACTAAGCTCATGAGACATTAATAAGTTATGTTCTTCAAGAATCAATGGGTACATATAATTAATTTATGTCCAAAAATGGATGTAGCAACTGCAGATTTCCCCTTTAAGTTGCTTTGGATAAAAGTGTCTGCTAAATGGTATGTATTATTTATATATTTATGCTATTATATTATTACAATGTTATTACTAGGGTCATTATGTTACTACACAGTTCATCTTACTCTTTCACCTATGACAACAAACATCCGTTTCTATCAAAAGGTATAACCTGTTTATTTCCAATAGAGTTCCAACCTCGAGTGGGAAGTTCTGTGCTGCAATGTTCAATCCTGTGAGAATCAAACTATACCACCTACTGCTTCCGTATCTTGTGCGTAGTTCAAATCCCAAGCTCTGCATGAATATATGCTGTACCAGTCAAAGGTTTGGACACACCTACACATTCCAGGGTTTTTCTTTATTTTTACTATTTTCTACACTGTATAATAATAGTGAAGACATCAAAATTATGAAATAACACATATAGAATCATGTAGTAACTAAAAAAGTGTTAAACAAATCCAAATATATTTGAGATTCTTCAAATAGCCACCCTTTGCCTTGATGACAGCTTTGCACACTCTTGGCATTCTCTCAACCAGCTTCACCTGGAATGCTTTTCCAACAGACTTGAAGGAGTTCCCACATATTCTGAGCACTTGTTGGTTGCTTTTCCTTCACTCTGCGGTCCGACTCATCCCAAACATCTCAATTGGGTTGAGGTCGGGGGATTGTGGAGACCAGGTCATCTGTTGCAGCACTCCATCACTCTCCTTCTTGGTAAAATATCCCTTACACAGCCTGGACGTGTGTTTTGGGTCATTGTCCTGTTGAAAAACAAATGATTGTCCCACTAAGCCCTAACCAGATGGGCTGGCGTATCGCTGCAGAATGCTGTGGTAGCCATGCTGGTTAAGTGTGCCTTGAATTCTAAATAAATCACAGACAGTGTCAGCAGCAAAGCACCCCCACACCATAACACTTCCTCCTCCATGCTTATGGTGGGAAATACACATGCAGAGATCATCCGTTCACCCACACCGCGTCTCACAAAGACACGTCGGTTGGAACCAAAAATCTCCAATTTCGACTCCAGACCAAAGGACAAATTTCCACCGGTCTAATGTTAATTGCTTGTGTTTCTTGGCCCAAGCAAGTCTCTTCTTATTATTGGTGTCCTTTAATAATGGTTTCTTTGCAGCAATACGACCATGAAGGCCTGATTCACACAGTCCCCTCTGAACAGTTGATGTTGAGATGTGTCTGTTACTTGAACTTTGTGAAGCATTTATTTGGGCTGCAATTTCTGAGGCTGGTAACACTAAAGAACTTATCCTCTGCAGCAGAGGTAACTCTGGGACTTCCATTCCTGTGGCGGTCCTCATGAGAGCCAGTTTCATCATAGCGCTTGATGGTTTTTGCGACTGCACTTGAAGAAACTTTCAAAGTTCTTGAAATGTTCCGTATTGACTGACCTTCATGTCCTAAAGCAATGATGGACTGTAATTTCTCTTGTCTTATTTGAGCTGTTCTTGCCATAATATGGACTTGGTCTTTTACCAAATAGGGCTATCTTCTGTATACCCCCGTACCTTGTCACAGCACGACTGATTGGCTCAAACGCATTAAGAAGGAAAGAAATTCCACAAATTTAACTTTTAACAAGGCACACCTGTTAATTGAAATGCATTTAAGGTGACTACCTCATGAAGCTGGTTGAGAGAATGCCAAGAGTGTGCAAAGCTGTCATCAAGGCAAAGGGTGGCTATTTGAAGAATCTGAAATATAAAATATATTTTGATTTGTTTAACACCTTTTTGGTGTTCACATTCCATATGTGTTATTTCATAGTTTGGATGTCTTCACTATTATTCTACAATATAAAAAATATAAAAAATAAAGAAAAACCTTTGAATGAGTAGGTGTGTCCAAACTCTTGACTGTTACTGTAGGCTGTGTCCCAAATGACACCCTGTGCCCTACGTAGTGCACTACTTTGACCAGAGCCCTAGTGCACTTATTAATAGGGAATAGGAAGCAGACCTATTCTTAGTCGCCTGTTCCTCCTCTGCCAGGTGCTAATATATGCTACAGCTGTTTCCTGTAGCTGGGCTGTGGTGGCAATTAGAGTATACACCAAGGGAAGACAGCAATCACTCTGCATCCTCCTGAGTCCTCCACATCACACTGTCACAATTAAATCAGGTGCCATCTCACCCTGATTAAGCTTCCTAAGTAGGAGAATGTGTGCTTTTGATTGTGACCTGTAGTGTCTTAAATGTGTATCTCCCTCGTTAAATGCTGTCTATGCATATTGTTTAATGAGTATACTGTATAGCACTGTGTAATTGATTGTTGCCGTCACACCTATGTGTTTGGCAGCAGACCTGGGTTCTAATAGTAATGGTTTTCTTTCAAATACTTTAGCTCTTCTTGATTGATCGTGCCTGGTGCAATGGAACCAATTGAGTATCCCCAAAACTCTTGCACTCCTGTCAGGCTCAACCAAACATTCAAAGTTATAAAGAGGCGACTACTAAACTCTAGTTTAAAAATTGCCTCCTTATAATGCACATTATTGATAACGCAAGGTTCAAACTAACACTGCAAGATTAAAATGAGGTTGACAGTATGTCACCTTGTGTATCACCCATTTCAACACTGATGTCACCTTCACTTGTGTTTATGTCCTAATCCAAGTCCCTTTTTGGCCCCGATATCAAACATTCAGCCTATTCAACACTTTGTAAATCAGGACCATCCAGCCACCAGCTCCCTCTACCCCCCCCCATTCTCCCTCTCTGACACTGCTCCCCTTAATACTCTCTATGGTGATCACACATACCTATTTGTCATTGTTAGATATTAGGCTGATCGTGTGTCATGCATTACAATTAATAGTCATTGTCACTCCAGATGAGGTACTTAGCTTGTAATGAACCTCAGCCGGGGTGTGTTGCAATCAGTCATCAGCCTGGGTGTGTTGCAATCAGTCAGCCAGCTTTGATGGATCCTGTAATATGATATTGTAGCTGTCATCTCCTCAAAGGCATGGCTGAGCTCTCACTCTCTCGCTCTCGCTCTCGCTCTCTCGCTCTCACTCTCGCTCTCTCTTAAATGGGGAGCAGGGGATATCTGGCATTATTCATACCTAATGTACAAAGTATTCGTTTTTATAGCCGTCTTTTTGTAGCGAGTTGGATTTGCACAACTCCACTTTCAACAATAGTTCTGGTCCAACCCCACTTTCAACAGTAGTTCTGGTCCAACCCACTTTCAACAGTAGTTCTGGTCCAACCCCTCTTTCAACAGTAGTTTTGGTCCAACACCTCTTTCAACAGTAGTTCTGGTCCAACCCCACATTCAACAGTGGTTCTGGTCCAACCCAACTTTCATCAGTAGTTCTGGTCCAACCCCTCTTTCAATAGTAGTTCTGGTCCAACAACTCTTTCAACAGTAGTTCTGGTCCAACCCCTCTTTCAACAGTAGTTCTGGTCCAACCCCTCTTTCAAAAGTAGTTCTGGTCCAACCCCTCTTTCAATAGTAGTTCTGGTCCAACCCCTCTTTCAACAGTAGTTCTGGTCCAACCCCTCTTCCAACAGTAGTTCTGGTCCAACTCCTCTTTCAACAGTAGTTCTGGTCCAGGAAAGTGCCATCAATTGAGGGATGTGTTGACAATCTTCCCTTTGACTAATATTCATGTGTATTCAATCAATCATTCCCCACAGGTCATTCATTTACATTTTAGTCATTTAGCAGACGCTCTTATCCAGAGCGACATACAGTTAGTGAGTGCATACATTATTTTAAAAATTTTCATACTGGCCCCCAATGGGAATCGAACCCACAACCCTGGCATTGCTACATCCCTGCCGGCCATTCCCTCCCCTACCCTGGACGACGCTGGGCCAATTGTGCGCCACCCCATGGGTCTCCCGGTCGCGGCCGGCTACGACAGAGCCTGGATTCGAACCAGGATCTCTAGTGGCACAGCTAGCACTGCGATGCTACTCGGGAGACTATATTCATGTTAGAGCCATTCGATTTATATGACATTCCAATATTATTTTGTGAACAGCCAAGGTAATCCTTATATATTTACAGATAAAGTATTCCATTGACAAGGGGAATGGGAATGTCATGAAAACAACCTTTAGCACAACCAGTCATTGATGTATGTTGGTTTTGCTATACATGCTAGGTAGTATGACTGTGACCTCCTGGTTGTGAGCAGCAGAGGCAATCTGCATGCGTAACCGGACACTTCTAACTGGCATATAATTATGGAGCCAAGGATATGACAACCTTGTCTGGAAGTGTGTAGGCTGCCTGGATGATGGGTGACTTGTGAAAGTCAAACAGCTACTTATGAGTTGGAGGTGCATGCCAGCTGACATGAAAAATCTGCTAGTTGGCCTAGGGGCAGCGAAGAATGTTGATGGGGAGAGGCCTCAAGCATGCGGCGCTTGGCGTGATGGGCTTTCTCCACAGGACTCAGACATTTACAATGACCTCTGGATACTGGTCATAATAGGACAGCCTCTCGGAATCTGACTGATGCATAGATGGAATGAGAGGTGAAGATGGGGGGGTTGAGGGGAGAGAGGGGGAATGAGAGAGACTGTGTCATATGTGATGTTTATCACACATTTCAGAACTACCGCGGGAGTAAATCTGACAAAAGACTGAAGTTCACCTCAGTTTCACTGTTTTAACGATTTGTACAGATGACACTGAAGTTTCTGTTTACGTCTGGGTTATTGGCTGTATACTGCATATATACTGTACGCCTGGGGTTGGATATTGGAACAGTGATCAGTTAACACTTCTAACATTTCATATCAACAATATTTAATCTTTTTATACAGTAATGTTTAATTAATGTTAACGGTTAATGAATTAGCAACTATTAGCAACCTGACACCATCTCAAAAGGTAGGCTTTGAGACTGTTTTTTTCACACTCTTCTTCAAGGTATTGGCTGTGGTTGCTTGTTCTATTAATTTTCTGGGATTTCTTTTGAGGATTTGGACACACATCAAATTTAAAAGCCATGCTCGAATGCCTTTATTGCAATTTAGCAAAAGCTCCAATTATATACAATATATATTATATAGCTTTTTATATACACAAGTATGTGGAGACCCCTTCAAATAAGTGGATTTGACTATTTCAGCCACAACAGTTGCTGACAGGTGTTTAAAATCGAGCACACAACCATGCAATCTCCAAAGACAAACATTGGCAGTAGAATGGCCTTACTGAAGAGCTCAGTGACTTTCAACATGGCACTGTCATAAGATGCCACCTTTCCAACAAGTCGGTTAGTCACATTTCTGCCCTGCTAGAGCTGCCCCGGTCAACTTTAAGTGCTGTTATTGTGAAGTGGAAATGTCTAGGAGCAACAACGGCTCAGCCTCGAAGTGGTAGGCCACACAAGCTCACAGAACGGGACCGCCGAGTGCTGAAGCGCGTAGCTTGTAAAAATCGTCTCTCCTCATTTGCAACATTTACTACCGAGTTCCAAACTGTCTCTGGAAGCAACGTCTGCACAATAAATGTTTGTCGGGAGCTTCATGAAATGGGTTTCCATGACCGAGCAGCTGCACACAAGCCTAAGATCACCATGCGCAATGCCAAGCGTCGGCTGGAGTGGTGTAAAGCTTTCCACCATGGGACTCTGGAGTAGTGGAAACAAGTTCTCTGGAGTGATTAATCACGCTTCACCATCTGGCAGTCCGACTGACAAATCTGGGTTTGGCGGATGCCAGGAGAACGCTACCTACCCGAATGCATAATGCCAACTGTAAAGTTTGGTGGAGGAGGAATAATGGTCTGGGCTATTTTTCATGGTTCGGGCTAGGCCCCTTAGTTCCAGTGAAGGGAAATCGTAACGCTAACGCATACAATTACATTCTAGACGATTCTGTGTGTCCAACTTAGTGGAACTTAGGGAAGGCCCTTTCCTGTTTCAGCATGACAATGCCCCCATGCACAAAGCGAGATCCATAGAGAAATGGTTTGTCAAGATTGGTATGGAAGAACTTGACTGGCCAGCACAGAGACCTGACCTCAACCCCATCGAACACCTTTGGGATGAATTGGAACGCCGACTGCGAGCCAGGCCTAATCACCCAACACCAGTGCCCGACTTCACTAATGCTCTTGAGGCTGAATGGAAGCAAGTCCCCGCAGCAATGTTCCAACATCTAGTGGAAAGCCTTCCCAGAAGAGTGGAGGCTGTTATAGCAGCAAAGGGGGGACCAACTCCATATTAATCAGTGGTGTAAATAGTACTCAGTTGTCATACTTGAGTAAAAGTTAAGATACCTTAATAGAAAATGACTCAAGTAAAAGTGAATGTCACCCAGTAAAATACTACTTGAGTAAAAGTTTAAAACTATTTGGTTTTAAATATACTGAAGTATAAAAAATGAATGGAATTGCTCAAATATATTTAAGTATCAAAAGTAAAAGAGTAAATCACTTAAAATTCCTCATTTTAAGCAATCCAGATGGCAAAATTTTTATGTTTATTTTATATTTTACAGATAGCCAGGGGCACACTCCAACAATCAGACATAATTTACAAGCAAAGCATTTGTGTTTAGTGAGTCCGCCAGATCAGAGGCATTAGGAATGACCAGGGATGTCAAAGTAAGGTACAGATACCCCCAAAAACGACTTGTAGTACTTTCAATTATGTTTACTTAAGTACTTTACACCACTGATATTAATGCCCATGATTTTGGAATTAGATGTTTGACGAGCAAGTGTCCACATACTTTTGGTCACGTAGTGTAAGATGCTTCGACCTGTTGCTTGTGGGTAGTTCAGCCTACCTTTATTGCCAATAACTGTTCTCTGAAAAATACTATCATCAGGAGGGGTCAAACCTTCATGTTGCTATCATGAACACCTAATCTTCGATCATAACTGACTGTCTGGTCCACAGAGTGCCTTGATGACAATGAGCAAAACAGCATTTTGATGGTGTTTAACTTTCTACTTAGTTGGATGGCATTTGTGCGTGTTATTCCACTGTTTATAGTTATTAACTGATTGCAGATTACTTGATTGTGATCTTGAATATGATCATCTTCTTGTGTAAACTCCTCCATAAGGTTAATGGTTGTTGAAAATGTCCACCTGACTGCTGCTATAGCATGAATCAACCACACCTCATGAGTTATGAATACAATGAAATCATGGTCAAAGACATGGCTGAAATTGAAAGATTAAATTATTGCTGAAAAACAATTAACACATTATCTCCACATTATCATAACCAAGTAACTGATATAGAACTGTGAGTATCACATTAGAAATTTGGCAACCATGAACAATAACGTGAGGACAGTCGCAACTAAACTCTGGGTCAATTGTTAACAGGTTTTACTTTCAAACATTTATAGTGTTTAGCAATCCTCGCCATCACCTTAGCCTTTCACAATGAGGACTATTTCAAACAGAGGGAGGAGACATTTTTTTAAATAAATAAAACTCAGAAACATCCAACTAATCACTGTCTAATTATATCACAGAGTAATTACACAGCAATTACAGCCGTCTATTCTGTCGGAATGGAGCACATTTAGAGTAGAGGGTACATATGGGTTGATTAAAATTATGCATTAGATCATTTGAATGAGGAAATGTTGTAAAGGGTAATGCTCTGTCCGCTCTCCGTTCCTCTGCATATTTTAATCAGTTTAATTCTGTTTGATTAAATTTGCTCATGATTGGTGGAGACCCAAGGAAATATGCTCCGTCTCGTTCCCTATGTCTTTGTAACCACCCAGCACAGGAAATTAACTGTGTTAACAGAGACGCTTCAATTTTTTCGCTGCAGAGTGTGGTCGCCAACCCTCTGGGGGAAGTTCAATCGCCTCAGGCCCTGGATTAAATGGCCGAGTGAATTTTCCATTGACTGCTCATTCTTATGAAGATATCTACACGTCTACAACTTTGATGAAAACTTTAGCCATGTTTCATATATCCACAACGTTTATTTAGATTTACATACCAAAGTTCAGTTGAATTAATAGTGTGGGTACGGAATCCCTGCCACTTGTTTACTGTAAAGCTGAGCAATGACGCTGGAGAATTGTAACCACTTTCAAATTAATTGGATGGACCTATGGATGCAAGGCCTGACAGTACATGGGGTCAAATCCACTGTACAGTGTTTGTTGTTGATGGGTTAAGACAAAACGATCTGTTCTAATCTACATTAAGTTCCTTCATGTTCCTCTTAAATGACATTATTAGAATAATCCCTGTGTCGTAGCAATGGCTCCTGCAGTCGTTAAAAAAAAGGACTGACTTTAAAGTTAAGGAGGAGTTGTCTTCATGGGAAAGCTAGTATGGATCTTGATTTACAATGAGGATCTCGCTCCCGTAGAAGACTGAGAATTAATAAAGGTTAAGTGTCATTACAGTAAAGTTCTCATTATTAAAACGATGGAATAGCAATGAACCACACAGTTTACTTCTCCGCACTTCTTTTAACTTCTTTTGCTGAGGTCAGCCTAAGACTTTTCATGTCACCTTGGGCATAAATGGAACACGGATAATAAAATACTAAAAAGCCATTATTCAATTATAAACTGCATACCTAATTAAAAGTGATGAAGTGCATTATCCCTTGCTGGCTACATGTGAAATTAAAATATAGTTGTGATCGGTATAAGAGCAGACAAATGAATGAATTAAAATATTTTAGGGGTCCTCTTTGGATAAAGACTCTCTGAATAACAGTCCATTTGGATAAAGACTCTCTGAATAGCAGTCCATTTGGATAAAGAATCTCTGCATAACAGTCCATTTGATAAAGACTCTCTGAATAACAGTCCATTTGGATAAAGACTCTCTGAATAACAGTCCATTTGGATAAAGACTCTCTGAATAACAGTCCATTTGGAAAAAGACTCTCTGAATAACAGTCCATTTGGATAAAGACTCTATGAATAACAGTCCATTTGGATAAACACTCTCTGAAAACAGTCAATTTGGATAAAGGCTCTCTGAATAACAGTTCATTTGTATAAAGACTCTGAATAACAGTCAATTTGGATAAAAACTCTCTGAATAACAGTCCATTTGGAAAAAGAGTATCTGAATAACAGTCCATTTGGATAAAGACTCTCAGAATAACAGTCCATTTGGATAAAGACTCTCTGAGTAACAGTACATTAATAAAGACTCCCTGAATAACAGTCCATTTGGATAAAGACTCTCTGAATAGCAATCCATTTGGATAAAGACTCTGAATAACAGTCCATTAGGATAAAGACTCTATGAATAACAGTTCATTTAGATAAATACTCTCTGAAAAACAGTCCATTTGGATAAAGACTCTCTGAATAAAAGTCAATTTGGATAAAGACTCTGAATAACAGTCCATTTGGATAAAGACTCTCTGAATAACAGTCCATTTTGATAAAGACTATGAGTAACATTCCATTTGGATAAAGACACTCTGAATAACAGTCCAATTGGATAAGACTGTCTGAATAACAGTGCATTTGGATAAAGAATCAATGAATAACAGTCTGTTTGGATAAAGACTATGAATAACAGTCCATTTGGAGAAAGACTCTATTAATAACTGTCCAGTTCGATAATGACTATCTCTGAGAAACAGTCCGTTTGGAAAAAGACTATGAATAACAATTCATTTGGATAAAGACTCTCTGAATAACAGTCCATTTGGATAAAGATTCTGTGAATAACAGTCCATTTGGATAAAGACTCTCTATGGATAAAAGTTAATTTGGATAAATACTCTCTAATTAACAGTCCACTTGGATAAAGACTCTCTATGAATAACTGTTCATTTGGATAAAGACTCTCTGAATAACAGTCCATTTGGATAATGACTCTGTGAATAACAGTCCATTTGGATAAAGACTCTCTATGGATAAAAGTGAATTTGGATAAATACTCTCTAATTAACTGTCCACTTGGATAAAGACTCTCTATGAATAACAGTTCATTTGGATAAAGACTCTCTGAATAACAGTCCATTTGGATAATGACTCTCTGAATAACAATCCATTTGGAAACAGACTCTCTATGAATAACAGTCCATTTGGATAAAGACTCTCTTAATTACAAACCATTTGGATAAAGTCTCTCTGAATAACAGTCAAGTTGGAAAAAAGACTACCTGAATAACAATCAATTTTGATAATGACTATTAGTAACATTCCATTTGGATAATGACTCCCTGAATAACAGCCCATTTGGATAAAGATTATCTAAATAACAGTCCATGTCGATAAAGACCTTATGAATAACAGTCCATTTGGATAAAAACTCTCTGTATAACAGTCTATTTGGATAACGACTCTCTGAATAACAATCCATTCGGATAAAGACACTCTGAATAACAATCCATTTGGATTAAGACTCTCTAAATAACAGTCCAGTTTGATAAAGACTCTCTGAATAATAGTCCATTTGGATAAAGACTCTCGGAATAACAATCCATTTGGATAAAGACTCTCTATGGATAAAAGTTAATTTGGATAAATACTCTCTAATTAACAGTCCACTTGGATAAAGACTCTCTATGAATAACTGTTCATTTGGATAAAGACTCTCTGAATAACAGTCCATTTGGATAATGACTCTGTGAATAACAGTCCATTTGGATAAAGACTCTCTATGGATAAAAGTGAATTTGGATAAATACTCTCTAATTAACTGTCCACTTGGATAAAGACTCTCTATGAATAACAGTTCATTTGGATAAAGACTCTCTGAATAACAGTCCATTTGGATAATGACTCTCTGAATAACAATCCATTTGGAAACAGACTCTCTATGAATAACAGTCCATTTGGATAAAGACTCTCTTAATTACAAACCATTTGGATAAAGTCTCTCTGAATAACAGTCAAGTTGGAAAAAGACTACCTGAATAACAATCAATTTTGATAATGACTATTAGTAACATTCCATTTGGATAATGACTCCCTGAATAACAGCCCATTTGGATAAAGATTATCTAAATAACAGTCCATGTCGATAAAGACCTTATGAATAACAGTCCATTTGGATAAAAACTCTCTGTATAACAGTCTATTTGGATAACGACTCTCTGAATAACAATCCATTCGGATAAAGACACTCTGAATAACAATCCATTTGGATTAAGACTCTCTAAATAACAGTCCAGTTTGATAAAGACTCTCTGAATAATAGTCCATTTGGATAAAGACTCTCGGAATAACAATCCATTTGGATAAAGACACTCTGAATAACAATCCATTTGGTTTAAGACTCTCTGAATAACAATCCATTTTGATAAAGACTATCTGAATAACAGTCCATTTGGATAAAGACTCTCTGAATAATAGTCCATTTAGAAAAAGCCTCTCTGAATAACAGTCCATTTGGATAAAGACTCTCTGAATAACAGTCCATTTGGAGAAAGACTCTCTGAATAACAGTCCATTTGGATAAAGACTCTCTATGAATAACAGTTCATTTGGATAAAGACTCTATGAATAACAGTCCATTTGGATAAAGACTCTCTGAATAACAGTCCATTTGGATAAAGATTGTCTGAATAACAGTCCATTTGGATAAAGACTCTCTGAATAACAGTCCATTTGGATAAAGACTCTGAATAACAGTCCATTTGGATAAAGACTCTCTGAATAACAGTCCATTTGGATAAAGACTCTCTATGAATAACAGTCCATTTGGATAAAGACTCTCTAAATAACAGTCCATTTGGATAAAGACTCTCTGAATAACAGTCCATTTGGATAAAGTCTCTGAATAACAGTTCATTTGGATAAAGATTCTCTAAATAACAGGCCATTTGGATAAAGACTCTCTGAATAACAGTCGATTTGAATAAAGATTCTGAATAACAGTCCGTTTGGATAAAGACTGTGAATAAAAGTTCATTTGGATAAAGACTCTCTGAATAACAGTCCACTTAGATAAAGACTCTAAAATAACAGTCCATTTGGATAAAGAATCTCTATAAATAACAGTCCATTTGTATAAAGACTCTATGAATAACAGTCTATGTGGATATACACTATGAATAACAGTCCATTTCAATAAAGACTCTCTGAATAACAGTCAATTTGGGTAAAGATTATATGAATAACATTCCATTTGGATAAAGCCTCTATGAATGACAGTCCATTTGGATAAAGACTCTCTAAATAACAGTCCATTTGGATAAAGACTCTCTGAATAACAGTCGATTTGAATAAAGATTCTGAATAAAAGTCTGTTTGGAAAAAGACTGTGAAAAACAGTTCATTTGGATAAAGACTCTCTGAATAACAGTCCACTTAGATAAAGACTCTAAAATAACAGTCCATTTGGATAAAGAATCTCTATAAATAACAGTCTATTTGGATAAAGACTCTATAAATAACAGTCCATTTGGATAAAGACTCTATGAATAACAGTCTATTTGGATATACACTATGAATAACAGTCCATTTCAATAATGTTTCTCTGAATAACAGTCAATTTGGGTAAAGATTATATGAATAACATTCCATTTGGATAAAGACTCTATGAATAACAGTCCATTTGGATAAAGTCTCTCTGAATAATAGTCCATTTGGAGAAAGACTCTATGAATACCAGTCCATTTGGATAAAGACTCTCTATGAATAACAGTTCATTTGGATAAGGCTCTATGAATAACAGTCCATTTGGATAAATACTCTCTATGAATAACAGTCCATTTGGATAAAGACTATCTGAATAACAGTCCTTTTGTATAAAGACTCTCTGAATAACAGTCCATTTGGATAAAGACTCTGAATAACAGTCCATTTGGATAAAAATTCTGAATAACAGTCCATTTGGATAAAGACTCTCTAAATAACAGACCATTTGAATAAAGACTCTGAAAACAGTCCGTTTGGATAAAGACTGTGAATAACAGTTCATTTGGATAAAGACTCTCTGAATAACAGTCCACTTAGATAAAGACTCTATGAATAACAGTCCATTTGGATAAAGACTCTCTATAAATAACAGTCCATTTGGATAAAGACTCTATGAATAACAGTCTATTTGGATATACACTCTATGAATAACATTCCATTTCAATAAAGACTCTCTGAATAACAGTCAATTTGGGTAAAGATTATATGAATAACATTCCATTTGGATAAAGACTCTATGAATAACAGTCAATTTGGATAAAGCATCTATGACTAACAGTCCATTTGGATAAAGACTGTCTATGAATAACAGTCAATTTGGATAAAGACTATCTGAATAACAATCCATTTGGATAAAGACTATCTGAATAACAGTCCATTTGGATAAAGACTCTATGAATAACAGTCAATTTGGATAAAGCCTCTCTGAATAACAGTCCATTTGGATAAAGTCTCTCTGAATAATAGTCCATTTGGAGAAAGACTCTATGAATACCAGGCCATTTGGATAAAGACTCTCTATGAATAACAGTTCATTTGGATAAGGCTCTATGAATAACAGTCCATTTGGATAAATACTCTCTATGAATAACAGTCCATTTGGATAAAGACTATCTTAATAACAGTCCTTTTGTATAAAGACTCTCTGAATAACAGTCCATTTGGATAAAGACTCTGAATAACAGTCCATTTGGATAAAAATTCTGAATAACAGTCCATTTGGATAAAGACTCTCTAAATAACAGACCATTTGAATAAAGACTGTGAAAAAAGTCCGTTTGGATAAAGACTGTGAATAACAGTTCATTTGGATAAAGACTCTCTGAATAACAGTCCACTTAGATAAAGACTCTATGAATAACAGTCCATTTGGATAAAGACTCTCTATAAATAACAGTCCATTTGGATAAAGACTCTATGAATAACAGTCTATTTGGATATACACTCTATGAATAACAGTCCATTTCAATAAAGACTCTCTGAATAACAGTCAATTTGGGTAAAGATTATATGAATAGCATTCCATTTGGATAAAGACTCTATGAATAACAGTCAATTTGGATAAAGCATCTATGACTAACAGTCCATTTGGATAAAGACTGTCTATGAATAACAGTCAATTTGGATAAAGACTATCTGAATAACTTTCCATTTGGATAAAGACTCTCTGAATAACAGTCCATTTGGCTAAAGACTCTATGAATAACAGTCAATTTGGATAAAGCCTCTCTGAATAACAGTCCATTTGGATAAAGACTCTCTGAATAATAATCCATTTGGATAAAGACTCTCTGAATAACAGTCAATTTTGAAAAAGACTCTCTGAATAACAATCAATTTTGATAAAGACTCTCTGAATTACAGTCCATTTGGATAAAGCATCTCTGATTTACAAACCATTTGGGTAAAGACTCTCTGAATAACAGTCAATTTTGAAAAAGACTCTCGGAATTACAATCAATTTTGATAAAGACTCCCTGAATAACAGTCCATTTGGATAAAGACTATGAGTAACATTCCACTTGGATAATGACTCTCTGAATAACAGTCCATTTGGTTAAAGACACTCAGAAAACAGTCCATTTGGATAAATACACTATGAATAACAGTCCATTTGGAGAAACACTCTATGAATAACAGTCCTTTTGGATAAAGACATTCTAAATAATAGTCCATTTGGATAAAGATTCTCTCTGAGTAACAGTCCATTTGGATAAAGACTCTATGAATAACAGTCCATTTGGATAAAGACTCTATGAATAACAGTCTATTTGGATATACACTCAATGAATAACAGTCCATTTCAATAAAGACTCTTTGAATAACAGTCAATTTGGATAAAGATTCTATGAATAACATCCCATTTGGATAAATACTCTATGAATAACAGTCCATTTGGATAAAGACTCTCTACGAATAACAGTCCATTTGGATAAAGACTCTCTGAATAATAGTCAATTTGGATAAAGATTATATGAATAACATTCCATTTGTATAAAGCCTCTATGAATGACTGTCCATTTGGATAAAGACTCTCTAAATAACAGTCCATTTGGATAAAGACTCTCTGAATAACAGTCGATTTGAATAAAGATTCTGAATAAAAGTCAGTTTGGAAAAAGACTGTGAAAAACAGTTCATTTGGATAAAGACTCTCTGAATAACAGTCCACTTAGATAAAGACTCTAAAATAACAGTCCATTTGGATAAAGAATCTCTATAAATAACAGTCTATTTGGATAAAGACTCTATAAATAACAGTCCATTTGGATAAAGACTCTATGAATAACAGTCTATTTGGATAAAGACTCTATGAATAACAGTCCATTTGGATAAAGTCTCTCTGAATAATAGTCCATTTGGAGAAAGACTCTATGAATACCAGTCCATTTGGATAAAGACTCTCTATGAATAACAGTTCATTTGGATAAAGCTCTATGAATACCAGTCCATTTGGATAAAGACTCTCTATGAATAACAGTTCATTTGGATAAAGCTCTATGAATAACAGTCCATTTGGATAAATACTCTCTATGAATAACAGTCCATTTGGATAAAGACTATCTGAATAACAGTCCTTTTGTATAAAGACTCTCTGAATAACAGTCCATTTGAATAAAGACTCTGAATAACAGTCCGTTTGGATAAAGACTGTGAATAACAGTTCATTTGGATAAAGACTCTCTGAATAACAGTCCACTTAGATAAAGACTCTATGAATAACAGTCCATTTGGATAAAGACTCTCTATAAATAACAGTCCATTTGGATAAAGATTCTATGAATAACAGTCTATTTGGATATACACTCTATGAATAACAGTCCATTTCAATAAAGACTCTCTGACTAACAGTCAATTTGGGTAAAGATTATATGAATAACATTCCATTTGGATAAAGACTCTATGAATAACAGTCAATTTGGATAAAGCATCTATGACTAACAGTTCATTTGGATAAAGACTGTCTATGAATAACAGTCAATTTGTATAAAGACTATCTGAATAACAATCCATTTGGATAAAGACACTCTGAATAACAGTCCATTTGGATAAAGACTCTATGAATAACAGTCAATTTGGATAAAGCCTCTCTGAATAACAGTCCATTTGGATAAAGACTCTCTGAATAATAATCCATTTGGATAAAGACTCTCTGAATAACAGTCAATTTTGAAAAGACTCTCTGAATAACAATCAATTTTGATAAAGACTCTCTGAATTACAGTCCATTTGGATAAAGCATCTCTGATTTACAAACCATTTGGGTAAAGACTCTCTGAATAACAGTCAATTTTGAAAAAGACTCTCGAATTACAATCAATTTTGATAAAGACTCCCTGAATAACAGTCCATTTGGATAAAGACTATGAGTAACATTCCACTTGGATAATGACTCTCTGAATAACAGTCCATTTGGTTAAAGACACTCAGAAAACAGTCCATTTGGATAAATACACTATGAATAACAGTCCATTTGGAGAAACACTCTATGAATAACAGTCCTTTTGGATAAAGACATTCTAAATAATAGTCCATTTGGATAAAGATTCTCTCTGAGTAACAGTCCATTTGGATAAAGACTCTATGAATAACAGTCCATTTGGATAAAGACTCTATGAATAACAGTCTATTTGGATATACACTCAATGAATAACAGTCCATTTCAATAAAGACTCTTTGAATAACAGTCAATTTGGATAAAGATTCTATGAATAACATCCCATTTGGATAAATACTCTATGAATAACAGTCCATTTGGATAAAGACTCTCTACGAATAACAGTCCATTTGGATAAAGACTCTCTGAATAATAGTCAATTTGGATAAAGATTATATGAATAACATTCCATTTGTATAAAGCCTCTATGAATGACTGTCCATTTGGATAAAGACTCTCTAAATAACAGTCCATTTGGATAAAGACTCTCTCGAATAACAGTCGATTTGAATAAAGATTCTGAATAAAAGTCAGTTTGGAAAAAGACTGTGAAAAACAGTTCATTTGGATAAAGACTCTCTGAATAACAGTCCACTTAGATAAAGACTCTAAAATAACAGTCCATTTGGATAAAGAATCTCTATAAATAACAGTCTATTTGGATAAAGACTCTATAAATAACAGTCCATTTGGATAAAGACTCTATGAATAACAGTCTATTTGGATAAAGACTCTATGAATAACAGTCCATTTGGATAAAGTCTCTCTGAATAATAGTCCATTTGGAGAAAGACTCTATGAATACCAGTCCATTTGGATAAAGACTCTCTATGAATAACAGTTCATTTGGATAAAGCTCTATGAATACCAGTCCATTTGGATAAAGACTCTCTATGAATAACAGTTCATTTGGATAAAGCTCTATGAATAACAGTCCATTTGGATAAATACTCTCTATGAATAACAGTCCATTTGGATAAAGACTATCTGAATAACAGTCCTTTTGTATAAAGACTCTCTGAATAACAGTCCATTTGAATAAAGACTCTGAATAACAGTCCGTTTGGATAAAGACTGGAATAACAGTTCATTTGGATAAAGACTCTCTGAATAACAGTCCACTTAGATAAAGACTCTATGAATAACAGTCCATTTGGATAAAGACTCTCTATAAATAACAGTCCATTTGGATAAAGATTCTATGAATAACAGTCTATTTGGATATACACTCTATGAATAACAGTCCATTTCAATAAAGACTCTCTGACTAACAGTCAATTTGGGTAAAGATTATATGAATAACATTCCATTTGGATAAAGACTCTATGAATAACAGTCAATTTGGATAAAGCATCTATGACTAACAGTTCATTTGGATAAAGACTGTCTATGAATAACAGTCAATTTGTATAAAGACTATCTGAATAACAATCCATTTGGATAAAGACACTCTGAATAACAGTCCATTTGGATAAAGACTCTATGAATAACAGTCAATTTGGATAAAGCCTCTCTGAATAACAGTCCATTTGGATAAAGACTCTCTGAATAATAATCCATTTGGATAAAGACTCTCTGAATAACAGTCAATTTTGAAAAAGACTCTCTGAATAACAATCAATTTTGATAAAGACTCTCTGAATTACAGTCCATTTGGATAAAGCATCTCTGATTTACAAACCATTTGGGTAAAGACTCTCTGAATAACAGTCAATTTTGAAAAAGACTCTCTGAATTACAATCAATTTTGATAAAGACTCTCTGAATAACAGTCCATTTGGATAAAGACTATGAG
This sequence comes from Coregonus clupeaformis, assembly GCF_020615455.1. Lineage (NCBI taxonomy): Eukaryota > Metazoa > Chordata > Actinopteri > Salmoniformes > Salmonidae > Coregonus > Coregonus clupeaformis. Next base: position 11,939,600 of record NC_059194.1, on the reverse strand, counting down.
TAACATTCCACTTGGATAATGACTCTCTGAATAACAGTCCATTTGGATAAATACACTATGAATAACAGTCCATTTGGAGAAACACTCTATGAATAACAGTCCTTTTGGATAAAGACATTCTAAATAATAGTCCATTTGGATAAAGATTATCTCTGAGTAACAGTCCATTTGGATAAAGACTCTATGAATAACAGTCCATTTGGATAAAGACTCTATGAATAACAGTCTATTTGGATATACACTCAATGAATAACAGTCCATTTCAATAAAGACTCTCTGAATAACAGTCAATTTGGATAAAGATTCTATGAATAACATCCCATTTGGATAAATACTCTATGAATAACAGTCCATTTGGATAAAGACTCTCTACGAATAACAGTCCATTTGGATAAAGACTCTCTGAATAATAGTCAATTTGGATAAAGACTCTATGAATAACAGTCAATTTCGATAAAGTCTCTCTAAATAACAGTCCTTTTGGATAAAGACTCTCTGAATACCAGTCCATTTCGATAATGACTCTCGGAATTACAATCAATTTTGATAAAGACTCCCTGAATAACAGTCCATTTGGATAAAGACTATGAGTAACATTCCACTTGGATAATGACTCTCTGAATAACAGTCCATTTGGTTAAAGACAATCTGATAACAGTCCATTTGGATATAGACTCTATGAATAACAGTCCATTTGGATAAAGACTCTCTAAATAACAGTCCATTTCGATAAAGACCCTATGAATAACAGTCCAGTTCGATAAAGACTATCTCTGAATATCATTCCATTTGGATAAAGACTCTGAATAACAGTCCAATTGGATAAAGACTATGAATAACAGTCCACTTAGATAAAGACTCTATGAATAACAGTCCATTTGGATAAAGACTCTCTATAAATAACAGTCAATTTGGATAAAGACTCTATGAATAACAGTCTATTTGGATATAATCTCTATGAATATCAGTCCATTTCAATAAAGACTCTCTAAATAACAGTCCAATTAGATAAAGACTCTATGAATAACAGTCCATTTGGATAAAGACTCTCTATAAATAACAGTCAATTTGGATAAAGACTCTATGAATAACAGTCTATTTGGATATAATCTCTATGAATATCAGTCCATTTCAATAAAGACTCTCTAAATAACAGTCCATTTGGATAAAGACTCTATGAATAACAGTCCATTTGGTTAAGACTCTCTATGAATAACAGTCAATTTGGATAAAGCCTCTATGAATAACAGTCCATTTGGATAAAGACTCTCTATGAATAACAGTCCATTTGGATAAAGACTCTCTGAATAATAGTCCATTTGGATAAAGACTCTCTGAATAACAGTCAATTTGGATAAAGACTCTCTAAATAACAGTCCATTTCGATAAAGACCCTAGAATAACAGTCCAGTTCGATAATGACTATCTCTGAATAGCAGTCCATTTGGATAAAAACTCTGAATAACAGTCCGTTTGGATAAAGACTATGAGTAACATTCCATTTGGATAATGACTCTCTGAATAACAGTCTATTTGGTTAAAGACACTCTGAAAACAGTCCATTTGGATAAAAACTCTATGAATAACAGTCCATTTGGATAAAGACTCACTAAATAACAGTCCATTTCGATAAAGACCCTATGAATAACAGTCCAGTTCGATAATGACTATCTCTGAATAACAGTCCATTTGGATAAAAACTCTGAATAACAGTCCGTTTGGATAAAGACTCTCTGAATTACAAACCATTTGGATAAAGACTCTTTGAATAACAGTCAATTTTGAAAAATACTCTCTGAATAACAATCAATTTTGATAAAGACTCTCTGAATAACAGTCCATTTGGATAAAGACTATGAGTAACATTCCATTTGGATAATGACTCTCTGAATAACAGTCTATTTGGTTAAAGACTCTATGAATAACAGTCTATTTGGATATAATCTCTATGAATATCAGTCCATTTCAATAAAGACTCTCTAAATAACAGTCCAATTAGATAAAGACTCTATGAATAACAGTCCATTTGGATAAAGACTCTCTATAAATAACAGTCAATTTGGATAAAGACTCTATGAATAACAGTCTATTTGGATATAATCTCTATGAATATCAGTCAATTTCAATAAAGACTCTCTAAATAACAGTCCATTTGGATAAAGACTCTATGAATAACAGTCCATTTGGATAAGACTCTCTATGAATAACAGTCAATTTGGATAAAGCCTCTATGAATAACAATCCATTTGGATAAAGACTCTCTATGAATAACAGTCCATTTGGATAAAGACTCTCTGAATAATAGTCCATTTGGATAAAGACTCTCTGAATAACAGTCAATTTGGATAAAGCCTCTCTGAATAACAGTACATTTGGATAAAGACTCTTTGAATACCAGTCCATTTTGATAATGACTCTCTTTGAAAAACAGTCCATTTGGTTAAAGACACTCTGATAACAGTCCATTTGGATAAAGCCTCTATGAATAACAGTCCATTTGGATAAAGACTCTCTAAATAACAGTCCATTTCGATAAAGACCCTAGAATAACAGTCCAGTTCGATAATGACTATCTCTGAATAGCAGTCCATTTGGATAAAAACTCTGAATAACAGTCCATTTGGATAAAGACTATGAATAACAGTTCATTTGGATAAAGACTCTCTGAATAACAGTCCACTTAGATAAAGACTCTATGAATAACAGAACGTTTGGATAAAGACTCTCTATGAATAACAGTCCATTTGGATAAAGACTCTCTGAATAACAGTCCATTTGGATAAAGATTCTATGAATAACAGTCCATTCGGATAAAGATTATGAATTACAGTCCATTTGGAGAAAGACTCTATGAATACCTGTCCAGTTCGATAAAGACTATCTCTGAATATCATTCCATTTGGATAAAGACTCTCTATGAATAACAGTCCATTTGGATAAAGACTCTCTGAATAATAGTCCATTTGGATAAAGACTCTATGAATAACAGTCAATTTGGATAAAAGCCTCTCTGAATAACAGTACATTTGGATAAAGACTCTTTGAATACCAGTCCATTTCGATAATGACTCTCTTTGAAAAACAGTCAATTTGGATGAAGACATGAATAACAATCAATTTTGATAAAGACTCTCTGAATAACAGTCCATTTGGATAAAGACTATGAGTAACATTCCATTTGGATAATGACTCTCTGAATAACAGTCTATTTGGTTAAAGACACTCTGAAAACAGTCCATTTGGATAAAAACTCTATGAATAACAGTCCATTTGGATAAAGACTCACTAAATAACAGTCCATTTCGATAAAGACCCTATGAATAACAGTCCAGTTCGATAATGACTATCTCTGAATAACAGTCCATTTGGATAAAAACTCTGAATAACAGTCCGTTTGGATAAAGACTCTCTGAATTACAAACCATTTGGAGAAAGACTCTTTGAATAACAGTCAATTTTGAAAAATACTCTCTGAATAACAATCAATTTTGATAAAGACTCTCTGAATGACTATCTCTGAATAACAGTCCATTTGGATAAAAACTCTGAATAACAGTCCGTTTGGATAAAGACTCTCTGAATTACAAACCATTTGGATAAAGACTCTTTGAATAACAGTCAATTTTGAAAAATACTCTCTGAATAACAATCAATTTTGATAAAGATGGAAGTTGGGAGAGTTTTTGTTCGGGTGGTTCAGTGAAACAATTTTAGTTTCTGAGGTAGAAGTTTTTGGTGAGGGAGGCCCTGCTCTCTCCTCTCCCAGATGCTTAGCTCATTTCATTCCGATCTCCTCTGCATTTTTGTAGCCATTTGCTACAGCCTGTCAACTATGCCTCTGCCTATCCCTGTTCTCTCCTCTCTGCACAGGCTACACAAACGCACCACACCGCGTGGCTGCTGCCTCTCTAACATGGTGGTCCCTGCACGCACCACCCACGTGGAGTTCCAGGTCGCGGGCAGCCTCTGGAACTGCCGTTCTGCTGCCAACAAAGCTGACTTCATCCCAGCCTATGCCATCCTGGCGCTGACGGAAACATGGATCACCACTGAAAACACTGCTACTCCTACTGCTCTCTCCTCGTCTGACCATGTGTTCTCGCATACCCCGAGAGCATCTGGTCAGAGGGGTGGTGGTACAGGAATCCTCATCTCTCCCAAGTGGACATTCTCAGTTTTTCCCCTAACCCATCTGTCTATCTCCTCATTTGAATTCCATGCTGTCACAGTCACTAGCCCATTTAAGCTTAATATCCTTGTCATCTATCGCCCTCCAGGTTCCCTTGGAGAGTTCATCAATGAGCTTGACGCCTTGATAAGTTCCTTCCCTGAGGATGGCTCACCCCTCACAGTTTTGGGGGATTTCAACCTCCCTATGTCCACATTTGACTCATTTCTCTCTGCCTCCTTCTTTCCACTCCTCTCCTCTTTTGACCTCACCCTCTCACCGTCCCCCCTACTCACAAGGCAGGCAATACGCTTGACCTCATCTTCACTAGATGCTGCTCCTCTACTAATCTCACTGCAACTCCCCTCCATGTCTCCGACCACTACTTTGTTTCCTTTTCTCTCTCGCTCTCCTCCCACACTACTCACTCTGCCCCTACACAGATGGTAATGCGCCGCCCGCAACCTTCGCTCTCTCTCTCCCACTACTCTCTCCTCTTCCATCCTATCATCTCTTCCCTCTGCTCAATCCTTCTCCCTCCAATCTCCTGATTCTGCCTCCTCAACCCTCCTCTCCTCCCTTTCTGCATCCTTTGACTCTCTTGTGTCCCCTATCCTCCCGGCCGGCTCGGTCCTCCCCTCCAGCTCCGTGGCTTGATGACTCATTCCGAGCTCACAGAACAGAGCTCCGGGCAGCGGAGCGGAAATGGAAGAAAACTAAACTCCCTGCCGACCTGGCATCTTTTCACTCCCTCCTCTCTACATTTTCTTCATCTGTTTCTGCTGCTAAGGCCACCTTCTACCACTCTAAATTCCAAGCATCTGCCTCTAACCCTAGGAAGCTCTTTGCCACATTTTCCTCCCTCCTGAATCCTCCCCCTCCCCCTCCTCTCTCTCTGTGGATGACCTCGTCAACCACTTTGAAAAAGAAGGTTGACGACATCCGATCCTCGTTTGTTAAGTCTAATGACACTGCTGGTCCTGCTCACACTGCCCTACCCTATGCTTTGACTTCTTTCTCCCCTCTCTCTCCAGATAAAATCCTGCGACTTGTGACTGCAGGCCGCCCAACAACCTGCCCGCTTGACCCCATCCCCTCCTCCCTTCTCCAGACCATCTCCGGTGACCTTCTCCCCTACCTCACCTCGCTGATCAACTCATCCTTGACCGCTGGCCACGTCCCTTCCGTCTTCAAGAGAGCGAGAGTTGCTCCCCTTCTCAAAAAACCCAACACTCGACCCCACTGATGTCAACAACTACAGACCAGTATCCCTTCTTTCTTTTCTTTCCAAAACTATTGAGCGTGCCGTCTTTAGCCAACTCTCTTGCTATCTCTCTCAGAATGACCTTCTTGATCCAAACCAATCAGGTTTCAGGACTGGTCATTCAACTGAGACTGCTCTTCTCTGTGTCACGGAGACTCTCCGCACTGCTAAAGCTAACTCTCTCTCCTCTGCTCTTGTCCTTCTAGACCTGTCTGCTGCCTTTGATACTGTGAACCATCAGATCCTCCTCTCCACCCTCTCCGAGCTGGGCATCTCCGGCGCGGCTCACTCCTGGATTGCGTCCTACCTGACCGGTCGCTCCTACCAAGTGGCGTGGCGAGAAGCTGTCTCCGCACCACGTGCTCTCACCACTGGTGTCCCCCAGGGCTCAGTTCTAGGCCCTCTCCTTTTCTCCCCTATACACCAAGTCACTTGGCTCTGTCATATCCTCACATGGCCTTTCCTATCATTGCTACGCTGACGATACACAACTAATCTTCTCCTTTCCCCTTCTGATAACCAGGTGGCGAATCGCATCTCTGCATGTCTGGCAGACATATCAGTATGGATGACGGATCACCACCTCAAGCTGAACCCTGGCAAGACGGAGCTGCTCTTCCTCCCGGGGAAGGACTGCCCGTTCCGTGATCTCGCCATCACGGTTGACAACTCCGCTGTGTCCTCCTCCCAGAGTGCGAAGAGCCTAGGCGTGACCCTGGACAACACCCTGTCGTTTCTCCGCCAACATCAAGGCGGTGACCCGCTCCTGCAGGTTCATGCTCTACAACATTCGGAGAGTACGACCCTGCCTTACACAGGAAGCGGCACAGGTCCTAATCCAGGCACTTGTCATCTCCCGTCTGGACTACTGCAACTTCGCTGTTGGCTGGCCTCCCTGCCTGTGCCATTAAACCCCTACAACTCATCCAGAATGCCGCAGCCCGTCTGGTGTTCAACCTTCCCAAGTTCTCTCACGTCACCCCCTCCTCCGCACACTCCACTGGCTTCCAGTTGAAGCTCGCATCCGCTACAAGACCATGGTGCTTGCCTATGGAGCAGTGAGGGGAAACGGCACCTCTGTACCTTCAGGCTCTGATCAGTCCCTACACCCAAACGAGGGCATTGCGTTCATATACCTCCGGCCTGCTGGCTCCCTTCCTCTGCGGAAGCATAGCTCCCGCTCAGCCCAGTCAAAACTGTTCGCTGCTCTGGCACCCCAATGGTGGAACAAGCTCCCCTCACGACGCCAGGACAGCGGAGTCACTCACCACCTTCCGGAGACATTTGAAACCCCACCTCTTTAAGGAATACCTGGGATAGGATAAAGTAATCCTTCTACCCCCCACAAATTGTAAAGTGGTTATCCCACTGGCTATAGGGTGAACGCACCAATTTGTGAGTCGCTCTGGCTAAGAGCGTCTGCTAAATGACGTTAATGTGCCCTTGAGCAAGGCACTTAACCCTAATTGCTCCTGTAAGTCGCTCTGGATAAGAGCGTCTGCTAAATGACTAAAATGTAAATGTAAATGTAATGAATAACAGTCCATTTGGATAAAGACTCTATGAATAACAGTCTATTTGGATATAATCTCTATGAATATCAGTCCATTTCAATAAAGACTCTCTAAATAACAGTCCAATTAGATAAAGACTCTATGAATAACAGTCCATTTGGATAAAGACTCTCTATAAATAACAGTCAATTTGGATAAAGACTCTATGAATAACAGTCTATTTGGATATAATCTCTATGAATATCAGTCAATTTCAATAAAGACTCTCTAAATAACAGTCCATTTGGATAAAGACTCTATGAATAACAGTCCATTTGGATAAGACTCTCTATGAATAACAGTCAATTTGGATAAAGCCTCTATGAATAACAGTCCATTTGGATAAAGACTCTCTATGAATAACAGTCCATTTGGATAAAGACTCTCTGAATAATAGTCCATTTGGATAAAGACTCTCTGAATAACAGTCAATTTGGATAAAGCCTCTCTGAATAACAGTACATTTGGATAAAGACTCTTTGAATACCAGTCCATTTTGATAATGACTCTCTTTGAAAAACAGTCCATTTGGTTAAAGACACTCTGATAACAGTCCATTTGGATAAAGACTCTATGAATAACAGTCCATTTGGATAAAGACTCTCTAAATAACAGTCCATTTCGATAAAGACCCTAGAATAACAGTCCAGTTCGATAATGACTATCTCTGAATAGCAGTCCATTTGGATAAAAACTCTGAATAACAGTCCGTTTGGATAAAGACTATGAATAACAGTTCATTTGGATAAAGACTCTCTGAATAACAGTCCACTTAGATAAAGACTCTATGAATAACAGAACGTTTGGATAAAGACTCTCTATGAATAACAGTCCATTTGGATAAAGACTCTCTGAATAACAGTCCATTTGGATAAAGATTCTATGAATAACAGTCCATTCGGATAAAGATTATGAATAACAGTCCATTTGGAGAAAGACTCTATGAATAACTGTCCAGTTCGATAAAGACTATCTCTGAATATCATTCCATTTGGATAAAGACTCTCTATGAATAACAGTCCATTTGGATAAAGACTCTCTGAATAATAGTCCATTTGGATAAAGACTCTATGAATAACAGTCAATTTGGATAAAGCCTCTCTGAATAACAGTACATTTGGATAAAGACTCTTTGAATACCAGTCCATTTCGATAATGACTCTCTTTGAAAAACAGTCAATTTGGATGAAGACATGAATAACAGTCCTTTTGGATAAAGACTCTCTAAATAACAGTCCATTTGGATAAAGATTCTCTCTGAGTAACAGTCCATTTGGATAAAGACTCTCTATAAATAACAGTCCATTTGGATAAAGACTCTATGAATAACAGTCTATTTGGATATAGACTCTATGAATAACAGTCCATTTGGATAAAGACTCTCTAAATAACAGTCCATTTCGATAAAGACCCTATGAATAACAGTCCAGTTCGATAATGACTATCTCTGAATAACATTCCATTTGGATAAAGACTCTGAATAACAGTCCATTTGGATAAAGACTCTATGAATAACACTTCATTTGGATAAAGACTCTCTGAATAACAGTCCACTTGGATAAAGACTCTATGAATAACAATCCATTTGGATAAAGACTCTATGAATAACAGAACATTTGGATAAAGACTCTCTATGAATAACAGTCCATTTGGATAAAGACTCTCTGAATTACAGTCCATTTGGATAAAGACTCGTAATAACAGTCAATTTTGAAAAATACTCTCTGAATAACAATCAATTTTGATAAAGACTCTCTGAATAACAGTACATTTGGATAAAGTCTCTTTGAATACCAGTCCATTTATAATGACTCTCTTTGAAAAACAGTCCATTTGGTTAAAGACACTCTGAAAACAGTCCATTTGGATAAAAACTCTATGAATAACAGTCCATTTGGATAAAGACTCACTAAATAACAGTCCATTTCGATAAAGACCCTATGAATAACAGTCCAGTTCGATAATGACTATCTCTGAATAACAGTCCATTTGGATAAAAACTCTGAATAACAGTCCGTTTGGATAAAGACTCTCTGAATTACAAACCATTTGGATAAAGACTCTTTGAATAACAGTCAATTTTGAAAAATACTCTCTGAATAACAATCAATTTTGATAAAGACTCTCTGAATAACAGTCCATTTGGATAAAGACTCTATGAATAACAGTCTATTTGGATATAATCTCTATGAATATCAGTCCATTTCAATAAAGACTCTCTAAATAACAGTCCAATTAGATAAAGACTCTATGAATAACAGTCCATTTGGATAAAGACTCTCTATAAATAACAGTCAATTTGGATAAAGACTCTATGAATAACAGTCTATTTGGATATAATCTCTATGAATATCAGTCAATTTCAATAAAGACTCTCTAAATAACAGTCCATTTGGATAAAGACTCTATGAATAACAGTCCATTTGGATAAGACTCTCTATGAATAACAGTCAATTTGGATAAAGCCTCTATGAATAACAGTCCATTTGGATAAAGACTCTCTATGAATAACAGTCCATTTGGATAAAGACTCTCTGAATAATAGTCCATTTGGATAAAGACTCTCTGAATAACAGTCAATTTGGATAAAGCCTCTCTGAATAACAGTACATTTGGATAAAGACTCTTTGAATACCAGTCCATTTTGATAATGACTCTCTTTGAAAAACAGTCCATTTGGTTAAAGACACTCTGATAACAGTCCATTTATAAAGCCTCTTTAACAGTCCATTTGGTTAAAGACACTCTGATAACAGTCCATTTGGATAAAGACTCTATGAATAACAGTCCATTTGGATAAAGACTCTCTAAATAACAGTCCATTTCGATAAAGACCCTAGAATAACAGTCCAGTTCGATAATGACTATCTCTGAATAGCAGTCCATTTGGATAAAAACTCTGAATAACAGTCCGTTTGGATAAAGACTATGAATAACAGTTCATTTGGATAAAGACTCTCTGAATAACAGTCCACTTAGATAAAGACTCTATGAATAACAGAACGTTTGGATAAAGACTCTCTATGAATAACAGTCCATTTGGATAAAGACTCTCTGAATAACAGTCCATTTGGATAAAGATTCTATGAATAACAGTCCATTCGGATAAAGATTATGAATAACAGTCCATTTGGAGAAAGACTCTATGAATAACAGTCAATTTGGATAAAGCCTCTCTGAATAACAGAACGTTTGGATAAAGACTCTCTATGAATAACAGTCCATTTGGATAAAGACTCTCTGAATTACAAACCATTTGGATAAAGACTCGTAATAACAGTCAATTTTGAAAAATACTCTCTGAATAACAATCAATTTTGATAAAGACTCTCTGAATAACAGTCCATTTGGATAAAGACTATGAGTAACATTCCATTTGGATAATGACTCTCTGAATAACAGTCCATTTGGATAAAGACTCTCTGAATAACAGTCCATTTGGATAAAAACTCTATGAATAACAGTCCATTTGGATAAAGACTCACTAAATAACAGTCCATTTCGATAAAGACCCTATGAATAACAGTCCAGTTCGATAATGACTATCTCTGAATAACAGTCCATTTGGATAAAAACTCTGAATAACAGTCCGTTTGGATAAAGACTCTCTGAATTACAAACCATTTGGATAAAGACTCTTTGAATAACAGTCAATTTTGAAAAATACTCTCTGAATAACAATCAATTTTGATAAAGACTCTCTGAATAACAGTCCATTTGGATAAAGACTCTATGAATAACAGTCTATTTGGATATAATCTCTATGAATATCAGTCCATTTCAATAAAGACTCTCTAAATAACAGTCCAATTAGATAAATACTCTATGAATAACAGTCCATTTGGATAAAGACTCTCTATAAATAACAGTCAATTTGGATAAAGCCTCTATGAATAACAGTCCATTTGGATAAAGACTCTCTATGAATAACAGTCCATTTGGATAAAGACTCTATGAATAACAGTCTATTTGGATATAATCTCTATGAATATCAGTCAATTTCAATAAAGACTCTCTAAATAACAGTCCATTTGGATAAAGACTCTATGAATAACAGTCCATTTGGATAAAGACTCTCTATGAATAACAGTCCATTTGGATAAAGACTCTCTGAATAACAGTCCATTTGGATAAAGACTCTCTGAATAACAGTCAATTTGGATAAAGCCTCTCTGAATAACAGTACATTTGGATAAAGACTCTTTGAATACCAGTCCATTTTGATAATGACTCTCTTTGAAAAACAGTCCATTTGGTTAAAGACACTCTGATAACAGTCCATTTGGATAAAGCCTCTATGAATAACAGTCCATTTGGTTAAAGACACTCTGATAACAGTCCATTTGGATAAAGACTCTATGAATAACAGTCCATTTGGATAAAGACTCTCTAAATAACAGTCCATTTCGATAAAGACCCTAGAATAACAGTCCAGTTCGATAATGACTATCTCTGAATAGCAGTCCATTTGGATAAAAACTCTGAATAACAGTCCGTTTGGATAAAGACTATGAATAACAGTTCATTTGGATAAAGACTCTCTGAATAACAGTCCACTTAGATAAAGACTCTATGAATAACAGAACGTTTGGATAAAGACTCTCTATGAATAACAGTCCATTTGGATAAAGACTCTCTGAATAACAGTCCATTTGGATAAAGATTCTATGAATAACAGTCCATTCGGATAAAGATTATGAATAACAGTCCATTTGGAGAAAGACTCTCTGAATAACAGTCCATTTGGATAAAGACTCTCTGAATAACAGTCCATTTGGATAAAGACTCTTTGAATACCAGTCCATTTCGATAATGACTCTCTTTGAAAAACAGTCAATTTGGATAAGACTGAATAACAGTCCATTTGGATAAAGACTCTCTAAATAACAGTCCATTTGGATAAAGACTCTCTGAATAATAGTCCATTTGGATAAAGACTCTATTAATAACAGTCCACTTGGATAAAGACTCTCTATAAATAACAGTCCATTTGGATAAAGACTCTATGAATAACAGTCCATTTGGATAAAGACTCTCTAAATAACAGTCCATTTGGATAAAGACCCTATGAATAACAGTCCATTTCGATAATGACTATCTCTGAATAACAGTCCATTTGGATAAAGACTCTGAATAACAGTCCGTTTGGATAAAGCTCTATGAATAACACTCCATTTGGATAAAGACTCTCTGAATAACAGTCCACTTAGATAAAGACTCTATGAATAACAGTCCATTTGGATAAAGACTATGAATAACAGAACGTTTGGATAAAGACTCTCTATGAATAACAGTCCATTTGGATAAAGACTCTCTGAATTACAAACCATTTGGATAAAGACTCGCTGAATAACAGTCAATTTTGAAAAATACTCTCTGAATAACAATCAATTTTGATAAAGACTCTCTGAATAACAGTCCATTTGGATAAAGACTCTCTGAATAACAGTCCATTTGGATAATGACTCTCTGAATAACAGTCTATTTGGTTAAAGACACTCTGAAAACAGTCCATTTGGATAAAAACTCTATGAATAACAGTCCATTTGGATAAAGACTCACTAAATAACAGTCCATTTGGATAAAGACCCTATGAATAACAGTCCAGTTCGATAATGACTATCTCTGAATAACAGTCCATTTGGATAAAAACTCTGAATAACAGTCCGTTTGGATAAAGACTCTCTGAATTACAAACCATTTGGATAAAGACTCTTTGAATAACAGTCAATTTTGAAAAATACTCTCTGAATAACAATCAATTTTGATAAAGACTCTCTGAATAACAGTCCATTTGGATAAAGACTCTATGAATAACAGTCCATTTGGATATAATCTCTATGAATATCAGTCCATTTCGATAAAGACTCTCTAAATAACAGTCCAATTAGATAAATACTCTATGAATAACAGTCCATTTGGATAAAGACTCTCTATGAATAACAGTCAATTTGGATAAAGCCTCTATGAATAACAGTCCATTTGGATAAAGACTCTCTATGAATAACAGTCCATTTGGATAAAGACTCTATGAATAACAGTCTATTTGGATATACTCGCTATGAATATCAGTCCATTTCAATAAAGACTCTCTAAATAACAGTCCATTTGGATAAAGACTCTATGAATAACAGTCCATTTGGATAAAGACTCTCTATGAATAACAGTCCATTTGGATAAAGACTCTCTGAATAATAGTCCATTTGGATAAAGACTCTCTGAATAACAGTCAATTTGGATAAAGCCTCTCTGAATAACAGTACATTTGGATAAAGACTCTTTGAATACCAGTCCATTTTGATAATGACTCTCTTTGAAAAACAGTCCATTTGGTTAAAGACACTCTGATAACAGTCCATTTGGATAAAGACTCTATGAATAACAGTCCATTTGGATAAAGACTCTCTGAATAACAGTCCATTTGGATAAAGACTCTATGAATAACAGTCCATTTGGATAAAGACTCTCTAAATAACAGTCCATTTCGATAAAGACCCTAGAATAACAGTCCAGTTCGATAATGACTATCTCTGAATAGCAGTCCATTTGGATAAAAACTCTGAATAACAGTCCGTTTGGATAAAGACTATGAATAACAGTTCATTTGGATAAAGACTCTCTGAATAACAGTCCACTTAGATAAAGACTCTATGAATAACAGAACGTTTGGATAAAGACTCTCTATGAATAACAGTCCATTTGGATAAAGACTCTCTGAATAACAGTCCATTTGGATAAAGATTCTATGAATAACAGTCCATTCGGATAAAGATTATGAATAACAGTCCATTTGGAGAAAGACTCTATGAATAACAGTCAATTTGGATAAAGCCTCTCTGAATAACAGTACATTTGGATAAAGACTCTTTGAATACCAGTCCATTTCGATAATGACTCTCTTTGAAAAACAGTCAATTTGGATGAAGACATGAATAACAGTCCTTTTGGATAAAGACTCTCTAAATAACAGTCCATTTGGATAAAGATTCTCTCTGAGTAACAGTCCAGTTGGATAAAGACTCTATTAGTAACAGTCCACTTGGATAAAGACTCTCTATGAATAACAGTCCATTTGGATAAAGACTCACTAAATAACAGTCCATTTCGATAAAGACCCTATGAATAACAGTCCAGTTCGATAATGACTATCTCTGAATAACAGTCCATTTGGATAAAAACTCTGAATAACAGTCCGTTTGGATAAAGACTCTATGAATAACACTTCATTTGGATAAAGACTCTCTGAATAACAGTCCACTTAGATAAAGACTCTATGAATAACAGTCCATTTAGATGAAGACTATGAATAACAGAACGTTTGGATAAAGACTCTCTATGAATAACAGTCCATTTGGATAAAGACTCTCTGAATTACAAACCATTTGGATAAAGACTCGTAATAACAGTCAATTTTGAAAAATACTCTCTGAATAACAATCAATTTTGATAAAGACTCTCTGAATAACAGTCCATTTGGATAAAGACTCTCTAAATAACAGTCCATTTCGATAAAGACCCTATGAATAACAGTCCAGTTCGATAATGACTATCTCTGAATAACAGTCCATTTGGATAAAAACTCTGAATAACAGTCCGTTTGGATAAAGACTCTCAGAATTACAAACCATTTGGATAAAGACTCTTTGAATAACAGTCAATTTTGAAAAATACTCTCTGAATAACAATCAATTTTTATAAAGACTCTCTGAATAACAGTCCATTTGGATAAAGACTCTATGAATAACAGTCTATTTGGATATAATCTCTATGAATATCAGTCCATTTCAATAAAGACTCTCTAAATAACAGTCCAATTAGATAAATACTCTATGAATAACAGTCCATTTGGATAAGACTCTCTATGAATAACAGTCAATTTGGATAAAGCCTCTATGAATAACAGTCCATTTGGATAAAGACTCTCTATGAATAACAGTCCATTTGGATAAAGACTCTATGAATAACAGTCTATTTGGATATAATCTCTATGAATATCAGTCAATTTCAATAAAGACTCTCTAAATAACAGTCCATTTGGATAAAGACTCTATGAATAACAGTCCATTTGGATAAAGACTCTCTATGAATAACAGTCCATTTGGATAAAGACTCTCTGAATAATAGTCCATTTGGATAAAGACTCTCTGAATAACAGTCAATTTGGATAAAGCCTCTCTGAATAACAGTACATTTGGATAAAGACTCTTTGAATAACAGTCCATTTTGATAAAGACTCTCTTTGAAAAACAGTCCATTTGGTTAAAGACACTCTGAATAACAGTCCATTTGGATAAAGCCTCTATGAATAACAGTCCATTTGGATAAAGACTCTCTGAATAACAGTCCATTTGGATAAAGACTCTATGAATAACAGTCCATTTGGATAAAGACTCTCTAAATAACAGTCCATTTCGATAAAGACCCTAGAATAACAGTCCAGTTCGATAATGACTATCTCTGAATAGCAGTCCATTTGGATAAAAACTCTGAATAACAGTCCGTTTGGATAAAGACTATGAATAACAGTTCATTTGGATAAAGACTCTCTGAATAACAGTCCACTTAGATAAAGACTCTATGAATAACAGAACGTTTGGATAAAGACTCTCTATGAATAACAGTCCATTTGGATAAAGACTCTCTGAATAACAGTCCATTTGGATAAAGATTCTATGAATAACAGTCCATTTGGATAAAGATTCTATGAATAACAGTCCATTTGGATAAAGACTCTATGAATAACAGTCAATTTGGATAAAGCCTCTCTGAATAACAGTACATTTGGATAAAGACTCTTTGAATACCAGTCCATTTCGATAATGACTCTCTTTGAAAAACAGTCAATTTGGATGAAGACATGAATAACAGTCCTTTTGGATAAAGACACTCTAAATAACAGTCCATTTGGATAAAGATTCTCTCTGAGTAACAGTCCATTTGGATAAAGACTCTATTAATAACAGTCCACTTGGATAAAGACTCTCTATAAATAACAGTCCATTTGGATAAAGACTCTATGAATAACAGTCCATTTGGATAAAGACTCTCTAAATAACAGTCCATTTCGATAAAGACCCTATGAATAACAGTCCAGTTCGATAATGACTATCTCTGAATAACAGTCCATTTGGATAAAGACTCTGAATAACAGTCCGTTTGGATAAAGTCTATGAATAACACTTCATTTGGATAAAGACTCTCTGAATAACAGTCCACTTAGATAAAGACTCTATGAATAACAGTCCATTTAGATGAAGACTATGAATAACAGAACGTTTGGATAAAGACTCTCTATGAATAACAGTCCATTTGGATAAAGACTCTCTGAATTACAAACCATTTGGATAAAGACTCGTAATAACAGTCAATTTTGAAAAATACTCTCTGAATAACAATCAATTTTGATAAAGACTCTCTGAATAACAGTCCATTTGGATAAAGACTATGAGTAACATTCCATTTGGATAATGACTCTCTGAATAACAGTCTATTTGGTTAAAGACACTCTGAAAACAGTCCATTTGGATAAAAACTCTATGAATAACAGTCCATTTGGATAAAGACTCACTAAATAACAGTCCATTTCGATAAAGACCCTATGAATAACAGTCCAGTTCGATAATGACTATCTCTGAATAACAGTCCATTTGGATAAAAACTCTGAATAACAGTCCGTTTGGATAAAGACTCTCAGAATTACAAACCATTTGGATAAAGACTCTTTGAATAACAGTCAATTTTGAAAAATACTCTCTGAATAACAATCAATTTTGATAAAGACTCTCTGAATAACAGTCCATTTGGATAAAGACTCTATGAATAACAGTCTATTTGGATATAATCTCTATGAATATCAGTCCATTTCAATAAAGACTCTCTAAATAACAGTCCAATTAGATAAAGACTCTATGAATAACAGTCCATTTGGATAAAGACTCTCTATAATAACAGTCAATTTGGATAAAGCTCTATGAATAACAGTCCATTTGGATAAAGACTCTCTATGAATAACAGCCATTTGGATAAAGACTCTATGAATAACAGTCTATTTGGATATAATCTCTATGAATATCAGTCAATTTCAATAAAGACTCTCTAAATAACAGTCCATTTGGATAAAGACTCTATGAATAACAGTCCATTTGGATAAGACTCTCTATGAATAACAGTCAATTTGGATAAAGCCTCTATGAATAACAGTCCATTTGGATAAAGACTCTCTATGAATAACAGTCCATTTGGATAAAGACTCTCTGAATAATAGTCCATTTGGATAAAGACTCTCTGAATAACAGTCAATTTGGATAAAGCCTCTCTGAATAACAGTACATTTGGATAAAGACTCTTTGAATACCAGTCCATTTTGATAATGACTCTCTTTGAAAAACAGTCCATTTGGTTAAAGACACTCTGATAACAGTCCATTTGGATAAAGACTCTATGAATAACAGTCCATTTGGATAAAGACTCTCTAAATAACAGTCCATTTCGATAAAGACCCTAGAATAACAGTCCAGTTCGATAATGACTATCTCTGAATAGCAGTCCATTTGGATAAAAACTCTGAATAACAGTCCGTTTGGATAAAGACTATGAATAACAGTTCATTTGGATAAAGACTCTCTGAATAACAGTCCACTTAGATAAAGACTCTATGAATAACAGAACGTTTGGATAAAGACTCTCTATGAATAACAGTCCATTTGGATAAAGACTCTCTGAATAACAGTCCATTTGGATAAAGATTCTATGAATAACAGTCCATTCGGATAAAGATTATGAATAACAGTCCATTTGGAGAAAGACTCTATGAATAACTGTCCAGTTCGATAAAGACTATCTCTGAATATCATTCCATTTGGATAAAGACTCTCTATGAATAACAGTCCATTTGGATAAAGACTCTCTGAATAATAGTCCATTTGGATAAAGACTCTATGAATAACAGTCAATTTGGATAAAGCCTCTCTGAATAACAGTACATTTGGATAAAGACTCTTTGAATACCAGTCCATTTCGATAATGACTCTCTTTGAAAAACAGTCAATTTGGATGAAGACATGAATAACAATCAATTTTGATAAAGACTCTCTGAATAACAGTCCATTTGGATAAAGACTATGAGTAACATTCCATTTGGATAATGACTCTCTGAATAACAGTCTATTTGGTTAAAGACACTCTGAAAACAGTCCATTTGGATAAAAACTCTATGAATAACAGTCCATTTGGATAAAGACTCACTAAATAACAGTCCATTTCGATAAAGACCCTATGAATAACAGTCCAGTTCGATAATGACTATCTCTGAATAACAGTCCATTTGGATAAAAACTCTGAATAACAGTCCGTTTGGATAAAGACTCTCTGAATTACAAACCATTTGGATAAAGACTCTTTGAATAACAGTCAATTTTGAAAAATACTCTCTGAATAACAATCAATTTTGATAAAGACTCTCTGAATAACAGTCCATTTGGATAAAGACTCTCTAAATAACAGTCCATTTCGATAAAGACCCTAGAATAACAGTCCAGTTCGATAATGACTATCTCTGAATAGCAGTCCATTTGGATAAAAACTCTGAATAACAGTCCGTTTGGATAAAGACTATGAATAACAGTTCATTTGGATAAAGACTCTCTGAATAACAGTCCACTTAGATAAAGACTCTATGAATAACAGAACGTTTGGATAAAGACTCTCTATGAATAACAGTCCATTTGGATAAAGACTCTCTATGAATAACAGTCCATTTGGATAAAGACTCTCTGAATAATAGTCCATTTGGATAAAGACTCTCTGAATAACAGTCAATTTGGATAAAGCCTCTCTGAATAACAGTACATTTGGATAAAGACTCTTTGAATACCAGTCCATTTTGATAATGACTCTCTTTGAAAAACAGTCCATTTGGATAAGACTCTCTATGAATAACAGTCAATTTGGATAAAGCCTCTATGAATAACAGTCCATTTGGTTAAAGACACTCTGATAACAGTCCATTTGGATAAAGACTCTATGAATAACAGTCCATTTGGATAAAGACTCTCTAAATAACAGTCCATTTCGATAAAGACCCTAGAATAACAGTCCAGTTCGATAATGACTATCTCTGAATAGCAGTCCATTTGGATAAAAACTCTGAATAACAGTCCGTTTGGATAAAGACTATGAATAACAGTTCATTTGGATAAAGACTCTCTGAATAACAGTCCACTTAGATAAAGACTCTATGAATAACAGAACGTTTGGATAAAGACTCTCTATGAATAACAGTCCATTTGGATAAAGACTCTCTGAATAACAGTCCATTTGGATAAAGATTCTATGAATAACA